>NC_143396.1:261128856-261734214 GCF_052110815.1 Crocodylus siamensis
CCACATACCTTCATGTGTGGATACACCCAGAGAGTTTTAAAAATGTTATGGGTACTATTTTCGTATCCCTTTAGCCATAATGTTAAGGTTCTCATAGTACCAAAAGCCAAAAGGTCCAGAGTAGGATTAGTTGCAGAGGAGGAGAGGGGGATTTCTTCCCATGAAACTTTTCAGATTTTTGCTGAAAAATTAAATTCCTAAAACCTTACAACAAAATGTGTTTTGTGCATGTCGATTAAGTGTATTGAAATTACTTACACCATCAGTCAAGAAAGAAATTGCTTTTGGGGTTTTGGTCTTTTTGACCAAAAAAAAAAAAAAAAATATTGAACATGGAAATTTCCCTTTCGATTCCATTTCCATTGAACATCTTTGAACCAAAGCTTCCAACCAGCTCCAAAAAACACATATAATAGTTAATATAGATTTCTTAGAGGATTATGAACAACTTTCCAACCTCCTTTGTTTATTTAATAGAAAACTAATTAGCTTTGCAGAATAGCTTGGACCTGTGACATGTTTCAGGTTATTGTGTTTGAAATGAGATGATGAGCAGATGCATGTGTTTTATGAACACACACACATTCAGAGGGAGCTAGTTATCAGTATTTAATCTATCCTTCTGATTATATTCTTAGGCCCCATCTACATTTAGGAATTTGTGTAACTATGTCAATGAAATTACATCAATGCACATGTTAACATAAACTGGCTTCATCAGTTTAAAACCTACTTAATCTAGTAGCATACTGAGATGCAGTTACACCATTGAACTTGTTCTTAATGTAATCAAGGCCATAATCATATAAACTATATTTCTCTTTGAAATTCCCTGTTGTCAGTGTAGTTTTAACTTTCCATATACTGATGCACATAATCATTTCAGTACAGTACAGTTCCAGATCCAAAAGCCAACTCCCATCACTGTGGATATATTGCATCTGTTTAAAGAGATCACAGAGTTATTGCTTTTAAGGATGAAGCTGGAACTGATTTTTTTGATGTTTTAAAGGCAGGAAGGAATTTGACACCTTGTGTTATTCCAGTTTTCTGAACATAAAGAATGTTGCAATTTCTGGAGTTCTGAAGCCAATTATAATATGACTGAATTAACTCAAATAATTTTTATAACTACAGTTATCCCATGTTTCAGAATTACAAATGTCTTCTCTAAATTTCTATATTTAGTGCTCCCATCACTGTAGTATCTGAGCTCCAACTAGTCTTTTAATATATGATTTCCCTAGGTTAGCATATGTTATTGTCCACATTATACATTTAGGAAACAGAAGTGCAAGAAAAACCTGAAGCTATAATCCGTGTAAGGTATTGGAAGACTTATACCCTATTCATCTCTGCCTAATGGAGTGATGCAATTAGACCTTACCACTATATATTATCTAATGGGGAGATGCAGGTGGGTCCTATGGATAATCTAGAAAGTCTTGAGAGAGAATAGGAAATATAAACTGAAGGGTTGAGTCCAGAGGGGCTCCTGAATCAGGCATTTCCCTTTTCTTGCCGTGTAGAAGCCTAATCCTGCTTCTGAGGTTAGGCATCTAGATGATGAGCAATGCCTTTTTTTTTTTTTTTGCTCAAAGTTAGAACAAAGTTTGCCTAAGAAGTAAGAGATCTGGCTCTGGGGTATTTTCAAGTAAGGGGTTTCAAACCCACTGTTTTTCAAACTAACTGCTCTGAAAGCAAAGCCCTGGAGTCCGGAGGAGAGCAAGCTGAAGTCATTATGGACTAAAAAAAACAAACAAAAAAACCCAAAAAAGAATCCTTGATATGGTCTAGGTGATGATCGTCTAATATAAAATGCATGAAGGGTCATGAAATGTCCATGCTAATGAGCTGCTTCTTTATAATATTTGCTAGAAGCCAATATAAAATTTGTGGAAAAAAGATAATTCACTAATAAATAAAAAAGAATCCTTGACCCATATTTTGTTCTTCCAATTTTTGCTGTGCTCTAACCATGATGAAGGCTTGGAAAAGATAATTCAGATGTCCATTCTATGAACTGCATCCTTAAATTTGACCCGCTATCACTCCAAGCCTTTTAACAAGTAGTTTATATACAAAACATGCCGTGTTAAATGGGGATTTACTTTTCCTGTTGAATGGTCAAGGCTTTCTAATCTTCGTTTCCATTCAAGCACTGAAGATGGTGTTTAAAGAAGACTAAGAAGAAACAGAAGGTCACTGGTTTTGTAAAGTAAAAATTAAAATATTAGCAGAAAGAAACCATTCATAAATGAATAAAATGAGTGCTCAGCTGAATAGCAGAGAAAGCTTTTAGAAAGAACAAACAAATAAAGTAAAACACTGTAGGAATCAAATAGAATATCCTTAATAGGAAGGTTTTTAAAATAGCATGTAGTCCCATCTTTTAAACTGGGATTTAATGAAACAACTCAGAGGTGAAGAAATCTAAAATAGCAACAAAAGAATGCAAGTAATAATTGCAAATCTCTGTACATCACTTAAGCTTTCTGCAGAGAGGCATTGGTGGGGTGCTTCATGGGATGGAGAGAAGGAGCTCCATAATGATTGTGTATTACAGAAAACGGTCTACGCACAAGCGTTTAAAGACAGTAGGGCTGTGCGAGGCTTCGGACAGAGCTCCAGATCCAGGAAAGCTTCAGACACTTTGGGGTCCGAAGCAGCACGTCCAGGTCGAAGCACTGGCCTCGTTCATCTTCCTGAAGCAGTTCAGAGCTTCCGAAGTGCTTCGGAGCCACCTCGGAGATCCAGCCATAAGGTATAATGGGGAAACAATAAAATATCTGTAACTTTTTTGACTTTTGTCCAAGGGAAATGAACTTTTCAGAGATGGTAGACTCTGCAGAGAGCATGAAGCCTGCCAAGTTTCAAGAAGATCAGTGCAGGGGTTTGGGGGAAATTGCACTCCAAATACTTGAAAGCAAAACTCCTGTTACATCTATGTGTTACAACACAGGGGGGTCAAAACTGCAGGGGCGGTAGCTCTTGCCAACACCACAAAGTCCGCCAAGTTTCAAGGATATCAGTACAGAGGTTTGGGAGGAACTGCCCCTCAAGCTGTGGACAAGCAAAACTCATGCCATGGGTGACCCTGCGTGTGTTAAGGCGCAGCGGGGTGACAGCTGCAGCGATGGTGGCCCCTGCTGAGACCACGATGCCTGCCAGCTGTCAAGGAGATCCGTGCGGGGGGGGGGGGGGGGGGCGGGTCTGGGGCCCTGCACCCCTAGCTGCTGACAGGCAAAACTCGTGACTTGGGTGCTTGTGGCACTGACTGTCTCCGTCTTGGAGTGTGGGAGACACTACTGCAGGCCTGGCTGCTAAGCTACTGTGTTACCAGTTACCAATCAATCATGATTCACTCAGGGACCAGCTCAATCACAGTACAGCTAATGTAGCCAGTTAATTGCCATCAATTAGTACCTACAAAACCAGGCTAAGGAGAGGAAAGAATCAATACAGACAATCAACTGCCCCAAGACAGACACAAGCAGACAAGTCAGTCCCACAAGCACCCATGGCACGAGTTTTGCCTGTCAGCAGCTAGGGGTGCAGGACCCCAGAACCCCCCTGCACTGATCTCCTCAACAGCTGGCAGGCTTCGTGACTGCAGCAGGGCCACCATCGCTGCAGCTGTCACCCCACTGTGCCTTAACACACACAGGGTCACCCACGGTACGAGTTTTGCTTGTTCACAGCTTGAGGCAGTTCTCCCCCAAACCCCTACACCAATCTTCTTGAAACTTGGCAGGCTCTGTGACCTCACCAGGGGCCACCAACTCTGCAGTGTTCACAACCCCCCTCCCCCCATGGTGTAACACACAGCTGTGACATGAGTTTGGCTTTCAAGAATTTGGGGTACAGTTGCGCCCAATCTCCTGCACTGATCTTCTTGAAGCTTGTCAGGTTTCACGCTTTTAGCAGAGCCTACCATCTCTGTGAGTTTCATCCAAATCAGACAAAAAAAAAAAAACAACAAAGTGATAGATATTTCATGGATTCTTCCATTATACCCTATGGCTGGCTCCAAAGCTTCGGAGCCACTTCGGCCGGATCAAGGCGGAAACCTGGTCTGGAGCTCCGGATTGGATCACTACCATCTGAAGCAGCTGGATCCAAAGCTGGATCGGATCGCTGCCGACTCGCACAGGCCTAAAAGACAGAGCAGTGGGTGGGTGTCACGGAGTGGGACCTGGGAGCAGCCATGAAGCTCCCTAGTGCCCCCTGCCATGTCAATTAAGGTGATCCAGCACCCTCGACTCGTCCACCACGTCTTTGATCTTATGAGTTCAGTTATGGGAGGCTGCCTACTTGCACCTTTGACACCGCGCCAATGTTACCTGTGTTCCTAGTGGGGTGCTCTCACCCCAGCTTTATGGGCAATGCGTGCCTCCTGCCTCCCCTTCAGCACGCCCCAAGCCTCACAGCTGTTCCTGGACGTTCTTGGGTCCTGGCCCTTCAGCGCCCCTGGGCTTGTCTCGCACCCGGCGCCCCTTCTCTGGCGCCCCGGGCTTGCTAGCCCTCTCGGGCCCACTGACAATACTCTTGATTAGCCTGATTGGGCTCACTAAGGGTGCTCTTCCCACCAGGGTCATCAGCCTAAGCCTTTCCTGGCCCCTTTGGGTTCCTGACAATAATAATTATCCAAATCCTATCCCCAGTTGGGACTCAGGTGGCCGTAGCCACACCTGGCCCCCTGGACCACCATCTGGGTCTACTGCCTCACTAGAGTCAGCGGCCTAAGCCTTGTCTGGCCCCTCTGGGTCCTGTCAATAATAAATATTCAGATAGACTCAGGCGGCCGGAGCCTTACCTGGCCCCTTTGGTTCCTCGGGACTCCTGTTATCCTGGAAACCATCCGGAACACTTTCTAGACCCGCACCCCTTTTGGGGCGACTGTCAATAATCTACGCCCCACTTGGGGTTGCTTCTTATTACACGTGCCCCACCTGGGGCCCCTCTTCTACACGTGCCCGCTCCCACGGTTTCTCAGCACCTTCTCTGGGCTCTCTATAGCGACTGACTCACCCTCGCCAGGCTAGTCGCCTTACAGCACCCACCCTAGGCTTTTATCCGCATGGCTCCCACAACTGGAGCCCAACACAAGTCCCTACAGGCTTCGTTCTGGTGCTATGACCCTTGGGCGGGATCCTATACTCTGCATGGGCCTCTCACTATTGCCCACACAGAGCTACCTGCTGTGCTGCCTTGGCACTGACCAGCTGTGCCGTCCCAGACACCACTCGTTTGCCCACACAGGGCACCGAGAACCCCCCAGAATACTGGGGAGCTCCTGTGAGGCCTCCTCATGCCCTTACAGCCTCACCCAGTCCTCCAGTTTTCTTGCTTCACGGCCTCCCGCTGTCCCCTATCAAAGCTGCACCCTCTACAGCACCAGGACCCCTTCCTCACTACTGCGGGGTCCCGCTGAGGCCTCCTCCACCCCTTATAGCCTCACCCAGTCCACCAGAATAACAATAACTAAACCATAAGCCAAACAGCTACAACATAAAAAACAAGAAGCCTTCTGGCTTATAACATACGGCCTACACTTCCTTGGCTCTCTAACCATGCTGTAGCTGCTTGGGTGGTCACGCTGCAACCATCAGCTCCTGCAGCTGCCAGAAGGGAACTGCTTCCTAGGGTCTGGCCTGGGCTGTTTATAAAGGCCTGGCCCTGCCCCCTTCCGGTCACATGGCCTGTCCGGTTGCCACAGCAACCGGCACCTGAGCTGCCCCTGGAGATTGGCAGCTCCACTTCTCCACTTCTAGGAACAGGGCACCTCAGTGCTCCTGTAACAGTGGGGCAATAAGACTTACAATTATATATATGGACTGTGCTTGTCCTTCCTAGTGAGGACACCAGTCTATCAGTATCCAGCTGCTTTGATAAAGAATTTATTTTATTAAATCCAATCAAGCCCTACATTCTGTACCGTGGGACAAAACATACCCAAATTCTGACTGACTTCAGGTTGAATTATATGCCATCCCATTCCTTTAATATTTTACCCCTACAATGCCAGTTTTACATGGATAAAATGAAATTCACCCTTTAATGTTAGAGATATTGCCTCTATTATTTTTACACCCCATGGGCATGTGATTTTCATCTGCCCAAAAAAAGCCAAATCTAGTGCAACTCCAGTTGAAAGCTGCTGCTCATACATTTTCCTTTAAAAAGACAAATCTCTCAAATTTGAACAGGAATCCAACACCTTTGGCTAACCCTACCTTCATAATGCTGCAGACCAGAATAGATAATCCTAATTGTTCCTTCCACTTTACAGTTCATGAATGTATAAATTATGACTTCCTTAAATTGATATAATTGATATAACAATTATCAATCACAAGGTGTTGTAAAACATGTATTAATAGGCGCATCTACATGAAATTTTGACTGTGTGGTTGCCAAATTATCTCCACAGTAAATGTCTCAGCATTTACACGTGCAGCCCTATTAGGCTGCAGCAAACTAATAAACTCTTCAGCAGGTTACTACTTTTAAATACAAGTACTATACTGCTGCAAAGTTTTTCTTACCCAGCGACACATGTGTAGACGTTGACCTGGCTAGCTGGGGCATGAGAGTGCTTCAGTCCAGGGGCTGCCTGCTGGCTAGCCATGCACTGAAGTATCCTTGTGCCTCAGCCAGCTGCTTCAGCAGGACAATGAGCCAGGTGAGAGCAGCCCTGGGCTGGCAGGCTGGCCCTCTGGAGCCCCATGGTAGCATATTGCTCCAACCTGGCTCAACATGCTGTGGTCCCACGATCATGTTTAAACGCGGAACTCAGGAGCAATAAACTCCAGCATGATGTGCTCTGGAGTTTATCGCATCACATTACTATGAATGTGTATGCACCCAGTGAGAACTGAACTACAAGGCAAAGTATAGACAATCAAAAAGCCCCAGGCTGAATCGATTCAATCTTTCCAGGTTTCTCTAAACTGCATAGATTCAATTGATAATCAAGTGAACTCAAATTCACTTTTGAAACCAGAAAGGCAGCCAGACCCCTGCAGCAGCCCATACCACTAGCCAGGTAGTGATAGAGCACACCTCCCAGCTGACCGGCCACTGCTGAAGGCACCTGAATGCAGTTGGCCAGGGCTCATCCTTGATTGGCTGCCTAGCATCTGCTCCCCAAGCCCTTGTGGTCCCTCCCAGAGGGGAACAGTCCTTCCAGGTCAGGGCTGGCTGGGTCCCCCAGCCTCAGAGGGGGCTCCCCACCCTGGCAGGGTCCCCAGAGCCCTGTCCCTGGTGCAGAGAGGGGGTTCCCATGCCTATTAACAGACTTAACATTAGCCTTTAAGATGGGGGAAAACCCACCCCCCACCACTGACCTGACACCAGACCCAAAGCCAGTTGCTACTTAGCATGGGGGGGAGCCCACAGTGCAGACTTGACTTCCTCCACCCAGAGCTGGGAGCCAGGCTGAAGTCCCACAGCCATGCTACATCCTCAGCCTCAGTTTCATAGTTTCATAGTAGTTAGGGGTCAGAAGGGACCTGAATAGATCATCTAGTCTAACACCCCACCACTGGCTGGAGCACACACTGGGATCACACAACCCCAGACAGGTGTTCATCCAAACTGTTTCTGAATTTACCCAAAGTAGGAGCGAGGACCTCTTCCCTAGGAAGTTGGTTCCAGATCCTAGCCACCCTAACAGTGAAATAGTACCTCCTAATCTCTAACATGAACCTACTCTCCAGCAGCTTCTGGCCATTGTTCCTTGTCACCCCAGGTGCTGCTGGGGGGAATAGGACCCTTCCTATTGCTGCTGATCTCCCCTTACGAGTTTGTAGGCAGCCACCAAATCACCCCTCAGCCTCTGTTTGCTGAAGCTGAACAGGTTCGGGTCCCTCAGCCTCTCCTCTTACGGCCTACCCTGTTGCCCTCCAACCAAGCAGGTGGCCCTCCCCTGAACCCTCTCAAGATAGGCCACATCCTTCTTAAAGTGCAGTGCCCAGAACTGGACACAGTACTGCAGTTGAGGCCAGACCAATTTCGCATAGAGGGGGAGTATCACCTCTCTGGACTGGCTTGAGATGCATCTTTGGCTCCCAGTTTTGGGCAGGCAGATTCAAGCCCCCACTGTGAGCTTCCCACACACCTGGCTGCACCTGGCTGGGGGTCCAATGCCAGGCTGGGGGGTGGGTCCCCCCTCACCCCCTACTCAGCCAGCTGGAACAGTGATAGTGCTCCAGGTAGAGGGTGGGGGGGCAGGAAAAACCCTGCTCCACTGGAGCAGACAGCACTGCTCAGGGCTGCAAAGTAACCTGGGATGCTGAGGGACTGTGGGTTAACTTGAACTAGGAAGGGATCTGGGAGAGAAGTTCTATAAACTGATTTGACCTAAATCAGTTATGTCTGATATTGCATACAACCAGGTTTATCGCAAACCAGTTTTGTCCATTTTGAAAGCAGTTTAAGTTCACTACACTTCTGTTCTGTTACAGATTTTAAATGGTTTCTGGTCACTTAAGATGACTTATGTGTAATTTCTGTCCCCAACCCAAATGTTTCAGCTTGGAGTTAACAAAGGCACAGTAGTTTGGATTTAAACTTCAGTTGAACTAGCCAAAACTCCTCCATCTGTAAAACTAAACTAATTAGCACAAGAAAAAGCTGTCTTGTGAGATCACAGTACCTCATGAGTACCAGTAGTATAACTAAACTGGGGTGACTGGGATAATAGCTCCAGAAGCTAATGTAGTAGGGAACAAAAAGATAACAGCTGCTGCTGCAGCCACACAGCCGTGCTGGTGGCACTGTCAACTGGAAATCGTTGCTTTCTGTCTGTTTTGCTGCTGCTCTGGGTGCCCAGCTCCCTTGTTTTGCCTCTAGTAAGTACTGAAAGATCAGTCTATCTCTCGGTATTCTGTTTCTCCTAGTTCCAGGTGCCATCTGGAATTGCAGCAGGGATATTCGCAATAACAGCAATGTGCTGTTTCTGTTTTAAAGTTTTATTGAACCTTATTTAGTATGGAAAAGCAAACTGTATATGAAAAAAAGTGTCAAGGTATATAAAGACCCAATTAAGCCACTGTTCATGTGTTCAGACACTATGCTGATAGAATAAGAAGGAATCAGTGTAAACAGAGTGCATACATGACAATCTTCTTTAGTGCATGTCTTGTCAGACCATGCTTCACCAGGCTTGATATCAATATACCTATCGTGTCAGAATAAAGAAAGCTGCATCATTAGTCTTGTGTGTGTGACAATACATGGGGAAATCCTTTCTTGATCCTGGCTGGGTGCATCAATACATGCCATTAAGGTGATGTGATAAACTACAGCATGGTTTGCACCAGATTTTACACATGGACCTGGGACTGCACTAGCTTGAGCCAGAGTGGAGCAGCCCAAGGCTGGCAGAAGGCCCTGGGATCAGTCCCAGGCCCTGGGTGGTGGCGTCAGGTGGTGGAGGTGCTAGCTGGTGCTGGGGGTGCTACATGCATGGTGACTGGGGCTGGCCGGGGGCAGCCCCCACATGTTAGCACCCTTGTGCCCCAGCCAGCCCCCATCATCATGCATTTCAGTGGGGTAATTACTCCACCATAGGATAGTATTGTCCCCCAGCTACATAATTTACTTTACCCTAATACATGTAGACTGTGGTGCTTTACTGTGGAGCCATTTAGTCAATTCTGCAGTAAAGCATATGTGTAGATGCACCCACTGCTGATGAACCTGTACCCTGAAGCATGTGATTCGATTATCCTGAAGATAACCTCACAGCATGACACAGAGATTAGTTCTAGAGTTCTGCCTAAGCAGTTACGGTAACCAAGCGGTGTGAATCCCAGAGGCTACATATTCTCTCTCCTTCAGTGATATTTTAAATGGAGATGAACTTTCCCCTTCAGATGCTACAATACGGTCTCAGACACCAGTCATTCTAATAGTGCTGCATATGTCACTTTCTCAGTGGTCTGTCTACACGTTCATTAATACACCTTAGATACTAAGCATTTAGTCTAGTACTTGCTTAATAAAGTACCAACTAAATGTTCAGTAATTAGAGTTACTGTGCAGTAGTGCCAGCACATGGTTATTTTGAGATATTTACTGTGCATTAGCCTACTAACACTGAGCAGTAGGCTATTAGCATGGTTTTTAATTGCCATGCTACTGCTCAGCGTTATTAGGCTAATGCGCTGTAAGCACCTCGTGTAGACATGCCCAGTGAGATGAAAACTATCCAGCAAGAGGTTATAAGATGCATATTTTGATTAAGAAATACTTTATTTACCAATACAGTGTAAAGGCTGGGGACTGGCCCAGAAATCATCGCTTGTCAGTGCAGGAACTTTGGGAACACTGCTGTGCACAAAATGGGGGCAAGCTTTCATTTAAAGTTTATTGATTTGTTTAAGCTTGTATAAAGTTGTACCTTATAGAGGTGTGAAAAGTCTGTAACATGATGTAATGGTAAGACTTTGACATTTTCTTCAGATTTTTCCTTGTAAAAGGAGCAGTGCTGACTACAAGAATGTTTTAAACAGATGTGTGTAAGTCAAGCGGCATCAATATTACTAGAGTTTAAAGTACAGTAAGTCTTTGAACCCCTTTAAGAAAGTGTGTTATTCAGGAGCAAGCATTTATAGACAATATTTATGTTCATGTTACAATGAGGGCTTTTATAGCACTAGATATTTCAGTAAAACTGAGTGAGTTCATAGTTCACTAAGGCATGGACATGGCTTCCTCGCTGAGCTGCATAGATGTTCTATTTGTCCTTGAATAATTTCTTCCTATTCAAACAACCAGAACAAACTATTCAAGTACATAAGTAAATACAAAGGTGATAACACTTCATTGTTTGCCAAGGAGCTTAAGTATGTGCTGTACAAAAGACAATTCCCAGACGCTAACATATAGATATAGATATCTTTTTTTATTGGAGATGTCCAAGCAAGGGCTGTTAAGTGATTAAGGGGAATAAAGGACATACTTTAGCGGCAATTTGTGACAGTCTCTTCCACCATATTGTTAGGCACAAGTGCTCCAATACTGCAAACACGGGAACTATTTCCTCCCAAACATTTGTGTGGTATGAGAGGAAGACTAACCTAATAGTTAGGTTTGTGGATTTCAATCCCTGACCTGGCACTGATTTTTTGTGTGCAAGTAAGCAAGTCAGTCTGTCTCTTTGTTCTTCCGTTCTCCATTAGTAAAATGTGGAGAATATGACGCTGTCTCACAAAGGTAAGAAAGGCATATAAAATGTACAGATAGGGCACCCAACCTGGGTAGATTAGCCACTGAAGAACTCTAGTATGCCACGTTTTTTCTTACTATTTTAAGTGGCAAGCAAACTTTACATGTTTTATATTAAAGTATTATATTAGAGTATATATATAGTTTAGATATACCAACACAAACAGTTCATTTGATGTTGAATACATTAACATACCTATTAATAAATCAAATTCTTTAGTTTTTAAATCAATATAATGATTTTTAATATAAAATATAAGAAATGTATGAAAGGTGCCTATAGAACCAAAACCTGGAGTTAGAAAGGGGGCTAGAATTCTACCTGTAAAGTGTACTGATTTCTGGAGTGATTATTACAGCGATTAAGTCACACAAAGGAATTTCATATTAAGGTGTTGTTTGTATCCAATACACACTGTACATTTAGCTAGTATGTAGTTCCACTTAAATGCAGGTTTTACTAAGGTTAAGTGCTATATACAGAATTATAATTGGTTTCCTTTGTAGCCTTAGGATAAAGAGGGAGAAACGGGCAGATGAATGAAGCTTCTTGCTTAGTTCCGTAAGTCTACAGAATCATTTGTTTTAGATGTTCCCACATAGCTTCTCTTTGTAAAGAAGTCTGCCCATCTGTTATTGAGTTTGAGCTAATGTGACGGTGATCCGAGTTGAAGAGCATTCCTGGAATAATGAAAGTAAAAGCTGATGTGTTGTAGAGAATATATTGCTGTGCTTTCCTGAGGGTGAGAAGAGAGAAGTTAAGTTACTGAAAGCTAATTAGAGGCACATTAAAATGTACTGAAACTTTGTGTTCTAGACATATAATCATAATTCTAAATATTAAGCCTTGAAGCCCATACCAACATCCATTGAGACCAGTGGAAAGACACTTGTTTATCTCCTAGACATTTGGATTAGGCCCATAATCATCAGACGTCGGATGTTTAGCCCAGTTTTTAAGTTAACAATAATTAGCTTCACAGGCAACATTAATTGAGCCCTGTGTAGACAGTACCAGCAGAGGCTAAAACAGAATGAGCCTTGAAAAACAGTTATTACTATAGATAAGTGATGGAGTTTTTATCTGTAGACAGCCTGGAGTATGGGCTTCTTTATGGAATACTTTTTGATTGGTTTCTTCTTCTTATATGTTTCCCTCCCAAAGCTAATTCACCCATTCCTGATACCTGTACCCATGAAACTTCAGAAACACACTACAGGACATTGCTTTGTTTGATAAATATTTCCTAGAAACCTTCAGCACAAATAGATGATGATGGCAGCAGCACATCTAAAATGGAGCCAAAACCCAGTCCAAAGCAAGAAAAGATTTTTGTTCAAGTCTAGTATAGATAAAGTGCTTAGAGAAAACACTTTCAAAATAGATCTGTTATCACTGATGAATTTTCAGACATATAAAGATAGCATGTATAACTCTATATGAACCTTCACTGTGATCAGCAGAGTGCTTAGAAAAGAAGTGCTAGACATTTACACATGTGGAAAGGGTAATGCTTCTTTCTTCACTTTAAGCTACACTATATATGGCAGCAGTTAAATTGACATGTAGCCATTTCCCCTTCTTCCTTGTTTTATTGCCACATCATTTATAACCCTTAGTGTGCATAATTTTGGAGTTACTGAGATGTCATATACTTTATGGCATTTACTACTTTTACCTGAATTTGTTCTTCCCAGGCAGTCATTCAGCATATAAACCAGCCTTCTACTTCCTATTTCCAATACATGCCATTTCATTTCTGTGGTAGAATTATGCCATGTTAAGCACAATATAGTATGATTGTCAAAAGTACCTCAGTGATGAGCAAATGAGTTTAGAGTTTAATAATCCAAAGAATTTCTAAATGCTAAGGTATGATAACACTCGTAATGACAACCTAGATATGCCTGGGCAGCAAAAAGATTGTATTTGATAAATTAGACCCTGGTCTAAGTTCAGAGCTGATGTGTAAATAAGTTTATGGGAGTCTAAATTGGTGTAATTTACATTTTCTTCCAGCTTCTCAGTTTGTAAATGACACAGTTTAAGCTCATTAGATCCAATCACTGGTGTGTGAATTATATTCTTTTATACGCAGCCTTTTAATGTGGTCTTTTGCTTTTTATATATATGAAAAACAACAGCATCTGCCAAAAACATATAAAATAAAGCAAAGGGATGCTGAGGCAACCTAACGCAGAACTGTATAACACACCCTCTGTTTCCTCACCTCATTTTAACTCCTTGCTGAATCACAGACCAGAGCTCTATTTTTTCAGAACTTTTCAGAAAGCATTACACAAAGTTAAAGCTTTGGGCTATTGTATGTAAAATGCAAATACGAACTCATTATTCCCAGTAAAATTTCAAGGAAACAAAGCACAGAGTTTCTTAGTTTAAAAAAAAAATCAAAATTATCCAAAAAACCTCATGAGCATCGTAAAATTGCATTTAGCATACTATGGATAACTTTAAAACATAAGGTATTCAATCAGGAATTTTGCTGGCATTCCTTGTGTGCACTTCTCCATTCTTTTACTTTCACATATATTTTCATATGAGGCTCCAGCATAGCATATTCTACATACATACTGGGTGCATCTATGCATGTGCTTACTGCAGTAAAGCATTACAGTCTACACATGTGCCAATATCTGGGTGAATTAAATTAATTAACTCATCTGTAAGTTAGTACTGGACAGTACTAAGACAGTACTATCTTATGGCAGAGTACCTAACTCTGCTGAAATGCACATGTAGGTGGTGACAGGGGCTGGCTGGGGCACAGCAGTGCTAAAGTGTGGGGGCTGCCTGCCATCTAGCCCTGCATTTTAGCATTGCCATGTCCAAGCCAGCCCCTCTCCCACCTGATGCCATCACCTGGAGCCCAAGGCTGACCCCTGGGTCCTTTAACAGCCTGGGGCTGCTCTGCCCCAGCTCAAACTCCTGTGGTCCCAGGCACATATATAGACGCTTCACCTGGGAGCAGCTGACTCCAACGCAAACTGCACTGGAGTTCATCACATTGCCTTACCGGCACGTGTAGCTACACCCACATTGACATATATAGAAACATACTGCTCTTCCTTCAGAGATTATTTCTCAAGTCTACATTACAAACATTTTGCCAAGATAGCTGTACAGTTACACCATGCCAGCAAAGCACTCCTAGGATAGAAATCTGTTTCCCTTTGTGCGCCTATCTGGCAGTTCTATTGAAAAACAAACCAAATAAATTAAACTGCAAATGTGCTTTTGTGAATGCAAGAATATCTGCACGAGGGTCTTTGCCAGTGCTGTCATTTTGGTCATGGATAGATACTGTACCTATTCATACAATTGACCGATGTATGTTATCAGATGCCTTTAATGTAGAAAGCCTAGGTCTTTATAGAATGGCTATAGCATTTATGGTACATCACCTTCAAAATATTGAGGATGGTGACATTTAGTTCCATTTTTTTCATCCACTTTAGAATCCTGTCAGCTGAAAAAACAGTCCTGGTCTCTACAGCTAACAATTTTGTAGCCATCAGGTTAAAAGCTGATTGGTCCTCAGTTACTGGCAAGAAAGAAATCTGTAGCCCTATCCAAAATGGTATCGGTATTAGGATCAGCATATAAAATAGCAATTCCCTGGATGGCTATAAAGCTCTAACTCTATAGAACAATCTTTTTTCCTGAAAGCTCAGACATATCAGGGAAGAATTCATAAGCCTTCACCTCCTTGAACTCTGCCCCTGTTCTCTCTTTAAGTGAGACAGAATCCCAGTTTAAAACAGTTAGCAAATAGCTAAATGTCACTTCCATTGATTGTGGGGCCTCCAGAGGTGGCAATTGCTGACCTTCCAGTTCTCCCTCAAGGTCCATAAAACATACCACAGCAAAGTGAACAATGGAGAAGGTTCCCTAAGAAGTGAAGCTGAAATCGTATTCACCTGTACCCAAAATGGTACAAATGTTGGATCTCAGCCCTCGCAGCAAACATGTCTCTCACTCCTGTGCCAACCAGCTGTGAGGTTCACAGGCGTGTTTTTAATACTTACATTTATAACAAGAGCTGCAGAAATTATCAGGTTTTCAGTTCACTGGAAGTCCTAAACAACAACGCTAAATAAAACATTTCATTTCCATTTTGAGCATTCTTCAAAATTTGCTAAATTACGTTGAGGGAAGGTTTAAACTAAGCAGCCAGTTTAAATATGCAAAAAGAAATGTTGCCTTTGAAAAATCACAAACTGAAATGTTTCTGGTTTTCTAATTGTTTCTTTTCCTCAGTCCAACAGAGAAAGTATGACAAAACCAATATTGATGCTCAAAAATGTTCAGTGTTACTGACTGAATTGTTTTTTCCTCAGAGAAACATTAGCTAAAACACTCCCCCAATTCTTGTTTCTCCTGTGTGCCAGTTCCTGCAGACTGCAAATGGTGGTTATGTAAGAGTCCTGCCCAAAATGAAGCTTTCCTGTATAGCTTTAGAAAGTTGTATGGTGCGTGACCAGTAATTGCCAAACCCTATTTTCAAATATTTTTGGATTCTTCTAGATTTGTTGTCCCACCCTGCATTCTGGATGTGTATGCAGACAGGGGATATTCATTTCTCCACTCCTCTGCTTCTCTCCCCTATTTTGGCACAAACAAAGCGCAAATGCTGCAGCACAAAGGACGTGTACCTTTGGAGCACTGTGAATAACAATACTGAGTTTTTGTTTTCATTTAGGAACAGATGAGAATGGCACACCCAGATAAAATTAACTAAATAATAATTTTTAAAAAATTGCATTCTCACACTGTTTCTTTAATGTATAAAAATATTGATACCATCAAAGAATTTATCTCCTTCCCAAATATCTGTTCATAAAAATATAGAAATATTTCACCCTCTATTCCTCTCTAGTATTCACTTCAAAATGTTCTAGACATTTTTGGAGGAACTCAGTCTCCAGTGTGAGTTACACGTTCCTTCCCTATGTTTGATTCTTAGAGACACCTTATAGCAGGGGAGGGCAACATATGTCCTGCGGGCCAAATTTGGCCCACCAGGCTATTCAGCCTGCAGGTGGGTGCCTACCAATTCACTATATCCAACCTGCCCTGGGCTGCCCCTGCTGTGCTCACATGGGGCCGAGCCCTGCTCACTCCCACAGGGGCAGTGCATACTGAGCTCCCACCCTCACCTGTGGGATGGCCATAATCCAAGCTTCACAGTTAGGGAAGTGATGGCAGGAGGGAGAAGGGTGGTGGGCAGGGGAAGTGGTGGTGGTGGCCAGTGGCAGGCAGGCAAAAGTGGTGACTGTGGGCAGGCAGGTAAGACAGGAGAGGGGAGGAAAAAGGGGGGACAGGAGGGGAACAGAGGTCAGTTAGGGGTGGTAGGAAAGTAACAAGGGAAGGGTGGCAGTGATGGTGGGCAGGGGCAAAGGAAGTGGTGGCAGTGTTGACAGCAGCGGGTAGGCAGGAGTGGTGGTGGCAGTAGGAGCAGTGGTGGGTAGGAGCAAAGCAGCAGCGAGGTGGGAATACAGGGCCCATGCTGGTACTCCAGAGCTGGGGCCAGGGTCAGGGCCAATGGGGACCCAGGGCAGAAGCACAGAGTGTGGGCCAGTAGGGGTGCAGGGTCCGCCTGGCTCCATTGTGTGGAGCTCACATGCAGCTCCTGGGTTTCTTACCTGAGCCATGCACCTTTGGGGGAGAGTTCCACCCAATGAAGCTGATGGCCCACCCACATTCAGTGCTGTGCACAGATAATAGGGAATGATGGAGAGTTCTGTACTATGAAGCCAGGCCAGCTTCACCCCTCTCCCTTCTGCCCCAGCTGAGCCCCATGACCTGCACCACCGGCTTCATCATGTAGGGGCAGTGCGGGGCTCAGGCACGTAAGCTATTATGCAATCACTTCTATATGCACAAGAAAACATGCACAAAACAGGGCAAAACCCCTTCCCAAAAAGAGTACTTCTAGGGTCATGAAGAGGGACTTCTGGTAGCAAATGTCAGGGCTTAGGGGTGGGATTTCTGGTCCCAAGATGGCAACCAGGGGCAAGGACACCTGTTAAGGTGTAAGGCTACACTTGCAGCCCTTGACAACTCACCAGAACTCGTTAAGCAGCCCTCCAGCTGAAATAATTGACCACTCCTGCCTTATAGCTACCATCCTTAGTTCTTTAGATCAAACTGTAAAGACTAATGCTCAAAATGTGGAGGTCATTGAGGTGACCCATAAAATGGTTTCTATAGCTATGTCCCAGAGTAATCTCCTTTTCCCTTCAATATTATCATGATTTTTGCCCTCTGTATGGTCCCTAAATAATGAAAAATATCAACTTGACATTTTTAGATAGATAATATGTCCAGGGGTCTAAAAAAAAAACAAAACAAAAAAAGCAGGGCAGGGCATGGTCCGGGACCATGCCCTGAGGCAGCCAAAAGCTGGGTCCTCCAGGGAGATGCTCTGGCTGCCAGAGAATCTCCATGGTTGGCCCCTCACCCTGGTCACGTGGCCAGCCAGGGTCCAGTGGTGGTGAGTAAAGGGTCAGGGGGGCTGGAGGAGGGGGGAGGGGACCCCTGCTGACCACACCCGCTCCCCCAGCCCCCTAATCCCTGCTCTGCCTGGCTCCTCCCCCTGCCAGCCCCCCAGACCTCTGATCCCTGACCTGCCCCTCTCCCCCCAGCCCTCCAAGCCCCCCTGATCCCTGCACAGCCAAGTCCTGCCACCCTTGGGGCCCTTCTGCCACCCAGCCAGGCAGCACAGGAGTCCAGAGGGCTGGCAGGACCCGGCTAGGCCCAGCATGCAGTGACCATGCACTGCGCCAGGTTTTGCCATCAAAGGCCTAACTGTGCCAGGTGGCAGAGGGGCTGGAAGGGCATCAGGTTCTGCCACCAAGGGACCAGCCTGGCAGCAGAGTCCCCCAGGACCCAGCTGGGCCCAGCACGCAGTCCCCATGTGTCACACTGTGTCCTGCCAGCAAGGGCCCGGCCCAGCCGAGCAGCAGATAGTCCCCAGGGCTGGCAGGACCCAGCTGGGCCTGGAGCGTGGATCCCATGTGCAGTGCTGGGTCTTGCCACCATGGCTCAGAGTGCCCCACTCCTGCTGCTGCTAAAGGTAAGTTATAAGCCCTGGGTGGGGGGCGAGGGGGCTGGGGTGCTCCAGGGTGCCTGGGACCCTGGGAAGGTGGGCTGTGGCCTTCCAGGGGGAGCTGGGACCCTGGGCAGGGGAGCTGGAGCCCTGTGGGGGATAGGGTCTGTGGCCCACCAAGGGGGGAGCTGGGGCCCTGTGGGGGGGCATTCCATGTGCTGTGTGGGGGGGCTGCACCCTGTGGGGCCAGGGGACCCACCCCTCCTGAGAAGCCCCCCCACAAGGTTCCCCACACCCATAGTCCCCCCAGCAATTGCCCCACACTTACCCACACACCAACCCACATCCCTCCACATACATCCACCCACCTTCCCCCACACCCTTTTCTACCCCCTTCCTGCAAACACCACATCCCCCCATCACACACCCATCATGTGGGAAGAAAACCAAAAGCACACATCAACACATATAGGTATTTAGAATTTATTTCATCATGATGATAGAGACACTGGTAGGCTTCCACATTGCTTTAACATTGTAAATATACCGATAAAGCATTGCCCAACTGATTGCTCGCTCTCTCTCTCTTGCTCTCTCTCTCTCTAGATATATATACGTGTGTGTGTGTGTAGAGTGGTCTTTTGTGTTAATTGTGGAAAAACATGGATTTTGGTGTATTTTTAAAAATAGATTTGGGATGCTGCTGTAGCAGTCCAGCTGGCACAAAGGGTACCAAGTGGCTGGGCCCCAGGAGCTCCAGAGAACAAGTAGCACTGAGCTGCTTGCCAGGGCATCTTTTTGTACTGATGGGGCCAGGACAGGGCAGCTTTTTATACTGCTGGCCCCAGGCTCTAGCTCCCCCTGGCTGCAGATCTGGAAGGAGCCAGGCAGGGTTATTTTGCCCCAAGTGGCACAATTTTCTCCACAACAAAGTACATGTCCAAGCATATGCACTTAGGCAAAAAGGCCCAGCTCAAATTTGCACCACTTCTATTTGAGCTGCTTCAAGCGCATGTGCTTGCATGTGTGGACACGCCCATAAGGTGCTGAATTATACAGCACTGGCATTTTCATCTAGTTCAATTACATTGGTGGTTAAAAACCATTCAACAATGTTTTTCTTCATAAAAGTGATCCCAAAGTTGAGATTAAGAAGCAGAGACTAAATGTTATCTTCCATGTTCAAAACATTGAAACTAGAATCCTACAAAAACAAGTTTATCTCATTTGATCTTGAGAAGATGCCGACATAGTATGCTAATTTTTGTATCCAGAAAAATAATGAATCTAGATGAGAGATCAAACTGCTAGTCAGGAAAAAATAAATTAATCTCTTCTCACAATTCATAAATGCAAATGTGTACTCTGCCAGGGATAGATCCTAAACCTTGGTGTGTAGCAGAAGACTGGTGTGTGCACTGCCCATGTCTTCACACAGAACAGCAGACACCCAGAAGTTAAGAGTCCTGGATTTAATGTAATTTACAACATGTACTGCCTTAGCAGGCATAATTTTAAGCTCTTTTGGCATGTGCTTCATAATGAGAGCATGTCAATGAAAATTACAATGTTTGTTTTTAATGTTAGAGGCAATGGTTTTAACACATGCTGCCACAAGTCTAACTTTTCCTGTCATTGCTTTGCACCATCAGTACACATATGTGTACAAAGATCCCAACTAATAATACTATTTTGCATAAAAGAATTAAAGGTATTGAATACATCTTTGCCCTTTATATTTATTTCAAGCACATGACACAATAGCAGGTCCTTGTACAGAAGATTAAAAAATATAGTGCAAAATTATGAGGAAGATAGTCAATTCTACTATACCAGTGGATTCATCAAGTTGAATGGTAAAACCAACATGACTATTTTTCATGTCTACCTAGCTCTGCTTCACCAAGATCAGACATATCTTTGAAGTCAAGACACTGTATGGTCTGCAAGAGGAATCATATCAATAATTTTACTTGATTTTTCACCCATCATGCAAGTAACAATTTATTATGTGCATGGCTTCACTGAATTTTCATTTGCCCCATTTGCCCACCTTGACAGTTTGATAACTCACTCAGTATGAAGCTTCAAGCACATTTTTCTTATCTTCACAAACAAGGTAGTGCATATATATATATTTTAAATTTGACACATTCCCCTTCAAAATAATCACCATGAATGTCTTCTAATTTGGGTGTTTTGTGTCCAGGAACTTTCATAGCTTTGCTCATGGCAAAGGTGATATATTTTTCTAGACCAACTAGATATTTCCAAAAAAAAAAAAAAAAAGGAATCTTTATTGGCAAGCTTTCAGGGCCCACTCACCCTTCTTCACACATAGGAGAAGACAAAGACTGGAAAAATTCTCCTGGGTGAAAATGAAAATCAGTGTTTCACAGGAGAGCTGAAGGTGTTTTAAGATCTCCTGGTTGGAATAGTTTTGAAAATGAACTATTCCAACTAGGAGATCTTATAACAGCGTCAGCTCTCCTGTGAAATATGAATTTTAATTTCCACCTAGGAGAAATTTTACAATCTTTGCATTCTCCTATGCCTGAGGAAGGGTGAGTGTGCCCAAAAGTTTTCAAATAAAGACTTTTTTTGCAACTATCTAGTTGGTCAAATAAAATATATCACCTCTGCCAATAGTTCTGACTCCTTTTGATGTAGACCAATAGTTCTACAACCTGTATGCCTTCATAACTTTGTTGGATTCAGGCTGCTGTTGGACAAAACTTGTCCACACTCAACACACTGTCCATCCAGCTACTTTTCATCACCAATGCAAGTAAAACCATAGCTAATATAGCTTTTGTCATACTTACTTTTTTTTTAATTAACCACTCACAGCATGACGAGCTTGTGACCAATTTGATAAGCTCACACATGTAACACCAGAAGCACTGGTATTTTCTTCCTGTTGTGTTGAAACCTGGAATTTTCCCCTTCTGCTTTTCATAACAGTGCCTGTTTTCAACCACTGATCCATATTTTTCCTTAGGAAACCAAAATTATAAAATTAAGAGATAGTTCAACATAATCACTGCTTTGACATTAAGGTACTCGTGGACAGACTGATTGAAATACAGCAATGCACAGACATAATGACTGCATGGGAAGACTAGGCCAATTGCTGCCATATTTTGATCGTGTGCCTATGTTTGAAAACTGTCCATTAAAACAAGGAGGTTAGATCTTATATCATATTATCATGCCATGAATAAAGTATATGGCATGTATTGTCTCCACAGGGAGGGTTAGGGAGACTGAATTAATGCTTTTTGTAGGCTAGTAACCAAAGTGAAATGCAAGAGTCAAATCGCAACATTTCAAAAATAGTTAAGTATATTTTTTAAATGTGTCCACCATTACCAATGTTTTCCTATAGAGCCTGTAGTGAACCTTCACAGAATCCCAGAGTTCCTCAAAACACAGTTTGAAACCACTGCTTTTGAGTAACTTGTTGGAGACGAGACAAATTCTAGCCAGTTGTATGACATAATACATGAATTAAAACTACAAGCCTTTTGCTGTCTCTGTAGACATTCATCCCAAGGTACTGAAACATAAAGCATGTCTGAACTTTCCTACAAACCTATTTTACTAAAAGTCCAGATAAATAATTCGCTTGTCTTTTACCCAATCCAAGACGTCATAGAGGAATAAAGATAGGAAGTAGTGTTGATTATGTAGTGATATTAATTTAATTTAGATTACAGAGAGATGAGAGATGATCCTGCTTGGTTAACCATGTCTAAAATCGGTTTGTTGTCTGTGGGCATGTCTACATGAGACACTGCATCGCCATAATGACAAGGTATGGTGACATACTGTTGGTGGGCACAAACTGTGATGCTGACAGTACATCGCTGTAGCGATAAGCTATGTATTTAATGACTGTGCAGTACCAAGTGTGCAGTCAGGGGCATGTGTAGACTTATCCTGTATGAATAAAAGCATTAAAAGATTAAAATTAGGATTAACGTGATTGTTCAAAAAGCATGAAATCCTTTCCATTACTGTGGTTTGGGAAAAGCCCGTATGCTTCTATTATTGTCTATACACTCCATTTGCCTAAAGCAGAACATGAATTCAGACAGCAGGAATTTTAACAAGGCTTTTGTTTTGTTTTTTATCAAATGGGACCTAATTTGGAGTAATGAATAACAAATACTTCATAAAGAGAGAAGTGTGCTTTCAAAAAATGAGCAAAGAGTTCAGAGAGAAACTACAGGGAACAGAGGAGACTGAGAAAATGTTTGCCCCTTTAGAAATCCCCACCTTTAATTGTCTAGGACTTAAGCATTATTTTCAGAATCCAAGGGAATTAGAAGAATTTGCAACATCTATTAAAGAATAGGAAAAAAGTAATTATGAAGTCTACTGGGCCAAAAAGTGTTGAGTGTTTTCGTTCCCTACTCTGACTGGGTTTTCACCATTTCCTTGATACATCCCTCTCCATTTGAAACAACCCCTGCCTACATGGTTCCTACATCTTGGGCTGCGTGGAAGGATCTAAATCAGCCAGCTATGCTAATTCTGTACCCTCTAGATTTCCCTACACTGAGGGTTATTCCCTATGTTGGGGTGTTTCTTCATACCACCTGATTTATGTGAAGGGAGCACAGCTGCCAAGGGCTTTCAGCTCACTACCTCTGTATGCATTTCCTCTATTTCTGCTTTAATGTTGCCTATGAAAAATAGGAGAAGTCCATAGATAAGTTTTTCTTGGGAATGCTGGCCACTCATATGGAGGAAGCATACTTCATTTACTACATTCAGCAAAGAGAAACACAAAAGCCTTATTGGGAGCTGTACAAACCCAGATTAAAAACATTTTTAAAAGCTGCCCATAATTTTTACTAGAGGAATTGAGGAGTGCTTAACAAATTTGCCCGAATGTGGTGAGATTATCCTAAAATTCAAATATTTTGGATTAAAGTTCCCTCTCTCTAATTTGGAAGTTTTTATTCAAGGGATTTAGTTTATGGTCCTTTGGTGATTTTATGGGGAAATCATTCAAGGACTTTACAAAACTCAACGTGTGTATGCACACTAATGACAGTAAGTAAGGTATATAATTACTGAGCTACAGAAGAGGAGAGAAGTATCAGACAATATCAGATGGTTCAAAATAAATGTAATGGGATGTATATTCAGTTGAACTGAAGTTAGCTTGAGTAACATTTCTTTTTGAGTAGGAAGAAATGTAACCAGAAAATTCTACAATTAAATTGATTTTTTCTTCATAATAAAAAGTTATGGCTAGGATCCTATGTGACTGTCTGCAGAAGGGATTTAAATTTAGGTCCATACAATGAACACAAGTCTTCCCAATGGTGAAGTTCTCTTAACTGAAAACTTTTTTTTCTGGTGTGTCTATACCTTGGAGTTTGCCCGCATAGATATATTGTTTGCTTTTTTGGGGGTGAGGGGGTAGAGCAGGGGCAGGCAATTATTTTGAATGAAGGACTGCTTACTGGGTTTTGGCAAGCCATTGAGGGCCGAATGACAGGCAGCCGGGGCCAGATAAATATTAATTTTCTAAATTTTTTAGGGGCCCCGTGGGCTGGATAGAATGGCCTGGTGGGCTGCATCTGGCCTGCGAGCTGCATTTTGCTCACCCCTGGGGTAGGGGATCTTTTAACACCAAGGAAGGTAAATATGCTAGCAGAACTTTTCAGTGTAA
The DNA here is from genome assembly GCF_052110815.1 of Crocodylus siamensis. Classification (NCBI taxonomy): domain Eukaryota; kingdom Metazoa; phylum Chordata; order Crocodylia; family Crocodylidae; genus Crocodylus; species Crocodylus siamensis. The sequence continues at coordinate 261,152,851 of NC_143396.1, forward strand.
ACAAAGCCTCCTAAATAAGAGTGCTTTATTCCTGAAAGAATACAGCCATACAGGATTGAATGCTTCTTAATTTATGTAGATTGATTTCAGACTTTTAGGTGACTCATTTTAAATATGCTAAGTGCCCCCATGTAGGCATAGACTTAGTAATGCTGTATGGGAGCATGCTGTGTGGGAGACCACTCTCCCTGTAAGTGAAGAACTAATTTTCTCTCAGCAGGTGAATTAGTTGAACAAAGAACAGAAAACCAGTTCTTTTTCCTTTAGTTATTTTAGTAAGAGACACAATAGATCATTCTTTTATTTTTTCTTCTGGTTTTAATAGTTTAGGGATTTGGGTGACACTTTTTCCCAACTGGGGTGTATAGCCAGAATATGCAAGTAGAGCAATGAAATACAAGCAAGCTTAAACTTGTAGCGTTCTGCAGGTGTTAAGTGAGCATGTTGTGTACAAAGAACCATCCATTTTAATCTAGTTAATAATTAAAGAGTCTTTAATGTTTCTTGATTTGTCTTCCTCTTTATTATCATTCACAAATATATTGTCCTACTTATGCATGATGAGGAGAGTGGTATTTTAAAAGCACCTGCATCCTGCTGTCTCATTTCTGCAGTTGAGAGTCAGCCATTGCAATCAGTGCAAAGCCATACAGTTTACATACTGTTTTAATTAATATCTAGCACAAACGTGAAAGGCAATCTTTTCTGAAATGGACTTTGGTTAGCATTGGCTGGCCCATTGCTTTTGGCTTAGATTGCTTGTTTACTTGGGCTTCATAATTTGCTTGTATTCATTTTTCATCTCTGTTTTATACTTAAGTTCTAAACTCTTTAAGATAAGGACAATCATTCTCCTCTTCTACTGTGCCTAGCACAATGGTTAATCTATGATTGGTGCTGGTTGGCAATAGTGTTAAATAAATTATAAAATAGTAATAGTAATATAATCTGTGTTTACTGGAATATATTTTTCTAGATTTCCCCATATATATGCTTTTCATTGGTCTTAGAAAAAAAAATTAACACTGCATTAGAAAGCACTTTAGAGCCTTGTCCTCCTCAGATATGTAGCTGGATGTGGGAGTATGTTAAAGCAGCTTTCATTAGATTAGTTAAATATGATATTTATGAAACATCCCAAACCTACACTCTGTTCTGAGTGCTATAGCTTTCTCATCTCTGCCTGAAAAAATATTTGGTTACTGATTCTTTGGCTACTGACTCTCCTTCTGCATTAACCTGAGATGTCTTATTAGCAAGAAAGAATTTGTCCATAGTACAAAACATAAAAGGATATCACAGGCTTCAGGACTCTTGGGCAGAGTTTTCCTGAGTCCTTTCATTTTTTTCTGTTACAAGCACCAAAAAGTGATGTTGGAAAATTGTTCAGTTATCTTGAGGCATCTCTCAAGGTTCCTTTCTTTTCCTTTGCTGCTCAGTGTGTATCTATGGCAGCTGGTGGAGACCTGAAGAAATGATGACCTGTATAGGAAAGATGCACTGAAATTTCAGCAGGTGCACAAAAGGGCTTCAAGGATGAGGAAAGCAATGGAATGCATATACTGCAGAGGAGATTAGGAAAGCCTGGTTTTAGCTTAGCAAAATGAAGGCTGAATGGGAATATTATTTCTATGTTTAAATAAATTGCAAGAGTAAACGTCAGGAAGGGTAAAGGTATATTTATACTAGATGACAATTTTGACATGAGAATAAATCAGCCATTTAGTCTGGAAATTAAGAAAAGATTCCTCACTACTAGAATAATCAAATTCTTGAATACCTTTGCAATAACTGCTTGTAAAATAATGTTTGAATTAAAATATGTGGTCTCTCCAATACCACTGAACTGGATTTGATGAATCAGTGTCCCTTTCAATTTTATGCCCTTTCAGATGACTCACCACTCAATGGCCCAAGTCCTGTTTCACTTACTAAATGTCCAAGGGCTTATCTTCTACTTCTCTCAGAATTACACATTAAAGGTCAGGATAGGAATCCCGTTCTTCCCTGTGGATGCACACTGCTTTCCTGGTTGTGTCAATGGGCAATTTAATACACCTTCATTATTTGGTAAGAAGAGAGTTCCTGTTAGGGTCCAGTTCTTCAGAGTGGAAACACCTACCTAAATTGTTATGTCTGATTGATAGCAGTATTAACAGTGTAAAATAAAATACAACATAAAGCCCAGCAACCTTTTTTTCACAATTTCCTAATGATTTGGGCAGGTGTTCAGAAGGTGGGGGTATCATCTCAATTAATCTGGCTCTCCACTCAGCTGTACTGGGGGCATCTTGTTGAAACTGGCTCAAAATGTGGATAGAAATGAAAGAGTCATGACCAGGGATCCAGGTTTTCCGTTTCCCACAGAAAAATGGCGGGATGGGGTGGGGGGGGGAAGGTGGATTTCTCCTTTTTCCAAAGATCTCTGCAGCCTGGCAGAGTTCCAGCCTGGAGGGGCTGGAGGGGGAGCAGAAGGAGGGTGCTCAGGAAGGGGACACCAATGTGCATATATGCACATTCACACATGGACATAGGCAACAGGCAGCCTGGAGAGCAGCTCCTTCAGGTTAGTTGGTGGGGGGAGGGATTGAGACCCCCACAGTGGAGGAGTGGGGAGGAAGATGGGCACGGCTGGAGCTGATGCAGAGAAGCTCCTTGGAGCTTCAAGCCCTGCACCACCATGGCAAGGCATGTTGCCTACCCAGCAGCAGTGGGGGTGGCAGTGTGGACTTGTGTCCCTTGCTGCTGCTGGGCAGCCAGGGGATGCCTCGTAAATATATCAATAAAACATCGTGTTCAATTGATACCTATATATATAGTGGCATTTCATTTTAATCACAGATTTGGGGGTTTTAATCAGAAAATTTTCTATTTGTAAACAAAAAAAAACCCAGGACACCTGGTTGTGAGCATGTAAGGAAGGAATTAAGGGTGTGTGTGACCCTGTGGCCTACAGAGAAAGTCAGTCTCTGAAACGGGTTTAATGGATTTTGCATTAAATAATCTTCTAGTGCTGTTGTTTTTGTTTCTTGAAATCAGAGATGTATGTTAAGATTATGTACCTCTCACAACTGGATCACAACAGAGTTTAGATGGAGTTAGACATCTAGACAACCATTGTGGATCACGTAGTGTAGTAGACTCAGTATAGATGCCTAGGGATCTTTTCAGGCAAAAATGAAGATGAATAAGTAGGGTCCTATCAAAATCATGATTGTGAGATTTTTGTGAAAACTGTGATTTTGGGTGGGCTCTGTGAAAAATGGTGGACTCCATGATTTTGGATAGAAGGTGCATCCCTGCCCTGCCCTGCCCCCATCTCCTCCCTGGCCCTCCCCTGCCCATCCCCCTGCCTTCCTCCACTCTGCCTTCCTCGTGTTCCAAGACTGCAGGGCTTTCCAGCCTTTTCTCTGCTTCCTAGTAAGTTTTTAGGATTTTTTTGCACAGAGAGCCCACCAAAACCACAGAGCCCACCATTTGGGGATTGCCCAAAACCATGGCTTAGTGGCTGAATCAACCCTGATTCAGCCCTGGGAAGCCATTAATCCACACTTAATAATACATGGATTAATGACTTTCCTAGGCTTAATTGCGGTATTCAAGCCACAGTTTCAGGCCATGTGGCAATCTGTGAGGAGGGACAGGACTGCCCAGGCCTCTCAGCCAATCAGCTCATGCAATAGCAGCTGGCCCCACGATTTGCCCATGAAATCAGTCAGCCACCGCCTTGAGTTCAGTAGACCCCTGTGCATAAGGAATTGAGATGTCCCCGCGGTGTTATGGCTGCTGCACAGGGTGGAACAGGATTCATGATTAGCGAGTTAGATATGTAAACATTTTGTAAGTGTTGATTACATGTCTTTGAGACAGAACAAGGTTTCAGCTTATTTCTATTTCTTCAAACCTAGAAATAGTTTAAACTGCGTATGATAACATAAATGTGACTATTTCTTAAGGCATGGACCTTGTCATCTTACTCCTGTCTCTGTGACCTCTAAAATAGATTATTGGATTACACTCAATATAGAGTTAAACTTAAGGTTGCCTGCTTGTTTATCCATATCAGCTTCAAGAAATATGTTACATCCAGTCTACAAAGACTGTTGTGCAATCCTGTTTATTTGCAGGGGCAAGTTATCAAGAGTAACTATTCTAAAGACTAACACTTTTGTTCCAATTTACCTATGTACTGCCATTTCAATTTAGATCAGCAGAGGTACTCTAATTTTTTCCAAATTTGATTTTGCATGCTGTAGCAGGGCCTCTTTGGTAGACGTTTCTTAATTCCAGAATCTACCTCCCTACCTGGTGTAAAAGTGCCAGATCTATTGACTGCTGCCATAGTGCAAAATTCACCTATTTTCTTTGATTGTGTCTTGATGGAATGGAAATATTGACAGGTTCTTAATCAGTTTGTGTGTAGATGACAAAAGTCATTTAGGCTGACTTTGTTAATGTGTTAGTATTTTTAAGCAACACACACACACACACACACACAGAATGATATTTTTATACATTTTAAAATAAATTGTTTAAATTAACTCAAAGGATGAATTCTGCTTGGGTAAGGAAGAGTAAGATTGAGATTCATAATATGTCTGAAATTACATTGATGTTCTGTAATAGTTTATAGTGTTGACATTATTCACACGTGCATATACCTCTGGATACATATACAGAGCATACTACAGTCACTGAAAAATGAATCTGGCACATATCTGCCATTATAATGAAGAATGCCGACAAGAATATATCTGCAGTGCTGTCTCATGTCCCCATCGACAGAAGGCACAGATTGCAATGCTTTATTCTTAACCAGTGAATATAACCTTGCTAAAATAAATGTCATAAATTTTAATTTGAGAAAAAAAAGACAGGTATTAAGCTGTGCATTGCTTTTAAGAATTACTGTCAACATACAAAAAGCAAGCTCCAATAAAGGGGTGAAATTAAACAGTTTTATAAGAAAAAAGCCTAGAATATATAATTAGATAGTAGTTCTTAGGAGACTACAATCCAGACTACCCAGAAATGAAGATGAATGGGCTCTGTTGCTGGTATTTTACAAAGCAGTTTAGAGAATACAAAGTTCTAGTCTGAAGCTGTAACATGCAACAGTAAATTTACACACCTTGGTTCCACTCCAGCATTGCAACACACCCCAAACTCCCATGGACTTCCCCAGGACTTTTGGCTGTGCAAGGAGTGCAGGATCTGGACCATAAAGCTTAACGGCTGAGAGGAGCTGAAGCTGAGATGAAAACAGCTAAAGCTATTTACACACTGATCAAATAAAACGCTTGAGGGATTTTGGAACAGAAGGAAGTCTTATGCAGGATGAAGGGTTCTGTCGGTACTGCTAGCTTAGTGATTTGTACAGGGGGTTGAAGATGTAAATGCTATTAAATGCTAAGGATTATTATTACTTTATATCTGAAGTAATGAGGTTAACGCTAATGACTTCAGCAGAAATTTTGGCTGTGTAAAAGCACTATGATTGGACCTTAGAAATATCAGGCATATTAGGCCGTGTGTAGATGAAACTACAGGCATGTGTGCACAACACTTCAAAGCGAGCTGAATACTTTTGCACCCCTTTAATGATGTCAGTGTTCACACACATTGGCAGAGTGACGCAGCAGAAGTGTGCATTAATTCCAGCTGCTGTAGGAAATTCTGTGGCATAATGCACCTTAAATGACTTGGGGTGCAGCAAACTAAAGCTCCTCAGGAGTTTTAGTTTTCTCCCCTACAGCTATGGAGTGTCCATGCAGCTCAGGGGCTCTGCAGGAAGCCCTGTAGCAGCCCATAAAAGCAGCAAGCCTGGCCTGCCTGCCTGAGCTGTGCAGGGGCCTGGTGCTTCCCTCTGCAGCTGTGGTGCCCCCTGGGACCACCCAAGCCTGGTGCCTGTGGGTGGGTGCTGCCTGGAGGTGGTGGTGGAGGTGGGAACCACTGCTGCAGAAGGAAGCACCAGCCCCCCTCCCCACCTCCACACAGCCCAGGGACTGGTCCACCCACCGGCAGCTTGCCCTCCCCTCCCCACTGTGGGAGAGACAGGTAAGGCAGCAGGGTGTATGCATGACACTCGGGCTTAAAGGGCCCTAAATTGAAGCAGTGGGTTTTTTAAAACCCACTGCTTCAATTTAGGGCTTCTGTTTCATCTACACACACCCTTAAATACTGACCACCTCTTCTTTTTGACAGAGGAGATTTAAATCGACCCTCATAATCACATACCCCAACAACTAACTGCAAGAGGTGCAGTTCTGAATTCAGCCTTAGCTTCAGTTAGTATGACTCTGCCCCAGGTCTTCCATAAAGAGAGGGACATTAAAGCCTGATTTCTTTAAGTTTCAATCCAGCAGTCCTTAGTTGATCCAGACTCTTAGTGGAGGTAATGGACTATTGCCTGTACTAGGGTTGCAGGACTGAACAGGACATTTTTTATTAGAAAAAGAAAAGAAGCTGTAAATGACACACACATTGTGTATACATGTTTTTTATACCTTACAATTTAAAATAAAGTATTACTGGCTTTTTTATGCTGGACAAACTATGCCCCTGCAGTCCCAAAAGCTCATTTCCTAAGAAGTGAGTATGAGTATAGACACTTTAAGATGAACAAGTCATTTTCAGTAAACAGCATGTTTGCATTCTTCATCTGGAGGTTGGTACCACCCCAATCATAATCCTCATGATTAGACCCAATATGCTAACCTGCCAAAAAGCATTTGATGATTTTTTTGGCACATTTCCCCCACTCTTCTCCCGCCTTCTCTTTTCTCTATTATGCATTTAAATAGAGAGCAAATCCTGAATATTTTGACAAGCATCAACTTGGGTCAAAAACTCTACCTTCTTACTAATTTGCAGTTGCCAGAAAGTAGCATTTTTTGTTTCATTTTGTTTTTTACCCCCACATTTATAGGGAATGATCCAGGTGGACTATACCCTGAGTTAATTTAAGTGATCAGGGAAAAAAAAAAATCAGGGTTTTGGGGGGGGGTTAAGGGGGGAAGTGTTTGTAAATGACAGGATTTTTCTTCCCTTCAAAGTCATTTCTGATGAACTTGTCGAATAAATGTGTACCATTTAAAAAATAAGCACCACATTGCATATATTTCTGTAAAAGAATATTAAAACTTGGGCCTTGGGAGAAAGGAGAGGAAGGAATTAGCTCTTTGCTAAGAAGCATGAAAGGGTCTCACCTTTATTACCAATATTAAATGGTCAATTTCATGGAAAGTTTGTCACTGGTACAACTTGAAGCTGGCTAGGCTTCAAAAAAGCCAAATGATTCATAAAGAAGTCAAAGTGGAAAGTAAAACTTAGCTTTGCAAAACAGACAGAGAGGCTTTTACGAGTCAAAATAATTTCACTGCCTTCAGAAAAAGGAAAGAAAACAAATAAAAGAGGCGCCTTGCACATATATTTCACCAACGTGTATATAGCACTTGACAGTCACCTATTGCACCATGTGTATCATTCCAGAAATGTAATAAATTTAAGGATATTTTAAGTATTTAGGAGCTGCATATGCAGACGCACAATTATATCTCAACAAGGAAAGGATGATTATTTAAACTTCACTACCTAATAGTTCTGTGCAAACCAGCTTGTTGCCCCTAGGCAAAAGATCTGTCTAAATGAAGATGTGTTACCGATGCTTTCACATGACAGCAGGGAAGAGCTTCCTGTCTGCTAATTTGTTTGTTGTTTTCATATGGAGTGTAAATGAGGTCTGAGAATTTTGACTGCTGTAAATATTCCTCAGCATGGTGTGCAAATGTCCAGGTGTGGGTAAGATTGCAATCATGTTCAAAACCTCTCTAGCTCACTCCATAGATAATACTGCAAACCGCATTTTTTACTTTGAAGCTTCCCAGGGAATGTTACATGTACACAGGATTTAAATTATCCACAGTAGCAAGGCAGAGAGTGCTTGGATGTGGTGCAACAGTAGTTTACTAGTGCATGGTAACATTACACAGAAATTTCAGATAGGAACTAAGGAAACTAATAGTAATAATATTTACCACCTGTATAGTGTCTTACGTTGGCATGGTAGTAGCGCTAGTGAGGTCTTCCTATGGCTTGGGTTTTCCAGTGAATCTAAGCCCACCTGGGGCTAATCCACAGTTAGGAGTAATCAATGTAACCCAGGTACACCCAAGGGTGTGCCCTGTCCTCAATTGGATGGGATATATAGGCAGGCTATGGTGCTGTGAAAGGAAAGCCGCTACTTCTATTCAGTTCCCTCTATCCTCCATAGAGCCAGGCCAGGCCAATGTCACTTAATTATTTACTGTTTATTGTTCAGTATATGTATACATATACACATACATACATACACACACACAAATACACCTGTGAGAGAATATTTACAATAGGTAAGACAAATGACAAGCTTCATGAAATATGGGGGGCCCTCCAAAGGGGACTGCACACCAGGGGTCCCACAATACACAGGTAAATATATAAGCTGCCAATATAGACAAATAACCCTTAGATAAATCTCAATAATGAAAACATGCTACTAATAACAACCCTATCATCACCAACATCAACATATTGAAGTCAACATCAATTAACGACCCTTTATGAGGCACGGGTAACACAGCATGCAGGTATTAGCATCAACAGGTAAGGCATAGTTTCATAGTTTCTAGGGTTGGAAGGTACCTGAGTAGATCATCTAGTCAATGAATCAACCTGGATAGGAAACACATTTCACAGTTCCACAAGGGATCTAGGAGCTCAGCCCCTGTATTGGGACTCCGGCTTGGCCTGCTTCCCCCCCCCCCCCCCGGAAAGCTTGGAGGCCCAGGCTCTTCCCCTGCCTGAGAAGCTTCCCTCCCCTGTAAGAACCTATTTTCCTGAATTACTCATGCTCCCTCTTTGGACTAGCTGAGGCACATCTCTAGGCACCCAGGCTGAGCCACAGCACGTTCTCTGCCTCCATGGCCTTACACTGGGGTCTTGCCTATGGCCCTGTGCTCCGCTATGGGCACCGAGGGCTCTGTCACCCAGCTGAGCCACATTACCTAAGCTCAGTTGATTCCAGCCTTGTTCCGGGGCTTTCTTTCTCTCCCAGGCCCCTTGCTCAGGGCTCTGGGGCTCTTTTAGCAAGGGTGAGCCAGCTACCACCTCCAGCTGCCCTGCTCCCACCTGCTAGACTCTCAGGGTTGAGGCTCCGTGCATTGCTCTTGTGCACCATGGGTGGACCCACTGCAGAGTCCCCAGAATGCAGCTTTAGAGGCCCTTTCCAGGTGCTGGCTCTCCCACCAGGCTCTCTCCTAAGCCCCGCTCTTTTTGATTCCCTTGCTGCATCTGCCACATGCTGGGAAGGCAGCTCCTTTTATTCTCTTCCGAGGCTCCTCCCCAAAGTCTTCTGGACCTGCAAAGCACAGACTTCAGTGGAGCTCTTCACTCTCCCTGCTCCACAGCTGCTCCCTTGTGGGGGCAGGGGCATTCTTTCCAGCCTTTATCAGATTGGTGGAAATATTCCACCAATCAGAATTGAGTGTCTCCAAGCCTGGTTGTGGGCAGAATGCCGAGCCTGCTGCATCAGGATACTGGCTGAATCATCCGCAGGGCCCTCAAAACTGATGCCATGCCCACGCTGGCCTATATACATTTGGATCAAACAACAGGGAGCTATCTGAGCAAACACACTGCCTGGCTGTGTCTCTACCTGCATGGAACTAGGCTAACACGCCTCCCTGCTCATTCCTGCCTAGACCCTGCCTGAACCTTGGCTAGCCCAGCCTTTTGCCTTGACCTTGCCTGGCCTGAAACTTCACTCCACCCTGGATTCTTGCCTGGTACCTCCCTGTCTCTGCGCCTGTTACCAGGACTGCGTGTTTCCATCCTAGATTTCTCTTTTCTTGCCCTGCCTGTTCCTCGGTTCTCCTGTACCTGGCTTTGACCTCCCATTACAACCAACAGTTTGCCTTGACTTCATTTCATTGTAACCCATGGCTTAATCTCGGCACTCTTCCCTGTTCTAGCATGTTTCTTTGACCGAGTGTCCATACTACTCTAATATGATCCCATTGTAGTTGGCACTACACAAACCGATGGAAAAAGGATGCTGCTGTGAAAGAACTCACAACCTACACATAATGATTAAAAGAGAGACAGTGTGATACAGACACGGGTGTTCACAAATTGTGACTAACTTAGAAGGAAAATCTTATTTAAGTCCTGAACTTGCACAGAAACTACACATGCATAAAAAGTTACATCTCTCTGTAGGTGTGTCAAGGATCTTGGCCTTGAATATGGTTTAACTTAGAGTAATGAGGTGTGCATGAGAGAGAGAATAAAATTATTAGGGGAAAAAATTAGTAATAGGTGCATTAGGCCATGGAATAGTTTTGAAGAGAAATCTAACAACTCAGGTTTTTAAAACAAGACAACACAATACTATACATGTACAATAGAATAAATTATCACTCCAGGAAGATAGCTATAATTCCTATGAGACTAAGACAACTTTGTTAATAATGAAAAAGAAAATCCTTTGAATTTTCCTAGATTATTTATTATTATGACTAATGTAAAATGTATAAACAGTGAGTGAGTAATACCCAGGCTCTCTCCTCCCAGCTGTTTGCCCTGTACCCAGAACTGCAGAGCCAGTGTCCGACTTGCTTGCTGTTCTCCTGACTATATGACTCTTGCATTCTTAGCTGCACATGGGGAAGAGTTACAAATGCTACTCCTCTCTACTACTGGGATTGCCTGTAAATCTACTTCTCCCACTTCCTGGTTGAGTCCCATAACTACTAGAGCTGTACGAAATTTCACTAGCTATTTCGTTTCAATGCTGTTTCGACTCATTTTGAGCTCCAAACAGAGAAATCAAAATGAAATGAAGGGCTTAAAAACAGCCTTGAAATGAAATGAGGGCAGTTGAATAATTTTGAAAGTTTTGAAATGTTTTGAATTTCAAAACTCAAGCAGGGCTTGCCTGCAGGGAAACAGAAACTAAGGAGAAGGTGGGGGAAGAAGGGGGAAGGACTGCTTTCATATTGACTATGTAGCTGGCCAGTGACTGTTCTGGGGGAGGAATGGAAAAACAGCATACAAGGCAGCATTATTTGAACTGCCCTGCTCTCTGTCACCCATGTCACGAGTTTTGCTTGTCAGCAGCCTGAGGTAGTTTCCCACAAACCCCTGCACCTATCACCTTGAAACCTGACAGGCTTCATGGCCTCAGAAGGGGCTAGCATCCCTGCAGTTTTCACCCCACCGTGCCTTAACTCACACACAGTGTCACCCATGTCATGTGTTTTGCTTGTCAGCAGCCTGAGGTGCAGTTTCTCAGAAACCCCTGCACCTATCTTCTTGAAACCTGGCAGGCTTCCTGGCCACAGCAGGAGCTACTGTGCCTGCAGCTTTCACCCTGCTGTGCCTTCACACACACGTTATGCATTTTGCTTTCAAGAATTTGAAGTGCATTTTCCCAGAAACTCCTGCATCTATGTCCTTGAACCTTGGCAAGCTTCATGGCCCAAGAAGGAGATATCATTTCTGCAAGTGTCATCCAAATCAGGCCAGAACTGACAAAGTTATAAGCAGTTTCATGATTCCTCATTATAGCCTATGGGTGAAATGTTGTAACAGTGTTGAAACAGTGAAACAGTTTCGACAAAACGAAGCAGAAAAGTGGTTTCAAAATGAAACAAAACTCAAAATTAAACATTGTCCCACTGAAATGTTAAAATGGAAGTTGAAACAAAACAGTGCTGTTTTGCACAGCCCTAGTAACTACCAGGTCATTATGTAAAAGATGGATAGCCCCTTCTCTGCATTTTTTTAAATGAAAATGACCATACCTGCCACACTTTTCCAAAATTAATGCTTTTTGTGTGTGATATGTGTGGTCTGATCCTTCAGCTTCTGCAAACTTTAAGCATGTGCTTAGTTTTTAAATCTTATTGAGGTCAATATACTAGTGCATAAGGGCTTTCCTGAATTAGAACTTATTTCTGTTCTATTACTGTTCAAAAGCATCATTGTGCTAAGCATTTTATTTAACCCTTGCTCAGGTTAAATAGTGCCACACTTTCTCCTCACTTCATCAAGAGAAGTGCTGTACTACACCTACTAATAAACCAACTACATTTTCAAACTATCCTATAAATGAAAGTGAAGTGTCATGTTGGTCATACTGAGCACAAAAGATGATAATCAGAATTCATTCAATCTTTGATTAATACTATAGCAGTTATACTTCTAAAATTAGTGACTGTTAAGTGGCTCATGTCAACTGAGCTGATGAGCACTGTCTTGGATACCAGATGTCCATATCACATCTGTAAACTGGCAGAGTTGTCCAAAGAAACTAAGGACTGAAAGGAAATAGTTTTGAATTATCCTGTCACCTAGAGTAGGAGCCCTTCAGGCTGGGGATATATCCCATGTTTTATCTAGTCTGTAAAAAAAGGGAATGATTAGATCTCCAGGGCTGTCACAAATGTTGAAACTTTCACCAGGACTAAATTCATTCCTTATATATGTGGTGATTGACATTTGGAGGACTATAGGCAGGAAAACTGGATTTCAACATATCTATATCTAAATACCTGTATCTATATTTGTCTGTTCAAACCTAGTTTTGCTTCATGAGTGTCTGTCACCACAAAACCTGATCATTGGTGCATAGAAGTGATCCAATTTAATGAAAAATTATTTTTCAAACTCCAATAATGAAAAGAAACAGTTGCTAAGGATGCTTTCATTCTGATTTCCTTGGCATAATGTAATTGGAGGTGCTTGGTGTCACTATGGTGATAGCTAAAACAATTGTTAACTGAAGCATTGATTCAAGATAAAACTATCAAGGAAATAAAAGTAGTTCTTCAGTGGCTATAAATGGGAAATGGGCGAGATATTTACACTAAACATCTATTTTTCCTTATTCTTTCCATCTCTTTTGCTTCTAGCTGAACTGTCAACCTGTCTCTTTTGGAGTTTCATACCTTCCCTGAATGTATGTTTTTTTTTCTCTCCACCCATATCTGTTCAAAGCCATCAGTCACACTGAAGCTTTGTAATGAACTATCTTTCTGCCAAGGCAAGAAAGTGACATCATTTTCAAAGAGGGGGATTAGCACTTTAATCTCTATGAGATAGGGAACAGAACAAAGGAATTATCTGATAGAGGCAAAGGGAGTGAAAGGGGAGAGGTGAGGGTAAGAAGAGGATGCTTGTACTTTTTTGATGATCCATAAAGCATGCTTTAGAAATTTGGAACATATTTGTTCTTTGTAATTGAACAGAACTGGCCTTTGAGGTCTGTCTGGAGGTAATTTCTGAGGGAGCGTTATTCAGTGCTCTTTCCCTTTTCACTGCTCAAGACATTGTTTGAAAATCTTGCTGCTGTTTTTGACAAATATTCAGTATTAATGATTTGGAAAACATGGTGCACTAATCCGGTTGTTCAGAGATTTTCTAAGCCACAATAAAATGCTGAAGGAAACTCCCTGTAAAGGAGGATGTGAAGCAACTGAGTTAAGGAAATAACACTCAAATTACCTTTAGCTATTCTAGGGCTAACAGGCCAAGGGGCTCAGCAAATGCTGTTAGAATTTAATAAACAGATACCCTTTGCTTTCAAAGGACACTGGACCCAGCTCCTTTTTGTGGATGGAAGATGCATGAAAATCTCTCAAGTACTGTAGGTCCTTAAAACCTATTTCTTTTACATTAAGGGTCTCTTTACATAGTTACAGAAAAGATAAGGGCCTTACTTTACTTGGGTCTCAGGTAGACCCTTTTTTTATTTCTATAGCAGCTTAAAGAAGCTTAGTGTAAATAAGAATTGGGAACACAGTTGTAAACACACGATTGCAGTATGTTGTTACATAAAATCTGAGATAGGGGGTCATCAAGAATGTTTCATATATCTAAATCTGGATAGTTACCCAAATTATCAGACACTATTAAAATATAGATCTGAAAAAGCTAGGTTGGAAGTCTTAGAACAAGCAGGCTGTTTTCTCTAAAAAAACTCTTGTAATGTCTATTTTCCCATAAGACAGAAATGCCATTCTTACACTTCAGGTGTGTCTATTCATTCATCGATTCAGTGTAGTTGCAGTGCATTAAGTTTAGTACCTTTATAATCAAGTACTAAATCAATGTGCAGTAAACGCACGTGCCTTTTCAGTGACACTAGTGCACAGTAGCCTAATACTACTACACAGTAGTGTATTAGCACTGTTTTTGGTGTGACACACTATTGTACAATAGTATTAGGCTACTGTACATTTAGCATCTTGGGTAGATGCACCCTTATATTCTTATACAGTGGCTGCATCTACAGGTGCAATTAATTTGAAGCAATACATTCCAGAGCAGTTTGACCTGGAGTAAACTACTCCTGGGTGTGCATCTACACATGCACATGGGACAGCAGCAATTTGAGTTTGGGTGGAACAGTGTACACCAGGGATGCTTCAGCCCTGCTTTGCCCAGCCATAGCAGCCAGGATCCAGCAGATGGTGGTAGGTGGCAGCGATCAGCAGAAGGCTTACAGGGATACGCTTGGGCAGCGGATGGTAGTGTGAGGCTGTGGCTGGTGGTAGCAGTATAGCAGTATAGAGCAGTTCTGGGTGGCTGTGGCATAGAAGCTGGCTAGGGCATGAGGATGCTGAAAGTGCAGAGCCATGTAGTTAGGCAGCAGGCAGGAGTCTGGATCTCTTCTGGCTGAGCTGCCTGTGTATAGTTTATGACTATGGTCAGCATCTACACCTGTGTTTAACAAAAGTTAATTACCCAACCCTAAGATAGTAAAGTCCTCCAACAGTACTATCTTACTATCTTAGAGTGGAATTAATTAGTTTACTGCAGTCTAATAGCATTGCATGTGTATATGGCAATACTTTACTCTGCAGCTAATTAGTCTACTCCACAGTTAAGTGCATATGCAGATGTGACCAGTAGCTTGATACTGCTATTATTTCTCCCTGTCAAGGTATTCACACATCAGGATCAAGTTACCTCTATATCATAAATAAAAGTTATGCAAATTTTGCTTATAAAAATGTTTATTTTGTGTTTGTGGCTTAGGCTTGGTGATGCCATTAGCTGGCTTGACTATTCAGAAATACAGTAGCATTACAGTTTCAGGGCCATATAGCCTACACTTTCAGAATCAGTGATTCTTCTTAGCAAACCAGCCATTTATTTCTCAAATGATCTTGTTAATGTGTCTATAGATTCAGTGTCTTATAAAACTCACATCAAAATGATCTCAGTGATCTATTTCAATCACATTGCAACACAAATGTGTCCTATTATTTTAAATGAAACAAAAGCAATAGACAAGATATTAATAGTAAATAAGTATTTCAGTAAATATTACCAATTTTCTGTAAGTGATTTGTCTATCAGTAACCTCCAAGTTGCTCAAACTGGTATATTATTCTAAATTATCCAATAATTCCCACAACTGATTCTTGATCTACATCTTGTTCCTGAACAGATTATTAAGTATTCAGCAGTTGAAATTCAGTTGTTATTGGTTAGCTGTGATTGAACAGATGATATTAGCTTCCTTGATTGGATGTGTAACCTTTACAATCAATCTGTTTACATTATCAAAAAAATTATATAGAGGTGACTCAATCCTGATGTGTAAATACTTTAAAAAGGAAAAAATAATAGGTTTGAAAACGTTTTTTAATCAATCAGGGAAAGATATAACAATGGATGAAAGCTAAACCCAGACAAATTCTAATTAAAAATAAGGCATACATTTTTCAAGCGAGGTTAGCCAACCATTAGAACAAACTGATACTGCAGTCATGGATGGGGTTGTGGAGAAGAAGACCTACTAAAGGAAACAGTCAATTTTCCGTCACATATTATCTGCAAATATATACTGGTTTTCTAGGAGATATGCTTTTTTTCCATGCCAAAAGTCTACCTAAACCTAGCAGTTCCTTGACCTAGCATGGTTAGGCAAGTTCTGTAGGTATCAACACATGAGCAAGTGATACAGCGAACTGCTATATCTGGTTACCTTTGACTTCCCAGTCAAAATGACCATGTACTTCCTTACAGCTATGTCAACTGAAGATAACCTTTTTCCTGAGTCAGGATCAAAGCTCAGACTCATGCCTCTTGAGCTAGATAACCAAGATGCCATAAAGCCCCTGTAATATAAATGTTCTTCTGAGTTGAGAGGCCTATTGGGCAAACGTGGTTAAAGAACATCAATTTCTGTAAGTAATGGCACACAGAAGAATAATATGACTAGCTGCTTTTGACCCCCTACCCCAAATGACCAGGTATCCATTTACACCAGGACTGATTGTGTATTCCCTTTCATATGTCTGGAATAGGGCTGAAGTGCACGGATTTGGAGTTGTATCAAGACACCTTTGCTTAGTACGCACCATCAATGCAGGTATAAGGGTATGAAATTCCATAACCTTATACAAATGCTTTAACTGTCATTTCTTACTTTAAGATTTATATGTCTTCTCCACATTGCACTGGAAATATGACTCAACACCGCTGTGAAAGGAATTACTTCTGGCAGTTTCATTCCCATTTAGTCTTTGATCTCTGTGGCAACCATCAATGACTGTGTCAATTAGTGTCAATTGTGGTGGTGATTTTAAGCACCCAGCTACTAAAACTCAGACAACTAATTCATGTCATACTGACCGTCAGTTAGTGAAGACTTGCAACAATAAAATGTAATATATTGAAATCAATGACCTAGAAAAATGGCTTTACATGCTATCACAATTCTGAGTCATTTAGTCAACTCTTCATTGAGTCTTATATAATATCTTGCAGCTGTACTCAGAACTGGTAATGCAAAGTTATATCAACTTCTCAGCTAACAATTACTCATCTCTCTTCTGTGCAGAAATCAATTTGATAGATGACAGTCTTTGGTAGTTTCTGCCCCCACTCAGCCTACAGAACTTCTGTTTGGAGTACAAAGACTTAGGGGACTACAGGAATATCAGACAAATTCTGGGGAAAAAAACTTCTTTAGATGAGCAAAACTTAAGCAAAGATGTACCTCCTGATTCTCCCCTGCCCTATCTAGTTATCTAGACCTAAAAATGGGTGTAAAAGGCAAACATATCAGAATTACTATATTTTATGACTACTTTTTACTGATGTAAATGGCTCTCCAAGGTTCATAACAGTGGTAAGTCAGGCCTAGACAGAGAAGGCTCTCAAAACGTACAAAACCCAAGGTTTTCCCAAGCAGAAGTTCAGAGTTAGGCTACTGAATTCATACTATGAATTTGAAAATATGGTATCATTTTCAACATAAACAGGTAGCTAGTCAGAAGTAAATCATGGTCTCGGCACTTAGATTCTCATTTTGGAAAATCTTGGTCATACAGTTGAAAGAAGGAAGAAATGAGCCCTCACTTCCCATTTAACATGGCCAGCCTATAATGAGCTAATAACACCAATTATACAATATTTGTATGGTGACCATGAATCTATTAATATTAATAGATATTAATTTTGATACTGACATTCATTTCGAAGGGGAAAAGTCCCTTAGATAAGACTCATAAAAAAGGTAGTAGTTTTATTCTTACAGATGTATGTGATATTCCAAGAGGAAGCAAGGCTACCGTTAAAGTATTCCTGACATCAGCCAAGAAAGCCACTTTCATGGATACATAGATTTTAAATGTAAAAGAGATGATTGTACTTATTGAGTCTGACCTACTGCATAATATAAACCATTTGACTTACCTATTTTAATTCCTACATCAAAAAATAGGGCTCTCAGGAATTTCAAGAGGTTAACTAATCCAAACTTCCATTCCAGGCAGGATCATCTCTGCTGAACAATCTCAAGCAAATGCTTGTCAAACTGATACTTATAAATCTGTACCCAAAGTTCCAGTGATAGAGATTCCACAATCTTCTAGGAAATCTGTTCCAGTGCTTAACCTTCCTTACAGACAGAAAGTTCTTCTTAACCTCCTAAATCACCTTTATTGTAGTTTAATACAGTACCCTGTAGCACAAAGAGCAATTGATTATCAGCAATTGATTGATCTTAAAGTCATCCTTTTCCAGTCTATATCTATGTGTGTGTATAAATAAATTTGGAGCCTCTTATCAATTTTCCATTCAATATTTTCTTCTCCAAACTAAATAATCCCAATTTTCTAAATTTTCCTTACTGATTATGATCAAGTCAATTGCCTTTCTTTCTTAAAAACTGTATAAATTAAGATTCTCAAGTCTTTCATTACAAGTTATGTTTTTCAAACCTTTCATCAGTCTCACAGCTCTTCTCTGAACTTTCTCCAGTTTTTCAAAATATTTTTTGAAGTAGGGACATCAGAATATGTGGCAAATGCACCTTCACCAATGGAAGTTTATATATATCTATATATCATAGTATCACATTAGTTGTTTTGTTCCTGGCATCTCTGAGCACTGAAGTTAAGTTGTGTATCCACCAAGACACTACCATAGTTCCTGACTGATTTTCCTCTTCCTATTTCCCTGTGATCACCTCTTTCAAGTGGTCTCTCTATGTCTGCTCTTCTCTTTGGGTAGCATCTTACTTCCTGATCACTAAGTGCATCTCTGAGTGACGTCCTACTGGTTACCATACTGTGATATTTACTGGGCCAATTGTGGGTACCTACAAGAGTGTTCCTTTAGGAGTTTGTGGCCTTGACAATATGAAGCAACTCAGAAGTAACTTGTGTGCCTACTTTTCAAAAAGATATACAGCACCCAGAGAAAGGGATTTCAATTTGAGTCCTATAAAAATGCAATCTTCCACACATTTGGCATTCTCAAGCCTCTAAATGGATATAATTTTGCTTTCTTGCACCCTCTTCTCTTGGGGCCTGAGTTACAGCATGCTTGCTGCAAACAATGGATCTCAGTCAATCTGTGTCAGCCTACAGCAGCTGAGCATTCACCCACTCCCTGGCTCTAAGTCCAATCTTTTAGCAAAGTGGTGCCTTTTGATCTCCTTTTTATCAGCTTTGACAGAACAGATCTTTCACTAGGGTGGAAGCTCAGGAGTAGTCTTTACAGCTATACACCTGACTGCTATATCTGAAGGAATGTTCTTTAATTAGGCTATTTGTGTAGCCTTTCTGCCTTTTTTCTTTAACAGTTTCAATCTAGCTCCTACTTTCTGGAAGGGTGATGTCACATGGAAACACTGAGGTACGACAAAAAATTAAAATATTTACTTGTATACTGCTCCCAAGTCTTTTTCAGGTTCACTGTCTCCCGAGAGAATTTTTACTTTGCATACATTTTTTGTTCCTATATGCATGCTTTTACACCTGGCTCTATTGAAATTCATATTGCTTCATTGAGACCAAATTTCCATAGATCTCATTATTCTGTATCACTGACCTGTTCTCCTCACTATTTTACTACTCCCACAGTTTTTATCACCTGAGAACTTGATAAATACTTATTTTATGTTGCTTTTCTAAATGACTGATAAAATCATTTAATTATATACAACCCAGAACCATGCGAGTTCCCAAAAGAAACACAGCCTCAAGATGATAATTCCCAATTTATAGCTGCTTCTTAAGATTCATCATTTAACTAGTTTTTAAGCCATTTAATGCTGCATGTTGGTTTTGAATTCTTCTACTTTGTTAACAATGATGTGCATGACCAAGTCAAATAACTCATGAAACAACCCTAGCATCAGGACTACACTAAAAAATAAAAGACAAAATATCAATGCAAAGTATATTACTTAATAGTGTAATGTCTCACCATAAAGTGAACGATAAAAATATAAAGAGGTGACAGAAGCATGTCTCATAAAATATAGTCATATATAAAAATACATGTGTCTAGTCAAATATTTACATGCATATAACCACATTTGCATAGAAATATGTATACCTTGTATAAACACATGTGCTTCCAGATATACAAAGATGTTGCAGTAAAATCAAGCTGCTTTAAAAAGCAAGCTACAGATTAATTCTGTGAATAAAATCCCCAATACAGACCTCTTGTATGTGTGTTCTCCAAGGTGAGCATGGCAGCCATAATCTAGGCCTCAGAGGATTGACTCATTTTAGGTTTTCATTCATTTTATCATCACAAAAAGGTTTATACCATTTTGCAATCCACAATTTAAAAATCAATCTTCCTTTTTTCACCATTTTTTACCTTACAGTAACTACAGCTATGGTGGAAGGCAGAGTTTGATAACATAAGGGGTCATCATAGTTATATGTTTGACTGTAGAGCGGTTAAAAAGTTAAAAAGTAGAATGGATAAAAATAGGGTCCATTTTTGGGGGGAAAAGTTATGTCACTTTTAGTGAGGATTTGTTTTGACAAAAAAAATCAAAACTAAAGAATAGACAAGACTAGAATAAAATAGACATCTTGTGCTTCACCAAGTTTGAGTCAAATGTTCATTTCTGGATTTTTTTTCTGCTTCACTTCAAGATTTCACTGAACCCCTCTCCTGCCACCCTACCGCTTTCCCCTCCAAAAAAGAATGTCATGAATATCCTGGGGTGAGAAAATGCCGTGCAGTAAAAACTGAGACAAGCCAAAATAACCTTCTTCCTTACAGAATTTCCTGCCAATGTACTTCAAACCTACCTTGCCTTCACCAGACCCTTTCAGTCTCTGGTCTTATTCATGACATTTCCCCAAATGGCCAGTTATTGCTAGTTCTACAGCTAGGGCTATCTAAGAAAGGCTCTGCACAACTGACATGCAAAGGTGTATTTAGAATTAGTGTTCAGCAGCAGGTAAATATTAGACCTAAAATAGGAAGCAGAAAATTGTACAGGATGAACTTGACCTTGAAGACTGAAGTAATAAATGCAAGGCTTTCCACTTAGGGACTAGCAACTAGAATTTCTGCTACAAGCTGAAAGCTCATAAGTTGGAAACAAAGCCTTGGCTAAAACAAACAATTGCACAAAGACTGAGCCAGCATTTCGATATGACTGTGAAAAAAGAACACACAGTCCTGGAAGGTTTCAGAACAGGTAAATCTTGAACAAGAGAAGTGTTAATGGTGTTCTATAAGGCATCGGTGAGACTTCACCTGGAATACTTTATTCAAGTCTGTTCAACAAAAGTGAAACCAGTCTGAAATTAATAGGAAGATTATGGCAATGAAAAGCCTATCTTAAAAAGAAGACAACAATACCTGGCTTGTTTAGCCTACAAAAACAAAGGCTGAGAACAGATATGATTGTTGCTCACAATTGCATAAAGGACAAAAAGAACAAATGGATATAAATTCCATATGTATAAATTTACACTGGAAATAAGAAAGTTTCTAACCAGCCAAGAAGCAAGATCCTAGAAGAGATGTCCCGTCTAAGTAGATATAGGTGAAAAACATAATAACCTTTAAGATGGATCTTGATTAGGTTATGAGAGGGATTATACATCATTATTGTCTGTGATAGCAGGGAATTGGGATTCATTGATCCAAGTGGTCATGTTCAGTCCTACTCTCCTGTGTTCTTAAATTATTAGGCTTGAGAATGTTATACTTCCCAGTTGGGACAATAGCACTAGTTCCTGATTGGTTTGACAAAAAATGTTCAGTCGCTAACTACATTGAAAGCTAAAAACTATTTTTTTTTCAAACTTTGGCCCCAAACAGTCACCAGGTGGAATGAAGGTTTGTCACTGCTGACATGAACTGGATTTTGCCATACAATTTATAGGCAAAAAATTCCACAGGCCACTGAAAACCTCCTGAACTGTTCTACAGGTTATCATCAATCTCCTATACCCCACTGTCAATTCCACAAGCCACGCAAGGACCACACATCATAAAAGTAAAGTGATTTACAACTTAACATTGCATTTTCTTGTTTGAACTACAATTCACTTTTTAAAAATGATTCCTACTTTTTGCTTTAAATGGCTTTAAAAATTTTGTAGTATGAGATCTGTGGATCATGTTAGCAACATTTGTCAAAAATATCTCACTTATCCCTAAGTTACATTGATCTATGGTATATGTAAAAATTCTTTCTGTTTTCCAACTGGCACAGCTACGGGGATTTATTTGTGCTTTCTGACTTGCTCTCTACTTTAATCCAATCAGGAATGTGCCAGCTGGTGCTGTAAATGTAATGGTCTTAAAACTCTTATGATATTAGATTTTATTTGAATTTTACTGAGAACCAAGTCTTGTTTGATTGTGTTCAGGTGGGTCAGATCATATCATGTGCATGTCTTTTGGATTACTTTTTCCATTTAATGGTATCAAAATTTCCTTTCCTTCCCTGTGTTTCCCCAACTTACATCATTTGACTTACTATTTTAGCTCAATTACAAGCATAATATTAAATCTCTCACATACACAACAAAGTAGCACATCATGTGATCAAATTATGGAAATGAAATGGAGGAATACACTTTAGGGATGGCTTAGTACTCTTGGCCTGATACAGACATTACACTTATACCTGGTCCCCCTCCATAAACGAACATATGTTCGGCACATATAGACCAGTTTAAAAATGGTGGATCCTGGTCTAATAGGCTAGGGACAGAAATTACACATAAATCGGTATAAGTGATCAGAAACAAGCTCAAATCTGTAACACAACAGTTCAACGCACTTAAACCACTTTCAAAATGCCTGAAACTGGTTTAAGACCAACCTGGATGCATATAATATCAAGCTTAACTGATTTAGGTTAAACTGGTTCACTGAACTTCTGTCCCAGATCATACAGACCTAAATGGATGTAAGGTTATACTTAAGTGATTTAGGTTAGACTGATCTATCAAACTTCTGTAACCGCTTCACTTACAACTCAGGATAAGTTGCAGTCTGCTAGTATTCCAGGTGCTTTTGTGTCCGCCTGCTCCCCTGCCTCACATGGAGGAGTGCTGGAAGGGGTTTGTGTGCGTGTCCAGTCTGGCCCCAAGTGGGACCATGATGGAATAAGGTGGGGAGCAGAGCTGCAGCACAGGCAAGAGCTGTGTCCAAGAAGTGTGAAGGGGTCAGAAGGCAGAGGCTTCTGCTGTATGGGCCTGGCTGCTGGGAGGTCTGCAATAGTGCCTCCAACCTGACCTCAGCCAGTGCAGGCAGCCTGCGTGCCCCCCACCCCACAAGGGCAAACAGGTGTTACGTTTGCCTCTGGTCTAACCTAGGGCACTACAAGTAAAGCATAAAAATTAGATCACTTCTGCCGTGGGCTTTCTGACTGTCTGTACCTAGCCCTTGTGGTTAAAGTATGAGATGAAAAGTCTTAAATTCTATGACACAAGCTTGCTTTCTAAACTCAAGTAACTAATTTACAGCATGAGTCTGAAAAATGTTGAGCACATCAAGTGAAGCACTCATTTCCCTAACTGCTGTTCAAGTGACTCAGCATCATGCAGAATCAGACAAATTCCCTTTGTGCCTCAGTTACCCCTCTCTGTAGAACAGATTGTAATTCTTACCTCACAAAGGTTGTACAGGGACTAAATGAATGTCTGTAAACTTCACTGACATTTTAGGAAAGAAGAGTCTATATAGCAAATACCAGTATTACAGTATTTTCAAAGTACACTAGCGGTGCTGTGATTTGGTCATTTACTGTCTCGCCAGAAGATCCTTAGAATTTGGAGCTGATACAAAAGATTGAGCAGCCAACAAACATTTCTACTTTCACAAGTGGTAGTGACCAAGATGGAAGTGGAAAAAGCATCAATAGTATGTAGTGTGTGTTTAGAAATGGGAACAGGACAGCTGGTAGGGCAGATAGAGGGTCTTTGAAAATTTGAATGGGAACAGCTTTAGTCCAGTAAACTGAACATAGGAAAAATGCAGTCTATTTTCATCTCTCATTGGCCTTTTTCACGAGTGACCTTCAACATACTGAGCCAAAATATGACTATTTGTAAAGTGCTGAAAACACTATTTACTTGGCTTCATAAAATTACTTTTCAGTCTCCCCCACTTTAAGATAAAATAACTACCCTCATTATGACAAAGACCCATCATCCTAGTGACAGATCCATATCCAGTATTAATAAAAAGCCCACATTTGTCACAAGGCTTATCATTGGAAAGCACCATAAATGTAAACCATTATTTGCAGAATTGGTACAAAAACAACAAAGTTACAAAATAAATTCATAAGCCTGAAATGCAGTCCTTACCCCATGCATCAAATCAGGAGGACTGGGGGGAAAAAAAGCAGTACCTGGTGCCAGCTACGTGTTTACGTTCATGTTCTCAGTGGCAACCAGAAGTCACTGCTTCTGCTTTGCCCTGGGCACCCAGCCACATTCCTACATTTAGTGCCGGATTATGACATGCTGAGGCCCTAAACTATATCCAGCTTATGAGGCCTCATACAATAAAAATAATCTAATGTATGTATATTTTTGTCATATTAAAATGAAAATGTCTGTATTTAGAGAGTCTTTTTCCCATATCTCCTTTATCTCCTTTATTTACCAACTGATTATTATAAAATTTGATATTGAGTCAGGGTTTTTTTCTTATTTAGAGGCCCCTCGTATTATGAGGCCCTAAGCTGTAGCTTAAGTATCTTAAGCCTAAATCTGGCACTGCCTACATTGGTGGACTACTCAGTTGCGCCCTGGAGAAATAATCCTCTTCAGAGGAGAGGTCTGCCCCAGGCAGGATGACACCCTTTGGTTCCTCTCTGTCCATTTCCTGTGGTTCATGCTGCAGACCATTCACAATAATTACTCTAGGTGGAGTAACTATTGCAAAATTTCTGTAGGATGTACCATAGCAAGTTTCCAGGAATCCTATTCCAATTCTAAGTGCATCATAAAAGGCTTATCATTGAAAAGCACCATAAATGTAAACCATTAGTTCCTGAATGGCTTCAGGCTGTGTTTCCCACATCCACTAGCACAACTCTTACATTGCAGCAGGGGAAACAAGTAGGTTACATTGCTTTTGAGCAGGTAGCATCATCAAAAAAGACCTTCCTTTTTCATTTATTTTTATTTTTTAAGGTGGGGGAGGGTGTTCAGAGAAAGCTCTTTCTTTATAGTCCTATATTTCATCTTGCAAATGTGACATAGGATGCAGACTTCATGAAAGTGAAAAGAAATCAATGAATAATTACTACCTCAAACAATAATAGAACCAGGAGGCAGCATAGATATGGGAGACAGAAAAATAGTACTTCACTGTCCTGCTTACTAAAAGAATTTTTCCAAAAGCTGCTGCTTCCTGTGTTTCTTTCACTGAAGATATAGGCCACTTGTAGACAACACATCTTAGTGGGTTTAAAGTGGATTAAATGATTTTTGCACTGCTTTAATGGCATTGCTGTTTGCACATTTGGTGACTTATCGCACGTTAATTCCAGCCCCCCTAGCACATTAGGCAGTGTAAATGACTTGGGGACCCAGCAATGACTTTGGGGCACTGCGAAGTAAAACACCTCTGAAAAGTTTTAGTTTCCTACCCTACAGCCACAGAGGGAAGCACTGGGCTCTGTGCAGCTCAGGAGTTGTGCAAGCAGACTGTGCAGGCAGCCCAGCAGCAGCCCGGGAAGGCAGGCTTCACAGAACTGTGGGGAAAAAAAAGCGGTGAGTCCTGATTTTTCTTTTTCCCTCTGTAGCCTACCTGCCTGAGCTGTGAGGGGGCCTGGTGTTTTCCTCCATGGCTGTGGTACTCCCCTTGAGTGCCTGAGCTAGGTGCCTGCAGGCAGGTACCATTTGCGGGAGTGCACTGCTGCCATGGAGGGAAGTACCACCACTCCCTCCCCCCTGCAGCTCAGAGACCGCTCTGCCCACCAGCAGCCCCTCTCCCCTGCCTACCACTGGAGGGGCAGGTAAGGATTAGGCTTCAACATGGATGTACATGACATGGGGGTTTACTTGAATTGGTGTTTTTAGAAAAAACACAGCTTCAGTTTAGGAAGAATTCAACCCCCATGTCATCTACAAGTGCCCATAATCTCTTGTGGCTTCAAAACAACCAACCAGTTTTCAGCCACAAGAAGTGTCTATCTTCAGATGGAACTGTGCATTCACCTAATGAAGAATAAACAGAAAAGGGCATTTTTAGCTTGAACAGGAAACAAAACAGCACCCCAGAAACAAAATACTGAAGCTGAAATTAAATTAAATCAAATGGAGAACCTTGGAAATGTTAAATTTGAAATGAAAAACCCTCAAAACAAAACAGTGAAGTTAACAAGAAACTCAGATTAAAATACTGCATTCTGAACAAAGTAGGGAACTCAGAATGAAGAAAAATAGTCTTTTCTTTATTTGCAAGCACTCAAGGTGTCTGAGGTAAATAGACTGCTCCAACTTTTATCCTAGCCTTATTTGCATAAAATGAAAAACGAACTTTTCCAGCCAGGAGATCTTACTCCACCTTCCAACCCTCCTGTGAAATATGAATTTTCATTTCTACCTGGCAAAAATTTTACTATTTTTGCATTTTCCTATGCCTGAGGAAGGATGTGCATGTCCAAAAGCTTGCAAATAAAGAGAAAAAAATTGCAGTTGTCTAATTGTCTAATCAAGGACCTCTAGCACACTGACTGCTTGTATTCTTAAACCAACAAGGCTACAACCTTTATCCCTGAAAAATAGTCTGTTTTTTCTGATTTTTTAAAATAAAAAAGCATTAACACTAGTACAGTTTTTCAAGCAAACACTTCAAGTTTTGACTAGTTGGCATTCTCACCTGAGAATGTTCATGTTTCATCGGAAAATTCCCAACTAACTCTACTCAGTTCCTGCATCCAACCCTGCAGGGGAGTTCACAGCCCTAATGAAAATAGACAGGAGAATAATAGTCTAAAGTTATGATTACTATGTGTGGGATTTAATGTGACTAAGCTACACCTACTAGTTAGTCAGTCTCTGTATCTTTTAGTCTCTTTGAAGAATACAGACAGACACCTGAATCACTGACACTTTATGTTTCTTAGGTGCCTGATGAAACACTTGCAGCTCCAGGCAATTTTCGTTAATAGTTTGTGCATATCAATTGTCTAGCAATAAAGAACAGAAGAGTGCTTAATTTATCCCCTTTATGTACAAGGATTAATAAGCAAAAGATCTGAGGAATATAGGCCATAACTTCAATACATACTGCTAAACCAAGAGTGGGAATGTAAAAGCAAATAGTTGGCATTCTCAGGAAAATAAAGCCTGAAAAATGATGATTGTATGGACTATAAAATGACAAAAGAAGCAGGGGAAGGGAACCCCAAATGGGGGAGGAACCAAAGGCATTTGTTTCTGTTCTTGCAAAACTGAAAATTTGGGAAGAAGCTGAGACCTAGTTATTGTTGTTTATACTACAAGGGGAACTAGGAGCCCCAGGCAGAGTCATCACATCATTGTGTTAGGCATTGTACCTACATAGCAGAAGACAGTCTCCACCCTAAACAGCTTATGGTCTAGACAAGACAAAAAAAGGGTGGAAGGAAAGGAATTATCAGTATTAACAATATTCAGGGGTGGGGAGCTGTAGGCCAGAAAGACTGAAACAATATACAAAAGATACACAGGAAGTTAAAGCCAGAATTGCTAACTGAACAGAAAATTAGAAACTGTTGACTCTATAAAGGATTTAGATGTTCTTGTAGATACCTCTTGCTTCTAGTGTAGTAGTCCAACATTGTGTCAAGAAAGGCTAATTTGGTCCTTGGAAGTACAAGCAGGGGAGTATGGCAGAGCACAGTTGGGGTGCTCACCATGTGGCAGGGTCTGCAGTAGTCTGGGACAAAGCCAGCAGAGAAGGCAGCCAAGAATGTCATTCTAAGGGGGGAGGTATGTGGCAGAGCACCTTTGGGGTGCTCACCACTTGCAGGCTTTCAAAGCTCTGAGGGGAGCCTGCTTTGGACAAGCAGCAAGGAAAACCTCCCCCAGGATCTATTTTAAGGGGGAAGGTGTGTAGTAGGGCACTGTTGGTGCCTGCCACTTGAAGAGCTGAGCCAAGCAGCCAGCAGGTGCTTGATTGTGGTGGGCATTTTAGATCTCTGGCTGCCTATATAAACAGAGCAGTTTACTGCTGGTAGGCTAGGCAGTAACATTGTCTGGCTGCAGGACTGTATGCAACACCCTGGAGGTAAGGGCAGAAGCTGTAGGGGATGGTTTGGCAGCTCCTGGTCCTGGGTATGGCCTAAAACTGCACCCTTCCAGAAGTGGGTGGCCTGGTGGGGCTCTCAGTGGTGTGGGAGCCTTCAGGAAATGCCAGGCCAGTTATCACCCTGGTGAAAGGCGGGTAGGGGCACCTTAACCCCAGCCCTCACCTTTGGGTGGGTCATTTGTCATTGGAGGTAGTTGGGGTCAGGTATAACTGTGGCCACCTGAGCCCTGTGAGGTGCAAGACCCTGAGGAGAGGTAGTAGGGGCATGGCTATAGCCACCTGAGCCCATCAGGGAGGGAAGCCCAGTGGGGAAGCAGAGAGGAGGAGCCCCAGTGGGGGTGGAAAACCAGAGGGCTGGGAGCCCAGCATGTTTGAATGTATAGAGTTGCTCCTGGAAGGGGCCAGGGGAAGCTTAGACCCAACTGGGTAATTAGTTGGCTACTACCCTGGTAAGGGTTGTAGGAGAGGCCCAAAAGATGGTATGTCTGCTACCCAAGGTGTGAGCAAGCTCAGGGCCCACTCTAAGAGGGAGCAAGGCAGTATAAGTTCTTGATGCATGAAAGAGACCCTGTGAGAGGGGGTGGAATGTGTGTGGCCCTATGAATGTGCATGTGTCTGTCACCTGACAATGAGGGCTAAGCTTGGTCTGGCTGTAGGACGGGAGCATTGTAACCTGCATGCCATCTGAGAGGCTTGGGCTGTGGTGTAGGGAGGAATGGAGCTGCTGATAGTGCCCCCTGACATCGGGGCAAGAATGGGAAGCCTCCCACCTTAATTCACAACGTAACTAATTACAACAAGGCATGGCAGGTGGGCAGCATGCCCAGAAGCAGGTGGGGAAGCACTGTGGCTGGTCAAGGTGTTCCCACTTTGCCACAGGGAGTAGTGTGAAGGCTATACCTCTGCATAAGTATTTGGTGAGGGCAATACTAAATGAAGTTCAGCTCTTCATATTTTTAACAGGATGTTGAATAACTGAAGTGTGTGCGTAAAAAATGAGACATGAGTGATTCAGAGGTTGAAGAAAATATCTTAAATTGGAGCAGACAAAATGGCAGCCTGTGGGCTGTATGTAACTTGCAAAGGGTTAACATCCAGCCTGTGGGCTCCTGATTAGCTGCTGGGCTGCACACCATTCCTGTTGCCAGGGTGGCTGAGCCACTGTCCCCCCTCATCTTCCACTTCCTGCCCCTGCCCCTGCCTATGTCCTGGGGCTGAGTCAGGGCAGCCCATGCAGCCTGAGGGGAGAGGTTGTACTGCCTGTGCTTCCCACATGTCTGGAATCCACAGAGTGAGAGAAGCATAGGGAACCCATGTAGCATGTGGCCAGGACAATAACTTGTGAGGTGTGAAGCCCCTGGCCACTCTAATTTAAGCCCTGCCTTAAATCAAGAGACTTGCCAATAGATCAGAAATGATGTACCTTGATTATGGTGTATACATATAGTCAAAGGCAGAATATATCAGGTGTCAAAAAACTCTTTCTTTAGAAAGAAGCATCAGAATACCAGAAGTTACCAGAAATTAAAACTCAATTGTAAATATGGCCCCAATTTCTACATACTAACATTGGAACAAATTACCAAGGGAAGACTAAAAATCTTTCTGGTCAGTATGTCTGAGTTAAACTATAAGTAGTGGACTCAATATTGTTCAGAGGACATTAACTTATTGTTACTTTATGCCTTAAAAATGAGTCCCCCACTTGCCAGTCCAGGTCATAATTCCCAAAACCACCCCATGGGGAAATGGAAAATCACATTTGGGAGACTCCAGAAAATGAAGTATATGACCCCATCTACACTTAATCAACTCACATGAACAAGTCAATTTTCTCTCAGCCTTTCCTAACCTACATAGTTACTACCTTGCATTTTTCTGCCTCCTCCAGAAGACCCTAATCCAGAAGAGGTTCAGAACTTAAACCTGCCTTCCTGTCACTATTCTTGAGAATCTGACAGATCATTGGAAAGAAAAGATCATTTGGAATGTTTAACTTGGGACACAGATGCTGAAATAAGGTCATGTGGTTATAGGTCATCCATAATGAATTCTCCAAAATGGAATATCTAGTGCTTGCCTTGTTGGAACAATAGTAATAATTTGAAAATAGGGGCATATCCTCAAGGTCCAGAATATGTCTTAGGAGGTCCCTCTAATCAAGACTTTGTGTCGTATTCCAATCCCCATTACCACACGAATCTCGAGATCCTTAAGGAGTGAAATGTACATCAGACTAACTCACAAGGAAGCTGAAACTCACTCTGTGCTTGCTTGTCATTGATTGGGTACTAAACTATAGAATACTTAATTATAGAACACCATTTTTGTGTAAATTCAATCCATGAAGGCAATGTTATGGGAGTGCATAATTAATCCATGGAATTTACAGTCTCACATTACTGGGGCATAGTTTTTTGGTATGTTCCTAAAAATAGGAATAATTATATTGCCTGATACTTAAAATAGCTTCCACAGCTAGTATAAATTACTAAGCATGAACTGAGGTCAGGAGGAAGTATCTTGACATGAAGTACTACACATCTGGGAGGATTCTGGGACAAAGCGTAGATATTAACATTCTGTTAGAATTTCCACCATTGACCATAGTTGAAAACACATAACTGGGATTGATTGGAGCCACCAAGGCAATTTATATTCCTAAAAAATATATGGCCTTCATTCTGGCAAAGATAGGGCATGATCATTAATGTGCTATGGGGAAAAAAAAAATCTAATGCAAATGGAATGGTTAAAATATATTAATAATAATAAATCAGCATTATAGTGTCTTTTACACACTTGCTAGCTTAGTTCTAATTTTATACAAAGAGAAGTTATGAATATTACATGAAACATTAAATTGGCAAACAGAGTCTTTTTATAGTTTTCATAAAAAGGATGTTATAATTCTGATGTGTGACATGTTTTCATTGACATATGGGATTGTCTGAGACTGTAAACTTAGCCTTTGCTATTATCCAACATATGACTTCTCAGCTTGGCTAGGGACAGGCATTACACACAAACCGGTTCAAGTGATCAGAAACTGGTTTAAACCTGTTTATGTGCACTGAACATCTGTTCTGTTACCAGTTTTAAAATGGCTGAAACCAGTCTGAGATAAAACTGGTTGAATGTAGTATCAGACTTAAATGATTTGGGTCAAACTTGTTTTTACAAACTCTGTCCTAGACCCTTTGTGGGTTTAAGTTAAACCAGACTCCCCCAGCTTCTCAGCATGCTCCCTGGGCTAGGCAGGGCTCTCTGGTCCACAGCAGGGCTGGCCCCTCCCCTCTTCTCTCAGGCTGCAGCTCTGGTAGAGACTGCAGATGTCTTCCTGAGTTTCCCCTGCTCCCCTTACCACACCCTGCTAAGCAGGGATTCCCCCATCTCCTCTGCCTTACACAGATACTTCTCAACATTAGCTAGCATACCACATGCTAGCTATGGTCTGTGCTGTGGCAGATGGTACAATGGCAGAATCAACAGGTAGCTGGTAATGTCCCCCTGTTGTTTTCTTAATGGGGTGATAAACATTGTATTATCCATTCCCTGCTGGGCTGGTCAGAAATGAGGGGGAAACCACTCCCTAAGCAGAGTGTCTTACCAGGGACTGACCACACCCTCCTCAGCTCAGCATTGCGAAAGGGATGGGAGGGCTGCTCTAGCTCCAACCAGCTTCTAGCCTGAGCCACTGCAGGTATGTGCCTACATTTCGGGGATGTCTGTACAGTTACAAACTGATTCAGTCTAACCAGGTTAGGCTAACCTGTAAAGATTGAATCAATTCAGGCTCAGGCTTTCTGAATGTCTGTCCCTAGCCCTTGTGTCCTGTAGGCTGCTCTTAATTTAGAATTCTGGGAAAGGGTCATTTGCCTGATAATTGAGGGGCCTCCATATTCCCATATTTCTTGTGGGTTTATTGTTTGTTTTAAATACTTGCTTTTAAATGTGTGTGGAAATTGAGAAATTAATAGCAATGCTTTGAGCCAGGAATAACACTAGCTGGTTTGTCTCGCCATCTTTCATTTTGCCAAAATACCCTGATACTCTTGATCACTGCAATATTCCTCTTAGATAAATAATATGTCTATTTCAAACAAAGGCTACCAGAGATGCAGTGTAGTCTGTTCGCTATTGGTCACTTTTATAATGGGGTTTCCTAACAATGTAACAGGGGCTCCTAACCCCTGTTGTTTGAAGAATGAGAGCATCTGTATAGGCTGTAGTCTGGTGCAGATAACTGAGTTAGGGACAGCTGCTGGAAAGTAAATGTCTAGGTAAGACAAAGATACAAGCCACAAAACTTCAGACAACTATCTGAAGACAAGCTGCCTTGCAGGAAGCTAGAGGGGCAGTGCTCCAAGCAGGTAGCTAAGCAGTAGTTGAATTGTAGCTAAGCAGAATGCAGGCTGATTAGCTGCAATCAGCTGAAGGTCTGAGAGGAAACCCCGCCTAAGCTCAGTTGGGAAGACAGTGTAACTGGAATGTAGTGATAGAGGTTACAACTTACAAATGCTCCCTAACAGGAGACTGAAAGAATTATGAATTAGGGGATGGTCCCTTGGGGATCAGTTAGTCAAGAATCATTTTGTGAGAGACAAACCAAGGTCTGTGGGTCAGTGTGTTATTCTTATTCATGTATAAACCTGGTTTTATTGAACCTGGTGATCACTACATGAAAGATGTAGAACAATGAGTACTATAAGCCTAGCTCCTGAGCCAGAGAAGGTAGGCTGAACCTGAACTGTATAGGGAGAACTGGGAACACAAGCTGCTGAAGGGTTACACAGGCAAATGTCAGTAACCTAGAGAAAGGCAGATGATGGAAGGAGCTGTGCTACAGTGACTCAACAGCGTCTAAGTATTTTGGGTTGGATCAGTCTAGTTATGCTGGCAATTTTAAATTATGAGGCATGGGATGTAGGGACAAAAGCAGGCTAGGGTGGGTGTCTGGGGAAGATAATGAATGTTTTGGGTTATGGGCTTAGGGCCCAGAGCCAGACTACAGGCCACAGGCTAGTGTGAGAGAGCCCTAAGGGGACTGGTAGAGACAGACCCTAGTAGGTGCCTGAGAAGCCACTCTGCCTTTTAAATTGTGGGCTGAGAGTCTGGTGTCGTAAAAAAAGCTTACCAAGGAGCCAGGTAGAGTGAGGCAGGGCAGGGCCAACCAGCCAGAATCAAGTCTAGGCATAATGGGTCTTAGGAAAAACTGTTGCTGAAGGGGCAATGCCCAAGAAGGGCATTGGTCAGGCAGGGGAAACGATAGGCCTCTGGTATTCTGAGGGCAGCCTCCCAACGTTATGCATATTTAGCAAGAAGGCATGGAAGAAAGGATCAAGGTGGTGCCCCGGGGAGATGGTAAGGACAGCGCATTACTGTGACTGCCACCAGGCTACCATGGTCACAGCAAATATCTTTATACTGCAGAAAAAAATATAGATACTTAATATATTTATTAAGTAACACAGGATTTCCAGGTGTCTCCCCTTGAAGCACTCATTATTAACTTTTAACCTGCACTCCTGTCCCTGTTTTCATATTTCTTGCTGCACAAATTTAGTTGTTGTGTATCCAGTGACCATGCTAATTAAGGGAGGCTTAAAGTCTTCCTGCTGGGCCTATGGCTGCCATACCTTGCCACAATGAATTCAGTGGACTCAGTGAACTATTCTATTAGTCCACTGAGTCTGGCACCACACCTGAAAGTCCACTTCAGAGGCAGCGGAAACAAACAAAAATAGACTTTGCAATGTTTTATGAGAAGATGGCAGTAGGATTTTCTTTCTGATCCATGAAGTGATCAAGTGATGCCCTGAATATTGAGATTTGACTACCTGTGTCTTAGATACAGGTAACTAAAAATGTTTTTCTTGATCAGAAAATTTCTCCAGCAGAAAACTTGAAAGAAATATAGCTACAATTCAGGCATAAGAATAAATTTAGAGCTTAAATGTGATATGACTGAAAAAGTGGCAAAACCTTGAGTAACTGTCTATTTTTTACTACTGGCTACTTTGTGAAAATAAGGTTTGGCTGGAATAAAAATCATGAATTTGGTGGTTTGGGATGTTTGCACTCCTAACCCAAATGTGGTCTGAATATTGCAGTCTCTTTCTGGATAAAAGACTATATGATTTATATGCAGTTTTGTTTAACTAAAATATCTGCTTTCTCAGTTTCAGTCCCTAAAGTTTGAGAGAGGTTTTTTTAATCCAAG
Organism: Crocodylus siamensis; assembly: GCF_052110815.1. NCBI lineage: Eukaryota > Metazoa > Chordata > Crocodylia > Crocodylidae > Crocodylus > Crocodylus siamensis. The sequence goes on from NC_143396.1 coordinate 261,187,160, forward strand.
TTTTGAAGGCATCCAAAGTTCACAAGTGGCTACTCAGCCAGATGACATTCCAATAAGGGAGGGTTGCTTAAGAAGACTCTCTGATAACAATTATATGGGAAGTTATATACCTCCATAACATAAGTGTGGTGTTCATTATAACAACCCTAAATATGCTTATAAAGTTCCTCACTATCTCGTTTTTTTTAAATCAGAATTTTGTTCCCATGAAAAATTTCAAAATTTTAAAGTCAAATTTTAAACAAAGTCAGGCCCCCAAACTAGAAATCCAGTCCTGGTTTCTTTAGGTTATTAAATACAACATTTGGAAATATGCTGGGATATATTATATATCAAATTATTCCACTTTTGAGCTGAGCAGCTACCTAAAAGTTCAACATTTTTAGTGTGCCTCTATTAAGAGAAAGAATTGAAGATGGAAGCAGATTGGTTTTGATGCATCCCTGATCATTTTACAAAGAAAATGTAAGGTTTTTTCCCTGAGCACAAAAGGAAGTGGACAAGACAGTTGACTTGCTCTCCTTTTTCAAGTAACCTAAAAGACTTTCTTTTCTCCCCAGCCCCCCAGGATGATGCTATGAGCATTTCTATGTCTGTGCCTAGATTTCTGCCTTCTCAGATCAGGTCCCCCTGGTGCATCTCTTCCTTCAGCTTACTGATGTCTCTCTCACAGCAGCCAGCAGCAAACTGCTACTTCACTCTGTATAAATCCTGGGTTGGAAAATGGTCACTTCAATCAAGCACCTGGCTGCCGCCTGCTCCAGCCCTTAAAGGGGCAGGCACCCAAAGGTGTGCTGCCACAGTGGTTAACTAGACGAATTTTTCCAGTACCACCGTCTCAAGAAATTTTTCCACAACAAAAATGAATTTGCTTTGAACAACACTTCATCCTGTGACAACATCAGGAAAAGATTAACACTAAAAAAACCCCCAAAACATCAGATTGGACACCTCAAAGTAGACATAATTCAAACTTCAACCACTACATTGACCTCTTCAGGAAAAGAATGAACAATGAAATAATCAACCACAAACACCACCATAACAACCTCTCCCTCAGACAGAAGTGCTATAGAATCTCAAAAATCCAACCACCAAGTAGTAAGAAAACCAACACATAAAGCAGATGCTATAGTTATCTTTAACCATGAAGACTACATAAAAGACACCAACAAACAACACTGATACCACCTACTATGAAAAACTAGAGGAAGATACAACGCCCCTTTTCACTTTAAAACTAAAACCCACCATCATATCATTTGCATCTGAACTACAAGCAAAATGACAAAACTTGGTCCTGCCCACAGGCGGCAGAAGACTGGGGTTAATGAGGCTTAGTCCCCCCAAATATGGGGCAGTGGGTAGGGCTGGAATGCAGCCTGGCAAGTGCTGTCCAGCTGGGGCAGGGCGCAGGATGGAGCCATGAGTGGCTCACTGGGGGGTGTGGGGTGGGCAGCTCCTGCCCTGTGAGGGCATGGAGGGGCATGTGTCCCCAAATCTGTGCACAGGGTGGGGTAAGCTGCCACTGTGGGCTGGGGCTGTGCTGGGCTCCTCCCTGTGGGGGCTGAGCTTGGTTGTGCTAGGGATGGGCAGTGGTGGCACTGGGAGGGGGACTCCAGGGAGGGGCTGCAGCCACCCCAAAATTTGCTGTAGCCCCTCCCCAACTCCCCTTCCCAGTGTTGCTGCCACCTGCCCCAAGTGCAGTCCAGCCCAGTCCCCCTGCTGAGAAGAGCCTGGCACAGCCCCCCAGCCCCAGCCTGCAGCAGCAACCCACCTTTGCTTCGTGCACAGATCTGGGGGCTCACACCCCCCCCCATGCCCTCCTGGGGTGTGCGCAGTGGTGGGAGCTGCCACCCCCTGTCCACACCGGATGTCCTCTGGATAAGCCACTTGTCACTCCATCCCATGCCTTGCCCTGGCTGTGCAGGGTCTCCCCCCATCCCAGTGGTGAGGGAGGGAGTGGAGCAGGAGCAGGAGCTGGGGTGAGTGGGGCCCTGGTCAGGCTGGGTAGTGAGACAAGTGGAAGCCCAGATGGCACATGCTCCGCAATCTGTGCATGGGGAGGAGGCGGCCCCTGCTGCATGCTCTACTTTGCTCCCTGCTGCAGCTGCCCTGCGCTCCCTGCCTATCTGGTGGTGGGATGCATGTGGTGTTATGCGGCTATCAGGACAGTGGGGCTCAAAGCCCAGCATGCAGCAGCAGCCACCTCTGCCATGCACACCTCTTGTCCCTTCACCCGGCTCAGCTGCAGCCCCACTCACCCCTGCTCCTGCCTGTGCCCCGCTCCCTCCCTCAGCACTGGGGCCTCAATGTACCCCACAAGGCACTTTCCCCTCCCCCTTCTCCCACCGACTTACCTACTGGGGTGGGCATGCACTCAGCCCCCCCAAATATTGTTTTCTCCCTCTGCCTATGATCCTTCCACTGCCCAATCCAGGGACTTTTTACATGCTCCCTAAAATCCACAAACAGGGGAATCCTGGCAGACCTATTATATCCAACCATGGAACCTTAACTGAGGAAATATCAGGTTTCATCGAATCTATCCTAAAACCTCCTGTCACCCAAAGACACAATGGACCAAAGAGTTTTGTCCAAGACACAAAAAACTGCCTACAAAAACTTAGAAGCATAGGCCATCTTCCCAGCAACACCCTCCTAGCCACCATGGATGTTACCAGCTTATATACCAACATTCCAAACCAGCATGGCATCCAAGCCTGCCTTACATATCTATAATAGCAAGATTACAACTCAGAGTACAGACCTGAATATATTACTATACTTATACACTTCATCCTCATACAAAACAAATTCTTTTTTTAACAATAAACCATGAGCACATCTAATGGCACCAAAATAGCTCCACAATATGCTAACCTTTTTATGGCCTACCTGAAAAAAGAATTCCTCAAGAACTGCACCATCAAACCCATGCTATACATAAAATATATAGATGACATCTTCATCATTTGGACTGAAAACCTACAGTCTCTGATTTTCATCACAAATTCAATAACCATCACCAACTGTCTTGTGAATACTCCAGCACCAACATTTCCTTTTTCGACACTATGATCACTGTTCAAAATGGTTAAATACAAACTACTATAGGCAAGAAATCCACAGACAAACATACATATCTACACAGAACTATCCATCACCCTAAACACACCAAGAAAGCTGAAATATACAGCTTAGCTGTCTGATACCACCGAATTTGCACTGAGAATACTTGTGATCATCACCTTACAAATCTAAAAAGGGCTTTAACCCAACAAGGACACTCCTCCAGAGAGAGATCGATCATGCTTTTGAAAGAGCCACCAAGATACCGTATGAAGAATTGCTTCAGTACAAAAAGAAAATCCCTACAAATCGTACACCATTAGTTATGACATACCATCCTTCCCTGGAACCTATATAGAAAATCCTCAAACAATTTCAACTCAACTAGAAGACGACCCAATTTTTAAAAAGATCTTTCAAGAATGACCCATGCTAGCCTTTAGCAAGCACTGAAACTTACCCGCTTCATCACCAGAATTCCTATGGCCTGTCCTACACCGAATGGATCCAGACCATGCTGAGACAAGAAATGTAAAGTCTACCAACATATCCCCACCACCCCCACAATTACTACACTCCACAAAAGAACCAGCACCATTCCTGGATCTTACATCTACACCTCTTTATCAGTGATTTGGATGAGGGGGTAAAAAGCACCCTGTTCAAATTTGCTGATGACACTAAGATGTGGGGGGACGTGGGCACACTGGAAGGATGCAACAGGCTACAATCAGACCTAGACAGGTTACAAGGGTGGGCGGACGAGAATAGGATGGGTTTCAACACAGACAAGTGCAAGGTGATGCACCTCGGGAGGAACAACCGGCACCATACCTACAGGTTAGGGAACTCCCCTCTTGTCAGCACGGAGGTGGAAAGGGATCTGGGGGTCATCATTGATTCCAAGATGAACATGGGCCGGCAGTGTGGGGAGGCAGTTAGGAAGGCCAACCGCACCTTGGCATGCATCTCGAGCAGGTCCAAAGAGGTGATCCTCCCCCTCTATGTGGCACTGGTCAGGCTGCAGCTGGAGTATTGCGTCCAGTTCTGGGTGCCACACTTCAAGGGGGATGTCGACAGCATGGAGAGGGTCCAGAGGAGGGCCACTCGTATGATCAGGGGACAACAGGGCAGACCCTATGAGGAGAGGCTACAGGACCTGAACCTGTTCAGCCTCGACAAGAAAAGGCTGAGGGGGGATCTTGTGGCCTGTTATAAACTAGTCAGGGGGGATCAGCAGGCATTGGGGGAGTCACTGTTCCCCAAAGCACCGCCAGGAGTGACCAGGAATAATGGTCACAAGCTGGCAGAGGGTAGGTTTAGGTTAGATATCAGAAGGTGCTACTTCACAGTCAGGGCGGCTAGGGTCTGGAACCAACTTCCAAGAGAAGTGGTGCAGGCTCCTACCCTGGGGGTGTTTAAGAGGAGGTTAGATGAACACCTTGCTGGGGTCATTTGACCCCAGTACTCTTTCCTGCCATGGCAGGGGATCGGACTAGATGATCTGCTCAGGTCCCTTCCGACCCTACAAACTATGAAACTATGAAACCTCCAAACATGCAATGTATCACATTCAGTGCAGCAAATGCCCTGATGGAAAATATGTAGAAGAAACCAAACAACTGCATACCAGAATGAACACACACCAAAAATCTATCAAAGACAAAAATACCCAATTCCCTGTGGGTGCATACTTCTCACAAGACAACCACTCTCTCTCCAGTCTCTCAGTTCTAATCCTCAAAGGGAATTTACAAAACACCTTTCATAGATGAGCCTGCAGATGTCACTTCATAAATCTACTAGATACAAAAAATCATGGACTAACTGTAGACATTGGATTTTGGACATTATAACCTGCCAGCCATGTGATAACCTGAGGTAACCCATCTGCATTTTAGTAGCTATGGTCTATCGCCACTTCAAATTCCCCCTTCCCCTCCATCAGCTACCTGTCTCACACCTATTGTCTCACAGGGCCTTTAATCCTTAGGGCTAAAAATTTGCATTTTCACAGACCTGCATTTCCATCCAAGAGAGCGCACAAAGCATCAACAAACTCTCCCTGTGACTAAAAAAGGGTCTTTCTGCCTGAAAGCTTGCAAAGAACAATTTTTCCAACTATTTAGCTGGCCTAATAAAAGATTGGAATATTTGGGGGGTTCCCCAGTAGTTTCTATAAATTAGGGCTTTTATTTGGTAATTCCTCGGTAGTTTCTATAACATTAGGTATTGATTTTTCCCATTGTGTCAAAAATTGACTAGGCCTGACTCTTTCTAGCTTGGTATTTTAAGCCATGCAAGGTCATAAGATAAGAAAGAAGATAAAGTTAATCAACTGTCTTTAATATATCTATTACAGCTCAACGTGTCCATTTTGGTAAAACATTAAAGACTATAACATCTAATTAAAAGAACAGGATTGGAGCAACTCAGTAGAATGTACAGAATCTAACACACACTATAAGACTTTCCTAAGAAAGATCCAGGTGACTTTTACCAAACATGGTCAGGAGCTTAATTTTATCTCCCATAGGAAGACTATATCCTTATAGCAATTTAGGGTTCCCTATTCTTTGGCATTATGTCAGGACATGGATTTGCTTATGATACTAAAGGAAAGAATTAAGTGCTGAATCACTAATAACAACTTCTTGTAATATCTTGTTCTCTCCTGCTGACATCCCTTTTGATTATTAATCAAGCTCAGTCCTGTTTAGCTTATTATATGGAATGGCATCACACCCTGTAAAGACGTACTCATAGGAAACTTTTATTATTTTGTTGCTGTAGTAGTTCCAGGATACTGAGGTGTTTTCCAATTACAGAGGCTGACCCAGTGCTGACCCCAAAGAGTTTGCAGTCTATAAGACAAAAGATTGAGAAAAGGGATGCACCATACGTAGAGCTATCAGGGTGATGGCAGACACATATTTTAGTTACAAAGTTTTTTGTTGCTGCCGAGGGATTACTATTTTGATGCCTAACACAAATTGTAAATCTAGTTTTGTGAGTTACAATTTAGTTTAAAATGTAGATTGTGCAAACATTTGTGGATAGGGGCCACAAATGCCCAGTAGAGAATTCTGTTAGGAGAAACTCCCTGGTCATCTGTATACAGTGCAGATGGAATTAGCACCCCCTGTTCAAATAAGGGTAGGCCAACAACCTAGGGACCTACACAAAGGTCCATCCACCTTAAGGAGCCCCACTTTAAAGACCATAAAGCAATAAAAAAAAAATTTTAAATGCCTGGCAGCAGCTATCAGTTGCACTAGAGTTGGGGAAGGGTCTGAGAATCAGGGAGCTGGGTCTTCTCATTCTAAACAAATTTCTGCTCTGAAGAAAATCTAGATGATTTTTGTTTTATTGCTTTTTTTCACCCTCTTCAACCAGTTGGTCTCCAGAAATACTGATTTGCTTGGATTATCCCTCCAAGTACTGATCCTTTCATTCCTGATTAATCAGCACTCTGCTAAAATAAATACATAAAGCCAATAAGCAGATAACTGCAATTTTATGTTGGTTTTGAGGGTAAAATTATTTCTCACTGAATTTGAAAAAGCTTAAAATGGGACAAATCTTATTAGAGAAATGTTAGAATATGCAAGAAAAAACAAGGCTAGTGTAATAAAGGACAACAAAATAGCCCAATAGGCTGAAAAGAGAATACAAGTTAAATTACGTTGAGGAAAAAAAAGTCACAAACTAAAATGAAAACATCCCAAAGTGAGGCAGTCTGTCACAGAGACAGCCCAATATTTTTTAATAAATAATTATTGAAAAATGTCTCAAATGATAGACAGAAAACAACAGAGTAGCTCGGTCATTTGGAAAAAGAAGATTAAATTGTGCCAATGACTCCCTAGTGCCATCCAACTCTCCCGTCAGTAATCAATAACACAGTGAATAATTTACACCATCGTAACCAGAAGGTGCCATAACTTTATTTGTAGTTCTTAGTGACTAGAGTCTTTGTTACTGTTTGCTGTGACTGATTGCCTTTAATGCACATTGATCTGATGATATCCACTATATAAATCTGTCCCTAACCATCCACAAGAAAATGAAATGTCTTTTAAAGATGACCAGACAGAAACTTGAGTAGTTTAATCTAATCTATCTAATCCAATGCCACTCACACTCTCTCAGTCAAACTGCTACAGCTTCTACAGCAGTAAAGGCTGAAGTTTAATGAGAGTCACCTAAACAGCTGTATAAAACTTAAGGAGTCAAAGACTCAACCACTAAATATTCTTCTGAGAAAGTATGAAAATTCAAACCTTTGGAAAAAGGAGTGTGACCATGCTTGTGTGTTTTGGTTCTGGTGACATGTAAATAGAACACAGAATTAAAACATGAGACTATATTAAGTTAATTAACACGTGACTAATTTTCAAGCTAGTTAAAATGTGATCTAAAGGAAGGCTACTGATGATTTGTAGGACTACTGGTGGGATATTGAGCCTTTCTCCTCTAGATCTCAGATTGACAATGGCAGCAAATCACTACCCCCGATTGCCAGTTGGCAACATTTGGTCTCTAAAGGAGAAGGATAATGTTTGGCTCCATAAATGCAGTAGGAGTTTTACCATCAAAAGAGCCAAGATTTCAATCCATGTCTAGATTTCAGAAATCAACATCCCCATAGCCATCTTCACCTTTTTGTCTCTAAGTGAATGTGCCATTAGAAGTCAGCCATACTAATAAATCTAGTATTCAGAAACTAATCACATACACCTGTCTTCCCTGCTCATATGGGAAATTCAGTTGTAATTATAATAGAAACTACGTCCATCTAAAGCAGTACATCCCCACTGCCCTCAGAAATGTGTTGTAGAACTGTTCTGCCCTATAAAGTTTGTGCCATCTGATCATGAAGTCAAAGCTAAAGCAAGTTACTCAGTTTTGAATTCAAGTATGCACAGCTGTCACTGAAGAAAGCATTTACTCATTAGTCCCATATAAAGGGATAAATACCGTGAAATCAAAACAAAACGATTTGCTCAGATTCATAAAAGAAACACAATAGCTGTTTTTCTGCCCTGTCCTCAGTTTGGGGAAGTAGGTTTCCTATCCATGCTGTGCATACACGCACTCTTTTGACTCATGTTATCCAGACAGCTGGAAGGAGAGGTTTCCTTGGGTTTCTGAGTTCATCTGGCATCTGCGCACACACAAAGATCATCATGGAATGTTTTTGTTTTCAGCAACATCTTAAAGAAAGGCAGTGTTTGGCACACATATGGCAGAAGTATGTGTGCATTAGAAATAGGAGGCAGGAAAACCTTGAGAAAATAAAACACAAAAAAGAGTGGAATGGGTGGGGAAAATGGTTAAAAATAGTAAAGAGTACAAGAAGACTACAAGAAGGACAAAGTTTTCAAAGATTATGCAGTATAGCATTTTATTCTTGGGCTTAGAGTTGTTTCACTTGACAAAGTAACTTTCTTTTACAGTGTGGGTTGGAAGCTTGTTTAAAATTCAGAAATGAAAACCTTTAAAAAGTTCCATAAAAATGTGTTTCTAGAGCAATTGTAGATTCATAAAATCATAGAAAATCATTAAGGCATGTTAGTGCAATTCTCTCACAAAATGCTGCACAGAACTTGCAGCTGAGAGGTAGGTAGATTGGAGATAGCATTAAACTATCTTTGAGCTCTCGTGATCCTGGACTACTCTGCGGCAGTAGAGTAGCCATCATTGTTAGCTTAAGCAGCCCAGGAGAATGTTAGTAGCTCCAGCCTACTCTTCAGTTGTAGCATCATTCAAATGCTCCATGACACTGCCTAATACAGGTTTGCTTCTAACATACTTTGCCCATCAACACCCTATATCCTTACACTGGAAATGATTCCTATTGTAGTGGCTGTTTCTACAATGCTTGTTCCAATGCAGTTCCTCTCCCGATGGATCTGGGGCTTTTTACTGTGCTTCCAACAGCATCATAAGGCCAGCTCAGGGGTAAGCATGTCACTCAAATTCGTTTAGCCCCGGTACTGTAATTGATCTGCAATGGATTCCACATGAGCAGACCCTTATGCCTGCATGGAACCAGTTGTAAGGACTTAAGTAAATGCATCTGTAAATTCTGTGTATCAAAAAATAAATAAATAAATACTCTCAAGGAAATAGAAAAAGGGTTAGTATTAGTATAAGCTTTATCTATACCACAGAGGGGAGGAAAGATCACTAATTTTCTAAACACCGTAAGAGAACAAAAGGTTTGGTAGGCCAAATTGTAAACAGTCATAAAGCTCAGGGAATTAATCCTACTATTTACAAATATGTAGATTTTATTGTTAAATAGGTAAACAACCTGATCAATAAAAGAACATTGAAAACAAAAGTAAAGGTTGGTAAAAACAAGTTTATTCTATTATGTTGGACAAGTTGTCAATACTTGAAAGCAGTCTGATCCCAACAATAAGGAATATTCGTAAAAACAAATCCATCTAGAATGATAAAATCCATGGTGAAGAGAACAATTAAATGCAGGCCTGGCAACACAACATGTCTTTTCTTGTTTTCAATAAACAGCTGTAAGAACCTGTAAAGCAAAGAGGGTGAAAACTTCAAAGACAAAGTCAACGGTAAGAAAATTGCCTCATGTCAGGCCATGATCCTGGTAGAACCCCACTGGAAACAATCTGATCAGATGTGTTAATAATTCTCTATGGTTCCTTTGAACAGCTGAATTTATTTCCAAAGCAGATATGTTGTGCCAAGTACACTTAAAATGAGATCTTTAAATGAATTTAGCTGTGTCATTTCTAAATATTAATTTGTCCAATTTATCTGTAATTCTGTAGTGTGTAAATATATAACATCCTTACAATAGAATTTGTAGCATTTGTATTAATATGGCATCTGTGCCCTAAACTATATCAAGATCCCATTTTGCTGTACAAATCGGCAGGGATCCATAGTTTCTGCCCCAAAGAATTTTCAGTCATAACAGACAAAGGATGCAAAGGAAACAAGCAGAGAGAGGTGAAATAATATGATAATTACCCTACATTTTTAGCACATTGTCAATTAGGTGCTAACTAACCCAAAACCTACAACCCAGAATTTGAAATGTTTAGAATAAAGTTGTCAAGTTGGCCTCCTGAGCAGCCAAGGAAGACAGCTATTGTGAAGCCAGGAGAAATCAGCTGAGCCAGAGGGTGTGTAGCTCAGTGAAATGGCTGTTGTTCTGAATATATGCAGGCTGGGGTTTCTAGCTGTGGCCTTTGCACTTAGTGAGGTTGCAGCTACCTCTCTTCCCATTTTTATTCAAGTAACAATACAGACAAAGTCCAGTGGCTTAACTTCAAGAGGAAGGCTGGACAGGGGCTCAGAAAATGCGTCAGCTCTGATCAGACAAGGTTCTTTGGGTAAATCCAATATCTTTTATTAGACCAACTCAAATAGTTGGAAACAAAATCTTCTTAACAAGCTTTCAGGCACAAATGCCCTTTGTCAGGCTGAGGAAGCATCTGCAGATGGTCTGTGATTTTCCTGGATGGAGTGGTAAAGTGGCCAGAGGCCAGTACATATGCAAGAAAGCCAGTCAGTGAAAATGTAAATTGAGGTGATCAGTAGGTGAGAGATGTGGGGGGTGTTGGGGAAGTGGAAATAAATGTAGGTGTAGTCAAAGGATGACAGACCTGAGGGTGGGGGGGGGGGAAGGGAATGAGAATAACTGGTAAAAAGTGGAGGGTTTATCTAGGGAGTCAGATGTCAGGCAGATTATAGTGTCATAAATCCAGTGTCTGTATTTATAGTTTTATAGTTTCATAGTTAGTAGGCTCGGAAGGGACCTGAGCAGATCATCAAGTCCTACCCCCTGCCATGGCAGGAAAGATTACTGGGGTCAAACGACCCCAGCAAGGTGTTCATCTAACCTCCTCTTAAAGACCCCCAGGGTAGGGGCCAGCACCACTTCTCTTGGAAGTTGGTTCCAGATCCTAGCCACCCTGACAGTGAAGTAGCACCTCCTGATATCTAGCCTGAATCTATCCTCTGCCAGCTTGTGACTGTTATTTTAGTCACTCCTGGTAGTGCATGGGGGAACAGGGACTCCCCCAATGCCTGCTGGTCCCCACTGACTAGTTTGTAACAGGCCAGTAGATCTCCTCCTCTTTTGTGGAGGCTGAATAGGTTCAGGTCCTGTACCCTCTCCTCGTAGGGCCTGCCCTGCTGCCCCCTGATCATGCGAGTGGCCGTCCTCTGGACCCTCTCCATGTTGTCCACATCCCTCTTGAAGTGCGGCGCCCAGAACTGGACGCTGTACTCCAGTTGTGGCCTGACCAGTGCCACATAGAGGGGGAGGATCACCTCCCTGGACCTACTCGAGATGCATCTGTGGATGCATGTCAAGGTGTGGTTGGCCTTCCTGACTGCATCCCCACACTGCCGGCCCATATTCATCTTGGCATCAATGATGACTCCAAGATCCTTTTCTGCCTCTGCACTGACGAGAAGGGAGTTCCCCAGCCTGTAGGTATCCTGCTGATTCTTCCTCCCGAGGTGCATCACCTCGATGATTGTACCTAGGTCCGATTGTAGCCTATTTCTTCCTTCTAGCATGCCCACATCCCCCCACATCTTAGTGTCATCAGCAAATTTGAACAGGGTGCTTTTAACCCCCTCGTCCAAGTCACTGATGAAGATGTTGAACAGTGCGGGCCCGAGGACCGAGCCCTGCGGAACCCACTGCTCACATCCCTCCAGGTCGAAAATGACCCATCCACCACCACTCACTCGGTGCAGCCCTCCACCCAGTTGGTGACCCATTTGACTGTGTAGGTGTCGATAACACAGTTTTTTAATGAGAACGGGGTGAGAGACAGTGTTGAAGGCCTTCCAAAAGTCCAGAAAAACTATATCCACTGCTACCCCTGCATCTAAGGATTTGGTGACCTGGTCATAGCAGGCCACCAGGTTGGTCTGACAGGACCTGCCTCTAATGAACCCATGTTGGTTGCCCCTTAATATAATCTCCCCTACTGGCCCCTCATGGACATGCGCCAGAATAATTCTCTCAAAAAGCTTACTCAGGATCAAGGTAAGACTAACTGGCCTGTACTTTTCCGGGTCTTCCTTCCTCCCTTTTTTGAAGATGGGAACCATATTGGCCCTCGTCCGGTCCTCTGGCACCACACCAGAGCACCACGAGTGCTCGTAAAGCCATTCCAGGGGTCCCGCAGTGACCTCAGCTAATTCCCTCAGCACTCTGGGGTGGAGATCATCAGGACCAGCTGATTTAAATACATCCAGTCCCTCCAGAAGTTCCCTGACTAGTTCCTCACTGACCCTTGGCCTAGGTGTGCCTCCCCTGGGGCCTGAGGGGGGCACAGTGGGAGGGGCTGATACAGTCCCTGCTCAGGAAAATGGAGGCAAAGAAGTCGTTAAATAGGTTAGCTTTGTCATCTGGTGTGATGACTACATTTCCTAGCATGTCTTGCAGGGCCCCATGTTACCCGATACCTTCTTTTTGCCCCCTATGTATTTAAAAAAGGACTTGTCCTTGATTCGGGTAGCCAGTCCCAGTTCCATCTTCACCTTGGCCTTCCTGACTGCCCACCCTGCATCCCCTAGCAACCGGAGTATAATCCTCCCTGGTGATGGCCCCTCCCTTCCATTGGGTGTATGCCTCCCTTTTAGCTAGGAGACATTCCCAGATGCTTTTGGTGAGCCATGGGGGCTTTTGCACCCTCCTGCTCCCTTTGATCCGTATTGGGATTACCTCCCTTTGGGCTTGGAGGATCGTCTCCTTAAGGAGCGACCACTCTTCTTGGACCCCTGGCTCCCCTGCCCTCCAGGACCTCAGTGCTTCCCTGACTATTCTCCTTAGCTCATTGAAGTCTGGCCGCCTGAAATCTAGGGCGGTTGCCTTGCTGCAGGCCTTTGTCACCTTGCGCTGGATGGTGAATTCCAGCAGGCGATGGTCACTGTCGCCCAGGTGGTCAAGCACCCACAGCCCCCTCACCAGGTTGTCACCTGTGGCCAGCACCAGGTCCAAAAAGGCATCTCCCCTGGTGGAGCTGTGCACCTCCTGGGTTAGATAGAGGTCCTGCATTTTGGCTAGGAACCTACATGAGTGGTCAGACCTGACTGACTGCTCTTCCCAGCAGATGTCTGGAAAGTTCAGGTCACCTATGATGACCAAGTCCTTTGACCTAACTACTTCCGTGAGCTGAGTTGAGAATTCCTGGTCTAGCTCTTCCTCTTGGTTGGGTGGTCTGTAGTAGACCCCCACCATTAAGTCTCTTTCCCCTCAACTGCCTTGTATTCTAACCCAGAGCACTTCAGTGTGCCCCACCTCTGACTCTGTGCTAATTGATGAGGATGCGTATTCCTCCTTAATGTAGAGTGCCACACCCCCACCTTTCCTCCCTGTTCTGTCCCTCCTGTACAGCCTATAGCCCTCGATATTTACTGCGCAGTCATGCGTTGGGTCCCACCATGTTTCAGTGAGCCCCACTATGTCTGGGTTGGTGTCAGCTAGCATTTAGTCCATGATTTTTTGTATCCAGTAGGTTGATGAAGTGAAGTTCATCAACTCATCTGTGAAAAGTGTTTTATAAATTTGCTTTGAAGGATTAGAACTGAAAGTTTGGAGAGAGAGTGGTTTCCTTGTGATAAATGTGTCCCCACAGGTAATTGCATATTCCTGTCTTTGCTAGATTTACAGTATGCATTCATTCTGGTGCGCTGTTATTGTTTGGCTTCTGCTACATATTTTCCATGAGGGCATTTGGTGCACTGGATGAGATATAGATAACTAACATATATGGAGGTGCAGGAATGTTGATGGTTCTGTTATGGGATGTAGTAATTGTGGGGTGGTGGAGATGTTTTGACAGGTTTTACATTTCTTGTCCTGGCATGGTCTGGCTCCATTCAGTGTTTTGGGCTGTAGGAAGTTTGCTTTGGTGATGAGCGCATTCCCTATAAGCTGTGCAGTGTGTGTGGCTGCACAGTTGTCCTCATGCTGTGCAGCGTGAGCAGGTGCGCCTGCCAGCACAGCTTAGAAGGAATGGTGGTGATGAAGCTGCTGAAGTTCGGTGCTTGTTAAAGGCTAGGATGGGTGGTTCTGGGAAGCTCTTTTTGAGAATTGGGTCTCCTTCTAGTATGGGTTGCAGTAGTCTGAAGATGTTTCATCTAGGTTCCAGGGAGGGTTGATATGTCAAAACCAGTGGTATGCAATTCACGGGGAGGGGGGCAGGAGTTCTTTTGTACTGCAGTAATTCTTCATATGGTATCCGGGTGGCTCTTTCAAAAGTACAGTCTCTCTCTTTGGAAAAGTGTCCTTGTTGAGTGTAGGTCCTTTTGAGATTTGTGAGGTAATGATTATGGGTGTTCTCCTCACTGCAAATTCAGTGGTATCATGGGGCTTGGCTGCATATTACAGCTTTCTTGGTGCATTTAGGTTGATTGCTGGTTCTGTGCAGATATGTATGTTGGTCTGTGGGTTTCTTGAGTATTGAGGTCTGTATTTTACCATTCTGGTTATTAACCATCATGTCTAAAAAGTGAATGTTGGTGTTGGAACATTACAGAGTCTGATGGAGGGGTGCTGCATGTTGAATTTCTGATATAAATCAAATCAGAGATTGTAGGATTTAAATCCAAAGGATAAGTATGTCATTGGTATATTTTAAGTGTACCAAAGGTTTGATGGTGCAATAACCCCTGATCAGGGAGTTAATGCAATATGTAGAAAGATGCAAGTTCAATTCTTATCTGTATGAGGGGCTCAAAAATCTGTATCTACTGCTTCCTGAATGAGTGCTCCACAGGTATGTGGGACTTTTACCATCATTAATTTTCCCTGAGCCTAAGGAATGTTACGTTTGCCTGAAAGCTTGGAGAAAAAGATCATTTTTTCCACAAGTTTTCAGTTTGTCTAATAAAGGGTATCATCTCTGAACCAAGAGTCCTAAAATTTTGCATTTCCTTTTGTGTCAGACCAACACAGCTACCCAATACATCCCTGAAACATGGAAGTAGTTGTGTACATCCATACTTGCACATCCACATGGTAAGTGTAATAAGATAGCAAACTATGTTTAAGTGCTAACAATGCCACTTACCCAGCTGGAAAATGCTACATAAACCAGATACATGTGTTCAAAAAGCCTGAGCCTTTACTCTAAGCATGCTAGGTTAGGTTGGGATCTTTCAGAGCTGACATTCGTGCTTCAGTGGGAGGGGCATGCAGGCTGCCTGAACTGGCTGACGCCAACAGGCTGGGGACACTCCTGCACACCTCCCAGTAGGCTGCTAAATGACACCAAGCCAGCCAAGCAGCCAGCCACCTCTGCCCACCTCTGGCCAGCGTGTCCCCACCCCCCAGCCTTGCTCCCCACCAGTGATTGGCTGTCAGCAGTAGCAGGGGAAGAGAGGCCACTGCCCCAGCCCTGGCACCTCAGAACCATGCCAGAACAGTTGGGGAGTGGGGGGGAGGGAGTGCAGGGCAGGGGCCTCTGCTACCCTCCCCTGCTGCCCAGCCTGGTTGACAGATGGTACCATGCCTCCTTCCTGCACCGGTCATCCAGACCAGGCAGTGGGGGTTGGAGGGTGGAGGCTTCACTCACCAGCTGTTATTGGGGGCAGGGCTGGGGCCAGGCCTATGTGGTGGGGGACCTTTGCTCCGTTTCCCCTGCTGCTCAGCTTGGTTGACAGCCAGCAGCATGCCTCCTACCTGCACCTGTCATCCTGGTTGGGAAGGGGGATCGTTGCAACCTAACTTGAGTTGGTAGGGAATCTGGTACAGAAGCTCAGTAAGTGATTTTAGGTTAGACTGGTCTAATGTGCAAACAGAAGTGCAAGTCCAGCTGTAACTCAGAATGACTTCTGCAAAGTTACAACATTACCACAGACCAAACAGAAGTTCACTGTTGGTTCCAGGGCAGGGAGGGGAATCTAGCTGAGGGCTGGGAGCCTGCAGCCAGGTTTCCATAGCAACAACCAGGACTCTCTGCCAGTGCTTGCTTTTTTCAGAATGGGAGGGAAGAAAGGCAATGGAGGAAACTTGTTCTTAAGGCCTCACCAGCTGGTGTTGAAGGGTGGGGTGGGTGAATTGGAGCCCTCCCACCTTGAAGGGGTTCCAGTACACCTACCCCAGCCTCCAGAGGATGCTGAAAAAAATCCCAGACTGAACGCCCTGTGCTGCCTTTCCCTCCTCCCATTCTGAAAACTGCAATAGGCTGGGAGCTCTGTAGAGAGAAGTTACAAAAGCCACTGCATTTTTAAATGTTTTTATCTGATGCCTCATGCAGGGAGGGTTCAGATTTTCACCTGATTCCCCATTTTTGAAACTGTTTGCAACTATACAGTTGTCTTTGGTCACAGCTATAAACTGTTTTCTGTGGCCAGATTGGGCAAGAATTGTCACTTTTCTCTGCACCTATTAGCCTGACATTACATCCATTCAGGTCTATTTTAGACCAGATTCTGCCATTTATAAACTGGTCTGTGTGTGCTGAACTTCTGTTCTGTTATGGGTTTAGACTGGTTTCTGAGTGGCATTATACTGATGAAAGCATAATGTCTGTACCTATCCATAGGCATGTAAAGTGGAATAAATTCTGCCTTGAGTGTCACCATGGGTGCTGACAGAAATATAGCTCACTCCTGTAACTCATAGCACTTCACAGCAAGCACCTTGAGTTACAGTGCCCCAAACTCCCACTAACCCAACAGACATTCACTGTTTGGTTGGAGGCAGAGGATAGCGCTCCACTTTGGAGCCAATTCAGCAAAGAGAGCCCCTCTGGTAGAGGCCGTGGTATGCCCCCCACCTTTGCTGGCTCAGGTCTGGGAAACACAAAAGCCAGGTCCACACAGCAGGAACTCCACCCCCCACTTCCTGGCCAGGCTGACAGATGAAGGCAGGAGACATGGCATTGCAACTTCTCCCCTCACCCTGCCCTCTCCCTCCCAGTTCTGGTGCTGTCTTCAGGATGGGAGGGTGGAGAAGACAGGAGGGGGATCCAGTCTGGGAACCAGCCTGTGCTTGATGGGGGAAATAGGCGATTGCCCCCTCCCCCCCAAGGGCTCAGGCCCTGGGTTTATACGACTGAAAGTCATGCCCCATTTTGGTCATGTAACTCCCTGAGCTGCTGCAGGTGTTTCTTGATTTAGCTGGGCATCTCAACCCCAGGGAAGATTACTGCTGCTGGCCTCTGCTATAACAATGGCTTATACTAGTTAAATCCCCAGGTACTTGTTCCCTGGAAGCTCATCTTGGGCAGTTCCCACCCTCCTGGGGCTTTCCTTACTGCTCCTTCACCCTTAAAGTGGCAGGAGCCTCTGGCTCTATGTTACAGACTGTCAAAAACAAATGTAGTGGCTAGAAGCTATTTGGCTCTGCCACCAGTAGACACTAGCTATCAATACATATTAACACTTGAAAGCTTCTGTTAATGAGTGTGACTTAAGTAACAATAACTTTTAATAGATACTTTCAGATAATTGTATTTTATGCACATTGTTAACTCATCCTATAAATATGTCCTATAGTTTTTACAAATGCATATCAGGACTATAACATTTCTTGAAGCCGAGTAAATTTTCTGCTTGCTTCTGTAGTCAAACACTACTTTTTCTTCTAATCATTTATTTATCTAAGTAGGCTTGTGGACAAACTTTAGCTCATTACCATACTTCAAGTAAAAAACCCCTTTGTATCATAAACACAAACGTAAGTTTAATCAAAATGAATTTCTGGGGGGAAAAAAAGTCTTTTTGCATTTGATTGAAAACAGAATTGCCTTTTGGAGTAGAGAATGACAATTAAACATGAGCTAGATCATGGGAAAGTTTGCCTTAGAGCAATGCACAGTGTAACCCTTTAGGTAGAAAATAGATAAAAGGGAAGAAAAAAAGAATTGCTTTTGACCTGTCCAGTCCTGAGCATCACATGTCACTCACTTGAGTAAATAGATCAAGCCAATGGCTGCCATAGTTTAAGCTATATGCTAAAAGCTCCTAGGAGTCATGATGGCAGCTAGCAATCAGGGTTTTGGCAATTCTCCTTTTCTCCATGTCTGAACCCCAACCCTAGCCACAGTCAGGAAAGCAGTAGTGTAAAGTGTTCTATTCTGGCTGCATGTACCATGCAGTCATTCTACACTGGAATGCTATTTTTTCTTGGGCACTGGTAAGACAAAGCTACCATCATATAGCTAGGACATCAGTCAGTATTTTACAGGTCTGTTACAGAAGAAAAGGGTAAATCTTAATGAAATTTCTGAATCATTTATAAATAAAACACAGGAGTTTAAGTGAAATATAGTAATTATTATACAAGGGTTAAATGTTTTTTATTACAGTTACTAGAACACATTACCCACCATACCTCAGCCTTTACCTGGTATAATCACCTGGAGGAGTGAAAACAATAATTAAGGCATCCTGGTGATTCAATCCTTGGCTTTTTTGTTAGCACTCCCAAGAAAAGTCTCTATTATCGACAAATGGGGAAATGGTTTGTGTGAAGACAGTTCAGACGGAATCTGGATTGAGGATTACCTCAATGCACACATATATATTGCTAACCTGAACTGATTTTGAGCTGGTAACCTAGAAGTAAGAGGCTCCATGTACTCTAAATCCTATAATATCTCCCTAAATTTCATGCTAATCTGAAGGAACTTTCTAGTCCTAGTTTTCAGAAATTGGAACAATTATTCCTTCCAAATTATGTAGTGTTTATAAAATGAAAAATATGATATGGCATGTCTATATTTTAAAACTGCATCATATAGACACCTGCATAACTCATTGGGTGTTGTGACAGGTCACCCTTCCCAATGCCATCTTCCTGGTTATCTGTGCCTTACATGGGGCACACTTGGAGTCTTCTTTGGGGTTCTTATGTCCCGCTCTATACTTTCCTGCCACATCTTGATGGAAATTATTATGATGATGTTCTTGCGAGCGAGAGACTGCCTATTGTATTGTGTATGTTGGGGCCTTTCACTTATGTGGGCCTGACCCCTGTGTTTCTCTAGCTAGGCCTCCCCATCTAAACCCATTAAACAGGGTTTGACTCCGAGTCTCTAGCCTTTCCAAGTGTCTTGAGGCTTGTGGCCCCCTTTTCTGCTCCAATCTGGATCCTAGCTCCCTGGCCCAGAGGCCTGGGTACCAGCCCTACCCCTAGGGGTCACAAGTTCAAAATCAGGGGACAACCCCAAACTTGCCCCTCTCAGTTCAAAAAACCTCCATAAGATTGCACCTCAGGTGCAGCAGGCCTCTTTGGTCTGTTTAAGATCACACCTTTAGGCACCGGAGTCTGTGCCCCAAAAGCCATGCCCTCACCGGTGTTGGGGTCTGTGCCCCCCAAAAGCCATGCCATCCATAGTGGGTCCCCAAAATGAGACCTCCTTCCCCAATAGCCTCACTCAAGCCGCTGGTGTTATTCAATAATCAAAAAATTAATAACTGCCACCAACCAGTATGATCAAGCAAAGCAGCAGGTCAGCTTACATTCACAGGGTTCGTGCTTCAGCTCCCTACCATCGGCTACAGTCCTTGGTGTGGTGCGGCTGCCATCTCTCTTCTGTGGTTCCTGCCTTTGCACCGCTCACCCAACTTCTCTGTGGAGCTCTCAGAGGCCTTCTTTCCCCTTTGGCTGCTGTCTTCCTTACTGCCATTCTGCCCAGAGTTTTTATAGTCCTGCCCTTTCCAGTCAGCTGACTAGCTGGCCAGGCAGCATTTAACCCCTTCTTTACCAGCACTCTGTACCCAGAAAGTTCTGGCTTTAAAGGGGTGGACTTGCTTCCTGGTGACAGGGCTAGGGTTCCCTGTTACAGCTGTCTAATGAGAACATCTATATGTGATCTTTTAATCTGGGTCTAAAATGTTACCACCAAATGCTTGTCTCAAAATGCTGTGTTGGACTCACAGAAAGTATTTTGCTTCGAACAAGAGTATCAAGGAAACATTCTTGGGTAATCTCTCTATTTTGTCTTCCCATTTGTTGTACAAGTAAAATGGACATTTAAATCCATTCTCTAATTAGCATTAGCATGAAATATGCCTGAAATAAATTTCAGTTCCCTTGAAACTTTAGTAGAAATGTATAGATATGGATGACTTTTAAATGAAGCTATTACCTTATTTTGTATGTTTGATATTGATGGACAGATCCTCAGCCTCACTCTGCATACAACCTCTTCCATACATTATCAAGAGTAGCGTTTGGCTGCTAGAATTTTACATATCCTCCATAATCACTTCACTAACCAAGGCAAATTCTTCTCTGACTTAGGACAATTTTATTCTGATGAAACTCTATTCTCTATTAACTTCAGTGGAGCTTCTCATTTAAACCAGTGATAAGCAGAGTAGAACCAGGTCTCTGGTCTCCATTGGAGACTCCAGCTTGATTTTCTGTAGAGTTAAATAGTCACAAATCACATTGAAATCAATGAAAGCAGCATGGACTCAATTGGGTAGAAAATCAGCATATATTTGGGTATCACTAGCATGAATTTCTACCTCTGTGAGATAGTATTTGCTCTCATACACAGGGCAAAATTTATTTCCTAATCAAAGGTCTCCAGAGGCATAATGGAAAAAATCCTAGAGCTGTCATCTTCTTCTGAAGGACAGAGTGGGGATCAATCATCAGCATAAAAGTGGGATATAATATACTATGCAGTCCATATCCTATGATTTCAAAAGTCATGGGAGGCATTGAGAATGCTCAGTCCTATCTGTCTTCTTCTGTTCTTGTTTTTCTGCCAGTATATCTTCTCTTTGTTAGGGAAATAAAGCCCCTGCCCTTTACAGCATTAAAAGCAAAATTCAGATTTCTTCTTTAGAGGATGAAAGCTCAAGTGCAAATGTTCCTTCAGGTCATCTCCCTAAAGCCTAGATTATTTAAACAGCTGTGCATCAAAGTTAAAAGAATTAAATGTCTCCTTTGCAAGCAATGAACAATTTTAAAGAAAAAAAATGTCATAACATTTTATATTTAATCTACACAAGTGCAGATAAAATAGGATATATGGGGAAAGTATCTGTTGTGATTTTTTAAAATCTTTTTGCATTTATACTGAGTAATTTCACTACACTTGGATTTTTTTTGACAATTCCCAGGTTATACAGCTGTACTAGTGCTAATTTCAATGGAAACTGTACTGTAGTCAAGGTTAAAGTACATGCAGTTTTAATCTTGTGGCTGAATATATCTGAGTTTTCTCTAAGCTACCATTTTAACTAATGATACCACTAGTATAACTATGTGACTCAGAGGCAAAAAGTCCAAAAAATCCAAATACAACCAATGTCATTGTTCACTTAGGCTCCTGGCAGATGTTACATTTGTTGCACAATACATTGTAACATGACAACTGAGCACATGTTAAAATTTTTGTGGGATCTACAAAGCCTTAAAGGCACTGGCATTCATACTTTTGCATGAAATCTTTTAGCAGAAAATTAGAACATATTAATTAGACAATAGGGTTTTTTAACTCAACTCTTTTTCAGCAGATAATATTTGAATGATTTAAATTTATTTTGGTTTACACAGACGTTATAAGTGAGACTCTCATCATGTAATTTTTTCCACTTTAATCTTTAACATCTGCCAAAACTTGGGCATATCCTTCTTTCAAAGAAAGTTCCTTCTGGAGAAGAATCTGTATTTGCTTATCTCATGTCACTGATGCAACAAACCATCTCCAATTAAGCAGCAGAGACTTTTTGATTGGGTATATCAACTTTAATGAGCTGCATAATAATTAACAGATAAAATATGGAGCAACCTATTAATCCCAACTGCCAGCCATCGTCAATGCAGTGATGTAAATAAGTACTATGAAATTGGTTTTTGAGGTAATGATAATGAAGATGGGACATTTTGAATTCCTTTCATTTGCCTTCCAGCTTTGCTCTGTTAGTGTATGTTGAAATTCTGTTTCATGCTTTCAGCTGCCATCACAAGGGCTAGACTTTTTTTTTATTATATAAAAGTTGAAATACTTACATGTTCATATCACTCCAGAATGTGAGGCTTTAAGAAAAAAATGTCATGAGGGTGATATCTGTCTGTCATAAAAACAGAGAGATAAGAATGTGGATAAGTACAGAGAAGAAACTAGTACTAAATAAGTGGAGAATTGAAATATATAATACAGAAACATAGGTCTACATGGTGTGATGCTAGACGGCTATATCTGGCACAAGACAAAAACACACCTTATCTGGAGGTGAATACAAAGTGAAGAATTAATCTTTTCAAGAACATCTTCACAACTTTCCAGATCTTATTCCATATGCCTTACCCATACCTCGCTTATGCCCATCACAAAGGGTGATAAACTTGTTTTATTGCCCTCCAGAGGTGCTACTGTGTCCAATTAGCTCGGTGTTACAATATTCTCTAATTAGCTGTGAAATACACATCATAGTTAATTAGACTGTACACCACTGTAAAGGCTGGAAATTATTGAGTGTTTTCATTATTCAGCTAGCCTAGAAAAAATACGTGAATTTGAAGCACTAATCTTTTAACAATTTTCCCAATGCTGGCAATCAGCTTAATAGGAAATTTTGAAGGAGTCTTAGTACGTTGTAAGAAAGATACAGCAACAGTCACAACAAAGAGATACAACAATCTAAAATATATATACTTGTTCCTTGAAGATGGAAAGTGTAGTTTTATAGACAAAAGGAATATGACTCTATGACTAATATAATAATATAATAATTATAATAATAATAACAAGGAGTACTTAGTAGTGACAACATTATATAGTTTTGAAGTCATTTTGAACTGCAGGTGCACAAAACCTTTGAAAACCAAGCCTGCTAAACTTTACTTCTTAAAATTCAGTAATTAAAATTCAGTAAGTAGGCTCCATTTTCAATGCCTACAATACAAAAGGTTTGTCTTGACGATTCATACCAAAGTGCACTCAAATTCTTCCTAAGTTTCATTTACATTAAAGGCCAAAGCCAATAAAGGACTTAAACGCTCAAAATTAACTTAAGCAACATCTGAGTTTTAGGTACCTGTGCTCTGGAGTGAATTCCTGAACCCAGTATAAAGTGCCTACATCCCCTATAGAGTTCATGGGAAGAATTAGGTATCTAAGGATTAAAAAAACAAAGCACATAAGGAGAGAAGTAGGCACACTCAGCCTGCAGATGCCTAGAGCCAACCAATATGGCAACCCTGAGGACCATCTGTGTCATAAATTTTTGCCACCCCAAGAATTCTTGTTCATATATAAAAGGAAGCATTTATGACCCATAAATGTGAACCTTCAGCTAAAGATAAATGCCTAGACCTGTCCTTTCAATTATCCCAGCAGCACTTGCTCTTTTTCTTTAAAATAAAACACAGGAGGAGGTTGTCATAGTGACAATGCTGCCCTGTTACACAAATGTCTAGTGGTTAGAATACACACTCAGAAAGTGAGAAGCCGTCTCTGTCTAAGAGGATTCAACATGGCACCCCCACGAGAGTGCACTTCAAAGCAGATTACAGGCTACCCTGGGTGCAGGCATGCTCCACCCCTTCTACCAAATTTGTGCTACTGTGCAGAAAAGATTTCAAGAGGTATCAGACTAGAGAATGAAAGCAGGTGGGGACATAAAATGGGATCTTAATATTTGGCTACTTAAGAAGAGGGGAGTCCTGTGTTCACAAGTGGAACTAGGGGTATGTATGGTGCAGTTGCACCCCTGCCCCTTTGATTCCTGCTCTACCCAAACCTCAGCAGCATTTCTATTCAGGCAGTGCTGAGGATGTCGATCAACTTCATGGTTCATCTGAATCTACCTGATTCTTGCTGTTCTGTCTTCATAAGTGTTAATGATCCTCTCTCCTTGTTTATGGTCTTAATATTTCACTCTTCAAACTATTCCTTCTTCTGCATTTGTGTTGTCTGTTAGCCATTCCTAGTAATGTCCCTTTTCTATTTCACAGCCTCACAGACTGTTTTTTTTCAGACTAAAAACTCTAATGCAAGGGGAGTCACATTAACTCAGGTGTAGAAATGACTGGAAGTACTGGAGACACTGTCAAGATGTTCAAAAAGACTAGATTTTGTTTTACAAATTTGAATAAGATTTGTGCATATGACTATCATGACTACAGGACTAATAAAAGAGTCTCTCTTGACTAGTCTAACCATTTTTTGCCTAGCTTGTTGTGTTTTTTAAAACTTCTTATATAGCCTTGACAGCAGGAGCCAAAACCCCAGAGTCTGCCCTACCAGCTGTGTGCCTTAATCACTAAGATACACGTTCCTACTTATGTTCTTTGAAGCCAAGTTCTTCTCTTACACTAGTATAAACCTGAATTAAATTCATTGACATCAATGG
Source organism: Crocodylus siamensis (assembly GCF_052110815.1). Classification (NCBI taxonomy): domain Eukaryota; kingdom Metazoa; phylum Chordata; order Crocodylia; family Crocodylidae; genus Crocodylus; species Crocodylus siamensis. The sequence goes on from NC_143396.1 coordinate 261,211,568, forward strand.
GGGTGACCATACCTTCTGGTCTTTATCCAGGACTAGATTGCCCCACTCTCTCAAGCTCCATCATCCCCTCCTTCTTCCTCCTTCCCTTTCTCTGACTGGCACACTCAGCTGCAATAAGAGCTTGGAGACAGCTGAGCATACCAGAGAGTAGTAAGGGGATGTGCGTGGAGGAGAAGGGTCTGCCCCATGTTTTAGAACAAGAAAATATAGTCACCCTACATCAAGGGAGTGACACGGATATAAATCTAGAGAAACTAAGGACAGGATTTTGTTACCAAAGGCTAAGTGAAACTTATGAGTCTTTTTAATTAGACTCAAAATCTTGGCGGAAGACACTTTTTGTGAGGCTTCTGGAATGTCTTTCTTCCCTACCAGAAAAACTTCATGATGGCTGTCATATGATGTTGTGGAACAGGGCAGAAGTCTGAAATGCAACTGTTCACTAAAATAAAAAGGAGAACGAAATGCTTCAAACAAGCAGATGGACGCTACATATAAGTAGGAAGCTAGAATCCTTGAGCAGAGTGAATGAGACCCCAGAGGACCCAAGTAGGAGAAGCAGAAAAGGAGGAGTATCATGAAGCCCCTGGACTACTTTTCACTAAACTCGTGCAGCCTCCTTTGCAGATTCTGCAGGCAGTTCAAGCTGCAAACTCTCTGCACATCCTGGTCCAATCACAAACTGTTGTACCTAGTGACTATGACTTTTGTACATACTTTAGTTCTAGCTATGTAAAATTTTATGTGCTACATTTGTAGTATCTAGAAACTTCCCTAAGGGACAGGGCTGAATAAGGTCAATCAAGGGGAACTGCAGCTAATAAATGAGAATCCCTTGGCCTATCTCCCTTCCAAATGGTCCACAGTCTGGATTGGCAAGTAGCCATTTAAGCGCATGAAGCAGTTAACATTTGCCAGAGCTGCTGTTTCAAACAGCCTGAGGACTCAGACTCATTGGCTGTGCCTGGGGCACATTTTCTTTGCCCCAACAAGGTTTACAGATTCACTTTTATATATATTTTTACTCAACAATAATATAGTAATTTAACTAAGACCTCAGACACAGACTTACATAACTTTTGCCTTAACACGGCACTAGTGAGGATGGTAATCTAGGCAATGGGAGCCTGATAACCAAGCTCCAGGAGGACCCATTTTAGCAATGAATCAAAGGAGATCAGAGTAGCTAAGAGGCAGTTTTTAGAGCCAACTCCTTCACAAAGATAATTTAGGCCTCCTTGATTTCCCAAGATTCACACCTAGAATGATCTGCTTGATTGTTTAGCTCATGCTTTAAAAAAAAAAATGTAACAGACCCCAACTGCCCAACCAAAGGAAACTGAAGTGCATGGAAGGAATAAAGGGCCACAGCTGGTACATACAATCATTCATTGCACCCAGTCTATTCACGTTGCTCACTTTAAGCTGGGTGCATGTAGACTGGGAGCACTGTATATAGGTATTAGCTAGCCCTGGAAGCTGCACAGGGAAACCAAAGTGATTGGGAGTAAGGAGTGGGGCCTGTGAGCTTGCAAGGAGGGGCTGGCGGATCCACACCGGTTGGGATTTGGAGGGGTGGGGTTGGTGGGATTGAAGGAGTTGGCAAGACTACAGCAGGGGGTGGGGTTGTCCTTTAAGTGAGGGCTCAGGGTCAGGGGGTGGAAAGAGTGCAGCCCTGCCTGGGGCTGGGGTAAGCAGCTGGGCTTTCCCAGCCTGGGGGTTGTGCTCTGAATGCATGTACCTAGGAAGGTAAATTAACATATTGAGCCCACCATTTTTTGCCCAATTTAATGTCCCTGAATGCCTGTATGATTAGGCATTTTATCAGCCTAACCCTAATTAAGTTGATCTAACTATAATGATTGTGTGTACCCTGAATTGTATACAAGTTTGAATACAGTTCTTAGACCTGAGCAGCAGATGGAAATCCTACCAAGTTTTCAAAACTAGTTTTGTTCTGAATCAGAATAAAGCCTTGTAATAATCCTTCATGATATAATTCTTTTAAAAATGAAATAATCAGAACATTTAGCTTTGGTTTTGTATATGTTTCGGGGGGGGGGTTTGTGTTTTTTTTTTTGATTTTATATTATATTTAAGACAAGCTTTCAGGAAACAAAAAGAAAAGTCATTTTAAAATGACAAAATGTATCGTATTTGTCTTGAAAATGCCACATTGAGTCATCGTGATACTACTGGAATTTTTGTATTTTCCATTTTTTCAATGAATTTATGTGAAAGCAAACAAACATAAAAACATTTCACTGTCGATGGAACAGCACATTACAACAGAACATGGATCTATCAAATTTTCTTGGCTGTTTCTGGAACTTCATTCTGAAGCTCCACAAAAAACTCAGCCTTGTGACTGCTGCCATGACAAAGCAATTAAAAGAGGAAAATTCAAATGAAAGAAAGCATTACAAATAACTAATTTCTTCATCAGGTAATTCAAACTGGTTCTTCAGGCCCTAATAACTCTGGTGGCTTGTGAAAATCTGAGAATCTGTTTAGTATTGGCACTGCTAGGAAAACACTTGCTTTAGCTTTTCTGAACAAATAAAACAAAGCAATTATAATATTGGTTGCTAGTAACTTAGCATGTTTGAAATATTCTTTTCTTTTTGAAGGTATGACAAATGAGATTTACCTGTCAAGTAAAATATTCCTTCTTTTTTAAATTCGTATTCATTGCTTTATCTGACTTTTTTATTTCATGCCTTGCCAGAAATATTAAAATGTAAAGAAATGTATACTCAAACAAGCTATGTTTCTTTCCTTGCCATTTGAACTTCCATGACTAACAAAATCAAATGCCATCTGTGAAATATGCTCATCTTAAAGCAATATAATTTTTAGTTCATATTTTATTTCCATTTCTGTTCATTCTGCTTAAATGTTTTTATATAAGGGTTATTTCAAAATTGTAGATTTTTTTTTTTCCAAAAGAAATTTAAAAACAATTTCTATTATGGCAACTGTTTACAAGGTCTTGAAGGTTTAGGAAGGATAGTTTGACCCTGGAAAGAATAACTCGACTGTGAAAATATGCAAAAATAATTTTCTTTCTTTACGGGGAGAACTTTTAGAGTTAGTGCTGAATTCTTCATGAACATTTCTTTAAAAATGTGCATGACATCTGCAACAGAATATAAAATATTCACATTAAGGATTTCAAATGTGTTTGTAAACTTTTCGTGTATTCTTACTGCAAACTGTAGTTTCAATGCTATAAACAACACAGACAGGATCTGGTGTAAGCTACCTTAAAATCTTGGGGATTCTTTTTACTTGGCATATCTGCATCTATAAGTGTGCTTACTTGAACATGTGTAAGACTTTTTGTATAGTGTCCTTTCATGCACAGGTGTCAGCATTTACTATTTGTAGTTTCATTTTTTAAATGTCCACAAAAATATTCACACCCAAGCCCATCTGAATACTTTGAGTGTGGTTTTTCTGTGTGTAATAGGTAGCACAGATATTTTAATAGCTCTGAAAGCACATTAGTCCCGAGTCTCATTGCACACCTTTACAATTCTATTATCATAATTGTTTACCAGCTTAGTGGTAGGAATAGCACTTATAGCAGGTTTAAAGATTAAATTCCATTCCATTTATAGTGTCACAGCATTATAAATGGCTCTTACATAAATGAAACTCAGGCTGTAGGCCACATCTGGCTGTCAGGACAGGGATCTGAGCTGTGAATCCTGACTAGAGGGACACGACTCCTATCAGTACCAGGTAAGGTGCTTAAACCCTGGTATGATTTAAAACATGTCTGGCCTCTCTATCTCAGTTTTATCAGTAAAATCTGCCCTATTTTACAGGGATGTTATGAAACACTCAGATCTGAAAGAGAAAGGGACAACTCAAGCACTGAAGGTTTGGCCAAATTTTGTTCTTACTTTGATATTATTCAAACTTCAACCTTAATGTCAACCCCAAAGGTTGGTAATGTGGGGTTAAGTCAATCTAAATGCCTATCTGTGCAGACATTTTGGGGGTCTAAATAGGACCACAAATGACCCTAAGAAGCTAAGTTACACATAACTCTTTAAATAAAAAATAAAATATAATTATGAAACTTTGGAACAGTATTTCTCAAGCATGTTGGGAATTTTTACATGTGCTCCCAACATGATACCTGGCACATTTAATTAGCGAGCCATGTTCATTAAAAGCACTTTGAGCTGTGTTGGAAACATGTATCAGTGGTGCAGCATGCCTCTGCGCTGAGAAAATGGCAGCAGTGCATTTTGATTTAAAGCATATTGAACGTGTTTTAGTTCAAAGCGCACAACTACCATTTTCTCAGTGCAGAGGCATGCTGTGCCACTGATATATGTGATGTACAAGGCTGCCAGAGTGCATCAATTTACATGCTCCAGCAGCGAGTCTGCTCTGATGCACTGGATTTTCAGTGCATCAGAGCAGGCTCTTCGCATTTGTCTAAGTGTCCATTTTGTCCCCCAAGGCACAAAATGAGAAAATAATCATCATGTGAGCAACCATATCCCACAATCCAATGTGGGATTTAGGTCTTTCTGCTCTTTCGAGGGTAAATAGAGATGGTGCTGCTGGTTGAAGGAGCTTGTAAAATGTGGGTTGGGGGAGGCTACTTCAAAGCCTTTGGAAGGGAGCAAATTCTACTGGACTGATGGCAGGGAATAGTACCAGAGCAGTTTAGTGAAGTCTTCTTTTTATCCAGGCTGACCAAGAATCTGAACATGTTTTTTTGGAAATCAATGTTAAAATATCCATTGCATTTCATGGGGGCATGGCAAAAACCTACATAATTGACCACTACTGCTTAAGTCATACTTTTGCAGCCCAGATGTCTTATTTCTCAAGCATTTGTAGGAGCCGTCCCAAATATTTTCTTATCTCAAACACTGAGTAAATTCAGACAGACCCAAGAACAATCTAAATCAAAGGAGGAATGGTTTGACTAATCACTGATATACATTTCACAAGATAACACATATTTAACCTCTGATTTCCCAGTTGTCCACAGCAAACTGTTCTGTTCTGACTTTGCTAGATCATCACTTCCTGTCCACTGCAGATACAGAAAAATACTTATTTCTAAGACAATAGTAGTGACTCTGATCTCTTCTCTAGTCACCTTTCAGTCTGCCTGCTTTCAGGGTGCATCTTTATGTAATCTACAGTTTATCACATGCTTCAACTAAAGATGGTGATAGTGACATTAGTCAGATAATACTCATTGAGACCACCCTAAACTAACATATGCCGACTATCTGCATAGTTTTGTAAGTTCTTTTGAGGTGTTATAAACCCTGCTTTACTATTCAGTATCTTTTTTCTTTGTATGAATTGACTAGATCATTGTATCCCTAATTAATGTAACTCAATGTAGGGTAGCTACATGAAGGCTGATTTACACTAAGGATCTGGCCTGGGTTGTATAAATAATGGGTAATTACAGAAACAAAGCAAAGGCTGAGGAATTTATATCACTGCTAGATGGTGTAAAAATGGTGTATATGGACAGAGGAAGCTGGGTAAGCAACACAGCTTGATAGACTTTAACCCCAAGGTAAGCCTTCACAAATGGAGAAAGAGGATAGTCATTGACCACCTTAATGGATATAGCCCAAACATATGCACTTCATTAAAAAAAAATGTGTTTCCTTTATGGCCAGCTTTATGTTTCATTTTGTCTGATTCTACCTATTTTTAATTTCTTACCTAGCTATTTCTATGAAGTAATTACAAGTTTAAGGTGATTGTAATTGTAGTGGTATGCTGGTGTTTGTCATGAGAGAAGATACATATGAACAGAGTTGTTTGGAAAATGTATTTCCTATTCTGTAAAAAATTGGTAATTTTGAATATTTTTTCACCACAGGCTAAGGACAGAAAGCTGTAATTTGAGTCAAAATTTCAGAAAAAAGTGTATTGTAGTAACTAATCGTTTAGTTTTCATCTAAGACCTTTCTGTTTCAATGATGATTCCCTTTATTTTTTAATATAAAATACATTTCTTAATAAAAAATTCATGAAATGAAAACTGGAAAACTTCTTGCAAAAATGTTTAAAAATGTCAAAAGTGGACATTTCCACATTTAGGGAAGTTTTGATTTAATGCTACTAACACAAGACATGTATTTTTTGAATGATGGATATTTTTTATGTTATTCTGTCTAACTTTGTTCTGAATATTATTGAAACTCAGTGACTTCAGTGAACCTGTTCATGTGAATCATATTTGAAGATAATTATAAATGGCCTTTCCAATTTCATTTGAACCATACATTTCAATGAGAAAAAAAGATTCTTTGATTAAAAAGAAATTGAAATCAGTTAGATGACACTTCAGATTTTTATTTAGACCTGTAGAAAGTTAAATATTTGTTTTGCAAAGCAAATTCCATGGCACATTTATCACCATTACTTAATGCTATGGAGATGGACTTGCAGTGGGAATATGAGATGGCAGTGAAGACTCCTGTGTCCTATTTCAAACTCGAAATTGTTACCTTTTCAGACTCGGGAAAAGTTATTTACCCTCCTCATGTGTCCGTAACCACAGCTTGAAAAAATGACTGTGATACTACTTACATATTTCAAGAAGGGATTGTGAAGGAGGAGTTATTACTCAACCAGCTGTTGGCTGTTCCTTGTGTGGATGCATAAAACACATTATCCTTTCCCCCATCTTTGTAGCCAACAGAAGTGCTAGGTTTAATCACTTTACTTGTTCTATCCTGAGCACAGAAACTGCTCTCTGCTTGTGTGCTTGTAGCTGCTAGTTACCTTAAAGGAGGAGGGGCAAGAAGGAGCGATGTCCATGATTGATTACCCTGCCTGCACTGATTAGTGGAGCTATTTTTGCTACATGCTTTCATTCTCTTGAGGAACACTGCAGTAAATAAGTTCCTCCTATACTCTGAGGACCTCTGTAAATCCTTGTGACGTTTTTCATATCACTCTGAGGTGGAGAAATTCAGACCTACTTCAATGAATGTAAATGAGAAACAGCAATTTTTTTCAGTGTTTTGAGGGGGGGGCCTTGTATTCTGCATGCAAAATATTATCATTATTGAACTAAGTCAAGTGAAGATGTCCACAGAACTTTCTCCTTTCCTCTGTGGAAAGGTTTCTCCAGCATCATACTACACTTAAGTAATGTAGGTTAACGGGAGTATAAAACTGTTATCCAAGTTATCTGCCTGCTATCTTCATGGTAGGAAGTGCTGTTCCCAATAGCAGCTTCAACACTGTAAGGCTCTTTTAAACATGGTGCCATTCATTATGTATTTGCACCATAAAATGTCAGAAAACAATGTATTCTACGTGGAAAAGGAGTATAATGGAGTGAAATTAAGGAAAGGATTTTTTAGGAGAAATATAATGAAAACTTTCCTAATGGTGATGCTCAGTGAACTGTAGAAGAGATTTCCCATGAAATGGTGGAAGCCTTGTTCCTTTCACTATTTGAAATTGCAATAGACAAAACATTAGAAATGTTATTGTAAAAAACAATAATGTTAAAGATACACTAATTCCTTTATATCTCTAATTCATTGGATCCCATATTCCTTAGTCATTAATGCAGGTCTTAAAGCCAAAGGGAATTTTCCTCAGTGAAGAATTAAGAACTTAGCTTTAGAAATCTGTAGGATTTGATCACCTAGAAGCCTGTCCAACACTTGGGTTTGATAATCTAATGCAGAGGTTTTTAACCTTTTTTAGCAAGTCTACACCTTCTGTCTCAAAGTTACAGCTCATGTACCCCTTTATATGAAATTATTTTGGGCTGAGTGCATGCATGTGTGTGACTCCCCAAACCCCCTCAGCAGGTAAGTCTGTGAGGAAAGGGAAAGGGCTGTGGGGGTGCAGATTGAGGCCCCTGTGGTGAGGGAGGGAGTGGGGCACAGACAGGGCCAGGGGCTGGGATGAATGGTGCCCCAGTCAGGCCGGGTGTGGGACATTGGAGCCCATGCAGCTCATCAAGGGATGGGGCGGGGGCTTCTACCACTGCGTGTACCCTGGCAGAGGCCTGGGGAGCATGTGCCCCTGCCCAATCTGTGTGTGGGGTAGAGGTGGGTGCCACTGTGTGCTGGGCTTTGCTTGCCACTGCAGCTGTCCCAGGAGTGGTGCAATGCCATGTGTGTCCTGACACTAGGCAGGCAGGGGTGTGGTGCAGCCTGGCGGTGGCAGGCATGTCGCATCATGCCACTCCCAGGGCAGCTGCAGTGGTGCAAAAAGCCCAGTGCACAGCGGCACCTGCCTCCACCCTGCACACAGATCAGGGAGGCACATGCCGCCCCGCCTCTGCCAGGGTGCATGCAGCACTGGCAGCCCCCTCTGCCCCCTGTACTGCCTAAGACCTTTTTAAGTACCCCCAGGGGTACATGTACCCTCAGCTGACAACCATGAATCTAATGTATTTTGTAAGTATTTAAATACTTCATCAAACGTGCTACCAAAGTTAAGGATTGGTTGATTTTTTTAATAATTCCACACGTGATTTACCAAAGTGCAGCTGTAAGCAAAAATGAGCATGTAGGTATCTGTGGACATCTACAGTAAATAAATTTGTATCTGAGAGAAATAAATAAATAAACCCTAGTTATTCAGAAGGATGTGCCAAACACACCAGTACAGTGAAAAACCCACATGTGTTTTCCCTTTGAAATCTAAATCACAATCCTGTTCATTGCAGGGATGCTCACACTAATGAGCAGCATAAAGGGTGTGAATCTCTTCTTAAGGTAACCAGCAAAAAGCTAGTAAAGCCAATAAAGTTCTACTAGCAACAAGCCAGTGCAAAAAGAGAGTTAATCCCTGAATCTTTTCTTATAATATCAGTGTGATACTTTTAATTCTTACCCTTTAAAATAATGTAATATGTACAATTTGGTTTCTTCAGAGAAAAGAACTTTGATAACTCTGTCAGGAAAAGGCTCTAAATCTAATACTGGAAACAGGAAGCAAGAATAACTGAAACACCACATTGGAATGTTTCACACTTTCTGTTTAACTAAACATACTTTATATTGCTTATGGAATGATATACAGCACCCAGCAGATTACATGGCTGTAAATTGTTGGAAGGGTTCTGCAGAAAACTATAAAGGGGTAACTGAGGTGCCTTAATTTACAGTCACCTGGGCCCTAAGACTGAACTTACAGGCTTGATAAACTAAGATTCAGCTATGTATTCTCATTAATAATCTGTGGGACTTCTTGTTTCAGTTTCATGGGCCCAATGCACCGAACTATTAAAGTTCTGTTACCAAAGACATGACTATTCGGCACTTTACAAAATTCCTCTCCCCTCCCCTTATTTACCAAGTGCTGACACAACCAAGCACACACACACACACACACACACACAGACACACACACACGTGTGTGCGCGTGTTTAACCATATATATGGTTTATATATATTTATATATAAATATACCATTTTTATATATATATTTAACCACGTCAAAGACATTCAAAGAGGTATGAGTAAAAATATAAAAAAAAGAATGAGCAGGCACTTCCATGAAGATATATTAATATTTAAAATGTTTTCCTTGAAGACATATTAAGGCCTTATTCCACTCTGGCATTTCTTAATGGGAAAAAATAACTTTGATTCCAACGTAGAAGGAGCTGGTCCCTGATGCTGTTCTTACACTAATTTTATACCAGTTGTGATTTGGTTTGCTTTTAAAAGACTTAATTCTGATTTACTCCTTGTAGAACTCTGAATCAGGCCATTAAGGATCAAAATACTACTTTGGCAGGTAAAGCAGCCTGAGAAAACAACAAATAAAAAGTGGCTAACTGAAGATGTAGGGGTAAAATATTTGCGAAAACTGTTTCTTGTGTTGGAACTGGGCCCATCTGTGAACCAGCAGTGACTTGCAATTATTCACAAGTCTAACAATTACTAGACTCTAATAATTGCATATTTCATTATGTTTTGAGGACGAACATTGTCGTTATCCAAACGCCACGTTGGGTAAGGAAAGAATAATTTCATCCATTTTAGAGATGAAACTGAAGCAAAGAAATAAAGTGACTTGTTTATTCTATAGAAGGAAATAACATGTATGATACAGGACCACTTTTGTGCCCCTTTGGGAATGTACAGATGTTACACTTAGATCAATCTAAGTAGGGTTAGATTAAAATAAGTACAGTGCAAGAGAGACCCCTACCCTGGCTCATGCCCCAGCCAGCCCCATCAGCATCTACACACGCATTTCTGCACAATAAATAATACCACCACAGGACACTATTTGTATGTACAAATACTAATCTATGGAGGCATTTATTAGTTTCAGTGAAAATCTAATAGAGTAGCTTCTGCTATTTTCATAGCAGAATGGGAGAATTTAGAACTTGGTGTGTAGTGTCCTTCACTGGTACAGTAGATCAAGGGTATGTATGCCACAAGTGGCAATGGCAACATCTGTGTGGTATATAGCAGATCTGAGAAGGGATAGGCAGTATAGTTACAGATAAGGCAGGGAGCAGAAAGCAAAGCAGCAGATTGGGTAGGGAGCACAGGACAGGGAGCAGAAAGCAAAGCAGCTGATTTGGTGGGGGAAGGGGATTAGAGTGGCACTCGGGGTGCATCTTTAAGTGCAATTAATGCAAATCAATAAACTCTGGTGCATATTGTGCCAGAGTTTATTGCTCCTGAGTGCCATGTTTACACATGCACCTGGGACCACAGCATGTTGAGCCAGGTCAGAGCAGCCCCAGATGACAGGAGGCCCAGAGGGTGAGCCTGCCAGCCTGGGGATACTCTGACCCAGCTTAATGAGCACAAAGGTACCCTCATGCCCTAGTCAGCCCCGTCAACATCTACACATGCATTCCTGCATAGTAAACAATGCCGCTGCAGGATAATATTTGGACTTTCAAATTCTAACCTACAGCCACATGTATTACTTTACTGTAATGTAATAGGGCTGCATGTGTAGATGTGGAGACTTTACTGGGGAGCTAACTAGGCAGTGCCTCAGGAAAACATCTTGTGTAAATGTATCCAGGGAGGGCATGAGGCTCACTTGCCAAAAAGGTTAGCCACAATATTGTAGACTATTGCAGAAGAGGCCAGGGCCTAAATTCTTCCATTTCCTTCCACTCTCTTAGACAAAACCTCCCTGCCAGAAATTTTGGGATAGAGGAAGTTAGCATCAGTGGGCACAGAGCTTCAAAAGAGACATGAGGGAAGTTTCTTTGAGATTCAGAGAGTTTGGGGATAATATGGGTACAATCCCTCGTTATATCTTTGGAAGCTGGAAAGAGAGAGGTGAATAACTTCAAAACACATTTATCACTGAAACTTAAACTTTGCCAATCCACTAGAAAGGAATTTCCAAGGGATCTTCAAGAGGATTTCTTCCCCCCAAGGAATTTCCATGGGTTTTCCCATGAGTGGAAATGAGAAATTCCCTAGTCATTGCATCAAGGAATCAAGAAACTTAGGTTCTATTTCTGACTTGCTGTAGCTTTGACCTACTTGCTGACCATTTCTTTACCTCAACTTACTCAACTACAAACACAAAATAATAATAGGATTTCCTTTAAAAAGGACTGTGAGATCTGTGGATGACAGATGCTATAGAAAGGAAAAGTAGCTATTACTGTTGATTATTTATTCACATTTTATGACTATAAGGGAAGACTTGACTGAAAAACACAATAAAATTATTCTAACCCATCAGTGACCTGTCAGTAATCAGTGTTCATGCTTCCTCAATATAAGGGGCAACATAAAATGAAGAATAACTGTGCTTAATGTAGAGATTAGGAGGAGATAAACTATTCATGAATCAATCAAAGAGGTCACAGCCTGAGTTGTTCACTGATGCACTCATACACCATTTATATTTGATTTTACTCTGTATTGCATACCTTTATGCTCTATTTTTAAGCCTTGTTGGCTGAGAGAACCAGCCTCTCAAATGTCATATGCTTCCAAAGCCAAATATAGATATGGATCAGTTTAGATTTTAGACAAATTTTTGCCATTAAAATTCAAAGTGTTACCTGCCAGGAACAGATTCTGTTGCCAGTTTACTCTGCTGCAAATCTGAAGTAATTCTATTGACCTCATTGAAGATAATTCTAGATTTACAAGTCTGTGAATGAGAGCCCTAATTTAGCTAGGAGAATTTTATGCAATGTATATTTTGATCCACCCCAAACTCATGGATGTGTTCCATAAAAAGACAAAAAATAGCTCTGCACAGCATCCTGCATTGCAGAAAAGAGGCATAGAGATAAAAGGATGGTGTTAAATCAAAGCATAAACCTTAGGTGCCAGATTTTCAAAGATATTTGGATTCCTAAAGGTATAAAATTACCCAAGCAAGATAGATAATTTTGAAAATCCTACTAGGTGCCGATCTGCACCTTAAAGCAAATTTAAAGTATTTTAAAGCCTCACTGAAAATGAACTAGGATGATATGCTATAAACATACCATACAGTTTTAACACCCATAGCTAAATATTTTCCCTTTATAAACTCATTTCCTTTAATAAGCTTGCAACACAGATGAGTTTGGCTAATGCCGCGTGCTTTATTCAGTATTCTTTCATAAAGAGGCAATATTCACTAATGGACAGTGTGTGGGAACTACTTAGATAGGGAAATGGATGATAAAACCTCCTTGTTTACTCATGCAAAGGTTATTAATGCATCTGTAAAGCAGAAGAATGAATTAGTATAGTCTTAAAAACTTGTGGTATTTTAATTACATGGTAGTGGTAGCTGTCAAAGACAATTGTACAGTTCTGTTCTCTTTCCCCATCCAGGCCTCATACCAGTCAGCTAGTGAAAATTCTTGGCAGAAATTAAGGTCGTGTCTGCAGGGCATGGGACTAGGTCTTCACATATGACCTGGCCTCCAATTGTGTTTGGCTTAGTTTTGGGGGGTGCCTAGATTTAAATATCTAATTTTCTAAAATCAAATGTGCAGAAGTGAACATATATAACAGTATATATATTTGAAAATGTATTCCTCAATTCCCAAACAAAGGCATGGAAGTAGAATGAAGAGAAGAACAGACTGAAGCTAGCGGGGTTGGTCAGCTGTGTCTGATAATGGAAAAGTAAAGTAAAACTCATTTCCTGTTTTTTGGGACATGAGAGAGATGAGTATCTATGATCTTGATAGCATTCAAACAGCCTTTCTGACCACAGTGTAATAAATAAATAAATACAACTCCTATGGGGTTACCTGTCTAGGTCCTCAGCTCCACTGCAACCAGGCTTTTTTGATGCCTTATTGGTCCACAAAACATTATTTCACCAGAACATAACACCAAAGGTGGGCCTCTCGCATGATTAGTGGCCTCTGTGAAAGACCCTATGAGGGGAGTTTGAGGGATCTGGATCTCTTCAGCCTTCACAAGAGACATTTAAGGGGAGACCTTGTAGCCACCTATAAGTTTACCAAGGGAGGACAACAGGGAATTGTAGATGCGCTATTTACCAGAGAGCCCCTAGGAGTAACTAGGAATAATAGGTACAAACTAGTGGAGAGTAGATTCAGGTTAGACATTAGACAATTTTTTACAGTAAGGGTGGCCAGAATATGGAATGGGCTTCCAAGAGAGGTGGTACTACTACCTAACTTGGAGGTCTTCAAGAGGAGGCTAGACAGTCACCTGGCTGGGGTCACCTGATCTCGGTCCTCTTTCCTGCCAGGAGCAGAGGGTTGGACACAGTGATCCTCTGTGGTCCCTTCTGATTCTACAGTCTATGAATCTATAAATATAGAGTCTTTTAGAATCAGTTTCCTTTAAAATAAAGATATGTTCAAAGTAGGTATTAGCATTTTCTCCTATTAGGCTCATATTGAGTTTTGGGGAGTGACAGGTAACATGCTCTGTGTATGCAGTGTGGGGTTGTTCTTTAATATCTATCATGCATGTTTTGTCATTCCTTCTGTTTCTCCTTCAGATCAAATGGGTATTGTGACCAGATTGATAGGTCTTCATTCTCACTTAAAGAACAAGTGACTTAATTGTCTAGCCCCCTTTAGTGTTACATTTCAATACCTGAGTATGTAAAGTTATAAGGTATTATAAGGTTTTGTTTATTTTCTTTTGAGGAACAACTTGAAGACAAAAAAAAGTCTTGCTTTCCCACAATTCTTTTTTATGTTGGCTGAGGACAAGGATAAAGGAAAATAGCAACAGAACATTATAGTGTAGAATATTCAGTTATTTATGTGGTTAAATATAACCTGAGCTAGCTAAAATCAATGACATCAATATTATCTGAACAGTTTGTGCTTATGGCTACCAGTTTAATTTATCTGTTGCTTTACTATTGCTGCATTTATTATTGAAATAATTTCTCATCTGATGTTATCTTGCTTTCACTACAAGGTAGTAGTTGTGGATTAGTTTTCATTTACCACAGAGCAACTATAGTCCCTATAAACCCCTATTCCCTTTAACCTTTGCAGTAACTTGTTTGTATGTTCATACCCTTTGTCTAGAATATGATTGAATGTATTCTTACATTATGCTAGCTACTATGATATAGCACAATCTAATTAACTCTTCTAAAAGACTAGGAGAGAGTTGTATACCAAGCTGGTTGAGTTAAAGCCTACACAGAAGCCTAGCATTCACTGGACTATCCTATTTTGTTTCAAAAAACAATTTCCTTTATTTGGTTAGAGTTGTATATGGCATTAATTGGACCAAACTAGCCAAAAGCCGTGTCAAACATAACCTTTGGCCTTGTCTACAAAAGTAAAAGGGACTTTTCTATTGGCACAACATATTAATTCAAATTGATTTACCAGAATAAGCCTTCAGTTAGACATTCTTAATCAGGGTTTGAATTACATTTTGACTCTTGGGGGGTCTGCAAAAAAATTGGTCTGCCAATCACAATGCCCTAATAAAATCGGAGACCCACCCCAGATTATGATTTTCAAATCTTACAGGGGGGTTCTTGTCTCTTTTGGGGGGCTCAGCCCACCCCCCCCAACTCCTCCATAATTCAGACACCCTGCTCTTAATTTTGCATGGCTATCCATTTACAGTGGATGCATTTACACATGCACTTTTATGCACATAAGCCTATATTAATGAACATTAAAGTATTTTTTTAGTTTAACTTAAACTCCTACAGAGGTCCAATGTTGTCCTTGTTTTTCTTTCAACTCCCCACATCTCTAAAGATGGACTTTTTATTGTCCTTGATTTGTGTAGCCAGATGGAGTTCAGTTGGAGCCTTGGCTTTTCTAGTTCACACTCTGCAGGTATGGACCAGTGCAGTATACTCCTTAGTGTTGTTTCCTGTCCCCTATCCATTATATGCCTCTCTTTTTAGATGTAGGAGGTCCATGAGTTCCTTGTCCAGCCAAGGTGGTTGTTGAACCCTTATACCACCTTTCTTACAGGTGGGGATGGACTCCGCTTGTGCTTCTCGATGCTTCCTTAAGGAGCAACCACTCATCATGAACTCCCCTCCCTGTGAAATCATGCTCTCTTAGGCCCTCAAGAACAACCCTTCTGAGCTTATGAAAGTCAGCTTTCCTAAAGTCAAGAACTACTGCATTTCTGACTGACTTTCCAGCTTTGAGATGGATAGTGAAAGTGATCAACTCATGGTCATTATCACCCAGCTTCCCTTTGATTCTTAGGTTGCTGATTAGATCATCCCCTTTGGCTAGTACCAGATCTAGTGGCACCTTGCCTCTTGTCGGCTCATAAACTTCTTGGGACAGGTAGAGGTCATCCATGCATGGAAGGAAGCTATGTAAATGATTGGATGTGGCTGAGTGCTCATCCCATGAGGTGTCCAAGTAGTTGTAGTCTCCATATCGACCATGCACCAAGAACATGCAGCCTCGGCCAGTTCCCTGGTGAATTCTTGGTTGAGCACTTGTTCCTAATTTGGAGGTCTGTAGTAGACTCCTACCATTGTATCCCTTGGGTCCCAATATCACCTTGTAGGGATGTGCAGCTTTCCTTCACGTAGAGAGCTACACTCCCATCGTTTTTTTTGGCATGGTCTCTCCTGTACAGGTTATAGCCATTTATACCAGTAGTCCAGTCATAGGAAGAGTCCCACCAGGTCTCTGTGATCCCTATGAGATCATAGTCATTTCTGTTTAGCAGAAGTACCAGTTAGTCCTGAATATTCCCCAAACTCCCAGCATTACTATACAGGCATGTAAGTGTTTGCCAGTAGAGGCCCTAGGCTTCCTTGTACTCATGGAGAAGCTCTGTTCCTGGGCTGGGGTAGGAGTGGGTTCTTATGAGCATCCTAACCTGCTGGCTTTCGGTTGATGCTTGGTGAGCTTGCTCTGGTGGTTGTCCCTCCATCCCCTGGTGAGCTTGGTTTAAAGCCTGGTTGAGTAAGTCAGCCATTCTAGCTGAGACGAGCTTCTTCCACAGTGGAGTGAGGTGGAGGCCATCTCTTCCCAACAGACCACTGCCTCTCTCTGAAAAGAGCGGACTGTGGTCATAGAAGCTGAAGCCTTCACAGAGGAACCAGCACCACAGCCTTCTGTACTGTCTCCATTTATACTCCATTTAGCTGATTTAAACTTTGGTAAGTGAGGAAAAGTTATACTGAACTGAGCATAAAGAAGTCCAGATTGCACTGCTGTACACATCCACTAAATTTGGCTTATAGGGTATCTATATACATGCTCTGGGGTGGTGATGGGGGTGGAGGGTGCTTTAATTACAGTGGTTCTGAGAGCCACTCTAATTAGAGTACCTGTAGCATCACATGTATTCAGTGTCCCACACTTCAGAATGGTGGCGGGGTCACTTTAACTAAAGCTCATTCAACAATCTTTACTTACAGCACCCCTGCTGCCATTTTCAAATGTGGGGACACTGAATACACCTGAGGCTAATTAGCACACATAAGAGCAGAGCTCTGTCACACATATAGATGCCCACAGGTTTTTAATAAAAGCAGAATAATAAATTGGTAGTGCTCTTTTCATGATATGAATTGTACCTGTCAGCCTGCTATATCCAGACTAGCTTCTCTGTGTTGTTATCACTATATTCCATCAAATCCAACAAAACCCTTCTGCTTTTTGACTTGAAAAATTATTGAACTAAAAATGACATGTTCACAATATTCTTTTTAGGGGGGAGGGAGGATCAAAAAGCCAGAAAAATGCTATGAGATTGCGTAATCTGTCCCTATTCTGTCCCTTTTGACTGTCAGCTGCCAATTAAGAGAAGGGATTTCAAAAAAATGTTTTATCATTTGGAGTACACACTGAAACTTCACTGGCTAATCTGCATTCTGACTCACTGTCACTTACAAAGCGAGAGATGCATTTAAAAACATTGTGGATGAGGTTAGAGACAAAGCTACTGAGTTATAAATAGCTCTGCCAAACCAGTAAACAACTATTTAGAAACAGTGGAATCTATTTATTACCAGATGACTTACTCTAAAGTCAATTGTTGTTACAAACATTTAATTAGATGATGATGTAAATTTGATGATCCCCCTCACTGAAAAGAGAAGCCCATTCTACCCAGAGGGAAGGTGAACAGAAGAATTGCCTTACCGTGGTTTTAGTTCAATTGATTCCTTGAAAATCTAGTTTTTGAAGAAACACGT
Organism: Crocodylus siamensis; assembly: GCF_052110815.1. Lineage (NCBI taxonomy): Eukaryota > Metazoa > Chordata > Crocodylia > Crocodylidae > Crocodylus > Crocodylus siamensis. The sequence continues at coordinate 261,229,178 of NC_143396.1, forward strand.
ATATTTTCTTTTTCCTGGAATACTGTCTTCATTAATTTTAAAATATACTGAGACGTAGATTTATTAAAGAATGATAGTACAGAGATATGATGTATTTTAAGAATGGAAGGGAAAAAGAGGATCGTATTTTGATTAGCTGTGGGGTTTGATTTGTTTTGTTTTTAAGTAGTGAGGTTGTGGTTGGAAGGAAAATAGACTCCCAGTTTTTAATCATGCAAACCTGTCATTTAACAGAGTTGTTCCCCACAATTTTAGTGCCAAATTCTAAAACTAGGAGAAAGGGAATTGAATCAGTTTGTGACTCCATCCTTGATAACTAATTAATTAGATGCCAAGTGCTAAATACTGGATCCAAGCCTTCAAAGGGCCACTTATTGGAACAAAAGAATTTGTCATCTCAATGGCCTCTGTGCATGTCTGGAAACATTTATTTATTTTTATAAACCTCAAAATAATGACAATCCTTAGAGTGTGAAACTCACATTTTCTAGCTTATATTCCTTGCAGAGATCTTTTATTTCAGTTTTAATGGAATTCATTCTTAGAAATTATAATTATGCACCAAGTTCACCCTGGCAACACCACAGTGCATGGCTTGGAAAATCAAAAGCTTTGCTTTTCTGAATTTGCTGAACGAAAGCTTGCCTTGAAATCCTTTTGTTAAAATCCTGCCTGATGTTTTGAATGCTTTTTGAGACAAGATCTTCTAGTACTTACTCAGGCAAAGCTCTTCATGGAATCAAGTCAATCATTTTTCCAAAGCAACTGGAAATATGCCAGTTTAAACCAGTGGGATAATATAAATATGCTCAATGTTAAAAGCAACTATAGAAGTCAAGCTCTAGAGATTTCAGCACCAAAGATATGGAATAAGCTACCTGTATCTTTGAAACATGGATGTTCCATACATATCTGAGCTGTAAAACTACATCCTGACTTGGATTCCAGCGCAGAAAGAACACCCACTGAAACCAGTAGGAGAAGGGATGATACAGATATTAATGAGACAGAAGTTCCACCATTCCTGCTTATTATACTGTGGGTCAGGTAGACTCAATATTAAGACTAGATAGGACCATCTAGCTGATCTCTTGTACAACACCAACCATAGAATAAAATGTTCCTTTTTCTATTGCAGGTGCATAGACAATATGGGAAGGAGATCAAAAATCCCTATTCTGCTTCTGCCTTTTGTACAAAGACCCAGAATAATACTAATCCTTGCACACTGGAAAGGATTACTCTTTCCTAGCATACAACATTCCCCAGTGAGGTAAGGGCTGTAGGCAGAGGCAGGAGTTTAGTGGCTCATAGCCACTTACACATGACAGGCCACACTGTGCCATAGAAAGGGATGTTGCAGAATCCACTCTTCTGCTGTGCACTAGGGAAGACATCATCCCCTTCTGAAGACACATTCTGCCTGGGAGTTTCCTTAAGGGAGGTGGAGCCCAACCTAACTCTAACTTGAACTAGCTGGCCTACAATATGACTTAGAGCCATCTCATAGGGAAGTCTTCACTATGCACACAGAAAAGCCTCTGCAGAAGGAAAAGTTCATTTTAAAGGGATATTTTTTATACACTATAATCTGCTGAAGTGCTAGAAGCACTTTGCTGACATATTACAGATATACTTCTGGCAAAGTGCTCATACTGTAAACATGACTTACACCAGCAAAACAGCCCTTTTGCTCTCATAGCTAATTTACCAGGTGTAATAAGCTATACTAGTATAAACACGATTTGGATGGTATAACTGCATCTACACCAGTGGCTCACCTGATCACAACTCATGATTTCACACAACCTAGAGTGACACAGCTTCACTGGGGGAAAAAACTGTAATGTATAGCTGGGCCAATTGAATTTTGCTTCACAGTGGGCATGTCTACATGAGATCTTATGTCGCTGTAGGGATAAGCTATGGCGATGTAGTTTATCTCTACGGTGACAGAGCATCAGCAGGCACTAACCTTGCAAAAGTAAGTACTAAATGAATGCACAGTACCAACTGCACAGTCAGGGACATGTGTAGACGTGCCCAATATCTCGTTCTCTTTGGGCTTCTCTCATTGTCCTATAAGCATGAACTGCATTATGAGCTGGTTTATCTGTAATTAAATAAGCAAATTAAATGAAGGTTTGTGACTTCCCCATCTCTTTGTTTCTTCTGCATAGAAATTAAGAAGAATATTGTTTTAAGAGGTCAGACAATAATTGCTGAAAACTCCTTTGAAGCCATATGTATCTCCCAGGTAAATATGCACAAGAAACTCATTTAAGCACCTTAGTGGTAATTAGCCTATTTTCCCCCTTACAGCGCAAGTAGTTATTTGAATCATTTAAAAAATACATCTTATTTACCCAGTGGGCCAGACTAGTTTTTTTGGGGCTATTACTCTTCCTTGTGTAAATATATATCTAGTTATATATTAACATTTCTCAATTTGCATATATTAAACATTTTATACCTTTATATTTTCAAAGCCTATTTATTCTTCAAATGCAATTCAACTATATTCATGACAAATAATATTTAACATGAATATTCCTACCGTCTCCTAGAAATCTGTATAATCTTTTTACTTCTAACACAGTTAAACAGATTGTGGCTGAGTCCAAGATATAGACTGCTGATTTATTCAAAACATATTTTTATGTTTCCAGTGCATGTTGGTCTGTCATAGTTTTCTCAGTTTTTATGAGGGTCTGAAAAATAATAACATTGCCACCAGATTCTTTTGTGGAAGTGGCATATCCATTACCTAGCACATATATCAGATACTACTCAGTCCGAGGAGGAAGTAGATATTAACAATGCAGGTTGTCTGAATTGCAGAATTGCAAAATGAGGGGAAAATAACTTTAACTAGACTTGCTAAGAAATCAAAGCTTTATTACACCACCTGTAAGCTTAGAATTCCACCTTTCAAGTGGTTGACATAATTCATTGCTAAGATACTGCTTACTACTGCAATTATGTCAGAAACCAAATACAGGCAGAAAAGTAAGTTGGTCATCAGAGTGATTTCATTTTATGACCTGATGGCTCATAACTTTCCAGGAAAGCTGGGGGCTTCAATACAGCAAGGCATTTATTTTTAGTTTGGGTGACTTTTCAGGTGCTTCATCTATGTGGGGTATTCCCATGTAGGGGATTGGAAACTGCATGAATGTTTACTGTCAGAGTTTCCAGCTAATCATTCTCTCATAGTTGGGCAGAGGAGGATAACAGGAGAACAGCAGATGGTTCTCCCTGAAGAATGTATTGAACTCCACTGGTTCAGCAGAGAACAGATCCATCTTCCTGGAAGTGCTGGGACCAGGAGATTTTCATGATAGCATTGTGTCACCAATACTGTCCACTTCCTACAGCCCTCAGTCCCACTTTCAGTGGGTAATATTAGACAGTTCTGTCAGTGGAAGAGGAATCCTAGTAAGTGCTAAGGCAGACTGGGGACTAGTAACAGACAAAGCTGTGGGGAGTCACGGAGCATATCCCTTACTGAGCACTCAAAAACGTTCTTCTGGGCTAAGAGACAGCCAGAAGGCCTGAGGCTGAACTGATTCAATCTTTGCAGGTTAGTCTAGGCTGCAGAGATTGAACCAATAAGCAAATGAATACATATTCACTTTTGATTCAGAAAAAGCAGCCCCATGCCTGAAGTGGCTCAAGCCAGAAACCAGGGAGTGCTAGAGCACAACTCTCTGGCATGTAGCCAGCATAGGTTGTGTGTTCACTTCCACTTCCTACTGCTCCCAAGGTTTCTGGGATTTGGAATCCACACACAGCAGCAGGATTCTGCAGGGTTGCTCATCACTTCCTCGTCCTGCTTCCAGGTGCCTCTGGGGTTTTGTAGTCCACAGTCACAGCCAGCACTAAGTAAGCAGAGCAGGGCAGATCTGTACTTGGGGAAAGGAAAGTTTAACCCCCCTCCGTGGCCCCAGCCCCCCAGCAGCGGTTTGCCTGGGGAGGGCGTGGGGAGGGGGCAGTGAGCCAGCAAGTAAGGCCAGTGAGCAAGCCCTCACTGCTCTAGCTAGGTAGCAGAGGAGCAGGACCAGCCCTACTCTCTGGAGCAAATAGCATAACACAGCAAAGGGCTGCAAAATGTTGGGATACTGTGGGACTATGATTTAACTTGAACCAGGAAGGCTCTAAGACAGAAGTTTCATAAACTAGTTTGGCCTAAATCAGTTAATTCTGTACTACATTGAACCAGGTTTATTTTAAACCAGATTCAGCCATTTTGAAACTTGTTTATGTGACTAAACTTCTATTCTGTTACAGGTTTAAACCAGTTTCTTATTATTTAACCTGGTTCATGTGTAACTTCTATTCCTAGTCGTGTTGTGTAATATTGGAGAGAAAGCTTCCTGCCACACAGCAGTATCCTTCTCTTGCATGGCCCTAAAATCATCTTTTCTGATTCATTGGGCTTTAGTATACAGGGGATGTCTGACCTTTAACCAAACAAGCTCCTGCATAACCATGGCCTAGTTTTCCCTGCTAAAAAATCATAAATTCTCTCATAACACCCCCAAAATCCATGATTAAAATGAAAGACCATGCACAGTCTGCCTGGCCCTGCTGGTCCCCCTCACTCCCCCCACAGCCCTGCTGGGGCCTCTCACTCCCTGCCCCCCCATAGCCCCCTGGCCCTGCTGGTACTCCTCAGTTCCCCCCAAACCCCCAGCCCTGCTTCTGACCCTCACTCCCCCCACACAGCCTCCCCCAGCCCTGCTGGTGCCCTTCACCCCCAGCCTTGATGGAAGGGCCTCCAGCTGCCAGAGCTATTGGGCCAGGGACTCTGGGTCTGCAGCCCTCTGCTTTTGGCAGGAGGCAGCAGCTGCTGCCATGGAGCAGAGTCTGGCTTCCCCTGCTGTCTACCTTCTGTGGGCTCAGGGGGGGTGGGGGTGGCTTCCCACTGCAGTGCACACTGCTGGGGGGCAGGGGGGACCTGTGCCCCCCAGGTCTGTATACAGGGTGGGGGCTGCACACTGCCCAGTGCAGGCTCCCACCCTGCTGCCCTCCACTGGGGCCTCCACAGCCCATCAGGTGAGACCCAGCGCTGCACAGAACAGCAGGGCTGTGCAGGAAAGCTGCTCGCTGTTGTAAGCTCTGAGCTGCCCGGCAAAGCATCCCCCATGGCATGGCTGCAGTCCAGGTGGTGACATGGGGTTGTGTGCAGGGGATGTGTAACCAGGGTAGTGCAGAGCTGGCAGTGGGAAGCAGCTTTCCTGTGCAGCCCTGCTGTTCTTTGCTGCACTGGGATGCACCCGCTAAGCTGCGGAGGCCCTGGGGCAGGAGCCTGAGCCTGATGTGGGCAGCCCACGCCCGCACTCTGTGCACAGATCTGAGGGTTGGAGGTCCCCCCTGCTGCTTAGGAGCATACGCAGTGGTGGGGAGCAGCCCTCCCCCACCCAAGCCCACAGCAGGCAGCCCACCTCACTCCCGCCTCATGCATAGATCTGGGGATTCAGGGTGACAAAGGATGGTATTATTTGAAAGTGCTGAAAATGGTGGTGCATAATCAGTGAATTTGCTTACATATGTACAGATCCAGGCGCTCATATATGTTTGTGTGTTTGTGTATACATGTCCTCTTTGTGCAGACAGGGAAGCGTGAAAGATTGTTTTCACAAAGTAGTGGTTTACAACAGGAGGAAATAAAACAAACAACTTTGTCTTGCATTTAGCACTGAAAAGTGATGGGTTCATCCTGATGTTTCATGGTTTGATAAGTGCTTCCCAAAGGAAGATAATGACAGGCTACTGATACAACAAAAGACAGCATCACAATGAATATGGAGCAATTTGCAGGCTACCCACTCTTCCTGGCTTCTCCTTCCTCTTCCCCACTCATTCAGGTTTTCCATTCTTTTGTCTGACTTTCCTTTCAACTGCCTCTAAGTCTTCTCCTGAAGGATGCAAACAGCATTTCACTTGATTCTGTTTAGTCCTTGTATCCTTTCCTTTGCTTAGGCATATTTACCTTATAATTTAAAGTGCCTTGCCAGATCTCAACATGGGATTTCAGTGCTTGTGAGAGAAAGTAGCCAGAAAGCAATCCAATTCCTCCGGTTTGCTATTCCTTGATCATAGTTGGGAGCACTTACAGCTAGTTTTATGCCACACCTCTGATAACCTTCAGTACGGAGTATGCCAGGGACAGGCCAAAACAAACTGCACTCTATCAAGTCCTTTCAGGAGATGGATTCATGCAGCTGTAGCCAACCAGATATAGAGCTGCCATCAGCTATACTATAAAATATGTTATCTCAATGGAGCTTGCACGTTCCCTTGCACCCTGGGCTTTCTGAGCAGAAGAGAGGAGTTGAGTCAATGGTCCCCAAAAAGTGATAGGGGAAAAATGTTAAGGGTAAATATGTTATTGGAAAAACAAGATAATATGGGGGGGAGCAGGCAGCAGGGCAGGACACTAGCTCTGTAAAATTTCTGACTGCTGTTTTCCCTTTTAGTTACCCAAGGTGAAAGCAAGGTGTTTTAACAAAGGGGAAGTTTACACTTGCTTTGCAGAGGTGTAAATGATGATTCAACATGTAGAGCAGAGGAGAATCAGGCTCCTTGCTTTCACTCTTCTTCATCTCCATGTTCATATATATTTGCATAGTGTTTACACACACAAAACTGTTCTATTAAACTTCTTTCCTGTGTTAGGACCTGGGATTAGGAGTGGGACAAAGGGAGCAGGGCTTAAGAAAGAAAGTGGTTGAGAATGTGGAAGAGAGTGTGAAGTTGAAGGTGGTAATCATGAAAAGAAGGAGGCACGATGGTGGGCCCCAGGGGGAAGAAGTAATGAGTATAGCAAGAGAAAAAAAAAGTTAAAACCAGTAATAAGAAAGAGTTAATCCATTGGCAGAGATGAATAAAATTTCAGGTTCAGTTACCCAAGTGGCAGCAATGGAGCAGTCAATTTGCTAACAGCAAGGAAGGGAAAGCTAGCAAGGGTAATTATATGGCAGCAAAGAAGAGTCAGTCAAATGGCTTGAATGTATTAAATCACTGGCCAAGCTAATTAAATGGCAACAATAAGCAAGCAATGAAATGGCTGGATAAAAAGCTGGCAAGTTGCAGCTAAAACAGCAGCAAAGCAGTGAGCATGGAGAAAATGATGCCAAAGTCTTAGCTGGGACATAGGATTTCATGACACAACAGAGGTCCCTCTGGCAGCTGCATTTGAGCTGGCTACTTTTATAGCTGACCCAGACACTGTTCAGGGACTTGGTGTCCTTGTCCTGGATTGGCTGTTTTTAGCTGTTAGAAGGGCATGGGAGGGAATAATGGGTGCAATTCACTCATCTTTTCCTGCCAAGTTGGATATCAACATTTTTTACTTGCCTGTGTCTTTATATATGGTACAAAATAGCACAGTTTTACTTTCTTGCTGGCTCTGTGAACTCTGTGGCAGGCTGGGACAAAATTTTGTGGTGAGGCCGCTTTTTAACTTGAAGCAACTTGACACTAAACTTTTCACTAGGCTCTTTAGGATTGATGGGAAAAATATAGCACGTGGTACCTATCTAGCATTGTACCTCTCCAGGCAGTATAATATAATATTAATCATTAACCTTCAGCACCTTAGGACAGACATCATCCATAAAACAGACTAGAAAGTGAACAATTCCCCACTTTCCACTGATGTGAGAGAAAAAAAAAGAAGGGTTAAGGGGATATCATGTCTTTTTTCTCAAAACTTTTTTTCTTTGGATAAGTACTAGAGGGGACTGCCTTCTGCATGTAAAGAGGGATAGGACAAGTATCCCCAATTCACCTACACTGTAGCCATCTCTGAGAGACCCTCTGTTACTCATGCAGCCCAGAATCATTAAATCTTTTACACTAACTTTTGCAGCATCAGCTTTGAAGCAGTGTTTCACCTAGTACAAAGGATTTTGCCATAGCATAATTCCAGAATACATGCAGAAGTAACCTTTGCTCCCTGTCACAGATAGAAGTGGGTGCGGTAAAAGTCTAAGCATCTTCTTTCAATTCTAAAGATTTTCCATTTGTGGCCTCCCTCGCCCTTGGAGCATGCACCTGATGTATGCTAATACCTGAGTCCATATACTCAATGTTCTTCCTGATAGAAGTTATAGAGGTACACACATGAAATATACAATATAATAAAGAATAAATTGAGTGAAACAGACAAACAGCAAGACATTGTATTTCATCTAAGATATTCAAGTACAGTGATGATTTCTTGGCTACATAATGTCCTAGGCCAAGAGAAATCAGATAAACTGTGGATAATGTGCTTTAAATTTGTCAGGGTGAGTTGCTAATAATGACATTGGATAAGTACCCTTCTCTTGATAATTTATATGGAGGGATGAATGACAGTATTGATAGCAGGTGACACATTCTGCTTTTTGGATAGAAAATGAAAGCCCGTGGCAGCTGTAGAATATGGGCGGGAAACTGCTAGTTGCCAGGAAACTGGTAGCCAGCAAATTTGTCAAAAGATAGAAAATATGAATGTTAAATGACATCCAAGGGATGGATAAAACTTTGAGAGACGTAATGAGCTCAATCTCTTTTGCTTATCAAAGAATGTTAAGAGGCTAATTGATAACCATCTATAAGTAGCTACATGGGATAAAAGATACTTAAAAGGTTCTTTAAGCAAATAGAAAAAGGCATGGTGAGACCCAGTGGCTAAAAAAACTGAAGCTAGAGAAATTCAAACTGGAAATACGGTAAATGTTTTTAATACTGAGGACAGTTAACTATCGGATTCATTTACAAAGGGATTTTTGTCTTCCTATAAAATAGATTTTCACTCAGCTACAAGTTAGTGAGTGTACTATACACATTTACTGTTTAAAATTATATAAGCTGAGTTACACCTATCCTTTTAGCCATAAAAGCTAAACTCTTGGAATTTTTGGTTTGTTTTGCATAATTTTACAATATTAGGTTAAGATAAAAAAGAACAAGTTAAACCATGTGACTATGATGCAAAATGAACTGAAACTAAACCAATTTATGAAAAAGTTAAGTTCTAAAATGTTATTTTTTTCATTTGTGATCACTTCTGCTTTTCTTGATGTTGTTTAGAAGTCCCAAGTGCTATAGGAAAGTTTTGATATATCAGTAGCAAAAGAACAGATAACAATAAAATATGAAAGAAACTACTCCTAGTTTGATTTCTAGTTTAGTATTTCAGTCCCAAGAGCTTTAGATAGTCCAGAGAAACATCAGAATTTTTTGGTGCTTTTCTGAACTCAACCAATATGAGCTCCTAAGGGTTTTAAGCTCAGCCAGTCTGACCTAATAATGACAGTGCCAGATTTGTTTTAGTCTGTGTTAAAAAAGACAGATAATGCTATGTTCTCAGTGTGTGTAAATAAACATAAATCCTTCTGACTTAGTGGAATTGTACCAGTTTATAGCAGCTAAGAATCAGGCCTGTAAAGTTTCTGATACCATAGTTACTCATTTCCAAGCCAACTTTACATTTAAGATGACCCTGTAGTAATTAGATTTTATACATGGAAAACTCTGAATTTGTGTAATTTTCCATGTATAGAACCTAATTACTGGAGGTTCATCTTATGTCCATCTCCCCCAACTGCTACAGCAGGGAAATCAGTGGTAAGGGAGCAAGGAAAGGGGCAAACAGCAACAGGGACCAGGCAACCTGCCTCTGCTCCTTGCCTGCCCCTGCCACCCCCTGGGCATGCTTGTGCCCCTCAGTGCCTCCCCTCTACTGACTTTTTCCATTGCTACATGCCTCCCCCTGGTGCCTCACACCCAGCACTTGCTCCCCACCATGCCTGCCTTATGTGGCCATTTGTTCCCCATGGCACTGACTCCCCCTGGCCACTTGCCCCCCTGGTGCCTACCCTCCTGCCATTTGCCCCCTCAACTTCCTGTCCCCAGCCACTTATACTTCCTTTGGTTCCTACCGCCTTGCCAATTCCCTCTCTGTCACCTGCTCCTCTTTCCCCCCTCCCCCACACACCTCTGGCTTAAGCATGGAGCATAGAGCACATGGTGGCACAGGCAGCCCCAGACTTGGTCCTGGGTTGGGGCTGGAGCCAAAGCCAGAGCTGCAGAAGCTCCTCTGCCATTGTGCAGTCTCCCCACCAAGACTTCACAGTTCCCTCCATGGAATCTTTCCTGTGCGCTTCCCTGACCCCACCCCCAGCCACACACTGCACTATCTCCCGTTATGTCACCCTGCCCCACAACACAGTCTCCCCAGGGATGGCATCAGAATCAGAGCTGGAGCCAGACAAACCACAGCCACCTGTGCTGGGATGTTATTTAAATCTAAGATGAGGTTCCTTTTCCCCATGTTGAATGGGTGAAAAAAAACCTCATCTTACATTCAAATAAATGACTTTTGCCTTGCATTAGTGTGTTTTATCCAGTTGCTTCATTTTGCTTTGCTTCATAAAAAGCCTGTGAAATAAGTGATCATTGTTTTTTCCATTGTAGAAGTGAGGATCTCAAAGACAAAGGTCCTCCTCTTAAAAAAAAATGACAAACCCCACATTGACTTTAGTTGTAGCAGGTTGTATGAATGTAGCATTTATTATTTGTGTTTGTAACCCGGGTGGGACTCCAAGAGGTACCCCCTCTCCAATTGAAGGGATCAAAGCAGATGCACAAGCACTGTGGGAGGTGTAGGGACTCTTCTCCCTCTTTAGAACAGAGCCAGACCACCAATGGGGACGTAACCATATACCTTTTAATACTGGAAACATAAACCGGCATAAATCAAAGGGTATAGTGGACACTACAATGCTCCAAGGGGGCAGGATTCAACAAAGGTTAGACATTTACAATCATTGACAAAAAAACAGGGTGAACAAAATATAAAACACAAACAGCAGAAAAAACAATATGGGTTGGTGAAATATAAAAAAGGCACAAGATGTCAAGGAAATATAGGGCCCTGGTACCTGGAGGAGGACAAAGGGGGAATACAATGGCCCCTTTCCCTTGTGAGAAGATTTGCTTCTTGTTAGCTCACACACCCCAAGTCACCTCAGTTGGTACTTGAACCCACATCTCCCATGTGCTAGGCAGGCATGCTGCCACACAGCCACCACTGCTCCAGCCTGCTGAGGTTCTTGACCTTTCCAGAGCCTCAGCCTCATGTTGAGCTTCCTGGCCTCTGATTGGAGGAGCTGAGAACCTCTCAGGTTGCTTCTCAGACCCTGGCTGGAGTGGAGAGGAGCCTCTCCTGCTGGCTGCAGCCTTTCCCAGGCGATCCTGGAACCCAGTGAGGAGTCTCTCCTGCTGGTCGTGCACCGCACTGCTGAGGGTCCCACTTCTGCCTGCAGGTCCTGCTCTTTCAGGGTCTTCTGGGGCACTGCTCCTACCCCACTGGCTGAGCTCTTGCCAGCTCTGTGAAGCTCCTTCCTTGTTGTCCCTCACTAGTCTCTCCTGAGTCAGCCCATGCTGCCCCTTTTATCACCCTCCAGGTGACCCAAGGGGCCAATCGGGACATGGAGGGTGAGTCTCTGGGGCCTGATTGATGCGGAAAGGGAATCCCAAGTCCTCCAATCATCTTTACCCCTTCAAAACCCCTGGGCCAAATCATTACCAAATTGGTGAGGAAAGGGAATCCCAAGTCCTCCAATCATCTTTTGCCCTTTCAAAACCCTTGGGCCAGGTCACTGCCAGCCAGCCCGTCACATGTTGTAGTAGGTTTTCAGGACTCAGTTGCACTAAGTGATGCACTAACCATATTAAAAGACAGCTTCTTCCCTGAAGGGCTTACTTTTCTAAATTAAGATAAGACACAACATGTGATCTAATCAACCCTTGGAAGGGAAAGGGACAGGAGAACAAGTGAAACAACAATAGGAATATAGAGTTGCATTTGACATTTAGACATGATTATTATGTGGCAACTAGAAGATTTCAAGGTAAAATACTATTAAGTATAACTAAATCATAATAAATGATAAAACTAAAGCAGATATATAAATAAGATCAGCAGCCCTTATTCTCTACCTGGCCACCTACCTAGCCTAGCCAGTTGACAATTTATAATTGACCTTGCAGCAGAAGTAGGTAATGAGGAGGGCTTTGAAAGAGGGTGTGACTTTACAGGTTATATTTCAGGCAGGGTGTTCATACATAGAGGACATTTGTGAGCTGTGGCAGCTCCTGATTCCCAGTTTTGTGGCTTAACCAAACTATCTCCCTTGTTCTGGCAGACTGCGTAAGCAGATTGGTCATGTAGATAAATGTTGGCATGAATAGCGTAAACAAGTGTGGTTTAATATATTTGCAAAACAAATCTGTAATAAAAAAACCCACCAACATTTCTGCCTTGGAATAGCTTGAAGGTTGCAGTGTTGATAACAGGCCACAAAAATTAAAAGCAGAGAAAGAAGAAAGCATTTAGCAATCAGTAATGGATAATCAAAGTACAGTAAATAATGAGGAAGAATGCAGACAAATGCAGAAAGACATATAGAGGATTCAAAATGCTAACAGATGACAGACAGTTCAATGCAGACAAATGAAATGTAATTATGACTTTGATGGGCCATCATGGCATAAGACTCCTCTTTGTTCACAATAAAATATGAGGAATAAAGAAATAGATTTTAAAAGGATCGAGAGGCAAGTCATTGTATATCATTAATGAATGATGAGAAACAGAAAGAAGAAAGACAAATCAATGTGTTTAATGAGTCTTAATAGCCCAATTGTGTGCATATGTATGCATGTTTGCATGCTTCACAAAATATGAGCATTAAGAAAAATAATGAAAAACAAAAGAACAGTTCTTCATGTGCCATTTAATACAAAGGTGCCTCACTGGGCACTCATCTAGAATAAGATCATAAGTTTCCTTGACTTCTGTTTCTTCATCCATAGCTTTTTAAATCAAGACTTGTGACTTGAACAATAGCCCATGTACTTTATGGGTTTTTGCATGTTTCTAATGTGTCAGATATTGGCCAATGCCAGAAGTAGCTGTGCTAGAGTAGCTATGCCAATATTCTGACCCATTGTCATAAAAGTTATGCTTTCTATGATCTCATATAAATGGTCACAGCTTTAATGACTTGATTGAGCTTGCCTGTCCACACCAGGAGATAATTTTCCCTGATTGTTTTGGGCAATAGTTCTTGAAACTAGATAATATGCAGTGGCTGTGAGTTCAAGTTGTAGGAGCTGTTCAATGAGACTCAGTAGCTCACTCAACTGTGTTCACAACACTGCATTCACTATCTCTGATACCATTCAATAGTAATGTAAAACAGTAATAAAAATACTAAAAATGGAGTGGTATTTTTTTACAGCTAATAAATTTTAATTTATAGATAAATAATCATAGCTTATTTTTGTTTCAAGTATCAGCTGAAATATGATAGCCATTGTCCTCTACAATATGCACCAGTCCTGCTCAAGCGTGTGATTTTAGCAGTTGGAGGGCTACGTCATCTATTAGTCTTAGAACTCTTATAGTAACAGAGTCTGTGTCTGTATTTTTAGTGGGGGTTTGTATTCTCCATTCCTGGTTATTTCTGTGAGATCCTGGGCTGCTACAGAACCCCTGCATGGCCAAAAACAAAATTGCAGTGATGATCAATATTAAGCAGTGTGTTAACTAGTGACCAGAGAAAATCAAAGAATTATAACAATGGAGACATATCATTAGTCTATTTGTTCAATTGTGGAATTTACATTGTGCCTAGCAAATGCACAACTTCCAAGTACATTTCCACAGCTGGAGCCCAACTTATTTTTGACTTGCTGGTGACCAGTCATTTTTCTGCTGAATAAAAGCTAACAGTCACTCAGGTGCTTAAAAAAATAAAATATATGGGTCAGTCACAAAAAAGCTCTCCTCCCTCACTCTCATAATTTAGCCTCACTAGAAGTCACCAATAAACTATTAAATACTCAAACTGAATCTCTTCAGGGATGACTTCACTGCCTCCTCTTACCCTAATAAAATGCAGTTATAACTTCTTAGCATTCTTTTTGCCTGAAGCACAAAAAGTAAGAACATTTTATGTTGCAAAGGAAAGGCTTAGTTTATCCTGGGGATATATTCATGACTGTTCTTAATAACTACTCTGCTCAGGACACCAGCATATATGTAGCGTTCGATTAGGTAAGCCCAAAGGTCAGGGCTAACAAAATGTATAGCCACCAAATAGACAACATCAGTGGAAGGGAAAACCAAAAGTCACTGTGATTTGAGAAAGACTTGCTGTAATTCAAAGTCAAGAAATCAAACTGAAATAAGTACAGTTTTTCCTTGGTTAAGACGAAGGAAAAATATTAAGGTGTGATCTGTCCAAACTCACAAGTGCTATGCAGGTATATGGCTGTTTTCTTTAAATAAAAGGATCAGATTTCTATCACACACTACATGAGTCTAAATTGTAAAGCTGAAAAAGGCTGATCTCTCCAGACTTGTCACCAACTTAAGAACAACAGAGAAATGAAGGAATAAGAGAGATAAAATTATCGTTTGCCAAAGTTTACCCCAACCTGACTACCCCAAAGTTCACACTAATTTTGCAACCCTGGTGAGATTTTACAAATGAGTTTTCTCACCAGACAGATTCTCTCAGTGTCCCAAAGGTCTAATAAAATCCATAATCATTCCCAGCCCTTCTCAAGAATGAAAATGATATTATGAAAAATTCATATCAATGACAAAACATTCTTCATAGTATCAATATGAGATGCAGCCCTGTACCTTTTAGCAGTGTGTTTCTACATCAATATAATACTCACACCTCATTAAACTACCTCCTTTCTATTTTTCTGCCACCCAGGGATATTTTTCTGAAGGGGTGAGGAATGTTGGTAGATCTAGTCAGAATTCGAACCTCATTCATTCTATCAACAGGTCCCATAAGTCCAGAAAGCAAGGTCTTCCTGCCTATAAAACGTCCATTAAAGTGGCATAAACCCTTTCCTACCAGATTTTGGCAGTAAGTTTAGGATTATGTGAAATGAAACCAAGCTCTTTGTTTTAAAAACTGATTGAAAAGGTGCTGACTGCTCTAACTTTCCTTTTCTGTCCACAGATCTGTAACGTGGGTGCTTTGTACTGCTGAAGAGCTAAACAAATTATTTTACAAGACATTTTCACTACCTTAAAATCCTCTCAAAGACCTGAAAGTTTAGTGCCAATTTATTGGGATGCAAAACAGATGCCATCTGCTTAGTCATTTTGTCTGCTTTTTAGCTTTTCTTTCTGGTGATCATTTTGTAATACAACGATACTTTTTTCTGCCTTCAGGTAAAGAGACATTGGAACTCTGGACTTCTGGAACTATGGACTGTACTACATCTTGCTTATTTCTTGCTTATTGGCGCTCTGGTGTGTAGTGGCATCATCTTGATTTCCAGACATGAGCTCTGATGTCCAAGGTGTTATCATTAGGCCTTCTTCCTCAGAAAATTGATGATATACTGATTTTCTTTTTTACCATCTGTTTCACAGTAACTTTTTTAAAAAGAAAGCATCAAAAAGCCATAATCTTTAAAAAATGTCATTTCTGTTCTAGATTTTCCAGAGACGGTTCAATGGATTTCAATAGGGAAGTAACATTTTTCTTTCTAAACTGTTAGATAAGATTTGGTATCTGGTTCTGAATGATGGTTTGACATTAGCTGGTGGAAAGACCTCAGAATTCCTTGCAACAGATATGGAGTAAAGCCTGCTTGTCTTATGTGAGTAGCTCCGTGGAGGTCCATAGGATTAGACACATACATCAGGCGACGGGAATTGGACTTTCTAATATATCTATAAACCTTTTTTGATGGTATGGCATTAACAAAAACCTTTAACATTCGAAGAGGAACTTCAATCATCCTTGGTATTTTAAAGGTCATATGTTGTTCCTCTGTGCCTTCTGAGACCCTCACATCTTTTAGCAGGTCTTTTCACAAAGGAAGACCTCACTCCCTCTCAGAATTTGGCCAATAACCAGGTTGGTATGGATGCAGTTTTCCTCCCTCTGGCCAGGTGATAGGAGGAACATGCTTTCAAAGCTATTGGAGCCACTAAATAAGCAGTAGCAAACACTTCACTTTTTGAACATCTATGGGCTATAACCAGGTTACAAAAAAAGGGAAAACATTTTTAAAAAGTTTAGTAACTCTCAGAGTCTGATATGTCTGGTGGAACTCTTCCATTCTCCTAATTACAAAATAACAAGCAAATCTTATTTACGATATTTGAATTTAAAATTTTACATAATGGAGTGAGCTTGTGGAATTCACAGTCCTGGCTCTCACATTCCATCTCCAGCAATAGATAGGTTGCCCTCAGAGTAAAGTTTCTTTCTCTCTATCTCTTTCACTTTGCTTATTGAGCTCAAAAAATACCAGATGCTCTTAAATAATTTTAAATGTTCCTTTCATAATTATAATAGTCCCCTTGAAAATACCTAAGATCATTGAAACCTGTTGAAAGCAGACTGCATGAGAAAAGTGTAAAGGACTGATTTCTGTCTGCAGAATCTGTGAATAAGCAAGTGCAAGTGAATCTTGTTTTCATCAGCAGAAAATCAGAAGAAGTCCCTTGGGAAGCAGTGCAGATGGCCTTGTGGTCAGAAGCTAGTGCTATATCTAGAACTATATTGATTGTGTGTCCTCTAGCCCTTCTTCCCTTAGAGTGAAAGAGGAAAGATGGAAGCATGAGGGACAACATAATGAATTCTGTGGAGTGATTTTTAGTTATAGTTTTTATATTATAGTTTGGTTTTTCTTCCTTATATGCTGCTGTTAGAGTGTGCTTCGTATACCAGTATGTTGGATTGATTTATGAATGGATAAAGACTTGGCTGTAGTCAGAGATGAACAATTTCCCCTGTTAATTCAGTACCTGGCTCTGCTATGTACAAGGCACTCTATGGTTTTGAGGACAATGTATTTTAGCAACAACCTTATTGTCTAGTTTTCACTGTGAAGAACAGGATTTCCTTACAGTTCCAGATTCCATAAGGGTTGCCATGAAGTCACAAATAAGCACTTTTCATCACCAGTCTGTCTATATCAGGCAAATTATCTTTATCTTTAAGCAGGCTTTCATTTTTTTTTCATTTGAAGTTTTGTACATATTAAAAACCTGAAGGAGAAGGACTATGGCTCACTCAACTTTTTATGCTAAGAAACCAATTATTTAGATGTTGAAACAACCTGAATTTCAGGTGCAATTAATTTTAGACCCAAACTCAACCTATTTTGGCTTACAATTTCTAGCTATTTCCTATTTTGGCTTACAATTTTTAGCTATTTCTGGCACAAAAATTAAGATTACCGACTGGTAATCTATCTACATCTTTGTCTTCACTGTAGGAACTTAAACCATTATTAGCTGACATAATACTGAGCATCATTTCTCTAGCTGTACACTGGGCGCAAAGCTGTGATTGGTATCATATCAGCTAACTTAATTGCTCCAGATTGTATCCAAATATAATAAGAATCTATCGTGGAGACCTTGAAACACCCTTGCTTTAGGCTTAGAAGAAAACCACAAGACACCTGTGATGCCTGAGTCTTTGGGAGAAGATGGTTACAGATGGCCAAAGGCAACACTCAGACACAGTTTGTCATGATTCTGTCAAAAGCTAAATGCAGAACCCCACTGGAGTAAAGAAAGAATAGGTCAAGGCTATGAGGTATAGCCCACACTACAGTCATCTACAGCACTGTATATAGTATTACTAGGTAATACTGCTATCTAAGCCATTTTCCTAATCAAACCTATAGATTTAGGAAAGAAAAGGAGAAAAGGAAGAAAAAGTATCCCAGATAGCTCCAAAATGAATAGTGTGTATGGCAACAAACCACTGTGCTTTTTAATCATTCAAATTATATTTTGAATTCTGGGATTGATAAAACAAACTCATTAATTCTTAAATCAATAAAACAATTAAAATAGCTTTACTGCATTACATGAACTTGGTAAGCCCTTGGAGATGAATAGGCTTCTTCTGAGCCCCTCATATTTGGTTGAACTTCCAATAAAATGACTATTTCTGTCCAGAAATAGAATGTTTTACCTGGCTAAGGGACTCGTATTGATGCAGCATGTGGCTCACTGACTGACCTATAGGAAAAGGCCTTAGACTTTTCAAATAGTCAGTGCTATATTCCTGAAGTTTGTCCCTTTCCCTTTTTTCTTGCTTTCTTCACAAGTTATTTTTCATTTCTCTGTCCTTTCCTGCCCACAAAAGGCCATTTTCTCCTTCAAAACCTCACCATATATGTGTGTGTGTGTGTGTGTGTGTGTGTGTGTGTGTATTATATATATATATATATATATATATATATAATGGAAGTAACTGGAGACTAGTATATTAATTTATATATAAAATATATACATTTTCACCAGAAATCAGTAAACAAATCACTATCCTCCAGTTACTCCCATTTAAACCTGGAATTTAGGTCTTGATCTGAAGCCCATTAAATTAAAAGGAAAAGGCACACAATATTTTGGATCAGATTATTTCTTAAAGTAAATCAAGAGAAATACCTCTAGCTCTTTTTATTCTATCTTCCATTTGCAAGCTGCAAATATCATTTCAACACATTTCTGTAAAAGAAGAGTTTTTTTATGAAGTTTTCTTTTTTTTTAACCTGTTAAAACTAATTTCATTAATGGTCTTTAGTATGAAGTACTGGAACATCACTCCAGGCTAAGTCCACTTATGATGACAGGTAATTTAAAAAGTATATACTTCTACATTCCCCTTTCAGTTAATTTCCTTTGCAGTTATGCAAAGCATTTTGTTTTTTTTTTTTAAAAAAGAGGGGGATAAAAAGGAAAGAAAAGAAGATGCTTCATAAATTTTAGAAACAGATGCTGTCTAAGGTCTCCGCAATCAAACTATAACCAAGTTTAATAATTCAGAGGAGGAAAAGTCAGCTAAAACGAAGTGGTGGGGGGGAGGTTTTAAAAAGGTAAGTAAGTAGTCATCAGACATCCTGAAATATGTTCTTGAATGCTGATGTTCCTTGTGCTGTTCCAAGTGTCCTAACCCTGTGCTATACTGCCACCTTGGCAAAGCAAAGGGATTTACAAGCAATTGCTCAACAGCACAGTGCTTGTCTTGCTTTACAATGACTCTCTGGGCTTTGCTGCGTGATTGTCGAGTTTAGAAAGCTTCCTGTTTTGTATACAAGCTGGGTGGTGGAAATGATTATGATGATAGTGAGACTTGAATCAATCAGGCAGAACCACGCTGCCTACTTATGTCATCGGTTTTGGAGACTATTTCGTGCATATTAGACGATTTTAAGGAAGTTTATTTGATTTTGCGTTTACATCAGAGAAGTTAAAGAGAAGGAAAAACCTATTGTGGTCAATCTCTGGCTATTACAGCATTGTTCCTTCTTGTACTTTGTCCAATCTGGTTTTACACCTTTTAAAGGAAAAGAAAAGGCAGATCAGATGCATTTTCCCGGCTCTGTTTCCCCCCTGAGTGACCGCTGCACGCGGGGGGCTCTGGAAAACACGGCTTTAGGGAACGTGTCCACTTCCAAGTTGTGGGTCCCATTCAGCGGGTGTTAACTCTTTACCAGCGGGCACCATCAGTGATTGGGAAGCGTGTGCGTGTGTGCGCCCGCCTGTTTGTGCGGGTGTGCGCGCGCGAGTGTTTGTCCTTGTGTGTGTCTGTCTGTACGTGTGTGTGTGTGTTCACCTTCTTTCCTTCCATTCCCATTCAACCCCTTCTGGGGATGCCCCTGCCTCTCCCCCTCTTTTATCTTCGGGGTTCAAGCTCGGCGACGGCCGGTAGCAGCGCGCAGCCGGCGGCGCTGCATGGAGGCGGCTCTTCTCCCTCCCGCTTCCCGTGATCTACCCCGCACTGCAAATGCTGTCTTCGCCCCTGAAGGGAACGGGGCCCGCCGCGGTCCAGCTGGCTGGTGGCGGCTCTTTGCTCTGCCTGTAAAGTTCCCGTGTGAACGGGGCAACGCTCGCTTTTCCACCCGGCTTGGGGGTGGGCTGGTGCCCTTCGCGGCGCGGCGCGGCGCGGCGCCGGGGGGACGGGGCAGGGCGGTGGGGGGAAGGGATGGACATGCCGTGTGGGTCCCTCAAAGGTCACCCCCCGCCCGGGGAGAGCGGGGCAGGGGTGTCTGGAGATGGGAAATCTCTAAAGCCGGAGAAGACCTGTTGGGACCGGCCCCACCGCCCTTTCCCTCCGGTCGTGCCCCTGCTTGCCGCGCGGAGGCTGAGGCTGAGGCTTGCCCGCGGGGCAGGGGCGTCTCGGGCCGCCGCAGCCTCTCGCTCGCCGCCCCGCACCCGCGCTCCGGAGCCCGCGGCGCTCCCTGGCGCCGGGGAGCGGGGATCGCGCCTGGACACGAGCCGAGCCGCCGGGAAGGGAAGACCGCAGCCCGCGCCCGCCGGCCGGCCGGGGAGCCCAGGGACTCGGCCCGGCGTGCCCGCGGGCAGCCACGCAGGGGAAGAGCCCCGGGGTGAGCCTTAACCCTGCGCCATGCGGGAGCGCGCCGGCCTGCGCCCCGGCCCGGCCGAGGAGGGGCCCCGGCGGGAGCAGGTAACAGCCGGCCCGCGCCCGCCTCCGCCGTGAGCCCGCACGGGGCAGTGCGGGAGAGCCCCCCCCCCCCCCCCGCACACACGCCCACGCCCGGGACAGACACCCGCTGCCCCGCTCCCCGGGGAAGGAGCCCGCGGGGAGCGGGGCTGGCCGCACACCCCGTCGCGCCCCGCCCCACTCAAGCGCCGTGGGGCGAATCTGGAGCGAGATCAAGGTCAGGGCCGGCGGCGGGGCCGGGGGCTTGTGCTGCCCGGGCGGGGAGGCTGCGCCGGGGCGGCGGAGCCCCGCGCCCGCCCCGCCGCCTGGCACGGCCATGTGTGCGCCGGGGCTGCGCAGCCTGGCTGCGGGGCACGGGGGGGGAGGAGAGGCAACGTGGCGTGTGTGTGTGCGTGTGTGCGTGAGAGAGAGAGAGGGGAAGGAGCACACACACACTACAGACACACACACACGCACCATCACCCACCCCCACACACCCCGCATACTCTATTCATCCACTCACCCACCCACACAGCCTAGCTGTCCAGGACACACACGACACACCACCCACACACACACACACACGACACACACCCCATCCATCCACCTCCCCCCCCAGTACACACACACACAAGGCCCAGCCGTCCAGCACACACACACACACCCCTTCCACCCCAACCATCTCTTATGAATGGCATGGAAATCAAAGGGCATGGCGCTGGCACCTCGACACTGAATAATTCAGACCCCAGATGAAAGCGGAACAAGGGCTGAGAGCCAAGGGCAGGC
Source organism: Crocodylus siamensis (assembly GCF_052110815.1). Classification (NCBI taxonomy): domain Eukaryota; kingdom Metazoa; phylum Chordata; order Crocodylia; family Crocodylidae; genus Crocodylus; species Crocodylus siamensis. The sequence continues at coordinate 261,250,474 of NC_143396.1, forward strand.
CATCTCGCTCTGCCGGCCCAGGTGAAGGGAAGAGCCAAGTTCGCATTCAGCCGAAGGGGCGACAAGGAAGGAAACAAACCCCGCCGCCCCCCGGAGGCGTTTCAGTCGCCTTTCCTGAGGCTTGGACACATGGCATCGATCAGCTCGGCCTCCCCGCTCCCCTGCCCCTCCCGCCTCCGCTCCGGCGTAACTTAACCCACAAAACATGCCCCGCGCTTCTTGAATAATGAAGGAGACGAGGTAGAGTCCCCCTCCGGAAAGCCTATTCTCTTGTGCAAGTGATCTTCAAAATAAAGGAGCAGAGCATTTATCCGGACTTGTTAGAGCATGGCAGGAGCTCGCTCCTGAGCTGGGAGGGCCTTTTCTTTTCTTTCTTCCCTTTCTCCCCCCGCTGCGGAGCAAGTGCAGACAGCGCAGGATACGTGCACGAAAAAGAAACGTGTTCCTGGCTCCGGAGAAGGCCGGCGGTGGGGATTAGCTGCGGCCCCGCGAGGCCGGCTGGGCCCGGAGACCGCCCGTCTCCCGGCGGGCATCAGTGCGAGCCCCGCGCCGTGTCCCCCGGGGCCCGGGCTGGTTATTTCCCAGATCAAAGTTCATCACAAAAGGGGGGGGGGGGAGATAGAGACGCTCATCGGAGGCTCCCTGCACATGCAATAACGCCATGTTGGTGGAGACTCCTATTAAGGGCACCTTTCTTGCAGATTGCAAAGCCCCCCTCCCCGCACCACAGCTTGCAAAGACCCCCTGGAAGGAGTCTTATCCCTCTGCGCCCAGGCGAGGACTCCTTTCCCTGAGCGGCAGCTCTGCCAGCCCGGCCTCCTTTCTCCTTTTTTTTTTTTTTTTTTTTTTGCACAGCTCCCTCGCGGGGGAGAGGGCTGCCATGAGCCCCAGGCCGCGGCTGCGAGCTCCCAGCCCCGCGGGAGCCGGCCCCGCAGCCCAGGGCAGGACGGCCGCGGGGAGCCGCCGCTCGCAGAGCCGCCGGCAGCCAGGGATGAGTTAAAAGCCTCGCCTGACTTTGCCTCTTGGAAAGCTTTAGGTTGCAGCCCTGCCTTCCAAGCATTCTTCAGCCCAGAAATGTGGGAGGGACTCCAGGACGGGGGGGGGTGGAGATGGCTATCAACTGAATTCATTACTGTAAACATCTCCCTGGGGTGTCAGGCAGGCAGGAGAGCGAGCGGGGGGGAAAAGGCACGACTCACATTCCCGGGGACTAGTCAGAGCCGAGGCATCGCTGCAGCGCGGAGCAGCCCGCGCCGCCGGAGCGCCGGACAGCGCGGCCCGGGGGCCCCTGCCGCCTCCGCCGGCCCCGGGGAAAGCTGCCGGGCGCGAGCCGGCTCCGTCTTCTCTGAACCGGGGGGGAGGGCAGAGAAGCGCGGAGGGAAAGCGCGGAGGGGATGCCAGAGCCCTGGGCTGCGCGTTGGAGGAGGAGGTGGAGGAGCAAGGGGGAGGATGATGCCGCTGCCTCGTAGGGGAGGCCGGAGAGAGGCGCAGAAGGGATCGCTCCGGAGAGGCGGCACAGGCACGCGCCAGCCTGCGGGGAAGCGGACCTGCAGGGCGGGCTGGGGCTCCGGCAGCTCCCCGCCCGCGCCGCACTGGATACTGCAAAGGGCGCCAGCCGCCGCCAGCCCCGCGGACACGCAGCAGCAGCGCCCGCCGCAAAAGTTTTGGTGCGGGGGGCAAAAGGCGCAGAGGGGGATTATGATCGGTGCCGGACGAGGACTCCCAGAGCCTGCCAGGTAGAGTTGGGATTTCATTTCTCTTCTTGCCCCTGCTCCTTCCCGTGCCCGCCACTTTGGCGCTTCACACCTCCCTCCCGCCCTCCCCACCGCAACTCCAGAGAAGCAGGGAAAGTTAATGATCCGGGATCAGGTTTTGTATCAGAAATATCACCAGCCATCTCAGCTGTGCGTGTGCGTGTGCGTGTGTGCGGTGTGTGCGGCGTGTGCTCGGCACACCCGCACACGCACAGCGGCACAGATGTGGGAACAATATGTGACAAGTGCTCCGAGGGGCTCGCGGCTCTTCTCCGCCAGTTTGCGAATCGCAGCTCCGTGGCCAGCCTCCGCTCCGGCTCAGTCCGAGCGGCTTTGGGAGGGATCGCGACGCGCGACGCTTCAGCAGCGCCAGGGATTGTCGTGGTCCTCTACAGCCCGGTGGCACCTTAGCATCTCTACAGAAGACCGACCCCACACGCACACACACGCACACGCACACGCGCACACATCCATGTACCCCAAGATCTCTTCTTGGCAGAGCTTCAGGAAAAGCTGAAGGGAAACCAGGATGTCTAGAGTCCCCCTTGAGCTGTAATTTTGGAGTGGTGTGTGTGTGGTGGATGCAACCTGATTTTTTTTTGGGGGGGGAGGGGAAAGGAATCCATTGGGAAAACAGTAACTTTAACAGATAATCTTAGACTGGAAGAAATACTAGATGGCTCACTGCTGACAAGCCTAAAGAAACCCAAGTGGAACAGGCAAGAGAAGGGAAGGTAAATGGCACCAGAATTCATCGGATCCCTATCAATTGCTCCATAAATGGAGGGGGGGAGGGTGGTGGGGAGGGGGGATTGCCTGGAGAGTTCCAAGCAGCCGCAAGTCATATAGAGGATGATCAATGAAAAGCAGAAAAATAAGAATAAAGGAAAGGAGGAAGGGAAAATAGAAAAAATAAATCAAAGAGCAGAAGAGACCTCTCCAGTGGGAGATAAAAACCCATTATAAAATCAGCAGCAAACTAAGGGAAAAAACCATTCACTGTCTTGTCAGAGTGGAAATCAGTCAACAGGAGCTTTTAGTTAATTTTAATGAAGGAAATCTGTTTAAAGCTTACAATAAGATCATAAAGTCCAAGGAACAAATCTGTGTAAAAGCCTGTATGGTGTGTAGAAGGTGCTGATTAGATTTCTTCAACTGCTGCTTTTCTGGCCATACAGATCCCTTGCTAAACAGAAAGGGTGGGTTGCAGAAGAACTATTTATTAAATCTAGGCAGATTTCTGTATCTCCCTGTCACACACACAGAGGTTTATTTACTGCATCTAACTTCTCAGTGCTTGTAAACTAATAAAACCACTTCAAATTCCAAGACTGATCTAATACAAGGAGCGGCAATCCTACAGTCCTCGCTTAGGCAAAACTCCCACAGACTTCATTCATTGACTGCTGTAGTCTCTGCCAAACGCACCCTTTATCCAGAGGATCCAGAGGAAACGCAATGATAGGAGTAGGTATTTTTGGAAAGGAAAAGGAGGAAAAATGTTCTGGCATTTTTCCAAATTGATTTAAGGCTACTGCACCAATAAATCTCTCTTTCTGTTTCTCTCTCACCCCCTTTCTCTCAATCTCTTAAAGAGTCAACATGTGCAATCCTATCATTGGAGCATGGCCCTGCCTCACCAAGCAAGATACAACAGATGTGCTCTAAAAACTCCCACTTCCAAGTTTAAAAGAAGTATGATAATAAAATCCTATAGTTGCTCTTGCTCTGGGAAATAATATATATAAAGAGGAGGAGGCATCCATACGGAAATATTGGAAGAGTTTCAAAATATGTCTGCTATATGCTTCTGCTTTTTGCCTGTGAAAGGACATTGCACATGGACATTGAACTTCTTTTCCATTTGTAGTAGATTTGCCATTTAAAAAATTATTCTCTAGCCAGACATGGTAGCGAGGCTGTTAAAAAATGTGACACTGCAGGCCAGAAATTGTGTGAGCGGAGCATTTCCAATCACCGTGTCAATATTATGCTGATAAAATTACCTGACTGAAACTCTCATCAGTGTTCTCCAAAATCTAGTCCTGTAACGACAGAGAACTTGTGTTCGAATGCACGCCGTGTTCAGAAGAGATCCATCCTCCCTCTCTTTTCCTTACGTACACACCCTGTATTTCATCTGGTGTGATTTTATCTATGTTTGCCTTTGAGGGTCTGGATCTAATTTGAGCCACTGTTACAAGTCACATTTATATCCTGGCCTGCTGGATAGTTTGATTTAGGATTTAGATGCATCTCCCTAAAGCAACCCTATACCCTCCAAGTTGGAATCTGCATTACATAGGCTATGGTTTCAGTCGAGAATCAGGAATGTGCTAGTCTTTAATTGCTTAAAATAGCAAATAGCTAAAGTGCAGGATCTCATGAGGTCTGACTTGTCCATCCCTTCTTAAAGGGAGGGTAGTGCATGTGTGTATGTGTGTGTGTGTGGGGGGGGGGTGCTGCACTTTACAAACTCCAGAAAAACCACACAGGAATTCATATATGCCACAATATCAGGCTTTTTATGAACTGCACTTTTTGTTTAATAACCTGGAAAGAAGGCATACTTAAGATAATATTGTTTCTGTGAAGGTGAAAGTTTCCTTAATCATCTCTGCTACCTCTTCTTTAATCTCACACCGAGTTCCTTTTCTCACTAGATTACTTTCATATAAGTTTGTGGCTTCTACCACACTGATTCAAATTCAGTCCATTAGTGACCTCTATCTGTGAGAAGTGTACAATCAATGGTGGTTTTTTTCCTCTCTTTTCTTCTTGAAAGCAGATTGAAAATGCAGTCTGTGAATTGCTTTGCTGTTTCATACCTGCAAATCACCTCACCTGCAACCCCCAGAAGTAGTGTGCTCTATTGGCAATGTAATTTAAGAGCATTTTGAAGAAAGAGACAAACAAAAAAAATCCAAGTCTAAATAAGTACCAATAACTTCAAGAACACTAGGCATCTAAGACAGCTGTTCCAGGGAGGAATGATAATATGATCAGCATTCATGAAAAGGAGGATTAAGTATTAGTCAAGGCTAATAATGAAAGCAATGCATTTTTGTCCACCTGATGTTTAAAAAACCTCCCAATTGTAAGTGAAATTTTATTGCCCCGGAGTGCTTACATAACAACTAAAACTTGAAACAGACACTCAGACCAGATATACTGTAAATAGACTTTATAGTATCAGGGTTTTCTTTAAAAAGAGAAAAAATGCAGCCGGGTCTAAATTAGGAATACATGCGGGAAAGCAATGATGGGGAGCCGGGTGGCTTTATAAACAGATGGTATCTTTTAGAGGTTTATTAAAGCCAGCTTCCCAATACTAATTTGTCTCTTGTATATCCACATCTATATTTCATGTTTTAGTTAATTACTGTGAACAGCAGTTGAGAATTTAAGAGCAGCATATTAGCTTGGTGGGAGAATAGCATTGTTTTTGCAAATATAATGTCAGGTGTTTCTTTTTTCTCCTTTTGGGCAGGAGCCATTCTGGAATTTTTATTTATTTACTCACTAAAGAAACTGAAAGAGTTCAAATTGCCTTAGAAATATATGCAAAATTGTATTTTCTTTTGGAAAATGTTATGATTTTTTTGAAAGAGTGGAAAGGTACCCTACTTAGTTATTATTTTGACAAAGGCTAAAATAACATACATCGAAGATATGATGTTTAATTCCCCCAGCACAGTGTGTGACCAATTCCTTTCAATTAACTGAGTTTTTTTTAAAGAAAAGGAACCATAGAAAGAGTCCTGAAACCCTATTCTTTGGAAGGATTGCTTTATTTTTTTATGTATTTTTCCCAGAAAACAAAATAATCTAATCCACTGTTTGTAACTGTGGAACTATTTTAATGAAAATTATTTCCCCTTAAATAAATCTCAGCTGCAACAAGCAGTGAAATCTCAAAATGCTGTAATGAATTTGTGATTTTATGTGGATAGTCAAATTGTTGGACCTTTCCCATACCTTTCCATTTTTATTATTGCTGTACACAAGTAGCAGTCTTTATTTTCATTTGATTCTTCCTTATGACATGGCCCTTTGAACTGAATCAAATCTAAACACCAGCAACCTTTTAAAACAAATCTATCACATTCTGCTCAGGATTCCAGAAAACCTATTGATTCATAAAGAGATCTGTAAAACATCTTAAAAAAAAGAAATCTTGTGCTTGTAACTTTGCTACATAAAGGTCTGTATATTATACTTCAACTTAGAATTGTGTTATTTATTTATTTAAAGAAACCTTCTCCAGCTTAGTTTAATGTGAAGGTGCGTTTACGTAAGTGTGTAGACTCTAGTGTTCCTGCTTCACTCAAGAGAACAGTGTTGTTGAAATGGATCCCCCCCGCCCCCGCAGACTTTACTCCAGCAAAACTCCTAAGCACTTCAAGCAGGCTCAAACTTGACTGGTGCTGAACTCACTTCAGCCCCCAATTAAGGGAGTAGAAAATAAAAGGTGCTCTGCATCTTACAGGAACTGATTGGCACTTTGCAAGATCTGGCCCTTAAAAAGAATGAGCACCAAAAGGTCATGGATTTCAAGTCAAAAGGCCACTTTCATAATTATTAATCACTGGCCAGCTATTCAACTGATAAATTAATAAACTAATTCTCTGTGACAGTTGTGGGTTAAAGACCACAATCATAGAAAGTGAAACAAAAAGAATAATTTTGAAATATATTTGGGGTGAAAACTTTATAAAGCCTAGATAATCTAAGGTCTGATCCAACATACACTTACTTGTGTGAGACCTGATCCTAAGTGAGAGTTTTCAGACGACCCATAGATTCCTTCATTATTGCACTTCTTAACACACTTTATATGGACTACTTAGATTGGCTTTGTTTTGTTTCACTTTGTAAACCAAGTCTTTTTATTAATTTTATGGATACTTTAATTAAGATCCTGTCTACCCCTCCTCAAAAAATGGACCCCAAACAGACATCAAATGAATTTTCCTTTGACGAGCTAGTGGCTATGATAGAATAAAGTCAAGTCTATTATATACTTTTTGGGGGTTGCATTCTGATCAACATCAGTGAGTACGAGTGAAAAGTACAAGCCATAAGATAACAGAATATGGTCCTCAACATAGTTGCTTGTAAAGCTGTTCGGCCTGTATGCACAGTGATTTCTGCCTTCGGCAACATCTGTGCTAGTTGGTACTAGGCGTTTGTCCTGCAGTACCTGCTATAAAATGTACACAAATAGTACATGACCCATTGAAGCCAGCAAAGGTCACAGTCCTGAATGGAAAGCATTATCAACACCTTATCAGGACTGAAATAGATTCTTACTGTAAGGTAATGTCATTTCCAACTGCACCTGGCAGTTCATGTCACTGCTTAACCAAAAAACCAACAGGGAAAGTTAGATTAAAGAGAATGTTTCACTTCTTCACCACAGTCCCTGTCCAACAAAATTAATTCAAAAGTAGTTTGAGTAGTTCCATAGCAATAAATGAGACTTCTCTGATTAATACTTATTACTTGCATGGGTAATAGTCTTTTTCATAAGGCTCTGGACTGTGGACCAAGGTTGCAAAGTTTTAAGTGCTCTCACATCTCAGGTGGGATTGGGCTTCTTATGTGTATTATTAATATGCCACCTATATTTATGTGTTCCTTCTTTTGGTGATTATTCATGAACAAAGGGCTTGCTTACATACAAATGTTATTCTTTTAACTGTAAGACTAAAGATGGAACAATTCCAACATTGTGACTCCAGTTATATCCATGTAGTTTATTCCCATAAAGGCATAGAAAAAGTCACAGTGGCACAAGATACATTTATACTAATACCACTGTGTTGACACTAGGTTTAGACTAGTAAAACTGTTAATAAAATATCAGGCCCCCAAAGAACACAGTTATATGGGTACAAATGCTGTGTATAGATCAGACAATATCTTTGCAAACCCTAATGGGGGGGAGGTGTATACACACACATGTACCTGTACATGTACATGTACATATACATATACATATACATATACAGGGAGTAAATAATCAGGATCTGGTGTCCTATTTTGTGCTTGGAATGTTGTTTGTTAAAAAAAGTGAAATGTTTCAAAAATTGGGAACATAGATTAGAAATATTTTAGCATTTCCTTATACTTTATCCTGGATGCAGGCCAAGGAAAGGCCTTGTGTGTAGGCAGTAACTCCAACATCACTGGTACCCCATTGTCTGCATGTGTATTCTTGATGAGATAGCTACATAAGAACAGATCCTGTTTGTCTTGCTTTAGTGAGCCACCCCGTTTAAAGAAATGGTAGAACAGGACTTGTCAATCTCCTTATCCTTAACCACTTAGTCTTTACGGATACTTACAAGTTCTGTTAGACTGACATTTATTTCCCAAATGTCCTGTATCAGTTGGAAAGTTAATGATCACTTTGTAATAAATAAGTAGCCCAGAAATGTCTGTAGCTTTATCATTTCACTGCCTAAAATGTTTGCTTTGGATCATGGGGTTTAGAAGCCTCCAGCCTAATGTATTATTGGCCCACATGCATATTGCATTTGTTACTGGTTTATTATAAGTAGGCCCTATGTTATTAATTGAGTCATGGAAGTTAGAGATGAACAAGACCTATTAGGTCATCTAGCTCAGGATTTTCCCCTGCAGTAGTTTCCTTGGTAAACTGTCCAGTTTTGTTTTAAATGTTTCAAGAGATTTCACCTGAGACATTTTGTCTTCTAAAGTACCCAGAGGAAATGAATTTCACTTTTTCCATTTGTTTCTTATTGTGCATTCAAAAAGTGCTACTGTCCAGGATGCTACATTTCGGTACCTTTAAAATGAAATGAGCAAAGGCCAGGCTAAAAACAGTTACCTAATGTTGCAGATGAGTACACTCTGAATGAATTTAACAGCACAGAGAAAAAGAAGAAAAAAGAAAAAAAAGTTCTTCTCAACAGCATTGCTACATTCTTTGTATCAATTTGTATGTGCCCAACAGTGATCTTTGAAATAGCTCATTCTGGCTCTGTGCCATATTGCTCAATGAAGAGAATTTTTTTTAAGTTGATCTTCAGTTCAGCAGTAAATTGTAAAATGCATCATGCCAGGCATAGTCTTTTTTATTTGAGAAATTACTTCCATCATTTGGAAAAAAAAATAATTTCAGTGCCTTTTGCTTTACCAGTGGTATATAACACAATAACAGTCTTTAGTCAGAGAGAAAAGTGTCTACTATTACAGCTCTGAAAATGGTTAGGCAATAAGGAAACACAATGGACATTTCTCTCTTTCAAATTCATACTTTGAGTGCTACAAACAGTGCCAAGTCTCCCATCACCACCTAGAGACTGTTTGCATAGTCTCTGCAGCAGACCAGCTGACAGTACTGTTGCTTTAATTGCTTTATTCATGTGCTGCTTGAAGAGTATCTTCTAGGTATGAAATATTGTGTATAAAGAATTACCTATGTGTATATACTTAGGTATACATACTTACAAACCACACACAAATGCATCTCCACACAGGAGCAAGAAACCCTTTGAGAGATTCTGAATGGTAAAGGACCACTGAGCAAGTTCATTTCCTTGTGATTTTGCAGACTAATTAGCTCATATCTACCATCAAACATTTTATTGGACTAGGTGTGACAGGGGAATTAGTGATATCACAGAATTTAGAACTGGAAAAGACCTATTCGATTTTCTAATCTGTTTGCAGTTCTCCTCTCCCTTACTGCTGTGCTTAATACAGGTTTGTTCCCAAAAGCAATGCTTTATCTAGTACAGTTTGTAGTGACTTGTGCAGCTGCATTATTACCATTTTCTTTGGAAGATACTGGGTCTGTGGATCCACCTTGTTACACTGGTATATCAATAGTGTCCCTCAGACATTGTAGTGAATTATACAAATGAAATACCAGTTTGAGAGAGCAGCGAATCAAGCTTAGTGATACCTTAAGGCCAACAAGAACATTGTTTTCATTCTGCATGGAGATATTCTGATCAATAACTTTTAGTCTAAGTACAGACATTCAAAAAGCCCATGGTGAAATCGATCTGTTACATGGTTTTCTGAAGCATAATTTGGATCATCACTGAACAGAATGTGCATTTGCCCTATGGGTTTGGGTTGGGTTTTTTTGGGGGGGGGGCGGGTTGGGGGGTAGCAAATCATAGCCCAGTTTCTTCCATTTTAAACCACTCTGTACATGCCAAACTTCTGTTCTGTTATGCATATAGACAGATTTTGTGAACCTCACTTTGTTCTATTACAAGTATTGATTAGTTTCCAGTCACCTATGCTGGTAAAAGTTTAACGTCTTAAAGTTAATTTTTAGTATCCGATGCAATTTCTGGATATACATTCTGTAACCACAGAAGATAAACATTCTTCTCTAGTGTCAGATCCACACAGAGGACCTTTATAAATATGGAATAAATGACATGTTAGAGTTTCTGCCAGCAACCCTGGCAATAAAACTGTGGATCTACCCAGATTCTCTTTTCCTGTAAAAGTTTCTTATTAGCAAACTATCCATACACTCCAACGTGTTGTGACTGTTGATTTACAGGCAGGGTGCCTGCTTGACTAAAAGTAGTCAGATGTGCATAAGCATACATAGGTTAAGTGCTAGCAACAGATCTGAGTAGACCCAGACCTACTATAAGACACAGCGACTAACTTAAGGATAAGGAGCTCACCGGCTGGAATTGTTTGGCTGGTGTTCTTTGCCCTTCATTTATCCAAAGTTGTAAATGTATAAGTTATCTTGTACAGACAGACAATGATGACTCTGAATTTCACAAACACTCATCTTTCCATGACATTGATGGAAATGCTATTGAATCAAATGCATTGGTATTCTAATTATGATTCTGTTATTCAGAACTTCCCTTAGGCCATCAATATCTCATATGCGATCATATTTTACAAGCAGCAAGCTGATGGCTTGGTTATACATGTGCTGACGAAGAGATGATGTCCCACATCCTAACTGACTCTTTATATAGAGATGATCCTCTTCAAATACAGTGTAAAAGAATAATCACAGGTGAATTTCAGATAATATCAGTCCCAGTTCACAGGCTACTTTGTATTATATTTGCTGAGGCAATGTACAGTGATCCTGAGAAGATGTGTTTAAGCAAAGCCCTATTTCTTGTCTTTGGTTGAATGAGAACCATGTCTGACAGGACATTACTTCTTTTAACCCCTTCCATGCTAGGCAGAAAGAGTACTTGTTGTGCCCTGGAAGAGAACAAAGGCTGGAGACAGCATTTCACGCTCTTCAAATGTAAAATGTCTACTCTTTTGCACTAGCTGGGGTGCTTGTATTTCCAGACGTGTATTATCATTTAGATGGCAAAGCTCTGACTTTTTTACACAAGGCACAGTACAGGCTGACACAAGGTCACTTTGGAAGTGTTCAGCTTCTTTGGAGACATCCAGCCAAAAGGATATCTTTAACAAAGCTCCCAGTTCTGCAGAGCAAAGGGTAACTGCTAGGAGTATTTAGAACCTTATGTTACATTTTGTAAAAATAGGATTTTATAAATCCTAAGAAAAATGCAAGTTTCAGTGATTTTTATTTATCTCTCCAAAAAAACAAGCTTTTATTTGGTTTAAATGTTGCCCATATTGTGTGCTTAACCCCAAAATTAAAGCATTGTGCAAAAGCAGGATCAGAGCCAGCAGGGGAAAGTGACTAGAGAATGACCAGGAAAAAACAGGAAGAATGTGAGTAATCTATGCTTGAAATACAAGGATAAACAATTAGCTTTCAGAGCGATAAGGACATCAGTTTCCTAACAATCACCGTTTTAATAGTATAGGCACTATTAATCATATTGGTCAAATCTTCATTCCCATGAAAAAGAAATGGGTGGGAGCCAGGAGAGAAAGAAAGGTCTGTGAGGTCCCCTAGACCATACTCTTAAGGAACGAGTGCACATAGATGCTGAATCAAAGTGAAAAGGACCTTAGACTCTATTAACTTCAGATCTGAGTCCTCATGAGATGGGTGAACAATTGTGTATCCTCATCGCTCCCCCATACGCTAAGCCATAACCTCATTCTCTTACGGGCTAAGTGCAAAAAGTCCACCCTGCATATGCGGATGAAAGGGAAGAGTTTAGGCTCATTATAGTTAAAACATGCTGTTTTAAAATTCATAATTGACTGCCTGATTGCATTTTATAGATTCAGTTTTCCTATGTCACTCACTTAACATGGGCCAGAGTTCTATTGTATTATACTGAAAGAATGAGTTAGAAGAAAGACAGGGATGGTATGGCTATCCTCATGATGAAAATAGCATTATAACTTTAATCTGCTGTTTCTGTTTACAAGTAAATTGCTAAAGGAAATGATCATCTTACATTTAAACAAAGTAAAGTTATGCTGCATCCCATTTCATTAGCATGTCCTGTTGATTAAATCACCAGTACCTCAAATACTGATCAGATTCTACAAGGATGTTACAAGCTATTTTTTCACTTGCAGCTGAAGGTGAAATAGAACCTGACACTGGATTGTAAACACAGTAAGGTGATGAAAAGTTGTTCATGAAACAGATTAAATTTATGGGGTTTATAGAAACCCTCAATGGGTACATACAGGTGTTACATTGAGAATGACCTAACCAGGATTACATTGATCTAAATACCCAGTTGTGCAGGCATTCAGAGGGGTTAGTTCAGCCAAAAAATGGAGGTGCAACTAACTTAGATCAAGAAATGGTTAATCCAATCTAGGAAAAGGTTAACCTGATCTTGTGAATGCATAGCCTGCGGGGCTGGAAAACCCCAGTTACTCACCCTGTCCCCAGGGCTGTGCTACCTCCCCCCCGCTAGCTGGTTGTTCTGCCAGCTGACCACAAACTTGGCAACTGACCCCAGACCCACCTAAACATAAAGTAAGCAACCTAAACATAGACCGGATGTGGGGAACATTTATATATATATCCTTTATCATGTGTGAAGGTCTAAATCTCCCTGTCTCTGAAGCCCAGACCCTCACTTCTGACATGTTATGGGTATTTAGGATCAAAGAAACAGGCTTCAAGGGTAAGGGTCATCCTAGGGATTGGTGTACCTGCTGTATGAGTGTGTATATTTTTGCATGTTGTACATGTTACCCAGGGGATATCAGTAATGTCTGAGGCAATGTGTAAGTTTACTTAGTATTTCCTGTGCCAAACAGTCCTGAAAAGAGTGTAGCACAGAGTCTGATCAGGATTCAATTTTCAGGACTGTGAAAAAGGTCAGAGGCAAAAACTCCAGTGGAAAGGTGGCTTTTTGTGGGCTACCCCGTCATGCTTTGAGAGCAAGATTCCATTAGAACGTAAAACACAAGACAGATGAGTTTGGCTTGCCTCAGTCAAGCCTCAGCTGGCTATTTGAGCCCATGGGGAAAATAGTGGACAAACTGGCATTGTTGGACAGATTCAGGACAGATGTGGAACTGAGTTACATTGACAGAACTGCCTCAGGAAACCTATACTGCCTAATCATTTTATTCTTCACTTGTTATTTGTCTCCTTTCTTCACAAGCACTAAAATTTACCTGAAAGCATTTTAAAAAATCTTTTTATAGATTCATAGGGAACAGATTTTGGCATGTTTGCAAGTCTCCTATTAGATATTCCATGAAAGAAAGTGCAAAGTGATGACTAAAACAATATCTAGTATATTTTTTTCTATTAATATATTTTTCTTTTGTTCAACAAAGTATTGTATCTTTTGACACAGATTTCATAAAGCAGTCTTGTAACAGTATATTTAAGGCTCACTCATGGATCCAGATAACTAAGGACATCTCCCTTCGGATATGAAACCTTTTAAGTTTCTCCCAGCTGAAATGCAGCCCACAGTTGAAACCAATAGTTACTGAAATTATTTCTATCTGATGGCTACCAGGTGGTCTGAATGAAATGAATAGTTGTCTCAAGTCTTTTCCTGTTGGATAAAACATTCTCCATTAATTGATGCATTAATTAGGCCTTGTTTTCCAGGTTGCCATGGAAAGTGCAAAGATTGATTAGGTAAATAAAATGAACCATCCTTTACCTTCAAGTTCTTTCTCCTTCTGTTTTTATTATTTGTAGTCTCTATGGGTCCCAGCTAAGATCAGGGCCCCATTTTGTTAGGCATTACATAAATGCATAAAAAATACAGGCCATGCACCAAAAATATTAACATTTATATAGTTGAACCAAAGGTTTGGAGAAAGGATATATTGAAAATATTGAAACCTACATTTGACCAAAGGAGACCCAAGGCATAAATAGAGTAAGTGACTTATCCAGCACCACAGAAGGATTAATGGTTAGCTTGTGTAAAAGAGCATAACCCTCAGGGCTACACCAGATCATGATAGTTGGATATCTGAACCTGAGTCTGGCAGAAGTAAAAACTAAACCTATACCAGCATCTGAGCTATATAAGGCCAGCTCTCTATCTTTATGTGTATTTACAGGGGAAAGAGGGTCACAGTTCTGAAGGTTGCACTGCCATTGTTTGTGCCCTAAATGTCATTTGAACAAATAGAGACCTGCCAACTGTACAGCTGAAAAGACAGATATTATCATTCTTTCACAATAAACACAATGAAGAAGAATATTTTTGATGTCTGCTTTGTGTGGGCTAAATCTTTTCCCTGTTTTTATAGGTCATGGACTCAGGTAGATGCAGGAACTCCCATGGTAGAGATCTAAAACCGAACTCTGCCCTAGCTGCTTTTTGGGTAGCTTTGTAGTTTCACTTACAAAATGCAGAATTTAATAATTTAATTTATTGAGGAACCTATTCTTTATTTTAATTCATATTTCTCCTATTACTATTAGAGCAACAGCAGGACTCTTTGCAACTGACATATTTTCCATGACATTTTTCAGACTCCATCAGCTGCTATATGTAATGAATCTTACTTCTTCTATGCATCAGACCGGTATGGCCATGTAATAAGCCTCTGAAATATTTACCAGACTAACCTTCATCTCTGTGACAGAAGATTACAGACATAATGTTTTTTATCAATGCAGCTCAAGACATTTGGCACTTGCATTAAATTTTAACTGATCAGTTTTAGTGAATTAAATACTTTCTCCTGCTACAGCAATACTCTACTGAGGGGGATGTGGGATAATGCCAGATGTCCTCTATTGGTTTGCCACTTTCTTTTTACTTCAATTAAGACTGTACTTGTCTATATTTTGATACTGGAGTCATTGAACTGAGATATGAACAGTGTGAGCAACTTGCTATTACAGTGCTAAAGATAATACAGATGCCAATATCACAGAAGAACTTGCTGCTGCTTCGCCAGGGAATGTTTAATCTTACAGTTTACAGCAAGACTTGTATTATTGTCCTGAAACAAAGTGGGAATCAAAGTATAGGTTAACTGATAGCTGATGTGGTGTCTTAGCAGATAAAATACTAATTGTTCTTTGCCATCAGAAACTTCAGTAATACCCTAGGAAACAGTTATTATATGAAAATATATATTTATATTCATTATTGCTGGCATAAAAAACTATGCTTTGCAGTGAAGACTAAAATGATTGTAGGAATAATGAGTCATTTTCTATTCTATTCTATTCGAGACTTTTAGATGTTATTAATCATTGTAGGTTTTAAGCCTCTTCACAAAGCTGTAGTGCGCAAAGTCATAGTAGTGGATTCCCATGGTATCTCAATGGGCTCTCTTTCAATCAGAAGATAATTAATATATAGGATGGGAGACTTATGGATATAGTTCAGCAGAGTTTTAAACCCTGGACGACGACCTCTTTGAAGCTGAAACTTAGGGCACAATTTACTACTAACAATTATTTGTGAGAGCATGGATAATCTTTATACAAGCGATAACCTCATATGTGTGAACAGTCAGGATGAAGAGTTAAATATCAAAATGAGATCAATTGTGCTGCAAGTAAGAGCAGTGACTAAAGGTGTGAACCAAGCCTGTAAGCCATCTAGACCTGAACCAGGAGGGGGGTTTGTTTTGGGTTTTTTTGTTGTTTTTAAGGATAATTTTTTGTGTTCCAAGCCAAATCAGCAAAATCAATTCCAAATCCTTGAGTCATTCAAGGAACATATGTGGCCCTGCTATCAGCAAACATCTTCCACCTCAGCTTGGGGCTTCAGATGTTTCCAAATCATTTGGCGCGTATGCTACATGCAGGCCCAAGCCCAAAGGCTTAGGGTTCGGATGCCCCCTGAGGTTTGCTTGTCCTTAGCCATATGGCTGCAGAAGCAAGGTAGGGAGGAGTCTCCCAGTTCCATAAAGTGGGTATAAAGCCAAGATCTTCTTACTGGAAATGAAAGTGGGAGGTTAACTATACATTACCTCCATGGGTGCTACACCATGCCAGAAAAGTAGTTATCCCCAGTGACTGGGAAAACCACCTGAGTGGTCATGATATTTCCCCTGCCAGATAGGTACATGGAAGTTTGCCACTACCACGAACAGCATGTTTAGCTATTTGCTTTCTCCAGGAACCATGTGGGGAGCATGATGTAAGTAACTCAGAGGAGGGAGAAGGGCGAATGGATCAGGTAGAAGTGGGATGGGGAAGGGTAGTAGGTCTTCCAGGTGGGGAGGGGAGTAGGTCCAGAGGGTGGGTTGGTAGGATTGTTGGGGGAGGACTGATGGATCCCAAAAGGTAGTTCTTAATTTGTACTATTTTAAAACTAGAAGATACAGTGCAGTAAAACCTGCTAGTTTGTAGGGTTAGGTTCTCTGGTCCTTACAAAGATTAGGGTTTGCAACTAGGGGTCACATATAATCGCAACACATAGCTATGTAGGACCATGAAGGAGCCCACTTTTATTTCAGAGGACTCCAGTTCTACAGTCAGCTGCTAGGACAGTGATGTGCTCCAGCTGAGTGGAGTAATGGTACCCTTGGAAAAAAAAGCCACAACAAGCAAAAGAGTTGTTCATTTTTCACTCAGCAACCTGCTGCAAATTAAGCAGATTATGAACCACCTGGATAAGAATGATCCAGATTCTACTCTGTCTCTCTGTCTTTTATAACCCAATATATAACAAAACCCAGTTTTTCCTGCCAAGATAAAAGAGAAGTGGCTACAGGGACCTGTGATCCTATTCTTTCAAATGTTTCTTATTAAGAGAGCTATGCTAGGGAGGCATCTATAGGATTAGAAAAAGCTATAGGTTCAAAGCTGGTTTAATGTTGAGTGTTAAGACGAGGTTGCTCTAGTAAGAGACAAATCTTTTTTTTTCTTTTTCTTAATTCTAAAAGTTTATTTCTCCTGCTCACAGCACATTGCTTGCTTTGCAAGCATTTCCCATAATGGAGCTTCCTCTTACTGTATATGCATGCTTACTTGGTGGAACAAAACAACAAGAATCCTAATTTCCTTTACTTCCTAATATGCACCGCATCACGGAGAATGCAATGAAGTGGATAAACCACCTTCCTCATTATTGCATATTACTTGCCTGATACAAATGAAAACCGTATATAATTTAAATATTCTGAGGCTTCAAGTTTTCATAAAGGCAAAGAGGCTGATAGGGACAGAAACTAAGGTGGGGAATTGAAAACCAGAGTATGATTAATGGGACCTATATCAAGAATCTTTTCTTAATTACACCAATATACATCTGGATTAACTGTAATGTAGTTAGTGGGATTATTTGAGATTTATATAGCTATACATGAGGCAAGAATCTTTTAGTTTCAAGTCTTCATTTAAAGAATATGCAGAAAGGAATTTAGGGAATCTCAAGCCAGGTGACAGTGATTACTTATCTACCTCTGAAAATGCAATATAATGTTGACTGAATGGTCCATTGTCTGCAGAATAGACCCAGAACTGCCAAAGATCAGGATTATACTGAAGGGATTGAATTGTGATTAAAAAAAACCAGCACCACTATCATATGGCTTCAG
The DNA here is from genome assembly GCF_052110815.1 of Crocodylus siamensis. Classification (NCBI taxonomy): domain Eukaryota; kingdom Metazoa; phylum Chordata; order Crocodylia; family Crocodylidae; genus Crocodylus; species Crocodylus siamensis. Next base: position 261,268,134 of record NC_143396.1, read on the forward strand.
CCAATTCTTAATTTATACCTGACACTGTTGCCCAGAGGAGCTCCTATCTACTTTAGTATTTCTGTTACTAAAGTAGGTAGGGCTCTGTCTCACTCAGTAGCATAAGAAACTAACACCAGAATAAGATAAATCCACCTTAAAAGCACCACTTGTAGCTCTTAAATTGTAGCTGAATTATTTCTCCTTATGCTTCCTTACTTCCTAGACTTTGCAATATACAGAAGAAAAGAATGCACTTGGTCTCAAAACTTCATGGCATAGCCCAACAAATTCAGGAAAGAGTGTGGAAATACTATAAAAGTGTAAATAATGGTAATGAGCACTATCATAACCACCTTCCCATGTGTGTAATATGTTCCATCAAGCCAGCCCTTTGTGCACATAAATGAATTAGTGAACCTAAAATAAATTTCCATGCCCTTCCATTGTACTTCTCTAATTCCTAGATTCTACTTTTAGTTATAGCAGTGTAAATCAGGAATAATATCCTTTATTTTGGTGGCTATTACCTGCTGTTTTTGAGAGAATATGTGATCCATGTGTGCTCAGTTTGATGGTGGCAGAGCCTGAAGTTATTTTCCATACATTTTAAGAACATATTGAATTTTATTAAGAGATGTTTGGGATTGTGAATTCAAAAAGATGACAGAGCCAGTAGGGAAATACAAATCGCCTGAGCAAGGGACTAACATTAGAGGGATGGAGGTGAGGAGGGGAACGCAACTAGATTACAGAAAATGCGATGTTAGCCAACTAAGCCCGGAGGTGGGGGGAATGGGGGTAGAGGAAGGGGAGGGAGGGGGTTCACGATGCTGAGAGAGAAAGAAGATAGAAACACACAAACCTGTACAGTGGTCTGCAATGGTGGAAGAAGTAGGTCGAAGGAAGTGTCTCAGTCCATATAGAGTCTCATCCCAGGGGTCCTCTTTGGGTGGAGCGTGGTGGCCCGTTGCTGAAGAATCCTCTCGAAGTGAAGTCCATTTGGTGCAGAGGGGGCTTCAGGTGATGCCCTCTGGGTCTGGTCCATCGGCGGTCCATCTGGTGGGGTCAGAGTGCTGGCGGTGGTCTGTGATGTGCTCCACGTAGATGTTGCGGGACCAGATGGTGTTGGACACCATGACGCAGCACATCAGCTTGGCATAGCAGTGGGAGATGCAGCAGGCACGCAGGATGCTCTCGTTGCTGGGGTCCCAGGCTCTGAGCATTCCTACAATGAGCACATCGACCATCGCGTCGTAGCTGCGGCCTCTCAAGATGTCAGTCAGTGGGGCGTAGTTCTCCCGCTTGCAAGCCCGGGCATCAGTGAAGACTTGGTGCTGGTTCTTGAAGGGGATGGTCATTTCCATGATCATGACCTTCTTTCCTCTTTATCGGCAATCACGATGTCCACATCTGGCTCTCGCAGCCCAGGATGGTACGTTTTACGGAGATCTCCACCTCTGCGGCCAGGATGGCCCTCACCAGGCAGTCCTGGACAGCATTGTGGCAGAACTGCTGGGCTCTGGCGTGCAGCCTGCAGCTGCACAGCATGTGAGAGAGGGTCTAGTACAATCATCAAAAGCCCCAAATGATGTCAGGTACATTGATTTCTGCCTTACACATATACATGACCAGTTTAGACTGATCACATTTATTATTTCTTCACTTATTTTGTTGCTGAAATACACATGGAAAGAATTTATTTTAACTGTCTTCATCATGTAAAACATGTAACATCACACATAATGCTGCCAGGTTTCCACTGAGATAGACTTCATTGGAAAAATTATTCCGTGTCTGCTAAGGTGTAACTCCAAAGTAGTTTGATACAAGGAAGATAGCAACCACTGCTTTCTTCTTAGTAGAAATCTAGGTTCTTATTCTAGCTTGCTCTTTAATTTTTGTGATATTAGTGGTACTGTCCACAAAATAACAGTAAAAAATAATACGAATCATAAAAATGGACAGCAGGTTGGCTGCTGTGCAATGAGAATTTAACACAGAGTGATCTCCCAGGATAAATGTCGATATGTATTATTAAATGAAACAGTGGCAAAATATAGACTGTCAAAAGCATTTGCTGTCCAGAGACATGGAAGGAATTGAAATGAATTTTCAAAGGAAAAAACCTTTCTGTGTTTCTTCATGTTTTTATTCATTTGTTCATATGTTTGAAGCATTAATTACAGTGCAATGCTCTCCCTAGCCAAAAGCTTTCAGAATAAATCCAGGTCTCAGGACGAGAGAAGGGGCAGAAACAATTTCCTAAATGAAAACTAATGTGTTTATCAGAGTGGTTTTGGCCACCTGATTAGATTGGCACATCTAAACCAATACTCTGGTGCATCCTCTTGAGAAATCAGGCCAGTGTTGGATAGTTCACCTCTAAAAGCAATACCTGCAGTGATTGCTAGTGTACCATGTCCATCATCCTCTAAACTCAAGTTGTTCATGAGTGGTGCATAAGTGTGAAATCCAGTTAATGATTTATCCTTTGGTAAAAGAAGTAACTAGAGAATATTGGAGTGCACTCAAGAGCAGTGGGCAGTCCAGCACTCATTCTACCTAATAAACTGTTACCACAAATATCATTTTAAACATATTAAGCCAGATCCCCAACTGGCATAGATTAGTTTAGTTTGGCTGGATACAATGGAGCGTTGTCAATTTACTTTAGTACAGGATCTGGGCCATTGATGAACGTAGGAGAATTTTGTTCCAAACTCCTCCTAGATTAATATGGGTTAAAGATAACGCCACCTTTCACCAGCTGTTTTTTTTTCTCCTTAAATTGATTATAAGGTCTTGGATTTAACTTGTGACCTTAGTGTTATCATCTGATTTTTCTGATACAATATTTTTTCTCTTGGAAAATGCTGTTTTGTCCAAACCAAATCCTCTCAAGGAAAGGTTTCATTTCAGTTGAATTCTATTAGATAAAACATTGAAAAGAAAAGCATGTAGATAAGCTTCAACTGTTCTCTCTCAACATTAAAATGGTTTGGTATTTTATTTCCAAATGACTTTTCAATTCCAAATGCATCTATCTTCTCATCTAGTAATATTATTAGTAGTATAAAAACACAAGATATATACATGTTGGAATCAAAACAAAACAACAAAATATTTCAATCGATGCCAAATGACTTTTCTACCAAAAAAAAAAAAGTGATTTGGAGTGAATTTTTTTTCAAAAAGTAGAATTTCACAAAAAAGGGGGGAAAAAGCCACTGACCATCCCAAGCAAGCAAGCAAGCAAGCAAACCATCCCTCCCCACAGAAAATAACAAACAAACAAAACAAGAAAATAATTAAAAAAAAAAAAGAACCAGAAGCAAAAACAGGAGTTCTGGTCCTTGTACAGACTAATTATGATTTATTGTCATCTGCGTTATTCATTCATGTTGAATAACTCAGATTTGTTTTCTTGCGGGGGGGGGTTATGACTTCCAGCACCAGAGTATATGAATACAATGATTTAATTCCTCCTTTAACAATGATAACACTTAACCTGTACTTAGGAAGGCAAAAGCCTGGATGAAATATCTGTTTAGAGACATTAGTGCAAGAACTCCTATTGACTAAAAGGGAGACTGGAATTCAACTCTCCTTTCTTGTCTTGTGGTGGTACGGCTGACTGACTTCTAGAAGGAATTATAAAATGAGATCTTTCTTGCATGCATACCAGCCCTAAAAGTGCAAGATCCAAGAGGCAGCAGTTTTTGAGCACTTTGCTTTCTTAACAATTTGAAGGTTAAGCCATAAAAGGGTTCTTTATAATTCTTCTCCTAAGCAAGAATATTGTTCTAACAAAAGGCTGCATTGTAACCTGCAGACTTGTTCCATAGAATAATTTGTTTAGTGTTTTGTAAGTCTGCTGAACAGTTCCATAAACTCTCTAGCAAAGAGTATACTATTCTCTTATTGCTGTTCAATATGTTAATGGTACCTGCGTATGTTCTGGGCGGAGAATATACCCCTAAATCAGAAAGCAGCAGTTTGTCAAAGGTACCTGTAATCTCAATCAATGTACAAAGTTATGTGTATAATCCAGAGACTTGCTACTGGATATTTGTTTGCAATTGCAAACAAGCGTAAGTAACAGTAATTCAGAACTTAAAGGATTTTGACAGGAAATTTCAGAAACAGGATACCAGTAGATTCCTAAGCATGTATTTAGCCATATAAACTCCAGTTCATCATATGCATTTCTGCCCTGAAGACACCATAGCCCTAATAAAAAGGCTTATTTTTAGTCTCCAGAAGATCCAGTAGAACTCAATGGGATATGCTGTTTAATCAGAAAATCAGGCCACTTGTTTCATTCACTATGACCCGATTGTCCTTTTGCCAGTATGTCAGCTAATCAAGACATCAGGACAACATTCTCAGTGGTGAGATCCACAGAATAATCTTCCAAGGGAAATGGTGGAAACTGCTTTTTTGGGCTCAGTTAAAATTAGACTTGGCAAACCATTGATGAATACAGGGTTGGAAACAGGCCTACAACGGTAGTGGCTGGTGTAGCTGGCATAAGGAACTTCCCCAAGTCTGATTTCTATGATTTTATGATAAATTGATTAAATAATTTGGTGGAGAAGAAAGGAAGTTACCTGGATAGGTTATCACAGGATTTATGTTACTACTATGCCTGAACATCAACAGCATTGTCTTCAAGGAGAGTTGTACGTGAGTAAATGAAATGGGATGATGGGAACACATGGCATTTGAATAGTAGCAGGAGATCATTGCCCTTTGGCAGAGCTGTTCTCCAGACTCCCATTTATACGATCTGTTATGTATATACTTGAGTTTTAACATCAATTATCCCATTGCTTATGGGTTTCCAAGCTCCCATTCACTTCAGTGAGAATATGTGCATCAAAGATAGGTAGATATGATATATCCAATTTTATTACCATGCAAAGTAGCACAGTATATAAGCATATAGAAAAGTACTGTGAAATCTTTCGTCAATGAATTCTGAACCGCTTTTGCCTTCCTTCCCCCATCACGGTCTTCTCCCTCCTCACCATGGAACTCAAATGCAACAAATCATTTTAAAACAGATGTTACAGCAATAGAATAAATGCCTCGCCAACATAAACTGCTACATTGCATACAATAATGTGATGGTATATTTTGCACTTGCATACTTTAGATGGTATTAATAACATCAATATTTATATAGTCATAAACTTAGCTCACACTGGAGTGTCATTTATATAGTGTTGTACATCTTGCAAGTACTCTTCCTGTCAAATTTATTTCAGGCTCTTTGAAGGTAAACATATAGTAGCATAAAGTCACATGTGTGGAGGTTCCAGTTCTCTTAATGTTTTATCTATAAAAATAATGACCTTTATACAGCTATCTACAGCTTTATGCAGTGTCTTCAAACTCAGCAGTTCTTTAAGATTATTAATAGTGATAACATTATCTTAGAAATGCAAGTAGGCAATTGTCCAGATTTAATGGCAGTGGTAGTATATATATATATATATATATATGCCTTGCTGCATCACCAGATCTTGCATTACTGGTTGAAAAACGTGTAAACATTAGATAATAATATTACTATCACTATAATAATAATAGTATATCATTAGAATGTTATTAGAAATATAAAAAATCATTAACCTGGTGCGACTACCATTGATTTATAAGTATAAAAATATCCTTAGAAGTTTGGACCCTGCAAATATTTGTTACAAAATGATAAGAACAAGAAGGCATTCACTGGTGTTCTTGTCTTTGTTGCTCCTTTCCTGGAATATAGTATAGGAATCTGAAGTTTATTATGGGGTAGTTTGCAGTTGTCGTGTGCAAGAAGGGTTAGAGTAGATTTTTATTTGGATCCTTTTGAAAAAATGTTTATTATACTGTTGCTTGTGATTTCTGAGGACTAGGCCGACTGACCTAGGAGGTCCGTTTCAGTCCTGTGTTCCTAGAAAGAAACAAGGAAGAGCGGGAAAAAAAATATATGAAGGAAGTATATACATGGCTTTGTTGCTTCCAAAAAAAAGGAAAATTCACGTCTCCATATTAGATTGGAGGTTCTGATGATTGAATGGGAGAAGTTTTATAAAACATTTTATTTGTTTTATAACTTGCTGGAATAGAGGGCCAGGAACATATAGTGGTATGAATCCCTTACAAAGCAAACAAAACTTGCCAAAGCTTTCTGGGTCAGGTACTTCAATGGTATACATTATTTTCATGCTCTTTGGTGCAAATAGCCTGAAATGAGGTCTGGCTTTCTACACAGATTTTATTTATAGTTTACTTGATTCAATTTTGTTTTTATACTGTCATTTTCATTCCCTGTAATAAGCTGATGTTATGCTGGAACAATTTAAAGGGATTATAGTGCTGGTAAATTTTAAATCATTCTACTGCCTTAACTTTATATTCTAATAATGCAGGATGAGCACTTTTGTGAAATAATATTGAAGTGCATTAGGGAAAATAAATCTTTAAACTTTAGTAACCAAAATGCTTTGAAAAGCAATTGTGCTGTAGTTCTAAGAGGAGGAACAATGTATTAAGATAAATTTTGGCTCCACCAAAGCCAGTAGGAGTTTTGCCATTGATTTCAACTGGCTAGGATTTCATCACTTCTTTCATCCTGCCTCTGCCACTAGCTCATTAATTCTTTTGGTCATATCATTTGACCTTTTGTTATGTTTGTTTATCTAGCTGTGAAATGGGCATAACAATATTGACCTATGTCAAGATGGTGTTCTGAAGCTTAACTGAAGATTCATTTTTGTAATTGCTTTGAGATGCTTGGATGAAAGAGACTGCAGCTGTAAGTCTCATCAACAAGTCTCATTAACTTAGACTTCTAAAATTTGCTCAGATTTTATATGAGTATTCTCATTTACCTCATTCTTATGCATGGAATAATGACTATCCAATGAAAATAAGAAACAAAAGATGTAAAAATTATAGGGAAGGTATGTTATTTACACAATGAAGTATTGATCTGTGGAGCTCATTGCCACAAGATATCAGTGAAGTCATATATTTATCATTCAAGAGAGCATCAGATATTTATTTGAATTATAAAATCCTTATTTATAAAATATAAAATTGAAAAGAAATGAGGGCATGAGTCAACCATTGTTTGCTCAGGAATTAAGAAGAAATTTCCTGATAGATGACAGGTTGTATCCAGTAGGAATTTCTTTTACCTTCTTTAATGGATCTTGTGCTGGCCATTGTCTTTAACTGGGCTAAGTAAAACACTGTTTCAAACTTCCATGACATTATTTCTGCTTTTATTTGCCAGCATTTGATTCTCTCTCTCTCTCCCTCTCTCTCTCTCTCTGTATATATACATGATATTAAAAATTAGATTTTTGTACAAGGTGCAGCAACTTGGCAACTGCGTTATTTAAAACTTTACATTTCAGTCTTCTTACATTAATCCTCTCATTCTGTAATACCATGTAGCTTTTTTCTTCATCTGCTTACTAGGTTTAAGCATTGATTAAAGCTTATTTGAACTGCTACTTTGCATTACATCGAGTTATCTCTGGCAGAGTTGTATATCTACATACACATATGTGCATGCAGCCGCTATGTGCCTTTCTTCTTTGAATTTGTTATTTTAGTTTTGTCAGTATTGTAGTGTTCCCTCTTTTTCTGCTGCTCTTGTGAATTATGAAAAACAGTAGTAAAAAAAGCAGTTATTCTTCTTATCAGTATTCCATTAGCCAGTAGTAAGGCTAACACCATGGTAATTTGAATGGCAGAGTAATAGCAAAAAGTACTGTAATGATATAATCTACTCATATTCCTTATTATCACCAATATATTATTTCTTAATATATAAAACATTATCTACTCTGTGTGGCGGCTGCTGCTTTAACTACAGAGGTAGTGCTACAGCAGCCAGGCATCTTAGTGTTCTTTTCTATGAGGAAAGTTAAACCAGTTCCCTGAACAGCAGAATTTCATCCAGATGTGAGAAGGAGAGCTTGCTTACATAGTTATGTTGTCTCTAGGGCTGGGCAAAATGTTGCCAAGTATTTCATTTTGAACCTTCTTTAATGTTTTGATACATTTTGAGCTCGAAACAGCAAAATCATAAAGAAACAAAAGGATTCAAAACAGCTTCGAAACTAAATGAGGGCACTCAAAATGTTTCAAGTTTCGAAGCCGGGCTTACTTAGCTTCAGCACTGGTCCCAGTCTGCAGCAGCAGCTTCTTCTCATCTGGTGTACTGACCCGGGGGCTCGCACCCCTGGAAGGACTCTGGTATATCCCAGCAGACCTCCCAGGGGTGGGAGCCCCTGAATCTGTGCCCCGTATAAGAGGAGGATGCCTGGGACACTAATGAGAGGAGGATGCCTAGGAATTAATTGCTCCTGCCGCCTGTCCCAGGCAGCAGCTGCAGCTGCAGCCTCCCTTCATCCGGTGCAGATCCGGGTTCTCACACCCCTTGGAGGAGTCCAGCAGAGTCTGGAAGCCCTCCTGGTGGTGCGAACCTCTGGATCTGTGCCCTGGATGAGAAGAGGCTGCCCTGTTGCCTGGGACTGGCACCAGGCAAGGGCTGAGCCCAGCACCGGAGATAATTGTTCCTGCTGCCTGTCCCAAGCAGCAGTGGCAGCTTTCTCTCATCTGGGGCACAGATCCAGGGCCTTACACCCCCTGGAGGGCTGCTGGGCTGTGCTGGACTCCTCCTGGTGGTGCGAGCCCCTGGATCTCTGCTGGATGAGAGGAGGCTGCCACTGCCTGCAAGTGTCAAGAGTTGTGCTTTGAAGAGTTTGAGGTGCAGTTTCCCAGAAACTTCTGCACCTATTTCCTCCAAACTTAGCAGGCTTCATACCCTCAGAAGGGGCTACCATACCTGCAATTTTGAACCAAATCCAGCAGGAAATGACAACGTTTTAAGCATTTTCATGATTCCCCATTATATCCTATGGGTGAAACATCGAAACGTGTTGAAACAGCTAAACAGTTTCTATGAAATGAAATGGGACAGTGCTTTGAAATGAAATACTGTCCCTTCAAAATGGTGGAATGCACTTTGAAACAAAATGATGGTGTTTTGCACAGCCTAGTTGTCTCTATAGGGTATGATCTTGTCTCTGCCTAGGCAATGTAGCCACGCTGAAATCTTGTAGTGAAGGCAAAGCCTAAATCAGTGACAACAGGTGAGTCTGTGAGGGACAGGCCACATGCTCAGAGGTGGCATTGCTGCTTTTTGATTGTAATGTTAAGTTGCTGCTAATTGCTGATATGGGGATGTCATGCTTAATGTTTCTCCTTTCTAAAGCACTGCATAAACAGCAACAAACTGAACCTCCTAACACCCCTGCAAATGAGGTACCATATTTACTAGAATATAAAATGAAGTTTCCCCTGCCAGTCAGCATAGGAGGCCCCTTGTCATATTCACATAAGAAGCAGAGGGGGGAGCAGACAGCTGCTGAGGTTTTGACTCTGGGCCTGAGCTTGGGTCAGGGCCAGAGGCAGACCGGCAGCAGCCTCCTGCCCTCTCACTCTGCTTCCCCTCTGCAGCTTCTGCCTTCTCCCCCCACCACCCCTCCCTCCCTCCAGGTGGGCGGATGCACAGGGCTACAATAAAGCCGTAGGGAGAAGAAGTAGGCAGAGCAAAGATTAAGGGGCCACCTGACCTCTCCCCACCCCCAGCCATTGTTTTCCCTGCTGTAGCAGTGTGGCGGGGAGGGGTGGTGTTTCATGAAAACCTTCCAAAACTTAAATTATATATGCCTGGAGAATTATTTTTAAAATCTAAAATTTTCCATATATAGAATTTAATTATTAAGGTCACTTATAGTGTCACTTATATTGAGCATCATCTTATATTTGAATAAATATTGTAATTAAAATCATTTTCTTGGTCCTGAGAGAGAAGCTGAAGAACAGAGAGCTTTTTCTGACCTTTGCCAAGTCACTTAATCCTTCTCAGAACCAAAGGTAAAATTCAGCCACTGAATTTGCAATAAGGATGATGCTGTAGAACATGGGAGCAAAAACAAGATGGCTAATGAGAAGAAGTGTATAGAAGTAGAAATCCCTACACATGATGTGGAAGCAAACCCCTAAGACCTTAATATGCTAATGTTGGGGGACTATATTAAATCCAATCATTCTGATAGACATGGCAAATGAAATTACAAGTTAATTAGGGTATTTAGTAAATCTACCCAATTACAGGTGATATTTATTACATGGCTAAAGAACACCAGAAGTAGTGCAGTTAATTAAGAAACAGGGGATGCTTGAAATTGATTTGGGTAACTGAAACTATTGGTCTGAACCTAATGCAAGGTTTTAGAATATTTTTGACTAGGGGCTTTAGACCCTTCTTGCCCAGAAGAGGTTTGAACTTGTGTATTTCTGAATTTCTACTCCTGACCTTTAACAACCATACTAGAGATTATGTATACAGGTTGTAGCTGTGTTGGTCTAGAGGAAAAGGCAATCAGGACTCATAGTATAGATGATATCTTTTATTAGGCCAACAAGAATTTTGCAAAAGAAAATTTTTAATTGCAAGCTTTGGGGCACAAACAACCTTCATCAGGCATTGGAGAAAAGATTGTAAAAGTTCTCCTGGGTAGAAATGAAAGTTCATATTTCATAGGCATTTGCTAAAGTTTTCTGGGGGAAGGGAAGAGAGATAGAATGTTCCTTTCTCTTTTGCTCTTCTTGGTCCCTCTCTTTTGTCTTTGATAGGATAGGAAAAAGAAGTTAACAGTTCTGGATTTTTCAGTATAATTGCCCAGACTGGCTCATTAGTTTGTGAAAGTGTTAAGGAAAATGCACTGAAATCAGAAGAGATGAGAGCTAGACTGTGCACTTTACTAGGCAGGATGTATGAATCCTTGGTGTATGCCTAAAAGCTAGTGCCTCATAGGAAATACTAAACTACTTCTGCCATTGCTTCAAATAATAAACAGTAAAGCTACCCACAAGCCCCCAAAGAGATTCTTTTGCCATAGTTCTAGTGCAACTGGTTTATAATCACTGATCTACATGCAGCAGCACTCTGGGTAGTACTTGGTAATGATAGTGTAGGATGCACACATTACCAACTACACCAGTACTGTGTGCATCTGCTCACATAAGATGCCTATACACGAGCTGGGAGACTACTCTGATATGCTGTAATTACAGCCCATAGGAGAAGACTCAGTTGAGTTTTCTGGAATGTGGTAATTACCGTGCTCCAGCCAGCCTCTGTATCTCATGTATGAGTGTCCCCATGCTTCAAAATGATGGCAAGGGTGCTTTAACCCCTAGAGCACATGTGAAAATGCCCATAGTCCCAAACCCTTCTTCATCAACTGCAAAGCTGGGCCATTTGATTGCATCTTATCTCTCCCTGTAAACAAACTGTTATAGGGGCAACTTTCTGAAAAAAAGAATTGACACAAAGGTGTGGCTTGAAGGATCAAGTCAGAAGAAGAGAAGGGAGTATTGATGATGGCATGCTAGAGAAAGGCCAAGTCCTATATTCATACAGCGTAGGCTGCCTCTGTTCTTGCAGTCAACCTTCATGGTAATCCAGTGGTAAATATCAGCAATCCATCTTCATCGTGCAGCTACTAAACACACACACCCCCCCGCTTCCCTTCTGGTGAGAAAAATCAAGAGTAACTCCTATGTTCCCAGTGAACCTATAAGTATACCAAATCAGTGTGAGAGCAGAGCCAGACAAAAGAAACAAAATTCAGTATTCAAGCATACTCTATGCTAGCGTACTGAGCTCAGCGAATGAGGTTTGATGTAGCATAGAATTCATCCCAGGGTATCCCTAAGAGATTAAATTTTTGCTTTGTTTCTCAGGGAGACTCCTGTTGAGTTAGGTAATTGGGAGTTTTGCCTGGAAAAAAAGCAATGTGGGATTTTGGTTCCATAGAAACTACGGTATCATGAAAAATTCCTATGTCCATGCCGATTAAAAGTGAAAGTAAGCAGTAGCAGCATATTTATTGCATAATAATATCTATATTAATAGCCACCACATAAAAGCTGAAAAATATTCTTTCTCTATCTGGGCACATCACCTTTGTGCATTAGCAAAGATTCAAGAACAGAAGATGACAGGTTTTCAGAGAGAATCGTGCTGCTATAATAATGCTCTCTCCTGTGCTATACCTTCTATAGCTTCTGGCATTAGAAACCACCATAACTTCAGAAAGTGCTGACCTCAGTGGGCTGCAACATTAATATTATGTCCTTAACCCCTTTTAAACCACTCCTCTGTGTTAGATTCCTGGCTAGTTTATCTAATTTAAAGGTGACTGAAAAAAGCTTTTAAGTGGTGGGGAGAAAGGGGGGAGGGAAAGAACAACCTTGTTTAATAATCCATCTCAGCATTACAATAAATACATATGTTTAAAAAAATCAGTGAAATGTCCTTGACTTCTAACTGTGATTTCACAGTGGTGGCATTTTAGGAGTTCTTCCTTATTTATAGTGGTATGCATTAACATGGAATTTGTGTTTTGTTTTGTTTTTTTATTTATATGATGCCATTCCCCAGAAAGACTAAGAGAGCAGATATTCGGTGTGTGTGCATTTATGTAAACACACACAGAATAAAATATAAATTCCACGCATTTATAAATCAGTTCCTCTTTCCCTTTGCTGGCCACCCATACCAGGTCAGTGTTTTCAGTAACACCTAGTCTTACAGAACAGGAGCACCAACTGATGTATTGCTTAGGGAAAACTTCTATTACCTTGGTACTTGCACTGCCACAGGGCCAGGCTGGGGCTAAATTTTGTGCCTCAGGCTGCAGTAGGGATGGAGCCTGCCAGCACAGAGCAAGGGTAAGTGGTGGGGTTGCAGGGAAAGGGGAAGTGGCAATAGCTGAAGAGAAGGACAGCAGTGTGCAGTGGGGAGAAGGGGAAGATGGGGCATGTGAGAGGAAGAGTGGGGCAGGGTCCCCAGGCTGCTGGAGGGGCAAGCACAAGGCAGGGTAGGTGTGGGGGGAGAACAAACAGCAGAGGGCAAGCTGTCTCCTCCCCCCACCTTCCTCTACCATGCCTGTCCCCTACCACCTGCCCCCACTGCTCCCCTCACAGCCTGCCCCATACTGCCGGCCCTACAACTACCTCCCCTACCACTTGCTCCCCTATGACTACTTCCCCCACTAATCCAATAATTAGATTCTATACATGGAAAATTATAACATCTTTATAAATTTTCCACATACAGAATCTAATTTTTGGTAGGGTCACTTTAAATTCAGGATTGTCTTGGGTTTGGGTAAATACAGCAAATAGAGAACAGAATATAGTCTGGTTAAGTAGCATACACACACACAGAGGGGATAAGGTATTCAGTAACTGTTTTTCAGGAGACAACCTTATTTCTTGGTCACAATAATAGACATAACATTGAAATTTACCATAAAAATATTTCCCAACTTGGGGTTTCCTAGCTCAGGGTTACAGTCTCAGTTCAAAAGCAGCATTCACCCTAACCATTTCTCCCTTCCTTTGCATGGACAAGTTCTTTTTATATCTTAGCTATAAAGACCTAGTTTTCTATTAAGTCTTTATTTGCCATGGAGAGCTAAGCTATATGCACTTTGTTGTAGGTACATAGGAAGTGAGGAATACTATACAACTCGGGATACATGCAGGTATTCACTGCACCTAATCCATAACCCCATGGCTTGCTTCAGCATAGATCAGGTCTATCTGGTACACATGTTCAGTGGTGCTTGGAATTGTGCCAGGAATCTGATCTAAGTAAATCAGGGTTGGGGCAGTTGTGGGCAGGATTGGAGGAGCTAGTGGGTCCATGGTGGAGGTTGGCAAGTCTGTGGTGGGTTTGGTGAGATGGGGAGGCTGTAGGTCTGTGGTGGGCTGACTCTGCAGGGAAGGGTCTGCTGGGGGGGTGCACTAAAAATATCCCAGTCAAGGTGCTGGGGGATAAAAAAAATGCAGCTTCAAGGCTGGGATGGGTGGCTGGGCTTTCCTAGCTCTGGGGCTACAGATGTTCAATAGATCAGAATAACTTGTTCCTGAACTAATGGTGAAACATGGGGTTCTATAGCCTGGAAAGCACAGCCTCAGGGGTGATCTGATGGCCATCTATAAGTTTATTAGGGGTAACCATCAGTATCTGGGGGAACGTTTGTTCACCAGAGCGCCCCAAGGGATTACAAGGTTGAATGGTCATAAACTACTATAAGACTGTTTCAGGCTGGACATAAGGAAGAATTTCTTTACTGTCCAAGCCCCCAAGGTCTGGAACAGCCTGCTATCGGAGGTGGTTCAAGCACCTACACTGAACACCTTCAAGAGTAAAATAGATGCTTATCTTGCTGGGATCCTATGACCCCAGCTGACTTCCTGCCCTTTGGGTGGGGGGCTGGACTCAATCTTCCAAGGTCCCTTCCAGCCCTAATGTCTATGAAATCTATGAAATCTTATGCAATTTCTGTCCCAGGCCTCCCCCCCTGCATCGTGGCATGATCTCTGGACTGGGTGGGGCTCTTCACTCTACAGCAGAGCTGACCCATCCCCTCTGCTCCCTGGCTGAAGCTCTGGCAGAGACTTGTTTCACCCTGCCCTAGCCCCTGTCACTGCTCTGTGCTTAAGCAGGAAATCCCACCCCTCTTCCTTCCCCTCTCCCACAGCAGGAGCTCCAGCCCCATGAACCCCGGGCATGTCGTATGCTAGCTAATGAAGATGTGTGTGTTTGTCTCCAGTTTCACTGGGACAGGCAGACAGAACAGTGACCATTTAGGGCAGTTTGGAATTAATCAACATGTCAGCTAGTTACCTGTTTAAGAAGAGTTTGAACTAATGGAGTGAAAATATTGTTTTGATGATCAGGTGATAAACACTGTTATCAGCCCCACGCTGGCTTGCTTGCTTGTCACTTTGCTGCAAAAACTATAAAGAAGCAGGGAGGAAAATTGAAAAGTTTGGTATCATCAACAGATATATCCACTGAACCCCCCGCCCGCCTTGCCTCAGTTTGTTAGCAGGGGGCTGGTAACACTCCTGCCCCTTGAGCAATGAGTGGGGAAAAGCCTGGGATGGTGAAGGCAGCCCTCCCTAATCAGAACATCCTGCCGGGGCTTGGCCATGCCTCCCTCAGCTCAGCCCTGTGCAATAGAAGGGAGGGCTGCTGTAGCACCCCCAGCTTCTAGCCTGAGCCACTGCAGGCGTGTGCCTGAATTTCCTCAGTCCAGAGTCAATGTCTGTCTGGTTACAAACCACTTCAGCCTAGCCAGATTAGACTGACCTACAAAGATTGAATCAATTCAGGCTCAGGCTTTTTGTCTTTAGCCTCAGTGTTTAGTAAGACTGAGGAACATTAATCCAGTGATTTTCAACCAAGGTGCTGCAGCACCCTGGGGTGCCACAACCTCCTTCGAAGGGTGCTGAAAGGTGTGAGAAAATAAGTGCAGGCTCAGATTTACCCCTGCGTGGCCACTCCCTCCCCACATACATGCCCAGTCCCTGTGCAAGGAGATAATAAATACAGTTTATGAAATAGGACGCTGCTCAGTTCACAAACATTTTAGAGTGGCTTGAGTCTGAAAGGTTGAGAATCACTGTGTTAGACACATTAGGGAGGCTTACTTTAATTTATGCTTTCTTGCTCTCTCCACAAGGTTGCCTTTTTCCTTTCATACCTCTGTTTCTCACTCCACAAGATGTAAGTTATACCGTCATAGATTCCCGTAGATTTAGTTTGTTTGTAGCTCAATTGAAATGTACTGGTGATATAAATTAGATTCTCTGTCACTCTATTATACCAGCATAGATTTCCATTATGTTTGGACCAGATTTATCCCATTAAATCCAGCCTTTAGACCACTTCAAATTCTATCTGTATGTAGAGAGTCTGTTCTGATGCAACTTAGAAGATATGGGACGGTGGGGAAGAAAATAACATAAGGAACATCATCTTAGACTGCATTAGCCTTTCTTATATGCACCCCTGACTTTGTCTCATTATCTTTCAATGCACATTTGCTATGGAGAAAGAAATTTGCTGGTGATAACAGGAATAAAGAAACTGTAAAAATATCGAATGACTATTGCACAGTAGAATTGTACTTAACATAAAGCAAGCTGTAATTAGATCTTTTTTGCCATATTATTTTCTTTTTGTTTGTCAGAAAAAAACAAATCCTACTTTCTATTGAACTGATTTGTAATGCAAGAGTATATTACAATTATATCTCTGTATAATGCAAATATACATATTTCCTATTCTGTTTACTAAAACAGGGACATGAGTTTCATTCCAACTAGTCAATTATCTACTGACATAGTAAAATGTACAGATGGAAGGTTATTGCTTCAGCTTAGCCCAGGTACTTCCAGGTCATCTACTCAGCACTGTCACAGAAGTGTTTTGCATCTACCTTTTGGGGCCTGTGCCAGGCTGTCAGCCACCTTCAGCTGCTCCAGTAACCACTTGAAGGCTTGTTTCACACAGACTCTCCTTATTAATTAGGAGATATCCTGGGTTACAGGAATAGCCGAACATGGGTCCTTTCAAACAAAGTCTGAACCAGTGAATTTTTATTGACACTGCTTCTATCCTTTGCTGCCATTTCCTTGTGTGTGTGTTTTCAGTTTTGCTGCAATACCTTCACAGAGCAGATTGTTACTATCACGCATGGGCCTTTAGTCACATTGCTCCCTTTAATGCTAGTGGCCAGCATTGCTAAACCCATGTGCATGGAGAAATTATGTCCCATAACTTTCGAATGAAGGAAGATAAGTAGTTCATTTTTCTATCACTTGGTAAGGAAAAGAAGAATGAAGACAATTAAATTATTTCACATTAGTTTTATTTATCCACCTTGTTTTCTTGAATCTGAAAGGTTTATTCATTTTACTTGTTTACAATGCATAGTGATTATGGTGCTGGTTTATCTAACTGGCAGTTGTGAAAACTGATGGACATGGAAGAGCTACAGCATAGCAGCTGCAAGCTCTCATCCATTCATATATATCATTCCACCATGTTCCTCGACCCTGATCTAGAGGGACCTTTTGTAAGTCAGGGGCAATGTAGTCTCTTTGGCCATGTCTGCATGAGACACTGACTGCACAATAGCTCGTTACTACTGTGCAGTAGTGTCACATGTCATGACACGTGACACACTGCTACTGCACAGTAGTAATGAGCACTGTGCAGTCAGCGTCACCTAAAGGCCATTTGGTGACACTACTGTGCAGTAACTCTGGTTACTGTGCAGTCATTTAGTGCTTGTGCATGCAAGTACTAAATGACTGCACAGTAATGACTGCACAATCAGCAGCTCGTGTAGCTGTGGCCCTTGCTTGCTAACTTTTTGGCATCAGAAGATCCCAGTAACAGCATATGAAACAGATATTGTGCTGTGTATAGCTGTCCAGTTTGCTCAGTTAATGCACTTGTAATAATGTGTGGATGGTTGTTATTAATCTCAAATGGATTTGAATCAATATACTAAATTAAGAGATCAGATATCCTATTTCCAAGTTCTTCAGTCAGTTAATCCCAAACAATGCTATTTTAATCTATAGCTGTATACTATTCTGTAATAGTAGTAATTCTGAACTATAAAATAAGAAAAAAATATTTTATGAATGAAATAAAGAAAAAATCTAGAGATGAACAATGTTGATCTGTCTCACTTCAGTTTGGGAGACAGAACAAATTGCAGCTGATCTTTAAGGTCATGCAATACAATTCTCACTACTAATCTTAGCCATAACCTTACCCTAAACTTAAACTTTTTATTTCCTCATATAATTTTGAGGGAATGAAGGTTGCTGAATTCTAAGATTTCAATATTTCATGTTTCTTCTTGAGTCAGGATGAAAAATAGCAGTCTTGGAACTGTTCATTAAACAGAATATTTATTCCAACTCCATCTAAATATGTCATTTTGATAAAGTTGCAATGCTTCATTTTGACTTGACAAAATATATAATTTTCGCAACCCTATTCAGCTTTCTCAGATAAAATAATAGTACAAAATTAATATTTGAACTCTATCAAAATGAAATATTTATTATCAAAGTTTTTAATAAGTTTTTAATAAGTATAAATATATTTTTGGAACACAGTTCATTTTTGTTGAATAAACATTTTTGAAGAAGTTACAGAAACTGAGGGATCAGAACCTCTGAATTATGGAGCTTAATGTTTCTGCCTCAAACTGTCTATCTTCAAAATGAAATGATATTTAAACCTTACAGCAAGTTTCCTGATTGGTTAATGTTTACACTATTTTTATGATATAAAAGCTACCTCCATCTGAAGTGTTGCTGTAATATATATGTTAAACATCTCTTAGACCAACCTCACTCAAGGCCTGATTGCTATTGTTCTATCTTTCATCAATTTTGGCACTCATTCTTGAAATTAGAAACTTCTTGTTTTTCTAACATACTCACAATCTGTAAATGGCAGAAATAATGATTTGGCATTTAGAAAGCGCTAAAGCATTAGAATTGTTATGATTACGTGACTGAAAACAAAGAACTTTATTAAATTCTTCATATGCTTTCCCTTGAAATATTTTCACAATATTATTTACCCCTAATTTTTTCTTAAATAGAATTAGGCTTTGACTTTTCCATCTCCATAACAACATGCTTGATTTCAATACACTGATCATAGTGGGAGCTCCATATACTTTCTATATTTAGTACTGCTAAATACAAATTATTTTTAAAAGAATTCTTAGGACGTTTTTCATAAACTCTCACATTTGTACTGTGTGCAGCCAGCCTTCACTATTCAATGGACAGACAGATGTACAATTATGGAAATGCCTTTTCTTTGTCCCATCAATTTCTATATCTAAATTTAGTTGACCTAATATTATTTTCCTTTTCTCATTGCATGTTATTTTAAATGGTCAATTGACCAACAAAGTAGCAGATGTTCTAAGAGCACCTCTGAATTCCAGAACAGCTATTGACATGTATAGACAAAACGAGAGGTGTGTGTGCATGGCACTGTAAAGCAGGCTAAGTGCTTTTGCATCGCTTTAATGGTGTCAGTGTTTGCATGCCTCGGCGGCATATTGTGCATTAAGCAGTGGAACAGGTCCTGTGATAAGACCATACCCTTCATTCAGTTGTACTACACAGACTCTTTTCTTGCTCTGATATACTTTTTTCTAGATGTGGCTTTCCTTTCCAAAACAGCCTCGTAAGGGCTCTTTTAGATCTTCCAACACCTAAAATTTAAGTGCTTTTCTCCAGGAGGGTGATCCAGATTAAGAGCTTTAAATAGCTAGATTTGCTAATGGGGAAGATAGGTAATTCCCAAGGTAATCCAGACCATCTAGCTGCTAGAGGTGCCCACTAAACCAGTGAGCTTTTAGGACCACAAGAGGCAGGGATGTGCCTGAACCCATTTTTATCCCTTAAAAATTAGATGCATGAGTTAGAGGTACAAGGGAGGCTCTTTTGCCATCTTGGAAGACAGATTGAAGGAAAGGAGTCACATTCCTAAAGCCATATTCATAGGGGAGTCACATACTTAAAGCCAGGACACCTACCGATGGCAGTGTGTGGGGGGGCAGACAGGCTGGGGTGCCCAGGCAACAGGGCCAGGTTCATTGGTGGCAGAGAAGCTGGCAGTGGTAGCTGGAAGGAGTCACTTTCCTTTTGGGACTTCTGGGAATCTGAATCTGGTGGTCACACCACCCTACTTTTGCTGTATGCCTCAGGGGCAGTGAGACCAGCTGCACATACCAAGGTCTGGTCGGCCCCCATGCCTGGGCCAGGTGGGGCTGAAGGACCTGCTGCTGGACAGAAAAAGTCCCTCCATGGGCTAGATCCAGCCCATGGGCTATATTTTGCCAACCCCTGGGCTGTGGAAGGGGGAGAAGGGTCAGAGGGAGGGATCGCCTTTCACCTCTCTGTTTATATTTGTGTCAGAAGTCACTAACTTTTGAGGGGGAGCTCTGATTCCCCACAGTCAGACTTATTTCTTTAAGTTAACCAGTGAGTGTCTGATGTAAAACACAGCATTTTACAACAAGTTCAAGTGACTTGATGAAGAATGACTTGCATTTGAAAGCTTGTCTAACTTTATCCCAACCTTGTAGTTGCTTCAATAAAAGATATCACTCACGAAGATTCTTGCCTCTCTGATGTGCCAAATTCCATATAAGTCATTACTGAGGCACCTACATGGCCAATTCGAATCTGACCTTTTGTATGTTTTGCAATTTTTAATAGCCTCTCTCTTCTTTTTTTTAAAAGTAAATTGATTTTTTTATAATTCTATGATTTTTTTATTACCTGGCTCCTGAAAATCCCCTCTCCCCCAACCCTTTTAAGTGTCAGTTACTGATGTTGTTTATCACTGTCATCATTCTACTTGTTTTATTCATTTCTACCGTGATTACTACATAGGTGTCTAATATCATGAAACCCAGACATTCAAAAAAAAAAGAAAAAAGAAAGAAAAAAACAAGGAACATTTTAAACAGACCTTTGATTAAAATCAATAGAAGGTCAAAAGATTCCATGTGCATTCAGCTCCCAGCAGGTGGGTGTCTGCTGGAAGTAGAAGCACAAAGTAGTCTCTGCAGAAATGAAGTTTGGCTGAACTTACTGAACTGATTTAGCCACATGCCTAAGTTTTTATAGGTGTTCTAATTTTTATTGTTTTCTGAATTGTCCATTTGTTGTTTGCCTATTGGACTAGAGCTTCATTAGTTAATGTTTGTAATGGGCTTGAAAGATGAAAAGCACTCTATGTTTACAGTAAGTGCTAAGTGTGGTTTTTATCTGCTATCGGGACAGCCTGAATGTCTTTAAGTCCATTTATTTGGTACAGAAGATCTATTTTAGAAAAATGGGGGATGTTTTTTGGTTCCTTATTCTTTGATGCCATCTTGGAAGAATATCCACATACTAAAGAAAACAAAAAGTATGTTCAATTCACAAGCCTGAGGGGAGCTTATTTAAAGCTAATAGTTTTTCAGTTTCTATTTACAAGAAAGAAAATGGAAGTTCTGTTTTGAGCCATTATAAATCAAAGAACCCATTCCCAACCATGTAATATGGTTATTTTTCTCAGGGAAACAGGGTACCACTTTGATTTGTACTGGTCCCATAAAAAGATAAAACAATGGTCACAAAACTAATCTATTCCTTATTAGAATCAATGAGCATCTTTATATGCACTGGAGTCAGCGTAATGTTAGGAGCAGGCAAGAGAAAGGAAGGGAAAGGGGGTTGAGGGAGAATAGGAAGGAAATGACTGAATCCTGGAAAAAATAAATTGGGTCTGTATCTTGGGAAATCATTCTTATCATTTGGGGGATAAGGGATTATTCAATTCTTCACTTATTTCTGTTACTGTTGGATTCTTCCTGGCTGGATTTCTTCCTGGGTTCTTTCTGGTTTGCAAAAAGATGCAAGGACAAAAATAATAATGATAATAAAAAAGCAGATTAAAAATTTGGACTGGCAAACACTAGAACATTTGCTTTAACATATAACACTGTTTTATCCTTACTTCAAACTAAATCGAACCATGGCTGTTAGATCTTACGCAGTATGCATCCCTAGCTGAAACTTCAGGCTAAATTTTCATTTTGAACAGGGAATTAAACACTTAAGTATCCTATGTACCTGATGAGCCCTGTTATCTTGCATTGTTATTCAAGCCTTTGCAGCAGTAATTGCCTGACACAGAATCAACTGACTCTGTAAAACCAAAGTTTCAAATGTTTTCTTCAAAATATTGTTCTCCAGCTTATTATGCTCAATATCACTCAGAACAGTCCCAAGAAGGTTGAACAAAATTGCCTTTTTGCTTCGTTTCTAATGTACTGAAAGTGTTCTGTTGCAGTTTTATATCCCTCCTATTTTACAGAAGTGACACAAATTATTAACTCTGTTTTTGTGAACTGCCATTGTTTGCAATAGAATCACTGCATAAGACTTTGAGGTGCATATTGTGAATTATAAAATGAAATGTGGAAATCAAGTGATATGATTGGCTTCCCTTGCAGTTAACTGAATGTAATAACGTAAATAAGAACAGTCCAATTCTTTTGTTAGTTGGCTTTAAAGGGACCCACATAGACCCTGGGTAGTTACAAACAACACTCCTGAAGAAGGTATCCATGATAATTGCCTCCTATTGATATAAACCAATTATAGTTTTAGTTATACAGCACTTCCATCCCTTCAATCTTTTGAGGAATTTGGGACGAAGCACAATTTCTATAAGCCTATTACAAATAGTAATAATATGTATAAGGAGCAAAACATAAGAAAACCTGATAAAAAACCTGAAATTAAATATTTAAAAAGCTAAACTATTAACATGGTAACCATGCACAATAAAATGATAGCAGAAATAAGTACAGTGTGTTTTATACTAGCATGGTAGATTCTATAAGCCCAAGAACTAAATTCTGATCTAAAATATTGTCCTGTTAACATATAGAACTGTAAGATAAAAATCTGTTTTTTACTCTCAGATCTGGCAAGCAGAATTGTGACATTTTCTCCATAAGTCTTAGATAATGTTGGAACTATGTCCAACTAAATCTTTTGGAAAATTCTAAGCAGTATATGGATCCTTTCTCTTCGTATGTTTATGTCCCTGTTTTTTGCCCCTGTCCTTCCTGACCCTGACCAAAATTATGTATGGAAGTGCCAAAATGCTGTAGCATAAGCATAAAACAATGCACAATAAATTGGCCTGTTTCTCTCCCTACAGTTTTTGGCATCATGGGCAGAGGAGCATGAACACGTGAAAAAAATTACTCTGTACTTTTATCTGAATTTTTACAATACTCACTTTAGGCGTGTTACTAATCTTTTTTCCATAATTTCTAGGCACATTTGTGTGACTGAATTTTGCAAAAGATTATGAAAATGAATTATAAACTATCATTTAAAGTTAATTTTAAAGTCTCTTTTTCTGAGCAGTTGCCCCAAAAAACTTTATATAAAAGTTATGCCTGTTGAATTAAGGGAAACGTGACTTCTGGCAGACTAATGTAACCAGCCACAATAAAGTAATACAGATCCAATAGTAGGTGATTTAGCAAAGATAGTCAGGGTTCATTTCATAGAATGATTTTAAATAAAGAAGGTATTTTTGAAAATTATGATTTTTGAACCAAGGGCAATTCCATGACTAAAACAGTAAGTGCAATTTATTAGATAGCTATGCTTTTTTTCTAACCCAGTTCCAATAGTAATGAAGATTTTTTTTTTTTGATGTTTCCAGCCACCATGTAGCCATGGCAGAAATTGTGAGAAATCATGAAGAAAACTTATTTTTGACACAAAATTTCCAGCTGAATTTTGTGGTTGGAACAAGTTTGTACAGTCACCTGAATGATCTCAGCTACACATGCTGTTGCTAAAGTAAAATGTCTGCCGCATGCTATAACTATTCCCATTTCTGGCTGAATTTAAAGTCTGGCTGCAATAAAGCCTAGGAACTTTGACACCACATGGGCTCAGTATCCAAGATTTAAATCTTTCATACACTTCCTGTTGTGCCATAGTACCTGGAAGTTCCTTATTTTACTTTGTCTTTGTAATTCCACCCAAAAAGCCACAAAGATTCCCTAGGCACTTACTAATTTCTAAATGTTTAAATGCAGTCTTGTCTCCCACAAAGAGAACAAGGTGAAACCAGCATGTTTTCTAATACTTAGGACTTAAAAAGATGCAGCTGAATTGGTTCTGTGGTTTTCAGCAATGAGTGTTACTATTGTGTCATGCAATACAATAGTTTCTAAGCTCTCTTAACCACAGCATCAAGGGAAACTCATGCTCTTGTTCCCTTGTAACCTTGTAAATCACACTATCCATTTACATGCTTTTAGTAAACAAAAGGATTTCTGCAAGTACTTTCATTAAACTGAATTTCCCACTGTGATGACAGTCCTCTGACCTATGCTTGCACTGAGTGACTACTTGAGGTTGGTACTAGTGACTGAAAGAAAAAACAGCCAAGCTGGAGTATTCAGAGACTGTGTCCTTGGCAGGCAAGTTTTCAAAGATGGCTATCTAAGCAGAGAGAACATGTGGGTTAGATGACTGAACACCAAACTAGAGGACTGGACCTTTTGACTTCTATTGCTAGTTCTGCTACTGTCTCAGTTTTGTAATATTAGGGAAGTCATGTTAGCTCCCTGCCAAAGACTTCTCATAGGCACAGGACAAACCTCAGGGGGACAAAGGCAAGCCCCTCAGTGAGTCCTACCCATTTAGGGATGCTTCAGGCACAGAAGGGAGACCTCTATTCTTGAGGTAGTCACATCTAAACTGCCTATAGGAGGCTCTGCTGCCTCAAAAGTCTGCAAAATATAGCATTATTTCATCACTTTCCACAGCCCCCAGCCCTATTCCTAGTATGCCCTGCATCCTGGAGTTTCAAAGAGAGTAGCTTGCAACTCTGCCACAACAATTATGTTTGTTGGGGACCTCTCCTTGGGCAAACTCAGTATCTTGAGGCAAGCCCTATATGCTGCTGCAGCATTGTCAAAGGCAGTAGTGAGACAAACAGTTACAGCCTCTATGGGTGTCTCTACACATGCATGTAAGCACACCTAAATTTAATGTGCATTAGCTTAATGCACATTAAGTAGGTTTAGGCAGATGTCTACATGTGCTGGCATTAAAGAGCATTAATGCTGTGTGTAGACTGACTTGGAACTAAAGTTAGTCCCAAGTCAATCAACAGATACAGTGTTAATGTGCTTTAATATATCTACATGTTCATTAATGCACTTTAACTATTTACGCTAAATGAAGATATCAAATTTTAGTGTGAATAACCTAAATTCACTTTTTTAAATGCACATTAAGAGCACAAATGTGTAGGTGCACACCTATAATACACATTAAATTAGGCTAATATGCATTAAAGTGTCGTGCAGCTGGACCCAGTTGTCTCAGTTGCTCAGCCTATAAGAGCAGGAGAATAATACCTGTCACAATGTTTTTATGAGGAGTAACTAATTTTTGCTTAGAACAAGTACACTAGAGGCACAAGTTTTTCCCCCAAAAAGAGGACAGAAGGATCACAAGTGTGGCACCTCTTGGTGACACAGTTGCCTGCCTCTTGGTGACACCATGCAGGCATCAGTGACCTCGGAGGTCCCTCCAGACTTATGTTTCTATGACTTCTAAATGAACCAGAGAATTAGTCTCTTCCCTGCTGACAGCCATCTTATTGCACAGACTGCAAAAGTTAGTTATGGCATCCACATACTGAGCCCTTCAAGTCCATATATATGAATTCAAAAAGGCAATTACTTGAGTTAGGTTTGCAATTTTAGGGCTAAATAATTCCCTACAAGTGCTTATTTAGGAAAGGGTGTATGAAAATTGTAGATGTGCAACTAGAGAATACAAATTTGATAATTCAGTCCCCAAAACAAATGGGAAAGTGACTAAATCTACCAGGAAATTAGAGTTCTGTTTGCACTGTATTATTAAGTCAACGTAGATTGTGCTACTGACAAACTTTGTCCTTTCCAACATGGATCTTACCTTGTTGAACACAAGTCAGCAAATGATACTTTATCTTGTTTTTATCACCCTTGTAGTAAGATATCTGGGGCAGGCTGCCCATGTAGTTTAATGGGGAATGCTGTTTTGGCTTCATTTTACCTTCTATTATCCTCAGGGAGTAGGGTTATCATAAATATTCAAGTGCGAAGCCAAATGAGATATTTGGCTTGATCAGTCATGTTTACTTAATGTTCATGTAAAACTTAATAAATCCATGAATTTTCTAGATGATTTCAGTTTCTTCTTTACTATACTGCCAATTTTCATTATTTTATTGTAAATCTTGTAATACCTGTCACTTTTATTAAACCCACAGTTCCTGGAACCATGTGACTGTGGGAGAATGTCACATTTCCTTTTCTTTCCTCTCCCTGCCTTTCCTTTCCTTTCCACAATTCTAGCCCTTGTGGATATAGACAAATGCTTAAAAATCTGAATGCTAAGGGCACACAATTTTTGTGCTGGGTACAGTGTTACTGTCCTGCCTAAAAAGCTGATTATAATATAAAGAGGGAAGACAAACAAAGACTGGGAAAGGAAACAAAAATAACTGCCTGGAGCCACACAGTAGATAAATGTCAGGCCAAGCTGAGAATTCAACTTGCCTGATCCCAGCCCAGTTCTGGAGCACAGTGTCGACTAGAAAGTGAAATTAATACAGAAATAAAATAATGCTGCTTAGAGCTTCTTGAAGTTCAGGGGGAGTGTGCTCATTGCTTAGGAAAGGATGTAGTCATTTTGAGCCTTGTCATCTCTACCAACTGCTCTTGCACTCTTTGGGGTGCCTTTGACTCAGGAGCTATAGGGTAAAATATTCAGTGGAAATAATAGGGACTGAAACAGTCTTCTCTGTGACTGGTAGGCTAAGTACAGACAGTCAAAAAGCCTGAGGCTGAATCAATTCAATTACTGCAGGTTAGTTTAAGCCTCATAGATTGAACCAATAAACAAGTTAACATATATTCACTTTTTGATTCTGGAACTGCAGCCACATCCCTGCAGTGGCCCCAGCCAGAAGCTGGGGGTCATAGTGCATGTCTCTCTGCTCTGTTGAAGCAGACAGCTAGGGCCAGGGCTAGCTTGCCCATCCTTTGAGCGGGGGTTTGTGGGGGAGATACAAAGCAATCTGGGATGCTGAGGGACTGTAAATTAGCTTGAATCTGGAGGAGATCCGGGACAGAAGTTCAATAAACCAATTTAACCTAAATCACTTAAGTTCGATACTACATCAATTTAGGTTTATTTTAACTGGTTTTGGCCAGTTTGAAAATAGTTTATGTGCACTGAACTTCTGTTGTGTTACAGATTTGAAACAGTTTCTGATCACTTATACCGGTTTATGTGTAATTTCTGTCCCTAGCCCTAAAGGGAGTGCTCTTCCTGCCTACTCCTTTGAGCATCTGTGTAGGGGAAGGACCACATTTTGCCTCAGAATGATTTGCTTTGCATTATACAGTCTGTATCAGAGCTAGAAAAAGATGTCTTATCTCCTGACTGTCAGTCATTAACTCTTCCTTTGAGCTTAAACTGGTCTCTCTTAAAAATAGACTGAATTCACTATCTCATTCTACACATGCCACAAGTCATCTATTTGAATGGGTTCTGGCTGGATACCACTAGCTCACACTGGATTAGAAATGGTGATCCAGAGGTGAAAAACAACATCTTGTTACAAACTGTGCTGAAATACCAGTCACCAATTATTCTTTAGTGACAAGGCAGTTTTTGAGCCATTGTAAATTAGATCAGGTTTCAAGTATGCTTCAGTTACTGAAGGAAGGTTTGGGTTGATTCATACAGGAAGGAATTGGAAGTACATGAAAAGAGGGGAATTGTTCTTTTAAAGCAGGATTAGTGGAGTTTTTCGGATATGGAGAAAATCAGTTGGTATTTTTATTCTCCATTTATTGACTGACTGTACTACAGGTGTCAAGACCGTATCTAGAATAATGTGTTTAGTTCTGGGTGTCTGAATAACAGAAAAAATAGTGATCAATTAGAAGGATTTCAGAGAAGAATAACAAAAAGGGCCTGCTCAGATGATTAAAGGGCCTGGTAGGATGGATTTGGGACTTGAGAAGACAGATTTAAAAGACTGAAATAGTTATAGCTTGAGTAAACCATAACAGGTATAAAGATTTGAAGGGTTTATTCACCAAGAGGAGAGAGAAAGTGTTTAGAGTGATTTCAATTACTCTTAATTTAAGTTTGACAACAGAATTGAAGTTAGGATTGGCATGCTCTGAAACCTTCCTTCATACTGAGGCAGGTCCTCAGTTATAGCTCCTATTGTTCTGTCAGAGATTCGACTTTTAAAATATCTGAGTTCAGGGAGGTGAAGGGATGGTTTTTCTTACAAAAAATCTCCTCCAACCTTGAAAAGTTAAAGACATAAGTTAACAAGTTAGCAGACTAAAACTTTATTTAGTGATAGCTCCAGCATCCTTTTCTCCAAAGTCTGAGCAGGAAAATGAAGAAAAAAGTCGCATCTGTATTAGACAGAAAATGGAGTAAAGAGTTAAATGATGTTTTCTTAAAGCTTAGAAAGTCTAATAATTACAGATGTGCTCAAACCCAACCCCGCATTCAAAAACTTATTCTGCAAGGGAGTTCAAATTTGACTTGTGGTTTAGCTTATTCTCTCTGGGGAAGGTTCAAAGGTCATGGAAGACATGAGTCCAGGCCATAATGATATGTTCCAACTCTTCCTGAGGTCACCACTTCATTCTACCGAGGTTTTTTTTCTCTAAAGCTAAACCAAAAAAGTTGCTATATAAGGAACTAGAACTCAAGGCAAAACTGGAAGCTTCCTTTTATCATTTTACTTTTTATTCTTTTTTTCCACAAACCCTTAATCTCAAAAGTGATAAATTCTTCCTTAATGTTTTTCCCCCTTTCCCCCTATGGAATAACCATGAACAAACCTTAACTGCCTATAATTAATATAGTATATTGTGTGTTCAGTTATTTTGTTTGTTTTCTTGCTTCTTTGTTTGATCATTAACAGTTATATAAGAATTTCAACATTCAGAATATGAGTTGAAATATCACTTAGTTGTAAATCATCAGATAAGATGCCTAGTAACACAGTGCCTAATTCCTGATTGGAGGAGAGCAAAGAATGTAAGTGACTTTTTGACACATTGTGGTCTGGGTTTTGGGGCTGCTGTTAGCGACAGAATTCTCTCCCTAGCGGCACCAATGGCTACCTTAGTCTTTATCAAGCTGTTCATGGGCATTACTATAGCCTGAAATCTCTATAGGGCTGTGGCAATCCTCTCCTACATCCATACACAACCTCCCACTTTTGACCAGAATGTACTATGCCTCCTATCTCAGCTCTTACATTTACCATGTATTGTTCCTGAGTGAGGGGCCTTTCCTTTGGCCATTGTGGTGCATTTACATTATAACCCATAATGCCACAGGAAAAGTGTTTTAGATTGAGCAGGTTCAGAACTGGATGGGGTTAGAAGCATGCTATGGATCTGAGTAATACTTCACAGCAGTTTAACACCAGTATATTTCCATTGGTAACAACGGAGTAATACTGTTTGACAGCACTGAATATAAGAATAGAAATGAAGATCATGTGCCCAAACTACAAAAATTTGTGTAGATACACATCCAAGAAGGCCCTGATAATCTATCGTCAACCTTTCTATCTCTCTCCCGCAATCCTGTGTCAGGCAAATTGGCCAGCTACTGCGTAGCACCCATACAACGAAGGGTGTGCTCATACACCGATAACCACTGGCCACGTCCTGTCTCTGGGCTCGTTCTAGCCGCGATCAATTAGGCAGAGAACGAGGGAGTGTCCGGTATGCAAGTTTATTGCTCTGCAGAGGGGTACTCAACGTCCAGAAACAAAGAGATCCCCCAATCTGAGTTTGATAGTACTCTTTATGTTAACAGGTCATACATATACAAATATAAGTATACATAGACATAAGGCATATATGCACACGCATCTTTGGGGAATTTCCACAAGTCTGGGGTCCTTCTACGTGCTGTTGCTGGGTTACAGAATGCAGAACAGAGCAAGCTTGAGCTGGCTGAAGCTGGTTTGGTGGTTTCCAAACCTACTGTCAATCAAGGGGTGGTGGGGGGGCATATTTCAAGCTTCTGCTTTTAAAAGGTCATCTCCTGCTTCCCGTTTTTTATTTATGGTTGTTTTTCTTACACCTGCAAGAAGAAAGTGACAGAAATCCCTCAAAAATCACATGGTATCATCAAGCCTATATTATGAACTGATGGGGAACACGTGAACAACCAATGGTTATTTCCTTTTCATTATGATTCACACATATCTTTTACAAGAAGGTAAGAAGCCCTAAACTGTTTTGTTGCCAGAGGACCTGGGAAAACTCACCTCTCCCATTTTTTACTATATCCCTTTGTCTGACCTCTAAGGTATTATTAGGCAGCTACTCCCAGGTTTTATTATGTAGTTTGAGATGTGAATATGTCTAGCACTACATACATACAAAATATTAACTATTATTATGATGCCTTGGAATAATCATCGTACTGGAAAATGGGACAAGGCAGCACAACTTTGCAGCTAGCCCATTTGTCTGTAATGCTTGGCACGTGCAGGGTGCAGTTCTTGCACTTCTTGCACAGAAGGTTATCTCAAGGTTTCTGTGCCATTTAAGTCTCACTTAGAAGCTATTCAGAGAGTACAAGTGGTGCACAAGCCTCACTTTGGCCTGGTGCACAGAACTGAATTTCACCCGCTGCGAGGCACTAACTGTAGAATACTCCTTCTCCTACTGCTAGGAGGTGTTGTTTGTGGGCCTGCTGGCAGTTTTGATCTCACTAATGCAACCACACACAGATCTCCCAGGGTGGAGGGAGAAGTTGAAAGACAGAACCGAATTGCTTTTTGTGCTCTCTTCTGTCTCTGTCAGCATTGATTCATTGTGAAGTCTCTGCTTTCACAAGCAAGATGAGCCTAGCAGGGCTCTGTAGCAAACAGTTTTACAATTGTTACTGGGCAAACACAACAATCGTTTAAAAGTCTAGAATTGAATAGCAGGGGTTTATTTTGCTGCTGGATGCTTATGCATAAATATGCATGGACAGCAGGGTCCTTTTTCTTGCTCAGTACAGCTGACAGAGAAAATTAGATATTTAGATATTAGAAAATTAGATATTTACCTGTTGTGTTACCATAATCTCTCTACTATACAAATATCTAGACCTATTATCTTACTGTATTGTCTATATATATACTAGATGTGACAAAGTAACAAAGGAGGAACAATGCTGCCTTGTGCAGGATGGAGCAGGAAGGCATGTACTGCTAGTTGTTGTATTTAATGCTGAGATCAGAGCTCTGTTTTATTAGACTGACCTGTGTACATACACAGTCTCTGCCCAAAGAGCTTACCATTTAAACAATAAAAACAAAAACTGGGGGAAAGGAAACGTTATTACCCTCCATGATCCAAAGAGAGATTATGTGATTTGCCCCATATCTCACAGATAGCAATAGTGCATGGCGGACACAGGAAATGAACTGAAATCTCCTGTACATTGAGGATTGTTTGAAAATGGGAAAATACTGAACCAGTTAAAAAACAAGTAAAAAAATAAAATTGATAAACAAAAAAGAAAAAAAAAACCCTCTGTATATAAAATGTAACACTTTTTTGTTTTAAACTATATAAAAAGTTATTAATAGGATTAGAAGAATTCTATTAAAAGTGATTTTTCCTTGCAATTTGCAAACCGATGTACTTCTTCCTTTCCCTGATTTCTTCACCTCAGTGTTACAATGAATATTATTGCTGGTGGTATGGTCCACAGAAACAGTGGGTTTTAGAGAGTTCCACAGAATGAATTAATGTGTCTACAAAATAGATTCAAAAAGAGGCATTATTATTGCCTAGTTTAGTCCAATAGTACCTGGAAATCTAATCATGGTCCATGTTCACACAGTGATAGGCTCTGGAGGGTTGCTTCTGAAATAGAGAGAATATTGTATTTTATATAATGTGGAGGTGCAAAAGTACTGGGGAAAACAGCAAAACGAAACCTTTGGTGCTGAGGTACTGTACAGATGGTTAATAATTCACTCATTCAGAAGCTGGTGGGTATCGCAAAAGACTAGCTGTACATTCTTCATCATCAATATTTTTTCCTGACAAGTGGTTATTTGATTATAATGATTTAAAAGTTAAAAAACAAAACAAAAACAACTTCTACGTCCCTCTTCCTGCCTCCCACCCCGCTTCATATTTCTTTTATTCAAGACTTAAATCTTCCTGGCTTGAGAGGTTGCGGTGTGCTTTTGGGTTTGGGTTCTAGCTGGCCTAAAGATACCTAGAGCATCACTGATCGGTTCCTTCAATATTCAGAAGCAATTAGGATGTAGGCAGTATTAATCTTCCTTAATAACCCTTTAGCAGTGCTTATGGAATAATAATGAAAGGTGTGAAGGAGCTGCATGCAAAGCAGGAAAGAGCAGGAAAGAACTCTATAGCTGAGATGGAAGGATGTATGTGTGAATATGGCTTATACATATCAAGCTACTTTAGGGCTGGGATGTGGT
The DNA here is from genome assembly GCF_052110815.1 of Crocodylus siamensis. Taxonomy (NCBI): domain Eukaryota; kingdom Metazoa; phylum Chordata; order Crocodylia; family Crocodylidae; genus Crocodylus; species Crocodylus siamensis. The sequence continues at coordinate 261,300,202 of NC_143396.1, forward strand.
TAAAATTTACCCTTGCCCCCTCCCATATATCTGCCTCAAATAGGCAGAAAACAGGCAGCCCATCCTCATTTTCCTGAGACCCTGAGTGAATGATACCCCTATGCAAACTAATTCATTACAATGTGGAATCTCATCAACAATGTAGAAACATTAAATACATTTAAAATATGTCAAGATGTTGTCTCCACAGAAACAATGTTTAGTCACTTAGGTCACTAAAAGCAGCTTTTTCAAATTATCCACAGACATTTTGCCAGGCTGCCCACATATCTCTAGATAAAAGCAAACTGTTTGCTTCACTGTGTAGAATAATTTATAGGTAGAGACCAATTTGCTTCCAAAGAAACAGCAGGTTGCCTTCCCTTTCCTCAGTACAAAATGCATTATGCTAAATGTAGTACAGAGCATTTGTGTTCAGAAAAGGGAATTGTTTTAATGAATTTAGAGTTATTAATTTTACCAGACATGCCCATCTTTTGTCATTGAAAGATCTAAATCTGTTGGAGAAGGGTCAAGAATGCAAACAAGGGATTTCTCTCTTTCTCTCTTGCCATGTAAGTGGAACTGGTGGGAAGCCAATAATCATTTTTTGCAACAACTTACAAGGTTTCAAAATGGAATGAAAATAAAATCTTAAAATCTTTTGAAAGTTCCTATAAAATGGAACCGAACTGAAGGCATCCATTTTTGAATCCGAACTGTCAGGTTTTTAATTCTCCCTCACACTCTGTGAGAAGGTGATCAAAGAGCCCAGAGTCTCCGAAACAATCCTACTAAATACTTCATCAAAATCAATGCATCTCCTTGAAATCTTACCTTCTCATCAAAACAGTGTATTTCAGTGAAAACACATTTTGCTGAAAACGTTCTAACCGGCTTAACATTTAAATTCCCTTTCTCTCTCAGCCCACTTCTACAACCCCTCAGTCTTAACACGCATACTATATGGCACTTATACAAGTGCATCAAGGCTGCTCCAACATGCTGCAAATACAGTGCGTCCAAGCAGACTTGATCAATCGAGTCTGCTGGAGTGTGGTAATTACCGCACCCCAGCAGACTCCAGCATCGCATGTGTCAGTGTCCTTGCAATAAAAAATGGAAGCAGGACCACTAACTAAAGTTTGTTCAATGAGCTTTAGTTCAAGTGCCACCACCACTAGTTTTCTGTGCAGGAAGGCTGATATACATGACTCTTTGGGAAAGTGTATAGGTGCCACATATATCTAATTCTGAGTTGTACTTAAAGCAAAAAACTAAGATGACACCCATCCAAGCCATTTTACCTATGATTTGAAATCAGAGTTTAAATGTGTATGTATAAAAAGTCACTCTTTTAACATCCTGAACCCACACACACCTTTGTAAAATTTAGAGTTGTTCAGTGTTAAAATGGTACAGTCTGTGAAACTTGGCCTTGGGGGAAGGTTAATAAAGACACCAACTGGTCTGCTCAGTAGCATTTTCCTACTAGATGTGGAACTCCATTTAATATCATTCCTGGAGGGGATCATCTGTTCCCCTATTCTCTCTGGAGTGAAAATGTCATGGTGGTGACCATCTGGAGTATGTCTGGTAGAGGAAACAGCACTCAGCAGTTTTATTCTGAGAATATAGATATCTCCTCCTAAATAGATGCTTCAGCTATCAGAGACTTGGGGCTGCCACTGAAGGCCATGCAGAAGTTTCAGTTAATGCAAAAGATGACAGCCTATTTTCTGGCCCCTGCATGTTGAACTGATTTCGTTTCTGCTCATGAGTGCAGTAGAAGATACTGTTTTTTATTTGAAAAGCAATATATATGCTGTTCATTTCACTATATCTATGTGCTTTAACAACCAAGATCAGCCGAGGTCCTCTTGTTCATAGTCCCCAAATTAAGCTATAGGCATAAACCTCTTGTTGAATGATTTTCAGTTGTAGAACCATCTTATGGTTCTGCCAGAGCCTGGACTCTCTACACCCAAACACTTACATTAGGTTAGAAAAGATATGAAGGATATCTGAAGGAGAAGCTGGGGTGAGTAATAGTGAATGACAATACATATTGTTCACAGTAAGCAATATACTTCTTTGGTATTTAATACCATTTTATTCCCATCTATCAGCTAAGGAGTGATGACAATGGCAAATGAAGTCTTGACACTCATTAGTTACAATGATGTAGTGCAGGGCTGTTCAACCTCTGAGTGGACGAGAGCTGCATTCTGTGTGGGAAACATCTATGTAATCTGTGGGTCCTGCAAGCCATGCACTGTGCAGGCCCCTCGATGTGCTGGCACTCCCATCTGCCACACTGCCTCCCACACTGTGAACACATCTACACAAGACCCTTTACCTTGAGATTAGAGCTAATTACTGTGCAGCAAGTGTCACCGTCTACACATGCAGATGCTTACCAGCTGTGTCTACATGAGCAAGTACTAAATGATTGTGCAGTAACTGGTGTTACTATTCAGTACTGTCACCAAACAGTTTTTTTCCTAATGCTACTGCACCATAGTAATGAGCTACAGTACATTGCTTTCCCTGCTCTGCCCCTTTTTGGTGGGGGGAGAAGGTTTACTGCTGGCTGAACATCCCCTAATGACAAGTAGAAATAGAACTCCATGGGCTACTGTCAACTTGAAGGAATCTGAATCTGAATTTTGAAAGATATAGCTCTTTCCTGAGATGATATCATGTTTTTAAAGGATTTCCTGAAGCTTGTGTTCTGATGAGAAAAAGTCTCTTTTTATTAATTTGTAGGGCTCTAGTTGACAATAGATCAAAGAGCTATAGCAGGATGCAGTGTCTGAAGCCTCCTTAAGCATATACTTTGTCACCAGTACCACTTTGTAAGCTTTCCCCAAGAATATGCAAACCTTTCCATGGCAGTGCAGGCCCAGACACTTTTGAAATTCATCCAGGTCTGCATTTCATGTATGTTTATGAGCTCATATTAGGAAGCAAAAGTAGAAATGTTCTGATCAATGAACAAAGAGTGAAAGAAAGATGTAAGGGGGAATTATCTACCTAAATGTAATGAGTCACTTTGATAAAGCCTCAGTATTTCACTGGAAATCCTTAACTTGCAAAAACATTGCCCCCATGGACTACATTGTGTCTACAGAACTTGCCTGATGAAAGCTTATGTTTTTCTTTCCCTGGCAACTAGTCATGGCATGCCTGTAGACATGTGGGATACCTGCTCCAATGCACCATAATTACAGCGTGTCTGCTGAAGCATGCTAATTAGTGTGCTCCAGAAGTTTCAGCATCTCATGTATTCAGCATCCCTGTGCTTCAAAATGGTGGCAAGGGGGATTTTAAATAAAGCTCATCATGCGGCTTTAGTTAAAGTGCCCCTGCCACCATTTTGAAGTACAAGAGATGCTGATGGCGCATAATTAGAGTGGCTCTCTAATAAAGCACCTCACACCCCATCCCTACAGCATGTGTAAAGATGCCATGATGATCTAAAAAGGGATGTATCCTTTATAATAAAAGGAGTTCAAGGGTGAAATCATCCTTCGGCTCTTACCTTTATATCATCTCTCATTACGTCTCTCTGTCTGGTTGTGTACACACATTCAAATAACTTGGGAGAATTCTCTCAGGCTTGCTGTCTGTATAGAGGAACTTACCCAGAGCTGCACATACAGGCATTTGAATGCGGAGGCCCTAAAGAATGGAGAATTTGAAGTGCTGACACTGTGCAGCTGGGGGGCAACGGGGCTGTGCACACCTCTCAGCATGCTCTACAGGTCAGCCTGTGTTTCTCTGCAGTGCAAGGTAGGGATTACCAAGACAGTGTTCTGGACCAACAGAGTCCAGCAAGCAACACACTGGCCACATCTACACAAAATGCTTCCTGCGCAGTATTTTATTACTACTGCGCAGTAGCATCATGTGGCATGAACCATGGCACAACACTGCTGCATAGTAGTAATGAGCTACTGCGCAGTCAGCATTGCTAGGAAGCTTTGCAGGGATCCTACTGTGCAGTAGCTCTAGTTATGGTGCAGACATTTAGTATGTGGGTCTGTGATTACTAAATGACCATACAGTAACAACTGATCAGTCAGAGTCTTGTGTAGATGTGACCACTGTCTCACTGGCAGGGGGTGGGGAGAAGGTGTTCTTTTCTGAGACAAGCCATAGCATATACACACATTTGTTATACCAGGATAAACAGAATGATTTAACCCTGTTTGTTCCCAGGTTATTTTTCTCCTGGAGTAGCCATTTTTACCCTATGAATAAAAGCCTGAATATCTGTACACATGTGGTTTGTCTTAGGAGACCAGCGACTCTCCCTGGAAAAACTGAATGTCTGCACAAGGCCTCTCCCTCTCTAACTGTCTTCCTCCCCACCCCACACACAGACCATAGATGGCTTATTGCAAATGCACACCACTGCCTTGAGTAATGTTGCCATTTATATTCTGATCTATGCCCTTGATGCATGGATTATAGTCTTATGCAATGCATTTTTCAATTCCAACTTCAAAATCAAATAACTCATATGGTAAGATATACAATTAATCATAGTCTTTGGCTTTTAATCAATAAAGCAGAACATAATGTTCATTCATTTGCAGATGTACTTTGGGAATTGCATATGTAAGTTCTGTTTATGAAGACAGAGGGATATACCATGTATTATTCCATAATTATCTTCTGTTATTAGATAATATGAATACAGGTCCAGCTTGCTGTAACACTGACTATGGTAGCTTCAAAGGAATGTCATCAGATTCTTTTTCTTGTTGTTATTCAGTTCTGTGAATAGTAGCCTTGTTCTTACCATCCCTGTTAAAATTGCGGGGAAAATCATGGCCTGATAATGACTTTATTCTACTGGAAAATGGAATAGATTTATTTAGCATAGATTTATGCACAACTGGATTGAACCATTTGTAATAGATCTACAAAAGGGAAGATTATTGTCAAGTCTTTTTTTTTTTCTGTTGCTTACATTTTCACTTATAATGGGCAAGGTTCAGGTTTAGAAAAATGTTAGCATCTCTAGGCAAACTGCTGCTGAGTAGATACTATATCAGACAAGGGGTCAGAACTCCTAGGTTCCTATTTTCATGGCTATTATTACTATTTTTATTATTATTTCTGTTGTATTCAAGAATCCTGTCACTGAACCAGAATCCCAGTGCACTAGAAACTCTACTTGCATGGTACAAAAATATGGTTTCAGATCAGAAAAAGCTTGTAACTCAAGCATGAAACAAGAGAAAAGAGAGACTGGCAGACTCATCCAAAAACACAAAAATATGCAGGAATATTTGTCAGCAAGCTAAACACTGGTCTTAGCTCACCTGCTGCCTAATTATTGCATAGTTTTTTTTTGCTTGAGCTGCTTGAAACATTTTCAGTCAAATATCTCTCTGTTGAACTATGTTGATCCATTGAAGCAAACGTGTTTTGTGGACTATATCTCCATATTGATTTTGATGAAGTTTTCAGTGGGAACGTTTGTGAGATGTAGCGCTCTTTGGTCATATCTAATAAGAGAGTAAGAAAAAATCAAATACAAACCTCATCTTTTCAATCCCAAAATAGACATTGCCACTTAAATATATTTTGTCCAAATGTTATAAAGGTTTTATTCCAATGCAGAACAAAAGCAGATTTTGAAACCTTAAAAGCTGCCATGGAACATAATTGGTACTCTCCAGCCAATATTAGTCATAACAAAAAGGAAATTTTAAGGAGGGGTATTTGAAAGGAGACAATGCTTTTGAGAAGCAATTAGGCACTTTTCTTTATCAGGAAATGTACCAAATCAGGATCGTAAGCTACAATTTTCAAATGAAGGTATCTGTTTTATGTAGGCATGTAGTCTCATCTATTCCAAACTAGGTCACTCAGCCCTTATTATGTGACCCTTGAGTCTAATTAGTATTTATTATTTCTATTGTATAGGGTCTCAAATGTGCTAGCTACTTTATAGAAGCCACAGACAGCACATTCTAAAATGACAAAGATAAATTATCTGGGGTTATAGAAAATGAAACAGCAGTGTTATCTAAGTCAGTGGTTCTGAAACTTTTTCCAATGGGGACCCATTTGCAAAGGTACACGGCTTGTCCCAACCCACACCCCCTGGCCCTGCTGGTGCGTGACCCACAGTCCCGTGTCCCCCTCTCTCCCCGCTGGCCATGCTGGGGCCCCTCACTCCTGGCCCATTGCCCCCTGCCTCCCCCCACTCCCCCAGCTGCCCCTGTCCCACTTGAGGCAGAGCGCAGGCTGAGGCAGCTCCATCTCCTGTGGGTGGTAGCAAAGTGAATCTGGCCTGGCACAGGCTGGAGGGAGGAGAGGGAACAACCCACAAGTTGAGAAACACTAATCTAAGTGATTATGGGCACATGTATTATGTGTGAGGTATATTTTTGTTGATCATTCTCTTTTAAGATAAATACAATAGATTTTCTTTTCCTTCCACAATTCAACCTGCTCATCTTCCTGTCAGAGGCTCATAGCTTCAAATCCAATGGCTGGGTCTTGCAAACCAATGGCATTTGTAATTCATAAATATAACCCATTCCCCTCTGCCACAGCCCTCACTCAGATCACAACTTGCATTTAAATAACATCATAGGAGCTAATAATACTGTGTCAGGATTTTCTTCCCTCCCAGCATGCTAAACCCAAAAGCGAGCAGTTCTCTTGCAGATAGTCAGTCGATTTCTTGTACATTCCAGCTTTTGAGGGTGTTGGCTGTAGCTATGTTGTCATAAGGACATGGGCAGACAAGGTTCCTTGCGTAAGTGTGATATATTTTATTAGATGAACTAAAATAGTTGGAAATATTCTTCTGTGTAAGCTTTCGATTACAATCACCCTTCTTCAGGCAGAGGGAGCATCTGCAGTTGTATCGTGCTCTCCTGGATGGGGTGGAATCCAGTATGAAAGAATTTAGGTCTGTGAAAATGCAAATGCATGGCAGTGAGTGTCGGGGGGGTGAGAGACAATGGATGAGAGAGGTGAGGGTGGTGGTAAGGGGAATGGTGATCTGGTGATGGAATGTAGGTGGTAAATTGTAGAGAGGTTACCTGGGGTATCAGATGGTAGACAGGTTATAATCTGCCATAAATCCATTGTCTATATTTAGTCCATGATCTTTGATCACTTCATGCATCTACTGGATACAAAAAATCATGGACATGATTGCCTAGTGTTAGACTGAACTTTGATTACATCTCCTGCAGTATTAACATGTTTAAGCAAGGAAAGTTCCTACCTCTTTAATGGGTAAATCTGATTTAGCTGTCATGGTGTTTTGGGTAGAGGCAAGCAAATATACACATGGATCTATATGGAGCAGCTCTAATGTATTTGGATGGCGGGTAATAATATGAATATTATTATTAATAATAAGTATCCTCATTAAGTACTACTCATTAAGTAGTAATAATTGAAATTATTATTAGTATACTTTATTATTATAATGCTAAGAATACATTGCAGAACAACCATTTCCTTGCATCCTTATTATCCTTTTGCTCGTTCACACTATAGTTAACAGTGAAGTCATAAACGTCTGATTAGATTTGTCCTTGTGCTGCTGCTAATACAATCAACAGTGGTTACAGAGTGACAATACCTATTTTCTGTATTCTGGGTTTTATAGTCTTAGTTTATTAAGCATTGCTAGCTGGAGTTTAGGATACTGGAATTAATAAAATGACTCACTTCCTCAGCAGGATGAGGTGAAAAACCGTGTTTCAGGAAACTTTTAAAAAGAGTTATGAATGTGAAACCTGACAAACAAAAGAGCACTTTTGAGATAAACCCAAGGGCACTTGCTTCTCTTGAGTGCAGCAGTGCTGGTCCTCAAGTGACGGGACAGTCAAAGATCTTCTCAGTTTAATACATAATGGTGTATTATGTATTAATAGCATTAGGTGTGCTGAAACACTTTTCTAGGGAAGAATTACAATCTTTTTTTCATATAATTTCTCTATAAGGATGAAATTCATTCCTATGATGAAGAGTGGCACAAGACCTAGGTACCAGTTAAACCCAATTTAGGGTGACACAGGATGCGTCTATATGCTCATTAATGCACTTTAGGTAAAGAATATTAAATCTAGGATCTCCATTGTGAGGTACCTGAAAAATGTGCATTAGTTACATTTTAATGAATATTAAAATAGGCTAATATGTATTAAAATAGTGTAGATGGGCCTACTGTATCCTTCCTGGACATATAGGAGATGTGGTTATCTGGCAACCCTTCCTCAGATGGGCTGTTCAGCATGCCCGTTGAATTAAGACTTATCTTTTCAGCAACTGAAGTAATAGTGACAGTACTATATGTTACAGTATGTTCTTTTCCTTAGATACTAGAGAGACACTGGGTATTTCTAATCACAGAGTAGGAGTAAGGAAGCTGCTGCCATTCTGTGTGGTCCCAAGTATCTTGAAGAAGGCCTTGCAAGCCCTTTTGTCATTTTAAATACAAATGTCATGACCAATCAGGACAATATGATCTAGATGGGAGTTCAGCCATATTAAAAGAGGATGAACTGTCACACTTCAACTCATGTTAGAATCCTGTTAGAGTTTCTCTACAGTATCATGTCATTTTATATAATTGGAAAGCAATGACTCTTAACTGAAAGAGGTCTGCTGGAGAGGAAAGCCTTGAGCAGTGCATTTGCTAATCTTTTGATTTCTATAGGAGCACAGCGTACAGTACAGACATAAGGTAAATGTACCATTTGGATGCATAATAATAGACTACAAGACTACATTAGTGCTTGTTTTTTACCTCAAACTGTTTCAGCGTTGGGGTAATACCTGATGAGCTTTCAAATAAGTATAATAATATACAAGAAGAACAAGTGTTCCCATCATAAGACTATAATATTTTGGCTCCTAAGCAGAGTAAACTCCAGATCCACAGAGTTCCCAAGGGCACCAACTGGGACATATGGCACACCAGATATAAAGTTGAATAATAAATAATATCAGAAAGAAAAATAAGAGACACAAACAAGGGAGATAAAGATATATTCAGGACCTCATGTAAGTTAAGACTAAGGGATTTGCTAGTCAATCCAAACCTGTAAATATCAGATGCTACTGTTTTGCTGACACGCTGAAAGCATAGCTGTGATAGGAGCAAACAATTTTATTCCTTACTATGGCATTTTAATGCTGAAGTTTAATGATTGCATGGTACATACCATCATTATTAATAATTTCACTGATAATGGTGTTAATAGAAATGTCAGGCCATAGGCAGCTAATCCATTTACATTAGGTACAATAATTAAGATTTGGGCAATGGAACAGAAGAGAATGTGCAGGGCAGCATGGAGTAACAGAAACAGTAGCTCATAGAAGAGGATTAAGTGGAAAGAAAGGACATACAATGTGATTAAATAATTTAGACCACATCCTTTTCCCACTAACATCTATGTTATAACTTTCCTCATATTCAGTGGTGTGAGAATAATCTTTTTCCCTCAAATGGAGAAAATACTTATGATAACATTTCTAGTAAACTTTAAAAGTTTTAACAATTGTTAGTAAAACTTAAAAGTTTTAATATTTTAAGTAGATTTTGGTAGGACAAAAGATTTGTATAAAAATAAGGAATCCATTCAACCTCCCTCGAAATCAGTCTCTCCATTACCTCAAGGGATTCTAGAACAAATCCATGATGAGAATATTTCTGTAGCAGTAGCAATCCATTGTTTAATAGTTGTACCTATTATCAAAATGCCATAATAACTACATCCTGTACACAGAAGGTTTTCCAAAAGCTTGTTCTCTGCAGGTGAACCTTTCATATTACTCAGTTTCTTCTCTTACTTTTAACAGGCTTCTTAGATCCTGCACCAGGCTGAAATGAAGACCTTGTAGACTGAAGAAAGCTGAGTGCACCACCCCTTCACTGCAGAGAAAGGACGTATTGGTCTACCCTACCGACTTATATGCAGACAGCTTTTGGTAGCTTTAAATATCCAATTGCTCCCCTGCAAAGGCACAGCTGTTGTTTCTTTCAACACACATGGAGAAAGGCAGCAAAATATGTAACCCTGGCTAATAAGACTGTGGCTTTCTTATGAAAAGCAGGAGGTAGACCAATTATAAAAGGATTATTCTGCATTTAGCGTCCAAGACTTTACCTCTTGCCCGAACACTGGACACAAATAGAAACCAATTTCACCAACCTACATTTTTCCTACCTGTGCTTTAGCATTGTTGTTATTTCTCCTTCTTTGGAAATTTGTTTCTTTTAAGTTAGAAATGGGCCCATGGACTAGAATGTGGCCCTCAGATTGGGCTGTTTTCCTGAAATCATGGCTCATATTTTCCTTGGGGCTCTACATGCAGGTTTCCAAAACTTTGGCCTGTCCAAAAGTGTGCCGCTGTGATCGAAACTTTGTCTATTGTAATGAACGAAGCTTGACCTCAGTGCCTCTTGGGATACCGGAGGGTGTAACCGTACTCTACCTCCATAATAACCAAATTAATAATGCTGGATTCCCTGCAGAGTTGCATAATGTCCAGTCTGTGCACACGGTCTACCTATATGGCAACCAATTGGATGAATTCCCCATGAATCTGCCCAAGAATGTCAGGGTTCTCCACCTGCAGGAAAACAACATTCAGACTATTTCTCGGGCTGCCCTGGCTCAGCTCTTGAAGTTGGAAGAGCTGCATCTGGATGACAACTCCATTTCTACTGTAGGTGTTGAGGATGGGGCATTTCGGGAAGCTATCAGCCTCAAGCTTCTGTTTTTGTCCAAGAATCATTTAAGCAGTGTACCAGTAGGCCTTCCAGTGGACTTACAAGAACTACGAGTGGACGAAAACAGAATTGCCATTATTTCAGACTTGGCTTTCCAGAATCTTACAAGCTTGGAACGTCTGATTGTGGATGGCAATCTCCTTACCAATAAAGGCATTGCTGAGGGCACCTTCAGCCACCTGTCGAATCTCAAGGAATTCTCAATAGTACGGAATTCACTAACTTACCCTCCCCCTGATCTTCCAGGTACACATCTGCTGAGGCTCTACCTGCAGGACAACCAGATAAACCACATACCACTTACAGCCTTTTCAAACCTACACAAGTTGGAGCGGCTTGATATTTCTAACAATTATCTCCGGATGCTGGTGAGAGGGGTCTTTGATAACCTCCACAACCTGAAGCAACTTACTGTGAGGAATAATCCCTGGTTATGTGACTGCAGTATTAAATGGGTCACTGAGTGGCTCAAATTTATTCCCTCATCCATCAATGTCCGGGGCTTTATGTGCCAGGGACCAGAACAGGTCCGAGGTATGGCAGTCAGGGAGCTCAATATGAATATGTTGTCATGCCCAACCACCACTCCTGGTCTGCCACTTGTCACCCCAGCTCCTGGTATAACCTTGCCAACCACACTGGGTCCTACTTCATCAACTCCAACCCTGAGTAGCAAACACACCCCTCTCACACCCGCCACTTCCACGCTCCCCACTGTGCCTACCAGGGAGGACAAGGAAAGGGTGACACCTCCCATTTCCGAACGGATTCAACTCTTCATTCATTTTGTGAATGACACTTGTATTCAAGTAAACTGGATGTCCTTTTTTACTGTCATGTCCTACAAACTCACATGGGTTAAAATGGGTCACAGTCCAGTAGGGGGCATTGTTCAGGAACAGAAAGTTAGCGGTGAGAAACAACACTTAAGCCTGGTAAATCTGGAGCCCAAATCCACTTATCGGATTTGTTTGGTTCCACTGTATGCTTATAATAATTACTGGGCTGGAGAAGACACTGTCTGTTCAGAAGCCACAACCAAGGGTTCTTATTTAAACAATGGCAGCAACACAGCCTCCAGCCATGAGCAGACAACTTCTCAAAACATGGGCTCTCCATTTCTGCTGGCAGGGTTGATTGGGGGGGCAGTGATATTTGTCCTTGTGGTATTGCTCAGCATCTTTTGTTGGCATATGCACAAAAAGGGGCGCTACACCTCTCAGAAGTGGAAATATAACCGGGGCCGGCGGAAAGATGATTACTGCGAGGCGGGGACCAAGAAGGACAACTCCATCCTGGAGATGACGGAAACCAGCTTCCAGATTGTCTCCTTAAATAACGATCAACTCCTTAAAGGAGATTTCAGACTGCAGCCCATTTATACCCCAAATGGGGGCATTAACTACACAGATTGCCACATCCCCAACAACATGAGATACTGCAACAGCAACGTCTCAGAATTGGAGCACTGTCATACGTGATAGTGAGGGGAGATGAGGCATGTAGAACTGTGACTAAAAACTCTGGAAAAAAAATAAACCCACACACAAACACAAAAATTACATTTGATAAATATTACACAGATGCGTTTGTGCATTTGAATACTCTGTAATTTATACGGTGTACTATATAATGGGATTTTAAAAAAGTGCTATCTTTTCTATTTCAAGTTAATTGCAAATGGTTTTGTAACATTTTGCTTTTTAAATCTTTAAAAATATATTGCTGAAGTACTGTACAGGGTTGTACAATAAGAACCCAATGCCATGGCAAAGGAAAGAATGACTCATTCTTCAAACATTAACCACTTTGCTGTCGAAGCTGTTTAAGGAATGTGGGTTCCTAGGTAGTCTTGTAGTAAAGGATATAAGTGCATATTAAAATAGGGTTGTTAGGGATTGGCCAAGACAGTTCAGATAATATGAGTATAATGCTTCAGACCCAAACTCATAATGGACTTCTGACATGCACGCAAGTTGGAATAGCTCTGTTCCCCATCTGTCACTTAAACCTGCCTCTATATTTCATGGTTCCAACTAGTTTTTTCTTTAATTTTTTTAAATTTTGGGGGTTTTTTTGTATTCCTAAAGTACTGCTTTTATAGGGTTTTTCCCTGTCATGTCTGAAAATGGAAAATGCAAACCTACAGCAGTAAATCTGAGTGCTCACTATTCATATTAGCAAGAATTCCTCTGAAAAGATCCCCACACTATCATATAGATTTGCATTCAGCCAACTGGAATATGACACGTGTGGCCAAGTTCAATGGAAGATGAGAGTACTTACTGCTTATCAGGTTGCCGTGATACTTATCAGGTATCAGGTCACTTTCTCTTGTAAGAGAAGAAATTTGCTCACCTGTCATGTTTGAATAAAACCTGAACTTCTGAGATGCTAATCCTTGCCTCTATTGAAAACCAATGTCCAAATTCTTTAGGATTTGTTGTGCATTGAAACAGCTGATCCCAAATCCATTTATCTCAATTAAAAGTCTCCAGGTTTTTAGGGACTTTGGATCAGGCCCAGGTTGGTTTAATGACTGCAGATAAGTTCAGTGTAGAGAAATAAGAGGAAATAATATAGTAACTGAGAAAGATCATTCCTCAGACATGCTATAACCTGAATTCAGTTTGGGGCACGGGGAACATTTCAAAGTCACATTTTTTTTAGGTGTATATACTTGAGCACTAATTAAGCCTGTGATTTGTTAAGAAATTTGAATGGAAACAAATCTCCCCCATGTGTTTCATTCCCTCTTCTTTTATCCAGAGTCCTTCTGGATTATTTCCAAAATAAGTAGTACTTGGGCCTAGATTTTGCTCTTTTCTTCTCTCAGTTTATCACTTGGAATCACTTCTGCATCTCTAAACTTTACACATATTCCATAGACCATCATGCTACATTAAAAACACGATATTGCTCTGAAAGTCGCATTGCATTCCAACAGCTCCATTGACTCCTCTGCATGCCAAGAGCTTTGGATCTTTTGCCGGTTCAATGGTGGGATTTGATTCTCCAAGGTTGTTGGGTTTTTTTGCCTGTTTTTTTCCACTTTGGCTCACTTTTTCTCCTGAGCCTATGGGACAAGCAAAAGTTCATAATACAGAGGAAGAAGACTAGACAAATATAATAAGGCTCCTTAAAAAAAAGACCCATGTAGGCTAGTTCTTCAAAGCTTGTCTGAGAGGGAAGGTAATCAGAGAGAAAGCTTGCTAAAGTGACCACACAAGGGACCAATGGAAGTTGCTGTCTATTAAAAGTGGGCTTGTAATTAAAACTTGGAAAACTTCGGGTTACACTAAGTTGGCTGCTGATATTAGGAGAGAAGTCTGCAATCCTTTCCTTTGTGCATTTTGTCATACCCACCATCCCTGAGCCTAAGGAGTCTTTGAGTGTACAGTTCCAAAAGTGGTATGAAAACATTTCTATTCTGCAATGAAGAGATGAATCAGACGCTTGATGATAGAGAGCATAGTACAATCATTATATAAGGATCTACATCCTCCCTTCCAACCCCTTTTATAATCACCTTTTGGAATTCCAATCTATATTCTGTATATTTGCTATTTTCTCCAGCTATAACAGGTATTTTAGGCAACCTGTGTGGCTACTGTAATAGTAAAGTCACTAAAATTTTGCTAAATAAAAGGCTGCCATATGATTTCAAATTGTGTAATTTTAGGTAGAAATGTCTATGCAAAGTGTTTTTGCTATTGTGTGACCCATTTACCGAAGAGAACTGAGAGAAGGTTGGTATTTTTGATCTGTGTGTTTAATATGTTGTAGCTGGCAAGGCCCCACAAGATAATCAGTGAGACATGCACGCATGTGGCATGCTATATACATAAGAGTTTGTTTAGATGGAGTCAGTGAATTCATTCTGGGCATGGATGTAGTATTTAATTTCACTACAATAGCTAGCTGTACATTTGATTTGCAAAGCTATCTCACATATTTGACTGTGGGTCCCAACCTCTAGTGCAGCAACCAGTACTGGTATTTTATGATTTGATGACTGACATCATAAGGCCATCACCCTATCTTAATGACAATCATCTGTGCTAGGCTTCAAGACATCACAGGTACTAGAGTTAGGTGAGCAAGTCATACCAAATGACCTATTTAGTGAACTTATCCCTTTTATTTGTGAATAATCTACAAAAAAAATTTAAATACTATACATATTCTTCCTATATAAATACGACTATCCATGTAAATATGATTCAACCCAGGAGTGAACTATTCAATTTGGCTATGTCTAGACTATTACTATTTGAGGCATAGGAACAGGTCACCTAAGTCTTAAGCAATTTCTTATGCTGTATGAATGGATTATAGAGCCACTTACAAATAGAGGGAAGAAAATCAGACTTCAAACATGGCAATGCCTGCACTTTCGGTAAAAACAAACAAACTTGTGCAAATACATATTGGCATGGAATGTTCTTTGAACTCGTTTTCTATGATTGTCCTTGTGCAAAAGAAGACAAATACATATTGAAAAGAGGTGAAAATATTGTCTACACCAGTGATTCTCAACCAGGGTTTCAAAAACGATCCTTTTAAGGGTACCCTGGGGGTGCCATGCAATATTAACACCATTAGGTGAGCAAACATACACACAAGATCCAGAGATTTCATTAATAGTGTCAAACATTCTGAGCTTTTTTGGTCTTTGTGAGTTCTTTTCTACAGAAGAATTGCTGTATTATTTTTCCAGGATCAAAAAAATTAGTGAAAACTTAGAGCTTCTTTTTTTGTTGTTGTTTTGTTTTTTTAGGGAGGTGGGGAGAGGGGGAAAAAAAGGGGTGCTTGAGTCTATAGAAGTTGAGAACCACTGGTCTATACAATTCATAGTTTTGTTCACACAAGTATTCAGACAGTGTTTTGAAAGTATATTATCCAGCTCTGCTAGCCACCTCCTAACAATTTAATGCACTTTAACCTACAGAAGAATTTGAGTTGTTTCATACAAGCTGCCATGATCACTCAAACAGTTTAAGCTTAATTTCTGCATGTATCTGAATGAGCAGGAATGGAAACTAGCTGAAGTCTGAGTCTTATAAAACATCTAAAAAGAGCCTATGCTAAAAAAATATTGACAGAGATACTTTTGTTATTAGAAGTTTAATATTAACTTGGTATGACTAATTTTCATCTAATGCAGAATATACTACAAAAGCCTACAGTAAAACTGCATAGCATGGAGTAGTCTTAGTTAGTGTAAGCTCTGGAAACAGAAAATTAGCTAGCACACACTAAGGAGAAGTATCATAAGTCTACACATAAAATTCATCTAGAGACTCTGAAAATGTATACGTGAAACTCCTGATTTCCACAAATCAGGATCTTACATGAGCATTGAAATCTGTTTGCTCCTGACTTGCATGCTGCTGAAAATATGACCCATTGTGCCTGATCCTGTTCCACCTAGAAGATACCTACATTGACTTAGGTACATAAGTGAAATCCTATTATCCTATTCCACCCTTCTCAAGTCCCTGAAAAAAACATGCCTACTTTTGTGACACATCTCCCTTTCAGCTTGAGGACTATGTGATGAAAGGCAAAGAGTTGGAGGAAGCTCCTTTTTATAACTGTTTTTCAGTACATCAGACAGTGTAGAATAGGTTCATAGCTGACTGCACAAGTCCACTAAGGTGCTGATTAGCTGGAATAGGATTTAGCCATAATTTATAATATACCCATAAAGCAACATCAGTGGTGCTCAATCTCCAGCCTGGAGGTTGAATCCAGCACACAGAGCTATGTCATCAAACTTACACATCCTGAAGTTTGGTGGTGAGGGAGCTGTGGGCAGTGTTAATTAAACTGTGACAACAAATGTTGTAACTGCTTCTTTGGCACCAGATTTCTAGTCCTGTGGAAAGCCCTGTGGGCTAAATGACATGGCCCTATGCTCTGGATTCAGTGTGCAGGCCAGGCCAGTGTGTACAGACTGACAGGCTAACCCCATGTACCAACCTCATACTAGATCTGGCCTGCAAACTGACCCCGGCCATGGGATCTGGCGCCGTACCAATCATCCATGCTACAGGGCTGAAAGGCTGAACAACACTGCCTTACATTAATGTATGGAAGAAATTGCCCTGGGGAATTAAAAAAGGGCCTAAGAGGCTAAATTAAATGTATGTAAACTAAATACCTTGAAAACATGACAGAATATGCTATTTTTACTCTTTTTATTTCCTGAAGAGTTGTTTGTTTTGCAAATTGGTTCTGCTATTCCCCATGTAACAAAGATTCATGGCATGTTGTAACCTATTAGCAGAAACAAACACCTGGTACACACGTCTTTATGTTATAGGGCTTGCACTGGAGAGGAAGTTAGCAGATTCATAGTTTCATAGTTTCATAGTTTCTAGGGTCGGAAGGGACCTGAGCAGATCATCTAGTCCGACCCCCTGCCATGGCAGGAAAGAGTACTGGGGTCAAACAACCCCAGCAAGGTTATTGTCAAGCCTCCTCTTAAACACCCCCAGGGTAGAAGCCTGCACCACTTCTCTTGGAAGTTGGTTCCAGACCCTAGCCGCCCTGACCGTGAAGTAGCGCCTTCTGATATCTAACCTAAACCTACCCTCTGCCAACCTGTAGGGATATTTGATTTTTTTTCCCTTTGGTTGAAAACCTATTAGGAGTTTTTCCCATTGGCTAGTAAAGAAAAAAAGCAAATCTGACATAAAATATGGCAATAAAGTAGCTCAAGACATAGTTCCATTTCCTGCTGGAATAGCTCATTATTTTTCCCTCAAACATTTTCATCCTTCTTTTGAGTGAGAACATTTCTCCCTCTGGGGAAAGAATTATTTGTAATACTGAAAATAAGGAAACCTGATTTACAGTATGTTGTATGTGTAACCTTTAGGGGACTATATAAGGCACTTTATCAGTGACATTAAATAGCAGGGTCAATTTAGGCTTTTGACAGTGAAGTGGTTAATTTCCATTGCATCCTTTGTTTATAGCATTTCTTTGATCTAACTTACAACAAAGAGACATTAAAGTTTTACTTTAGAATATGAGAAGAGTAGTTTTACTCATGACTTATCTTTCCAGCTACATGGAAAAGCAAATCAGAAGCTAGCGCCAAAAACTAAAGTAACTAGCATTGGGTGCTGTCTGATCCTCTTTTTACACAAAGAATAATTCTAGGAAACTGAAACTCACATCTTCCCAAGGAGAGGTTAGTTTTGATCCCAGGGGATGGTAGGGGATACCTGTAAAACATTTATTGGTGACATTTTTGCACAAACATAGTACTCTCTGCTCTTCAGTAAGATGGTTCTTTTAGTTAGCACAGCAAATTAGCACAGAGGGAATGAAAAAAGTATTGACTGTACTGGGGATTCTAGGGAAACATTCCCTTTGGAGTTAAATTCTGATCCTTTCAGAAAGAGACAAGGCACTGAATAAATTACTACCATTATTGGGTCCCAAATATAGTGGCATCAAGTATATTAATTGAAAAATAATTATCATAAAACTGTTTTTAAATGAAACATGCAAATTTGGTTCTGCTTTGTACTTGGTATATTTTATCTGTAACATGGGCATGCAAGTGGTTTGAAGCCTGCATCATCCATCTTCTGCGACCTGCCATGTTACACACATTGTTAACTTCAAAACCTCACTCTACGCTATACAGTACCTTGTGGACGTATTCAGTAAAAACGTCTTTAAAAAATGAAATCCTTCTGTGTTTATATGAGCAATTTAATTAACATGCAGACATGAATTTCTGATCCAGAAAAGGGAAATAGGAATGGGAGAAGAGGGAAGGGGAAGGGAGGGGATCCTAGCTTCTAAATTCTAATTTTTGCATATTTTTATGTGTTTTGCTGTGCATCTGCTCTCTCTTCATATTCTAATAGACCAACTTCTTCATTTTATATATTTTTTTGTGTTCAAAACAGTTTTGCCCTATAATGAGAAATATTTGTTGGTCTCATTTGCTGAAAGATAATCTTAGTTCTCATCTTGATGTGCAAAGAAGGAAATTATTACATCACAAGACAGGAGTGTCAACAGTATTTAAATACAGGCACATGAAAGTAGCAACACACATACACACATACCATATATGCATTATGGGGTGATATCCAGTTCAGGTGAAAAATTGTAGAGCCATGTAATATATCATACATTTTTTACTTTGTCACCTGCCATTTATGCCTTACTCTATTATCTGGGAATGAGATACTTCTCCTTCTGCCCCTGAAAATTTTGAATTTTCTCAAAATCCCACAAAATTATGCCTACCTTAGAGTCAGGACACACAAGATTCAGTCATAGGCCTGTAAAATCTTTTGCATAAGTCATGACTAAATATATGTGTCTACAAGAACTTTATGCATTGGATAAAAGACATCCAACTTGCAGTGCTATATATAGCATTAGTTGTATATCAGGCCTTAAAACTGCACACTTTTTATGCTTAGAGACTAAGTCATTTTCAAATGTTTGACATTATATTGATGAGTTTTTCTTTCTCTTTAAGCCCTCCGTACTTATACTGCTTCAAAGGTGTGTATAACTAACACACCCATGTCCTTGCTTGCTTCACAAGAGCCTTTGATTCCTCAGAATTTATTCTTATACTTCCTTGCAATCAACTTGCCTTCTTCTCCAACTATGGTCTGTGGAGAGAACAGCAAAGGAGTTAGGGTGCACACAGATGTTTGGCGAGGTTAGGGGGAGGTTAGATCATATTAAAAATGACCACCTGATCTAACTTAGTTCAGCTAGGGGTAGACCTCACACTTAGATCCTTAGTTAGGTCCATCTAAGTTCAAACTGGACAGAAGTTCAGGACAGTTACAGCTGTCTAAAAATAGCTGACGTAATCTAAGTTAACCCTACCTCCAAGGTACACCTAACTTAGATCAGGCTGGCCATTTTTAGCCTGATCTATCTGCCCCAAATTTCTGTAAAGGTCCCAGTGCAGCCCCAGGACTGGAAAACCCCACCCACTGGCCCCAGCTCAGGGTCTGAGCTTTTCCTACCCTCCCGCCTGGCACCAGGCTATTTTCAATCCCCTCCCAACTCCTCATTCCACCCCTGGATGGACAACCCCCCCACATACCCCCCACATGCCCTCCTCCTGTTCCCCCCATGATGTCTTGATTCCCCACCTCAGTTCCTGTTTGCCCCCGCAATTCCCACAGCCCCTCTCCTAGCCTTCCACATCACAACTTACCTTAGACTGGGTGGCTATTTTAAACTCAACCTAACCTATCCCTAACCTCCCCGACTATTGGTACACTGCCTTAAAGTGAACATCTGGATGAAAGTTTTTGACCAAAAATTGAAACAAAACCAAGCACTTAACATATTTTCCTTTTTTTTTTTTCATAATGGAAGTAGTTCTTGACTCTTCAATTACCTAACTTTGGAATTGTCCAAAAGTATTAGTCTGAGAAACTAATTTAATCCTCACATGCCTGGTTTTAAACATTATAAAACTGCCTGGTATATTAACCAAATGTGTGTATGCATGCATGAGTATAAAGTTCCTAGTTTATGATCAGTAGTTAGAGGAACCCAAAGAAATGAAAAATAAAGGGTGACATTTGAAGAAGGAAGATTTTCAATGTTTTCTTAACAGAAGTTAGAGAACAGTTTTCTTAAAAGTCCATTGAAATGTAGCTGTGCTATCTGTGAATTCTTCCAATATCAAATTTGGAGACTCATTCAATTAAATTATAATATATGGATTTTAATTCTGCTTAATGTAGAATAGTAAGGATGCAGACAGAAGTCATAATTTTTGCCTGATCCGGTCACAGAAAGCAGTCCATACCTGTGACCAAACACAAGTGCACAGCTGCAGATAGTTTCAAAAATGGCCTATCAGGTGAAAGTCTGACCCGTCATTGAATGAGGTATCAGATAAAGATGTTTAAAAATATAGTGTCTTTTGTAACTTGTGTCTGTACAGCTCCCGGCCTGTTGCTGTTTTCAGAATGGTAAGAGAGAAAGGGAGTCAAAGGAGTTCAGCCTGCATTTTTTTCAGCTCCCCTACAGGGTGGGGTACCTGAGGTGGGGGGGCTCCAACTCACCCATCCCACCCCTCAGCACCAGCTGGGGATCCCAAGAATGAACTCCCTCCACTGCTTTTCGCTCCTCCCATTCTGGAAACAGCGAGCACTGGCAGAGAGCTATGGCCATTGCTATATGTGCCTGGCTGCAGGCTCCCAGCCAACACTAGATTCCCTTCCCCTGGAACCAACAGTGAACTTCCGTTTGGTCTGGGCTAAACCTGGATCTGCTTGGATCTGCACTTCTGTCTGCACCCTGTAATCAAACTTTTAAGACTGAGTAATTCCATATGCCTTCATCAGACACACACATACACATACAGATATAAATAAAACAACATAAAATTTGTATAGAGAAAAACACAAAGTTCATAATGAGCCACATGTTCAACTTTAAAGCTGAACACATAAAGTGCATATAGAGATGAAAGCATATAGTGAATACAGTTTTATGCATGCCTGCAAGTACATAGTGTATGTCTATGCCTTCAGAACCTGGCCAAGCATTCTCTACTTGTACAGGTGCACACATTTTCTGAAAACAACTGAAATTCATGTTGGAAGTTTGGTGTACATGGTATACAATCCAAATTCTATCTTTTTACACACAAAAAACCTGTGTAACTTGTCTGAGACTTCTCACTGAGTGGATGGATAGATGAACAAATTATACCAAGTTAAAAGTAAAGAGGGAGTGGCACTTTTCAGTTTGATAATAATATCATACCTGCACTTCTGTCCTTCAGTAAATGAAGGCAAATTGCTTCTGGATATGATACAGTTAAGTTGCCACTATTTTAGCTTCCATTTACTCTG
This sequence comes from Crocodylus siamensis, assembly GCF_052110815.1. Lineage (NCBI taxonomy): Eukaryota > Metazoa > Chordata > Crocodylia > Crocodylidae > Crocodylus > Crocodylus siamensis. The sequence goes on from NC_143396.1 coordinate 261,321,841, forward strand.
GGATAGAACAGGCACAAAAAAAAATTACTGCAGAGCAGCTGGCTCCCTCTTTTAATGCAGTGTAATTTGTTCATCTCCACACCCTGAATCAGATTTGACTCTGTATATCATGGAGTACATTCTTTCTCTGTGTATAGGGGTGTTATACATGTTTTATTTTCACAAAGACCATTATGATTAACCAGTGAAAAGCAACAATTCAGCTTATCAAATATGATCCTTTTGTAATAAGTATAAAGTGATTTTGAGGACTAAACTGTGTACACAATCTAGATCAAAGATTCACCCCAAATATGTATCTGTGTTTACTACTTTGATAAACTCTGTGATATAATTAGAATTTTCAACAATGAATATTGCCTAAGGTATCAAGTGGAATATGAATCTGGTTGGAAAAGCACAATTGCTGTAAAGATTCCATTAAAAAGGCAAATTTTCTGAACAGCTTAAGTAGATCTGCATCACCACGTAATAAGCCAACAATCACAAAAAGTGTGATTGTGGAACAGCAACTGAGACAGAAGAATATTTCCAAAGAAATGAAGAAAGCACATTTCCTATGAAATAATGTGATTTCTGTGATTTTCAAGAACAAGAGTATATTTTGTCCCACAGAGATGAAATACATCGTAGGTAGAAATGTTTCTTTCTATTGAATGTGCAAATCAAAAGAAATATACCTGTACACTCTATAGTTATGAAATTGTGTGCACACATATTTTGTAAGCATATATAGTCATTCAAGATAGACCTGCTTTGGTTCAAAATTTTTCCCAACATTTCTCCAGTGTTCAGGTGAAATCTACCTTTGGTACATAAAACTGTAATGACAAATTACAGTTAATGGAGTTTTCACAGGATGTTCAAAGTGGATTGCCTTTTGGTAAAGCACTGCTGCCCAACGTTGGCAGGGCCAGGGGCTGTATACTATAATGGCCACACACTACATGGGTGCATCCCATGGGATTCCCATTCCACCACACAGGCTGGGCCAGTAACATACAATCCCCACTCCTGATGCATGGGCTGTACAGGCAAGGCAGACCCTCCCAGGATCCATCCCCTCTCCTCCGCAGTCGTAGTGGCACTCAGACCCATAGGCTCTTCCCTGCTGCAGCAGTGGAAAAGGAAGCTGTCAGGTCCATGAGTTTCATGTTAACTGCTTACTGCCTACATGTAGCCCATGGGATGCCAATTGGGTAGCCCTGTTGTAAAATATAAATGATAATTTTCTTTTTTCAGTGAATATATTCTGGTCAGTGCAGTGATAAAATTATAGCTTGATCTCAGAATATGTACAATTCCTAATCATCTGGAGCAAAATGCAGGCTGTGTGGTTGTGAGTAAAAAAAGGAGACTGTAAAAGTGAAACCTCTTTATGCCAGCTTTTTTTTTTTTTGGTTACACTTGTCAGTGTAGCTTCTACCTACTCACTTAAAAGTCAAAACCTGATTCCACTCATAATGACACTACTATAAGTTCACCTGGTATCAGTTTCATAAACTGCTTCTTATGTTCACACTTTCACTTGCTAACAATAAATGTTTTGGAATCCAAATTTACTTGAAAAATGTGTTTATGAACAATATAGGGTACAATTCTTTTGCTTTACATATTCTGAATGTTTTTCCAATTAAAAAAGGAATTGCAGAAAATAAATGAGTTGATATAATCCAATATTACAATGCATGGTAGTGTGAGCAGTCCCAGTGTTTATTCATTGAAACTTTATCATGACTTATATGACAGAAGAAGAACAGGCTAACGTATATTAAATATAAGCTTTTTTAGGGTACTTTTCTAACCTTAGCCAAATTTGTTTTTGCACCTGATTGTAAAAAAATGTACTGTACCGCTCCTCTTACTTAAGGATTCTAGTGCCCCTTTATATATGAAATATGATATTAGCTACCTCACTCATTCATGGATATGCACCACTGGAACCACAGGCAATCAGAAGACTACATTATACCATGCATATATGAATTACATTTATCTGGCAAGAAAAGAAAAAGAAATAGAAATCTGAGGAGGGAAAGATACTCTGGGTGATTATAATCATTCTATTATCATCCACTGAGCACTTAAAAATCCCATAAAACTGCTGAAGCATTTGATATTGAACGGTTGCTACCGAACATGCATTCTAACTATTTTCCATTCATAAGTATCGTGCCTAGGCACACTTAAACATCTGCTTACCTCCCTTTACATTATAGGCATATTTCTGAAGTCAGTGGAATTTTTGCCTGAGAAAGGGTATTGCATCAAATTCTTTAGATATCTTCTGGTCTTCCAGATACTGATGCACGTTTGCAAATCATTCTGTATGCATTTCAACATCGACATCCATGACACTCTGAGGGACAGTTAGTTTATTTTAGATTGTGTCAATTCTCATTCATGCAAAATTTGTATTGCCGTTTCATTGTTAGTTTCTGTTACATCTGTATGACTTATACATGAGCATTAAAAACAATTAAAAGAAAATGGAGAGAGTCAATAGAACCAATGTAAACTAATATCTGCTAAAACTAGTCAATTATGTATTTACCACACAATCTGACCACCAAAACCAGTTCAAGAAAACTGGCTATTGTATTTGCTAACATTTGTTTACATCAGGGTGCATCTACACGTCTTGCTATGGAGACATTGTTACCGCACCATGATTTAGTACTTCATTTAAGAAGTACTAAATAGCAGTGCAGTAACAGCCCATACTGTGCCATACCTGTGGTGCATGGTTATTTTTAGCAGCATGCTACACGGGGGGGAACACATCACTACAGCGGCATAACTGCAGGTCACGAATAGATGTCCACGGATGCTATATTGCCATAGTGCATTGCTACGGCGATGTAGCATCATGTATAGATGCACCCTCAATATTCACAGCAAGACATCATATTGACTGCTGCTAGATGACTTCAATGCATAGAAGCTTATAGGATCAGAACCTGAATTTCCATAACTCAAAAATGAAAAGGTAAAAAAAAAGATTCCTTTTCTTTAGTTCAGATATATTAAGGCTGTCCCCATTGTGGCCTCCAGCACTTGAGAACGTTAGAGACTTCTGAGAAATAAGTGGGATAGGAGAGAAGGAAGGTTGGTGGAGATTTAGTTTTGCCACCTATATGTCAGCCATGGCAAATGTAGAGAATGTAGCACACTGCACACTATATTGCAACACTATAGTGCAATACAGTAAGCCTGTGTTAAAAGGTATCTCTATGGCATGTTTGCTCCCCACTGGTTTTGCTTTGCTTTGTAGGATTTTTAACCATACAAGTCTTATTAATTGCTTGTCTAATTAAGCAATTTCAAATTAGTTTAATGAACTAGATGAAGGAATGGAGAACCTACTAAGTTTGTGCACAAATGACAGAAAACAGAGGGGGCACCAAAACCTTTAAAAGACAAAATTGAAATGAAATATGATTTTGATAAGTTGGACAGCTAGGCTATGAATGCTAAAGGAATTTAGGAAGGACAAGTGTTGGGAACTTCAGAGAAAAAATAAATCAAAAGTGTGAGTTAAAAATAGACGGACAAGCTGAAAGCAAGAGCAAAGATGCTGAGCTGTAGCAGGAGTTACAGTGATCACAAACTAAATATGAGTCAGCAGTGTGGTGGTTTAGCAAAAAAGTAGATGTCAGTTTGGATTCCCTTGGCAAAACTGTCAAACCCAAGATGTGTGTAATAGTAGTACCTATCTCCTCTGCATCGGTCGGACCTCAGCTGCAGTACTGTATCAAATTCGGGGGGAGCCATATTTTGAGAGAGATGTGGACAAACTGGAGAGAATCTGAGGGAAAGCAGTGAAAGTGGCTGGGGATCTGGAAAGCAGATCAGTGAAGAAAGGCTGAAGGGGCTGAGAATGTATAACTTGAAGAGATTAATTTTGAGGGGTGATATGATAACTGTTCTTAAATATTTGAGAGAGTGCCATAAGCAGGTTGGTGAACAATTTCCTCCCTTAGCCACTGAAGAAAGGATGAGGATGAATTACTGTGAAGTAGGAAAGCAGATTCCTGCCAAACCTCAGGAAAAACTTCCAAAATAATGGAGCTAGGCATCTGTGTGAGGGATAGTTTAGTAAACCTTTCTCTTTATGGGGACTGGACAAGATAAGGGCTGTCCAATTTATGCAGCCCTGTGGGCCAGATGATTCACGTCCAACAGTGATGCAGGAGCCTGTCAGTGCAACTTCTGGAGTTACTGTCTTGCCAAGGCTCTGGAACCCAGTGGCAAGTACTGCTGCTGCTTGCCTCCCTTTTCCCCTGCTACAAATCTGACTTGCAGCAGTGAGCAAAGACCCCAAATTCAGTGGCAGGGAAAAGGGTGGAGGGCAAATGGCAGCAGTGCTCACTTCCTCGGTTCCTCACCAGCACAGCAGCTTCAGTAGCCGTGCGAGTCATAATTTGACCCTTCATAAGCTGTATGAGGCCTGGAGGCTGCCAGCTGAGGTGCTCTAGACTAGATAGCCCTTGTGGTCCCTTGTAGCCCTATGATTCTACAATTACATAGCAAATACTAGCTGTGTAATTGCAAATTAGAAGTCAGATTAAAACTTTTTTGAGGTCATTAGAAATAATTCCACATACTTCAGCGGGCTTTGGATGGGGTCTAACATATATACAGTTCTTGGGATTCTTTTTCTCTATTTCTCCTTTTTAAAATTAGAAGGTTTTCTGGAAGCATATGTAAACAGACATCTAATGCTCATTTCACTGTACAAGAAATAAATATATCGAAAGCAACTGAAGCCCCAGAACCTGAGGATGACAACATCAAGAAAGCCAGAGACACACTTAATGTAATCAACATTTGTCACAGCGTCATGTTCTCCAACTTTGGTATCAATTCCAAAGTATAACAAATCTGAAAAGATACTGATTAACTCACAATTTCTCTTGCAGTTATATTACTTCTTTTACTTCATATTGAAGTCATAAATGCAATCATTTTTATAGATTGGATTTTGGTATGCTGAAGTGACTGACGGTTGTAGTCTCTCATTTATCAGCCTCCTGATTGGTTTAGAAAATATATTGCTGATTGATTTAGCTATTAGGGATAAAATTAAAATATATGAACAATTTAGAAAGAAAGGAAGAAGGAAAAACTGTTTTCTACCTGGATAAATGTATGGCTCTTGTGTGGTAGTGAATTGCTATATGGTCTCTATTCTATCATTGCTGTTTCGTAGATATATTTTTTTCAATAAGTGCATAGACACTGTTTTAGTAGGATGTATGGATAAACTCTCAGCTATAAACAGACAGATGATTCTGGAAAAAATGCTTGGTAGGATTATGACATATGGGCCACTCCTTAATCTCATTTTTATCTCTTCCATTTACTCTTCTATCCTGGTTTTCTACAGCTTGCCTTTTTATCCTTTTCTTTTCCACAAAAAAATGTTTCTTCTTATGATTCTATTGTATGGAGAGCTCCTTCTTGATTGATATGATTGTTTTGACTGTAGAATTAAGCCAGGTCTCAATGACTGTCTGCCTTTCTCTTCAGCTCATTTGCATATTGCAAACCTAAGGTAAAGCACTAAAGCAAGCACTAAATGACTGCATAGCACCCACCAGTACTGTGCAGTCCTGGTGCTGCACACCTCATTTCCAACCCTACTGTGCAGTAGCAATAACCTGCTGTGCAGTAGCTCATTGTTACTGCATAGTAGCGGTGGTGTCATGGTTAGTGCCCACCAACATTATGTCATCATAACGATGTACTGTTCACCATAGCTCAATGTAACCGTGACATAGCGTCTCATGTAGATGTACCCATTGAGTGGCATTCTACTCTTTTTTGGATGCCAGGTATCCAACTTGGGTCATCTACATGGCATTTTTTGTTGTGTTACATCCCAAGTTACTTACACATAGGTTAGTATTGTATTTCTTCATGCATATCCCTATGCACATGATCAGATAAGCACAACTAAATAGGTGTGTCAACTGAAGACATGCATTTTTGGCCAGGGCCAATAAACTCACCTTTTGTGAACACGTAGTAGCCTTAGAAACCTAGAAATGTAGTTGACCAAAATCCATGCCTGCCAGACTTAAGGAGCTTGGTGTCTTGCGTGTCTTTCTTTTACTATAGTCATCACTACCTGTGATGCTATGTTGGAAGTCTTGAGTTCTAGGGTTTTCAAACACAGTGGGGTACAACCAAGACCTCTTTTGCTTCCCAGCACCCTAACCACCACAGCTCAGGTCAGCTATTTTTTTCATAGCCATGAAAAACAGGAGGAAATCAGCAAACCCCAGATTTTTTTTTCCAGGCCAGCAGTCACCTCCGGAGCCACACACCCTCTGGCTTCCTTCTGGCCGCAGATATCTTCAGCAGACTTCTCTCCCCTGGCTGCCTAGGGCAACAGTTTCCAAAAAAGCTATGTCCTAATGATGGTTTGTCTGGCATACTAGACAGTCAGAGTGACCCAGGTTCTAACCTATTTTGAGAGGTCCAGAAACTAGGACCTATGGTTTCAAGGTAAGGCCTGAGCCATTTGGCTGGGGATGAGGGGGAGATATAAGTGCTTATCTCTTCCATTTTGTCCTCAGAGTATATGACCAGTCTGAGTGGGTGCATAGCTATCCAGGTATATTGGACGATGTGCACAGAATAGAATGCAACCTGTGCATGTTTTTTTCTTAGCACTTACATGACTAAAACAATGCCATGCAGATGACCAATTTCTGTATGCCTAGGAATTTATAAAAGAATAGAATGTCACGCACTGTGTTTTTATAGAAGGAACTGATAATGGCATTGTATTTATTTATAAAGATCCTTTCCCACATTTTTTAGAAGCTTTCACACCTCAGTTATTTGCAGCAAATCTCTAATACATGGTAAGGAGATAGCCTTCAGGCTGCAGAAGTGCCTTTTCTTTGTCCTTGAAAAATTATTTTCATCTTTTTCTGAGAGAGACGTTATTAAAAGTGCCTCTTTCTCTTTCTTTTGCTTTTGTTTGGTAGAGTAATTGTGACAGCATGTCAAACTAATAAGTGACCATGAACAATCTAAGGACAAACACGTGCTGACCAAAATGTACTAGAAACAGGAGTTGTCAGAGCAGCAGTTTCTATGTGTCTGATGGGCAGAAAGCCAGGCTCCCTAGTCCCAGAGATGCACCTTCCTCTCTTAGCATGCCACCTGGGACAGGAAATAGAGTTTAAGTCCATTCCTCCTCAGACACAACACTACTCCTAGTAGCATATCACTTCCATCTCTGTAAACATAAGAAAAGGCCACAGCTTCCTCCTTTCCATAACACTGAGTAGTGGGGTGTTGCCCTGGATATAATCCAATATTTCATACTTATACCTGGCAAGTTTCATTTTTACATGTTTTACTGCACATAAGTTTTGATTTTATTTAGACAATATTGATAACCCCACTGCTGACCACACTCAAAACCCTGCAGTCCATCTCCCTGTGAACCATAACAGTTTTCCCCTGCAACCAGATAGTGTATTTAAACCTGTATTTGAAATGGATGTTGTCTATGCTGCAGTACTGAAGATTTTGGGTGCCAGCTGTGATAATGATGTATTATGGGGAGAGTGGTGCACAGTCATGTACTAGGAAAATAGGAAAATACATACAAACTACATGCAAAAGACTGTTAAGTTGCAAAATCAAACCCTCAAAAGCTTGGAAATACTAAATATATGGAGTTCCACATCCCTGCGATTCATAAGTCCTGCACATGCCTTATGAAACAATCCTTAATTGTCAATTGACATACTAATTTTCCTGCCTTATTCAGTACTCAAGACAACAGAGAAGAAGTAACACTGAACAGGAAACCTTAAATGTGGTATTTCAAGTGCTTAATATTGCAACTTATTTATGTAACATATGTATATATGCTGCAAGCATATACTATATATATATTAAATACAAACACTTCAGCTAACAAACTGCATATTAATCTCCATTGTCCTTGTTTTCCAGATGCTAGACAGACATTCTTAAGACCAAGTAAACTGATAAAAATAACAACCTCTCTCCCTATTTAGATACTTCTTTAATACTCATGGTCATGGTATCTGGAGGTAGTCAAAGAAAAGTTTCAATATTTGCTACTCACATTTGCTGAGCGCTTAATTTGTAATTGCCTTCATTGCAAATGACATTTTAATTTCCTTCAAATGATATTGCTGTTATTCATGAAAAAAAAAAATTATAGGAAATTTGGGGAACACCACACACACACACACAAACACACACCACTGTGTATGTATATAAAGACAAACTACAGAGTTTACATTGCTTTTCTTTTATATACAGTATTTGTCTTTGGAGACAAATTGTTGCATGCTCCAATAACCCACCAAAAGGAGTTTGATCAGAAGATGACATGTATTGGTTAGTTTCAAAGGTCGATCTTAATTTGAAATTATGAATAAATGTGTTGTCAGATGAGGTCCTTAACCAAATTGATTCCAACATATAACATTGCTTTAAATGGGATTTGGATTTTGATGAATTTTACAAGAATGAGATTGAAATGACCACAGCAAATAGAGAAGCTACAAGCAAACTACATAATAATCTTGTTTGGCTGTCACAAATGGCTTATGTATATGAAATAAAAGGAAATCCCTTATGTTAGAATTCACTATTTCGCTTGCTATATTTGCTATATTTTGGCCTTGGCAATTTATTTTTTGGTGCATATACTATTTTTTTAACACCAGTAATGTTTTGGTTCAACTTTTATATGCTTTAGAGAAATGTATCAGTATCAATGTCATGCACTCATGCAGCCATTTTCTTGGTATACCCAGGACATGCATTTCACACTGCTGTACCCCCGATTGGGGTGTGGTATGCAAGTAGAAGTTTTTCCCTGTGCACTTGTAGATGTGAGGTCTGAGAATCCCCCTACACAGGTTTCTGGAAGCATGCGTATCATGCTGTCACACCTTGACTCATGGTATGCAGCTATAAGCAGGGGAAAGAGGGGATTCCCCATTTTGCAGGTCAGGGCATGGCACCTGGAGCCACTGTCACACACAATTTGGCCCCTGAAACTCTGGAAGTGGCAGGGTCCAACTGTATGGAACAACGGCCCCAATCAATGTCTATAGACATCAACGAAGCAGATCAAGATGTCCTGGCACAGCTGTTCCTGCATCAAAGATGGCATCTGTTTATAGCCTTAAGAGTTATAAAAGTTAGTTTAAGCAATGGGACAAGAATTCAAAGTCTCTAATGAGACCAATCTTAGCACAGTCTAGTCTATGGATGTTTTCTTTTTCCAAAATTTTGAGCTCAGGGTGGTTCTTAGATAAAGTTGAAAGTCCAACAAATTCAAAAAAGCAAAGGACATTCAGAGTAAAAAAGAAGATTTGACCCTTGTCTTTGAGTAGTCTTCTTTTTTAAATGGAAATACAAATCCTTTATAGCTATTAAAATTTGCTCATGGTAACAGAATTTTCAGGCTCCAAAAGTATCTCAGCTATGTGGAGCTGTGTTGTTATAATATCCTTATAGATAATGTATGAGTTCATTAGATTACAGAAGAATTATGAAAACAGAAAGTCACTGTACATGGTTCCCAGACCCTGTTTAGAGGTCACTAATGTGGCAGTTAGAATAGGAAATAGTAATCACAAATAAAACATGCCATCTTAGAAATTCAAACAATATTTTGGCTGTAGGAACACATATAAAGTTTCTTAGTCTGGGCTAAAAAATGGACTAAAAATATTAGTTTAGAGTTAGAATTCAGAGAAACAGATTCTGTTTCTTACTAGTTCTTACTAGAATTCTTACTACTTCTAATTGGGGGCATCGTCATGTGTACTTTACTGTGTAGTTTACTAATTAGCTCTGCAATGAAACATTACTGTCTACATATGCGCCCCTATCAGAGCACAAAAAAATAATTAACTCTGCTGTAGAACAGTACTATTTGGGACAAGTACTATCCTATGGGGGAGCTATTTAGAGAGCAAAATATACATATAGTCCTGTCACTACTATAGGTAGTGATCAGGAATGTCTGGAACATGAGGGTACTACAGTGCAGGGACTGCCTGCCACCTAGCATCACACTGTAGCATGTTCATGCCCCAGCTAGCCCCTCTGCAGCGTGTTGAGCCATGGCAAAACCACTCTGGGCTGGTAGGCCAGCAGGCTGCACCCCCAACCATGCTGGCCTCGGCTCCCTGTTAGGCAGCATTGCTCCACCCCAGCTCAACATGCTGTAATCTCGGGCACACATAAATATTGCAACTGGGAACAATGAACTCCCGCACAAACTGCTCCGGAATTTATTGCTACATGCTAATTGCACCTGTAGATGTACCCACTGATACTGAACCTATGTCGTTATCATAGGTGACTGGTAGTGGGGCACAAGGGGGCATGTGCCCCCCCGAGAGGGCTGTCCCATTATCAACCCTGCCAGCAGCTTCTGCAGGTGCTTGCCAGCCCCATCCTTGCTGCTGCCACCACTGCTGGCTTCTGTGGGTGCTGCCAACACTGAGACTGGCTTCTGTGAGTGCCTCCCTCCCCCAGACTCAGGAGGCACCAGTTGCCCATGGTCCTTATGTTACTCTTTATAAATCCTTCAGAAAGAGAAGATTACAGTGGAAATTCTGGCCTGAGCCTTTGTGTGGCAGTAATGATTCATCCACCCCCATGTATACAGGAAAACAGATTACTTCCATCGTTTCATACTAAGTAGGGTAGGTAGGGTCAGAAGGGACCTGAGCAGTTCATCAAGTCCATCCCCCTGCCATGGGCAGGAAAGAGTACTGGGGTCAAATGATCCCGGCTAGGTGTTTATCTAGCCTCTTTTTAAAGACCCCCAGCGTAGGAGCGAGCACCACTTCCCTTGGTAGTTGGTTCCAGCCTGACTGTCAAGTAGCGCCTCCTGATATCTAGCCTGAATCTATTCTCAGTCAACTTATGGCCATTATTCCTCATTACTCCCGGTAGTGCTCAGGGGAACAGGGACTCTCCCATAGTCTGCTAGTCCCCCTGGGCCAGCTTGTAGATGGCCACCAGATCCCATCTCAGGTCCCATAGCCTCCGCTCATAGGGCTTGCCTTGCTGCCCCCTGACCATGCGAATGGCCCTCCTCTGGAACCTCTCCATGCTGTCCACATCCCTCCTGAAGTGCAGTGCCCAGAACTGGTGCAGTACTCCAACTGCAGCCTGACCAGTGTTGCATAGAGGGGGAGGATCACCTCCTTAGACCTGCTTATGATGCATCTGTGGATGCATGACAAGGTGTGATTAGCCTTCCTGACCACGTCCCCACATTGGCAACCCATGCCCATTTTGGAATCAATGATGACTCCAAGATCCTTTTCTGCCTCTCTGCTGACTAGAAGGGAGTTCCCCAGCCTGTAGGTATGGTGCCGATTGTTCCTCCCCAGGTGCATCACTTTGCACTTGTCCGTGTTGAATCCCATCCTGTTCTCATCCGCCCACCCCTGTAATCTCTCTAGATCTAGTTGCAGCCTGTCCCTCTCCTCCAGCCGACTTCCCCACACATTTTAGTGTCATCCGTGAATTTGAACAAGGTGCTTTTCACCCCCTCATCCAAGATTACTTTCCATAATCCTTTTCTTTTATTGGTCAGCTGTTACCAGCTATTCGATTCTTTTAGAAAAAATCACTTTCTCCAATAAGATGCTTTTGTGTTCTATTAGGGCCAAATGTTTTATAGTATTTTGCTGAAGTTTTATTCCCATATTCTGGCTGGAATTTTCTTCATGTAATATCTATCTACCTATCTATCTAGATAGATAGATAGATAGATATCTCAAAAGATTTTAGTTTTCCTGTAAAGATAAATATCTAGAGCAATAGATTAGGATTAGTATTGAGAAATTTCCCTGCCAGTAAAAAATAAAAATGAGGTCAATCTTTACTTATTCTTAAAATGGTGCATACTTAAGGTCATTATCATCTTCGCATCCTCTGATTTTAAGAAAGATGTTTAATCTCAGTGATATTTTATAGACTAAATCTTCACTCCTTTACAAAGGCACAGGATCCATCAAATCAAATCAAATGTAATAAAAAGCATGTATTACATGCTTATCTTTAAAGAAGATATATTAATGCACCTGCATTCTATAGGATGTATTGTGTATTTCTATTAATGAAATAAAACTCTTAGTTTCTTAGGTGGAACAAAGTCTAGTTCCCAGGCTTTTAATTAAGGGCATTCTCAAAAATAGCAAGTGTGAGATTTCCTGTTTGAAAGGTGCTCTTCCCTTCTGTCTCATATAGTATCAAGAATTGTACCACTATCACAGTAGTTAACCCTTTTAGACTCAAGGTACTCCTCAGAAAATGTCAACTCTCAGCTTTCACTCATTTCTTGACTATGGAAAAATAACAAAGCAATTCTTCTGTTGCAAAGAACTTAGGAAGACCAGGGTAGAATGTTTTTGATGCTAAGTATTTTTATTTTAAAGCTCTGCATTTATCATGTGTAGGAGTTAATATTGAGAGACTCCCCTTAAAGAATCTCACAGCACATTAGGGTGTCACAGCACCCTTGTTGAGGATCACTTCTCTAACTACATAGCTGCAATGTATTTGACTGTTTGCTATAGGTTCAGTGTGCTTGTTTTGTTGTAATCAAGTATTATTGAATGCTTAAAATAAACTATTTTCCATAACAAATAATATATATAATACACAAAGATAAAAACCACAAGGATTCAAAATAGAGGATCTTCCAGACTATTTTTAAATTGGTTGTTGACCAAAAAAGGTCTGTCCTTCCTACAGGTAAATAACCTACAGATTTTGATAATGATAAAAACAAGATTTTTTTTAGTAGCCTATAGCATTTAATAAAGAATAATATCCTTTCTGTAAAATTTTCAGCCCAACAGATAGAAGTTTATATATATTTATATCGCTGACACAGAATCTCATAACTAAATTTAAAAAGACTAAAGAAGGGATTTTCTGTCAAAATCCATAGGCTTTTTCTACAGTGGTGAGTGTCTTTCTCTTTCTTTCAATGATCAAATGATACGATTTGAATGTATTTACAAAACAGAAGTTAATATAGCAAAAACAAACTTTTGAATATGCTCTGCATTTTGCTTCTGATCTGCTCAGCTGGATGTTCTCCATATGTCTTTTTTGTTTTATTCTTGAATGTGACTTTTTTTCCAGCTCCAGATATGGTACAAAGACACTTTTTTTTTTTTTAGTTCAGAGAGTTTCTGTTTTATCTAGCAGAAGAATGCATTTTAGTTACACTGCCTTGACCTTCCCATGTACCTTTCTACATACATCATTAGATCATCTAAAGTCAATTTCTTTTGCCACTGCACGATTGTGCCTAAAAATATATTTTCTAGCATTTTGTTGTAAATAATTTGATATCACACTACTGTATCTGACTGGCTTCAAGTTTTCCCTGATCATATTTAAACTACTCTATTTTTTAAATCATCTTAATTTCATCTTTTTACTTCCATATCTGATTTCCCTTAATGCTTGGCATTCAGGCACTATAAATACTATCAGGCAGTGTTCATTTTTTCTTAGACAAGTTATATATTATTTCCATTCATCTTTCCTAACAATCCGTTCAGAATCCCCTGCTTCTTTGTTGCTCTTCTAATGACTTCCAATTACACAACATGGATGTATTTACATGTACATTAATGCACTGTAGATACTGCACATTAAGTTTAGTACCTGTATTACCAGATACTAAATCAATGCACAGTAACCAGTGCTACTGCACAGTAGCACCGGAGCACGCCTTTAAATTAATGACATGAATGCACACTAGACTAATACTATGCATTTAGTTTATTAGCATTTAGTGTCTTGTGTAGGAGTGTCCACATATTGGTAACCAGATATCAGAATTTTGCTCCACAGTTCACAATGCTATGTCGAAAAATAAATAATGTGACAAAATAAAAAAAGGATGGAGGAAAAAATAGAGGATGGAAAATTATTAGGCTCAAGTCAAACTGTTCACTTGGCAATCACTAAACATTATTAAAGGGGAAAAAATTCAGGCAAGTAGTGACTAATGATAAAATTCTCCCAATATATAGTCTTGGGTATCACTCAAATCCCATTTAATCCCTGTTTAAATGGTAGTGATGTTATACACAGACATTGTGATAAGTCGTTGCTTAGGAGTGAATTTCTGGTCTGGTTTTTTTCATAAAATGCTTTAAATAATTCCTTGACCTTGTCTTGTTTTAATATGGTTAGGATGTTTGATTTTTTTATCTTATGTTGAATTTCTTAGCATCACATCTTAATGGAAATGAATCATTTTAATATACTCCTATGGAATGTAGATCAAATTAATCCATTTCCATGTAATTATCTTCATGGAAACAACATTATGTTGGAAATTTGCTAACCAGTTATAGTCACACCACCTCAAAACCAGTGTATGCAAGAGGGGATCAGGGCTTTCAGGGCTGCTGCAATCAGGGTTCGAATTACATTTTGACTTGTGGGGAGTCTGCAGAAAAAATTGAGCTGTCCATCACAATGCTCTAATAAAATTGGAGACCCCCAGGTTATGATTTTCAAATCTTACTGGGAGGCTTTTATCTTTTTTTTTTTTTTTGGTGGGGTGGGTGGTGCTCAGCCACTGGGAGCTCCTTTGTAATTCAAATGCTGGCAGCAATATACTAGAACGTTTTGGAAATAATGTGAAATATACTCTAGCAGCAACACCAGAGTGTTTGGGATTCACCTCACCTCGCTAGTCCTCACTTCCAATCTACCTAAATGATAGAGGGTCAGAGTAGGCTGAACTGGACTCGCCCTTTACCCGCCCACTCTTGCTTTTCACACTTCGCACAAGAGACAGACAGAAGCCAAGGCCTCTGACTGAGGAAATGCACAGGCTGCAAACAGGGCAGATTCAGGAGGGGCGAACATTCAGTGAACTCTCAGAACAATGTAGTTCCCAGCATGTAACTGCAGCTCCTCCCAAGAGCTCCACATGCGCTGGGAACTTGATGAGTTCACCTGTTGATTGGTGCAGGACTGCCCCAAATCCCCATTAGAAGTAGCACTAGAGCCTGCTGCTGTTCCCTGTCTTCCTCCTCCCTCTGTCCCCGACCCAGAAATACAGCAGCAGGGGAAGGGAGGGAAGGAGAGGATGAGTGGCAGCAACATGCAGCCCTTAGGCTCTAGCTCCAAAGCTGAGTGAAAGCAGGAGGGAGCTCTGGGAGCTCACTGACTCTCAGGACCACAGAGGCCCCACCCCCTTCAGCAGCATACACACCAAGATCCTGGATCTACCCATGGTTGTCATCAAACTGCTCATCTTTGGGAACAATTTGCACAGAAGGAGATGGGAGTGAACAGACCTACCATGGCTGCCCTTCTCTGTGGTTTGTGTCACAGAGCTGGGTGTCCATATAACAAGGGGTGCGCTCCTCCGTCCAATCCCCAGAACAACCAGAGAATTCTTGGGGAGTAGCTGTTGCTCCACTTTGCTTACAGTGAATCTGCATCAGCCCAAAATATGGCTATAGTTAAGTGAGTCCAAATCAGCACTGCTGTAAGACTGAAGTAAAATGCACAACACTTCACATGGGCTATTTAAGTAGAAGGACTTGGAAGCATGATTTATAGGAAATAAAGCCTGGCATTTTCTTTGTTGCCCCTAATCTTTAATCCTTCAAGCCATGGGCAGCAAATGGGCAGGAACCCATATGTTGATCCTAAAGACATAAATATAGTCATATATCTCTAGTCACAAGACACATCCTTGTCTGAGTTTGAAATGTGGCACTTATCTAGATCAAAGCAGTATTTGCTACCTGGGAAGATGTGTAATTGAACTGCAAAGAGAATTTACGTGAACAAAATGGAATAACAGAAATTGGAGACCTGAACAGAAAATTACAGCTAAGACCCCTCCCTTTTATGAGAAAATGCCATGGAATGGCACATTACCATAAGTGACCAGGATTTCAGTTTTAATGCCTCATCTGACAGGTAGGACTTGCAGCAGCTCAGTCACTTTAACACATAAAGGAGATTAGCCAGGACTGGCCCAGAGAACATCATCTACTGAATCACTGACCTAACCTCATCATTATTGTATGGAAGCAGTCTGCATAACGCCCATGTTAAAATGGAGTAATTTTACATGAAGGAATTTTGAAAGGTGGGAATGGGAATTAAGCACTTAATTGCCCTTTGTGCCTTGGAAAATCTTCCCTAAACCTCCTGGATTAGCTTTAATGAGCTAGCAGAACCTGCCTGTCCGACAGCTTTCATTAACAATGGGGATGTAAGGTGATGACCTGTAGTATAGTTACTGCTTTTCGAGCAGAAAGATTAATGAGATTTAAAAGCTTTGGAGCATGGATCATTTTTCCTTTAGAATCCAGTTCTTGTGTTTATTTCACATAGTCACCTGACACATAAAAATATACATCTGAAACTTTTTGTTAAGTAGAGGGGGAGGGAAGTACAGTTCCTATCTTCCTGCATCTCATTTTTTGGGTCTGCCTGCTGATTCTGATCGGTCCAGTAGGGAAGGATGTTGTGTTTTTCTACATGCAGATTCTAATGATCAAGAAAAAAAGCAAACAAATAAAAACTCCAGCCTGTGGGATCCTTGATTTATGTGTGGGTCAGAAATAGCAATCATAACTTGTGTCCCAGTTTTCAGTTACTGGCAGAATTTTAAGTGCAGGAAGTAGAGAGGGGAACCAATTGTTTTATAATTGGAAAGAAAGGTAACCTAAATTCTGTATTCTAGTAGTGAAGTCTAACATCGTAAAAAGCTAGGGTCCATGGAAGTGTTGCCATGCACTTCAGTGGAGTCAAAGAAAGTAAAAACTGGCAACCTAGACTGAGAAAAAACACACTTCTGTATTAAGTCTACGGAAGGACCTTGGCAGAGCAAGTCTCAGTATTACTGCACTTGTGTTATAGGTGTTTTGCCACTATAACAAAACCCTATAGTCCTGTTAGGCACATTGTCTCCATATGTAATATGAAACGTAAGAAAGGGATCACAAATGCCAGAATGTGACCTGGGGAGCCTCTTTGGCTAGCAAATAGGAAACACTAAGGAAAAGAATGATTAAACCCTGCACTCTCTTATTCTGGGCTATGGGGAGGCATCTCCCATCACTCAGGTTTCATGAAGCAAGGTCTCTCCTGAATAAGGCACCTTAGATATAGCCTTCAAAAACCAAAGCCATTTCTTTCATTAAAAGCCAGAAGAAAAGGTGGTATTACCTTTTATCCACAGCTTAATGGCCAGAGCAGTTTTTCAGGATGAGTTGCCTAGGGTTTCCAAGTACCTCTGGGATCAGGCACCAAGTACTGAGTGGAGGTTTTGAAAAACACAGGGCACCGATACGCATACATTGAGGCTGCTCCAATGGTCTGTAATTACAATTTGTTGGAGCAGACTTGATTAATTGAGTCTGCTGGAGCATGGTAATTACCACGCTCTAGCAGACTCCAGTGTTACATATATCAGTGTCCCCATGTGGAAAAATGGCAGCGGGGGCGCTTTAACTAAAGCTCATTCAGTGAGCTTTAGTTAAAGCACTCCCACTGCCATTTTTCAGCACCAGAATGCTGATACATGTGATGCTTTGGGCACTTTAATTAGAGCAGTTCTCAAAGCCACTCTAATTAAGTCTCCCCCATGCCCCCGCTCTCTGGCCTTCCAGAGCACATCTATAAATGCCCATGGTTTTTTACTTAGGTGCCTATAGTGGGAACTAGGCAGGAATTTACGAATGTCTGTCCTTTTGCAGTGACAGCCATTTGTGTTTGCTGGCTTAGCTTCACTCTTTGTCTTTTAAAAATAAATCCAAACAAAAGCTGGCCTATTTTTTTCTCTATGCAGATGGCCAAAGAGGGATGGCATAAGAGAGAGAACTGGCATTTATATATACACAAAAGCAAGCTTCTCTCTAGGTCTTTGACTGAGTTTCAGGAGCTGGTTTCAAATTGTATGGTATTTCCATTAATAGCACATTTCCATTTAACACAGCTGAGAAAATTCCACATTGTAAAATTAACACAATAATTGTCTAGAGCTTTATTAGTTTTGTCCTTGTTAAGGCTATATTAGGGGACTTTTAAACAGATGTCTGAATTACACCTTTTTAATAATAGGAGCAATGCACAATCTAAAGAGGTGTCTTTAAGATTCATTTTTGGAATAAACCCCAAATAAACAGAGCAAAAGCCTTAGGCAAATACAAGAAGAAAAAAAAAGGGAAATAGATTGAATCTTAGGACCCATATGCTACCTACAAATCAGACTTATTATCTTACCTTACCTTATGGCTGGGATATCTTTTGTAAACCATCTTTATTGCTGAACAGAGATAAAAAGTGTGCATTAAAAATACATTATAGCTTATCTCTCATGAACAGGTGAGGAATCTGCTTCTTCTTTAAAAAAACAGGGCATGCGTTTCTACTGCATTTATTTAATTGCAACTCATAGTGCAAACATAACTAACATGAAATATCAACTGCTTCTTCCCAGACACAGTGCCTGCCATCTGCTCAACCTAGGCAGTACCAAACCAACATCCGCTTCTCCTGCTCAGACACCTGAATATTAGAATTCATTCACATCACAAAATTATTAAATCAAAAGTTCTTAAAGGTCAAAACTAATATCCCTGGAGGTTGAAAACCATTCTGTCTAGTTCAACAGCTGGTGGCTTGGAATATATCTTAATGGTGTGGAAGAATGTTGAGTTCATTTATTGCTTTTACTAGAACTTTACTGTTATTGCAATAGATGTGAGTTTTAGATTCAGAATCATAGAATCATAGAGAATTAGGTTTGGAAGGGAACTCAGGAGGTCATCTAATTCAGTGGTTCTCAATCTTTTATGTATCAGGACCCATTTGTAAACTTTAGTGGCCAGTCCCAACCCAGTGCCCCTCACTCCCTACCTGATGACTCCTGCCCCCAGGCCCCAGCTTTACAGTGTGTGGGGGGTGTGGAAGAGGGGGTGTAGGGTATGGGGGGCCTGAAACAGCCCTTTGCAACCTGCAAGGAAAAGGCCATGGTTTCCCACACTTTCTCCTCTAAAGGAGAATCCATTTTTAAAGTTTGTTCATTACCCTTTCATATATTCTTGCAACCCACTTTTGGGTCGAGACCCATGGGTCAAGAAATACTGAACTAGTCCAACCCTCTCAAAGCAAACCATCCCCAGCTACATCATCTCAGCCAAGGCTTTGTGTACCTGAGTTTTAAAAACCTTTAAGTGTGGAGATTCCACAAACTCTCTGGGTAACCTGTGTTTTACTAACTTCCTAGTGAGAAAGTTTTCCTACTATCTAACCTTAGCTTTCCTTGCTGCTCCTTGTTCTGTCATCTGCCACCACTGAGAACAGTCTTGCACCTTCCTCTCTGCAACCACCTTTTAGGTAGTTGAAGGCTACTATTAAATTCCATCCCCAGTCTTCTATTTTCAGACTATATCAGCCTAGTTCCTTCAGCCTCCTTGCAGAAGTCATGTCCCCCAGCCCCCTAACCATTTTCATTGTCCTCTGCTGGATTCTCTCCAATTTGTCCACTAAAATCAGGCTGGATTCAGAAAGTACCCTAGTTCTTAGAAATCAACTCCTTATAGGTTTCCTGACCATTTATCAGCCTGATCCTAACCCACCATTCTCTGCTCATTTTTAAAAGCCTGTGTCAGTGAAAGGTGATAGATTTAAGATTGAGAGTTAACCCTTACATTTTCCCTTTGGCATCGGAAGAATTTCTGCTAAAGTTCTTTTCTGTGATCTTACCCTGTTTATCTTATAGCTTTCCTGTGTAGTCATAGTCAAGCCACTCAACCTTCTACTGTAACAGTAAGCTCTAGAGTTAGTGATATAGATATTGAACCCTGTTATGTTATATGCCTACAGGGACCTTTATTATAGCCTCTGCCTTGGTTTTCTTACCCGTAAATTCAGGATGACAATACATAATTTACAACAGCTATGTTGCTAAATCTGTTAATGGCTATAAACCGTTTTGAAAGAACAGCTGAAATACACATATTCTAGTATGAGCAATAGTAGGATGTGTTTTCACTGACCAGCCTGCTAATGTATACCTTTCTATACCTTTCTATACAAGAAATCCTACAGCCTACTTGCAAATTAACCCAGCATGGGCGTGTCCAGATGAGCACGCACGTGCCTCTTGCCCCATCTCAAACCCCTTTGAGATGGGGCAAGAGGCACGTGCAGGAACAAAAAAATGTTTCCTGCAGTGCAAACTTGCAGTGCAGGGAGACAATTTGGCCCTTGGATATCCAGGGGTCTAAAAAAAAAACAGTTAAAAAAAGTGGGGCAGGGCAATGGTCCCAGACACAGTCCCCTAAGGCAGCTCTGGCTGCCACAGCATCTCTATGGTTGGCCCCTCACACTGGTGCTGAAATGCACTGCTTGCCAGGCAGCGTGTTCAGCACCAGGGCTCCAGTGCGATGAGTAAGGGGTTGGGGGGGGCTGAAGGAGGGGAGAAGGGGACCATGGGGGGGACCCCTGCTGGCCCTGCCTGCTCCCCCAGCCCCCCCAACCCCTGCCCTGCCAGGCCCCACCCCCTGCCAACCCCCCCACCCCGGGCCCTGATCACTTCCCTGCCCAGCCCCTCTCCCTGCCTGCTCCCCCAACTCCCCCCAATCACTTCTCTGACTGGCCCCACCCCTGCCACCCCCCCCAAGGCCTCTGATCCCTGCTCCCCCACCCCAACATCCCCATATTTTTTAAAAAACAAACAAACAATAAAAACAAACCCTGGCACTTACCAGCAGTCTGGCTGCCCTGGTGTCACTGCAGCCCCACCTGCACACTGTGGAGATGAGAGACAGCCCCAGTGGCCCCAGACCAGGCCTTCCTGCCCCCTGCTGCCCTGTGCTGCCTGGGGGCCTTCTGTCAGAAGGCCCCGGAGCCTCCCCCCACCCCTACTTCTAGGGTAAGCAGAAGCTTTCCCCGCCCCCATTTTTTCTTTTTTTCTTCTATTTTTTCCTTCTTTTTTCTTTAAAGAATCATCACAACTGGGGGTTGTGGGGGCAGCCATGAGGGACTGGGTGTGCAAGTGGGGGTGGGGTTAGGCACGGCAGCCATTGAGGGGTCTGGGGGAGCAGGGGTGGGGCTGGGTGGTGCAGCCATCAGTGAGGCTGCAGCAGCTGGCAGGGGATGGGGCCAGGTGGGGCAGCAATCGGGGGGTTGGGGTGGGGCATGTGGGCCTTTTGGGGGGATGGTAGCCCCTGTGGGAGCCATTTGGCCCTTGTTGAGGGGCTGTAACTCCTGTGTGGGGACCAAATCTCCTGTTGGGGGGCCATAACCCCTGTTGGGGGGCTGTAGCCACTGTGGGAGGGCAAGAAAATATATATTCATGTATTCATGAATTCATGAAATGTATTTAGAGTTCACTTTATTATTATGATAAGAGACATGCTTTAACACTGTAGATATATCAATAAAACATTGTCCAACTGATCACTGTCTCTGTCTCATTCTCTCTCTCTTTATAGTAGCCTTTTGTTTTACTTGTGGAGAAACATAGATTTTGGGGTGCTTTACACATTGACTTTGGGATTTTTCTATCAGGGATTTTTCCATTTTCCAATAGGAAATGCCAGAATTCCTGTTAGGGAGGCCAGTGGCAGGACCCTGCCTGCTCAGAGCTGGCACCTTGGACCCAGCTGGGTGTGGCTGACCTCTTGGCCAAATAGGGCCAGAAGGACATGGTTTGACAGTTCAAGACAGGCCATCACACCTGGAACATCTTCCAGGTGATAGCTGCCCAGATGGTTGTACAGGGGGAACACATGGCAGTAGTGCTGCACAGAGGCCAGCTTTGAAGCCACAGCCTACTGGCAGCTGGCCCAGAGGAGCAGATGCCTCTATTGGCTATGTAGTCCCCATCCAGGTCTGGCAGGTGGGCAGCAGGCCACAGTCAGGCAGAAGCCCCCACTGCCAGGCTGCTGCAATGGATAAAAGTTGCAGGGAACTCTCAGGGCTGCTTCAGCAATCCAGCTGGCTCAAGGCAGAGTGTCCCCAGGTACCAATTGGCTGGGCCCCAGAAGCTCCTGAGAGCTAGTTGCCCTGAGTTACTTGCCAGGGTGGCTTTTTTATACTGCGGAGGACAGCACAGGTACTGGCCCGGGACTCTAGCTCCCCTTGCCTGCAGATCTGGGAGGAGCCGGGCAGGGTTATTTTGCCCCAAGTGGCACGATTTTCTCCTCAACAAAGTGTATGTTCAAGCAAGTGCACTGAGGCAAAAAGCCCTGGCTCAAATTTGCACTGCTTCTATTTGAGCTGCAGCAAGCGCACGTGCTTCCATGTATGGACATGCCCCATGAGTCAAAGTGGCAGTCAACCCTTGGTAATTTGCTTTTTTCTGATTCTACCAATTAAAGTTAGGCTGCGGTTTGTGCCATGTACTACATGTATATTAAGTAAACTGAGACCACTGAAAGCTACCAAAGAGACTTTAGCTGGAAATTGTTAAAGTTACAGCAACTTTGAGAGGGATGATTTGGGGAGATACGCTGCTGTTGCGACTTTTGGTGTTTACAATGAAGAAAAAATATGGGCTAGGTAGGAATGGTTCACCAGTCCGAGAACATTTTTAAGACATTAAAAAAATATCCCTGTCCCAAATTGTGGTGAAATTAAGCATCTCAAGATTTTCACATACCCAGATTCTAACAAGAAGTGAAATAATTTGTTTCCATAAAATTTAAATATTCTTTTTTGGTTAAATTCAGCCCCTAAAAATGTTTTTGGAACCTAAACTCAAAAAATCATTTTGATTTAAAATATGGATGCTTTTTGTGTCACAATTAAAAAATTTTTTCTCCTCAGTAATACTTAGGGTCAGGTACTTTGTTGAAACTTACCTCATGACACTAATGGTTCCCATTTCCCATTTTATTTTTCATTAAATAAATGAATAACTGGTTGAAAAAAACTGATGACTAAGCATACAGGCACAGTGGGGGACCACATAATGTGTTCACTAATCATACATAATGGGGAGGGAGGCAACCTGTGGCAACTGTGGGCCACTGCATATGACTTGGAACAGGCCACAGGCCACAAATCTCCACCCCATCCCCATGGTGCCCAAGCCACCTGCACTTACCTTCACCAATGATTTAAATGGCCAGTGGTGAGGGAAAGGGTTAAATTTGGTGGCACCATAAGAACAGAGAAGGAGGGCTAGGGGCTCAGCAGATGCTGTGGAGGGACTAGAGTCACTAGACAGAATAAGGCAGGTTGTAGGACTCTGAGGGAGCATCCATACAGGCAGGAACATATGCTTGCAGCAGCTCAAAAAGAAGCAGCCCAAATTTATGCTGGGGATTTTTGCCTCAGCTCATGTGCCTGGACATGCACTCTGGTGTGGGGCAAGTTGTGCCACTTGGGGGAAAAATGACCCTGCCCAGCTCCTCCTGGATCTGCAGCCAGGGGAGTAGGCAGTATAAAAAGGTACCCTGATGAGCAGCTCAGGGCTACTTGCTCTCAGGAGCTTCTGGGACCCAGGCAATTGGTATCTGGGGACATTAGCCCCTTGTTGGACTGCTGAAGTAGTCCTAACCAAGAGTTCCCTGCACCGGTCTCTATCCACTGCAGCAGTCTAGCAGTGGGGCTGCTGCTTGGATATGACCTGCTGCCAACTGTGACAGCATGAAGCCTCAAGGCTGCACTCCTGCCGGATGTGGATGGTGACCACATGGCCATAGAAGAGGCATCTGCACCTCTGGGCCAACTGCCAGTGGGCTGTGGCTAAACAGTAGGCCTTTGTGTGGCACTGCTGCCATGTGTGCCCCGCCCAGTGATCTGGGCAGTTATTGCCTGGAAAATGTTTTCAGTGTGGCAGCCTGCTTTGAACTGTCAAAGCACGTCCTCCTGGCCCCAAATGGTCAGGAGTTCAACTACTTCATTTGCCCTCCTGCTGGGTCCCGAGTGCCCTGAGCAGGCACTTATGCCTGGGTCCTGCCATTTGGCTTACTAGCAGGAATCCAGGTGTTCTCTACTTAAAAACTGCAAAATCTCTGATAAAAAAATCCCAAACTCACTCTTTAAAATACTCCAAAACCTATGTTCTTGCAAAATTAAAACAAAAGACCATTATCTATCTACCTATCTATCTATCTATCTATCTAGCAAGAGAAAGATAGAGAGATTGATCAGCTGGGCAATGTTTTATTGATATATTTACCATTTTAAAGCAATTTGGAAGCCTACTAGTGTCTCTATCATCACAATAAAATAAATTTTAAATATGCTTTGATGTTTGCTTTTGGCTTTCTCATCATATTAAAAATAGAGCTCCCGCTGACCCCTTCACTAACCAGGATGTGGGGACAGCTGCCCCTGCAGCCACAGCTTGTGCCAGCAGGTCTGGCAGCTGCACATGCTGAGTGCATGATGGGGGAAAGTGGGGTTTGCAGGAGGGTGGTGGGTAGAGGTGTGGGGATGTGTGGGGATGTGGGTGGAAGTGAGGGTGGTGTGGGGTGTGTGGGTGGGTATGGGGGGATGTGGGGTTTGCAGGAGGTGAGTGGGGGTTATGAGGTTGGTTGGGGGCATGTAGGTAGGTGTGGGGGTGGTGTGAGGTTGCTAGGAGAACACACCTAGCTGGACCTGTCCCAACCCATCCCAGCATGATCTGCTAGTGTGTCTTTGCACATTACTGGGACATGCAGCTCTGGCATCCATGGCTCCTGTCCAAAGGTGCACTAAGTGGGCCAGATCCCATTGGACTGGCTGGGCACATTCTCCATGAGGGTCAGCCAGTTATGCACCATGGCCCATTGCAGGCACAGTGCTGGGGCCACGCATCACTGCCTGACCCTCATGAAGAACGTGTCCAGCATGACACAGCCCGGTCCAGCCAGCTAGCATGCGTCTCTGGACAGGAGCTGTGGGTGCTGGAGCTGTGTATCCTGGTCCTGTGGAAAGGCATGCTAGTGGGCCATGCTGTGCTGGGTCGGGTCAGGTGCATTCTCCCTGCACAGACCATGAGTCCAGCAGCACTGCCACCAGCATGGCCTGGCTGGCACAGCAGATGATGGAGGGGGGTGGACATGTTGTGGCTCCCACACAAACCCAACATCCCCCTCATACCCCATACCACCCTCATGCACCCCCTGCTGCTCCCCACACCCCACACCCACAACCCCTCCATTAACCACACAGCCCCCCACCCCGTCCCTGCTTACCTAGGACATTGCCCGGGCTGGGTTCCACTTCTGCCTTGCTCTGCTTCTTTTTGCCCCACATACAAAGGGTGCATGCATGGGGAATGGAAGCACCACAGAGATGCTTTGCCCCAATAGCAGAGTGTCCCTGGAGGACCCACCACTTGTTTGCCTCAGGCTTTTTTCCATAGGTTATTTTTTGATACCTGGATTTCCAGATACCAAATTTAGAGTCCGTGCTGTGAATATGCATTGCAGGGAACATTTTTTTTGTTCCCAGCTTGCCGCTTTCTGCATTTAAAATTGCTTTGAAATGTCGCAAGAGGTATGTGCAGGCTCATCCAGACATACCCTGAGGGTACCTCTTCTGAGGCCCTGGCTGCTGTGGATAGAATAGCTAGAAGGAAGCACGTAGTAGGACAAAGGAATGATAGACCTTCTTCTTCCTGGGCTGCAGAGCGTTGCCAATCCCATGAGTTGCTGAGGGCCAGATCCAGTCACTTTATGGATCACAAATTGTAGGTTGCCAATCCCTTAACATAACATTTGGATCTCAGATATCAGATATACTGCTTTCCTAGCATGGTTTTTGTGGCTTCTGAAATATAATAAACAACCAATAGGGGGCTCACAAACAATTTAAAAGATTGCTGCTCAATTTGAATACACTTTAGTTCCGAGTTCCCCATATCATCTTACTGTATTGTTGTCTCTAAACATTCCCTTTCTGACATAAAGTTGTAGGCAGGTGTGTCTGGTTTGTTTCCTTCCTGGGACTAGATGTTTTCCTTTTGTCATCTGGAAAAAAGTATCACAGTATGGAAAAAAATTGCTCTATGACCACAACTGTTGTATGGCCACAAAAATGTCAAGAACTAGTTTTAAAACCCTCTCATACTAGCTGAAAACAGCTTTCCATGGGTCTTTTCAGTGGATTCAATGAGTGAACAAGTGAGAGAGAGAACCGTAGCAGTGGGAGAGAAAGGGAGAAGCCATAATAAAAGTATGCATTTTCACCAAACCAATTCAGCAATCAGCTTTGCAATTACCAAGACCCATTTCACTGGACTTGATAGCTGGGACTGAATTGAAGGAGAAAAAAGAGTCTCTAATGATGACCCAGTCCCCACCTATTATTTTATTTTTATTTTCCACTTCCATACAACCCCTCTACATTTGCTTTACTCTATTAAATACATTCAGGGAGAGGGAGGGATACAATTTCAGTTCTAATACATGTGCATTTAAGGTGTTAGGGTGTGTGGGGCTGTTTATCTGTTTTTTATCTGTCCAACCTACACCCTTATTTATAGTTTTCACCCCAAAAGAAAGATAAATATAGAATGAAGGAATATGAATGAGAGAGAATGACAAAAGAGCCATAAATGCAGAATTTCCAGGCTGGATAAATGTTTAATCCCAAGGTGCTCAGTGGTACCTGGGTCAATGCTACATATTAGAATACACATCTAGAGTTATTTTTATTTTTTACTTTGTGTTTTCCAGGTATCTGAACTTGATACCTGGAAAGATCATGCAGCAAATCCTCAGGCAATCTATTGTGAACTACCTAGAGGAAAATAAGATAACCAGAAACAGCCAGTATTGATTCACACAGAAAAAATTATGCCTGATCATCAGGGATCCTAGTTTTCCATAATAATAATAATAATAATAATAATAATAATAATAATAATAATAAAAGATTAAATAAAAAACCCCCATAAAAAGCCGTGTTTTTCTAAGGTGAGCCCCCCCACCAATGTTGATTGGCTGAGGGGTGCCCTTCAGTGATCCCACACCTTGCCACTGATTAGCTGAGAGTGCTTCTATCATGCAGCCCCACCCCTTGCCTCTGATTGTCAGAGAGGGGCAGGACCACATGACAAGCAGTCCTCTCAACCAATCAGCATCAGAAAGAGGAGGGAGCAGCTGCCATCTTGGCTGCTTCCCTGCCTGCCAGTGGCTTTTCTCCCCTGGTGGGCTGCTGCAGGGATATAAAGACTGCTGGCTCCCACTGGGGAACTAGCATTTTATTTTCAGTAAATTTCTCCCCTTCCTTCCCTTCCCCCGGGGCAATTCTGAAGATTCTCTGTAAAAACACAAATTTTGCATTTTTCACCTTTTGTTGTGGAAAACATCTTTCTAGGATCTCTGCTGATCATTAACTTCTATGCTAAGGCTACAGGCTCTCTGGATGGGGAAAGAGAAGTGGATATACTATCCCTTGGCTTTAGTATAGATATTCCCATGAATGGAGATTATATGCTGGTTTGCAGCCACTCTATACTGGTGCAGCCAACAAAATGGGGCCATGAGGCAAAGATTAATTTCCCTGTCTATTGAGGGAAGCCTAGCCCTCTTACTAGACAGCGGAGAAAGAAACAGAGGTACAGAGGGCAGAAGGGTTAAAGAGAAGGGAAGAAGAGAAGGGGTCACGGACTGGAGTATAGAGGGCAGATATCCTCAAAGATGAAACAAGAGGTGGCTTAATGACTCACCAATAAAGTGATTAGCAGATCCCTCACAGGTGCTTGGAGGTGGACCAGAGAGAGATACCTGGCTACTTAAACCCCTACTGGAGGATGGGTGGGGATGGGAGAAGAGTGTTTGAGCAGGATTGGAGTCAGGGACCATTGAAGAAGCTGAAGAAGGCCAGTGAAGCCAAGGCGAGGGACTCTTGATCTTGAAGAAGGGTGAGACAGCTGCAGGGGATTCAGAGGAGAATGTGAAAAGGGGTGAAGCAGCCTACTGGTGAGATTCAAATAATAAGAGAAGACTTATTAAACAGGATACAATTTTGTTGTTCCCTTTCCCTTTTCCCCCCACCATATTAGAAGCAGAAGATTGTTCTGTTGTTGAGCAAATGCTTAAGTTATTTTGCTTGGAAATTTTAAAGCAGTGTTTCCCAACCTTTTTATACTGAGCACTGGCAAACTATCTAATTTACATATTTGAGTTTAATCTGCATACTTACTTAAATTTAATTTACATGTTCACATTCAGTTTGCATTTTTAACTTTAATTTTTATGTGGCAGGGGCATTGCAAGGATTGGATTGGGTTGGGGCACCACAGCCATAGGCAACAGGGAACACTTAAAGAGAGGGGGACCCCAGCTGTGGCTGCCTGGGAAGAAAGGCCTCTGTTGTCCTTCCTAGGAGCAAGCAGTGGAGCTGCCTCCCCGCCCTCTGGCCCGGGCTTTTTCTCGCCTACATCCCCCCCACTCCCAGCCAAAACACAAATTTTGTGGGGCTGTGGGGGTGGGGGTCCTGCTTAACTCGGCATGGGCCCCAGTACCTGCTGTGTGGGTAGCGCCTTGCTGGGTGTGGCCATGGCTGTGGGGTGTATGGAGCTGGCTGCCTCCCTCCTGGGGCTGCTCCACCCCCCAGCCATAATTCTGCGTGTGACTGCCAGCAGTGGAAGCCATGACCCGGCAGCCAACCCTGTGGTTGGGACCCTGTGTTTTAAAGCAAATCTGGTGGTTTGGGATAGGTCTGTGATGGAAGGAAGGAGGTCCCAGAAGAGCCTGGGCAAGGCAGAGGTGTGGCCGGGGGGGCCTTGGCCCATGAAGGACAGTGAATGGGTGCTGGACCCAGATTATGCAACTGAGTCAATGGACTTTAACTTAATGGCTCCTTTCAGAGAACTGGGATCTAGACAGATAAAGTAGAAATCCCAACAAGGCTGTGCTCATGAGGGAAAGGCTAGCCACTGAAGGGGTGGGGGAGAAAAGAGAGAGAAAACAGAGTGGGATACTTGTTCTGGGGATAGGACAGAAACAGCAACGGGCGAAAACCTGGTGAACTATACATCCAGTGAGAGTAACCACTGACTGCAACCTGCCTCCCAAACCTACACAGTAAGACCAAGGTGTGGCATGCAAGACAGGGGGGTGAAGCACGGACCGAGAATTGTGACAGGCAGTTATGGGTCTCAGGTGACTGAGGAGACCAGACTGATTCCCTTTATTTTCCGTGAAGCCATCACAGGGCTTCTCTAATCAAGGGACTTGCAATAAAAAACTGAAGAATGGTGTTAAATGGTCAGTTAAGAAACAAGTATCTATATGTTGAAGATTTGTAAACTTTTCTTTAACCAAAATAAGCAGCCCCTGTGAACATCTACCTGAATGCAATGCTATCTTTGATATAAATCACCTAACACAAGAGTTCAATAGATGTATAGGAGCCTGCAGTTTCCTGTACATTAAAGACTGTATTATGTGTGTACTGATCCAAGTTAGTCAGTTTCTGTTAGTTCCCCCCACCCCTTGCTCTTTCTTGCTACACAAATGCCCTTTATGCAGCCTTGTATGAGAAGTTATGTTTAGTATCAATTTCCAGCAAAACTGGAATGAGGAGGGAAAAAGAGTCAGGAAATACTTCTGCAAACGTAGTTTGCTCAAACAAATTACTTTGTCAGTCTGATGTGGCTAGTTAAATGTAAAGTTTAAAAACGTATGTTACAGAGTTTGAAGAAATTAACTCCTTCAAAGCTAGAGGAGATCCTTAGTGGAACATGCATTCTGTCTTTCAAAGCTCACCCCAGTGAGCAGTTAGGCTGAGAACATAATGCAGGGGAAGCATTTTCAGAAATCCCTGCTGGTTCTTGGTTTCACTGTTGTTGTTTTGTTTTAGATGGATGCTGGGAGAAATGACCCCGCACAATCTGTAATATCAGAGTGCGCTGTGTGAAGCAGACTAAATGTCATGACTGTAGAAGCAGAGTGATGACGGGATGAATGTTATTTGCGTGAAGGATGGCTGCAGATGATCTCATTAATCTTTCATTTTATGGACACTGGCTTCAAAGGCACACAAAAGTGATTCAGAATGCACAAAAGGCATAAGGCTTCATCTCAGGCTACACAGAGTACATGCTGGCACAGCAGAGTTCCCTTAAATGCTACATTGGCTTGTATCCTTGAGTCTTAAGGGCTTTGCAGTTGTAGTGGAGACTGGACGTGGGGCTCTCACAGACACAAAGTGAGATATTCACAATAATTTCAGATGAGAAGAATTATTAGGTCATCATTCTCTGGACTACCAGAAAGTAAGAACACTTAAACATCTTGGTCCTGTCCAAAGCACAATCAGTGCCACCTTCATTTATGCATAATCTAAACTAGTGAGAGGAGTGGGGAGTACCTTCTCATTAGGTTAGCAAGAATATGGCTATATGAAGACAGATTGCAACTTGTAATTGGCATATGTCTAAAGGAGTGAAGAACTTTTATTAGCAGCACCAGACCATGTCTTTTCAGAGATGTGCATTTTTCATATTAATAAAGAATGTGTGCATATCTACCTTGGTTTCTTGAGAATGAGTCAGTTCACAAGAGGTTCATCTACAGATTCATTAATGCACAGTAGTTACTGAGCATTTAATTTAGTATTTGCTTAATGAAGTACTAACTAACTGTGCAGTAACTATAGTTACTGCGCATTAGCGCTGGTGCATAGTTTCTTAGTGGTGCTTATTGTGCAATAGCTTAATACTATTGCACAATAGCATATTAGCATGGTTTTTGCTCATCACATTACTGCACAGTGTTATTAGGCTACTGCTCATTAAGCATCTTATGTAGATGTGCCTAAGGAGTTTGGGATATAGTACTACTCTTTCTGAAAGATCAGATCTGTTCAGCTTTTCTTGGGGCCCCCGCATCATTTCTGCACACATTTGTGCTGGACTGCTTTCTGTTCTATACCTCAGAGGCCCACGGGTACATGTAATAGCTTTCTGATAAAGTTTGCATTCCCCTTTGCTGACAATTTACCTTACCTAAACCTTGACTTTTCTGAAGAACCCATGCCCAGTAAGCAGCAACCTGTCTAAATCAATGACTTTAGAACATCCCCAAGGCTTCTCATACAGTTTTACCTGACCTTTACCTAAAGACCATTTCTATGAAGCAGCACATCTTTCTGGTCTCTAGGGCAGTACTTAAGACAAGTTTCACTGTACACTGAACTGTGTAAACAATTCAAGTCAACATCGCTACATGGGTAACTGAGAGAGACTATTTAAGACCACTGGGAACCTAGGATTCAAAAGCATGTATTCAAATGGTATCTGAACAACGAAAATAACCTTCAAGAATTCAGTCCAAGCAAAATATATTAAACAGTAAGCCATTCAGGACGCATTGGACTATGATTTTGTCAAATCATCTCAGATAAACAGGGAAGGTTTAACAGCATTTGAACTGGAGACTCATAAGGAAACACCAGTGTTTCACAGAATATGGCATTGCTCGTTTAATAGGCAATGTTCTTCCCTCTGTGTTATCAACACATTAATGTTAAGGAATAGTATAAGAAAATATTTCCTTTTTTCAATTACACATAAAAGA
Source organism: Crocodylus siamensis (assembly GCF_052110815.1). Taxonomy (NCBI): domain Eukaryota; kingdom Metazoa; phylum Chordata; order Crocodylia; family Crocodylidae; genus Crocodylus; species Crocodylus siamensis. The sequence continues at coordinate 261,353,409 of NC_143396.1, forward strand.
ACTCTGAGAGAGAGCAATAGAGTATGCTTTAGTTCTTTACTGTGCAGCCCTAAAAATATTGATCATTAATCAGAAGCATGTAAGGAACTAGTATTGTATTTACAATGCATGTTCAGCTCATGAGATGTTTAGATGATGTAATAGCTCTGTCATCTATTTCAATACTCTGCTGGGAAGTTCCTATTGAAAATTTTGAGGATGCAATTCTGAAATAAGCCAGGATGCATATTTTGAATAAAGTTGTCATTCATTTGCATGCATGTGCCTCTGAACATCCTATATCTAACTTTTTACACAAAATATTCACTTGAAGCCAGTTACTTCTGTTCCTCTTCTGGGTATACATTTGGGAAAAGGAGGTAAGGATACTTCTACCACTTCTGTATCAGGCTCAGGCAGAATTGCAGCCTCTGTACTCAAGATATAGAAAGGATGGCTCCATCTAGTCCCCTATTCATCAGCCAGCAGCATCTATGCTTACCTACACTACCCTTCTCCAAAGTCCTTAGTGTTACTTTTAACTTATTTTTGATAAGCAACTGGGTAAGAATTTGACATCAAATTATTTTCAATACTCTCACAGTCCATGTAAATTTTAACAGTTGTAGCATCCCTATAGCCAAAGAAAAGATTGAAAATTCATGAACTTCCTTATTATCCATTTACATATACACTTGCATATAACAGAAGGTGCACCTATTGGGATTTCAGAAGCATTTCTTGTTCTTCAACACAGATGGAATGCCTTATTTACAGCAGGGGACTAAGGGACCAGTCTCCATAATTTCCTCCTGTTCCCTTGGGTTATCTTGAGTAGGTTACTAGCCTATTTGTAACTCATTTTTCTGTGTTTATAAAATGGGTAGTAATAATACAATGTTCAGAGTTTTAGCTAGTTAATGTTTCTACCATGTTTGGAGAGCATTACATTAAGGAAAATATATACATGTCATTGATTACCATCTCTCTGTTGATGCTAACTTAAATAGCAGTTTATACAGACTAGAAAAAGATTGTTTTCCCTTAATAATTTATTATTGAATACCGTCTAAGGTCAACTGACTACACAAAATTTCTAATTTTGTTTTTTCAATGCTTTGACTTTTATGGAGAACACATCAACTGCTTTTTCCCTAGGATTAAATATGTAAGTTAGTTAAGCCTTATCAATATTAAGGAAATTGTGCTAGTGGCAATATGGTTAAGTCAGTCCAAATCCCTAATGCAGACATTCTGCATGTAAGCACATAGTAGGGCTAGTATCAGAATAGTTTAATCTCCTACACACCAAATTTAGCATTTGTCTTAGTCTTGGTTTGTTCCTCTACTACGCATATATCTAAATTTATATAGCTGTAGTTACCATGCTGCAAAAAATTCCCTCAGGAAGGCAAGACCTCAGTGTTAGTATTCTGGTGTTCCTCCCTAATGAATTACAGCTGTAGCCCTGCCTACCTGAAAATGAAGATATATGAGGAAGACTTCAGAGAATGACTCTCAAGTATCAAGCACGTGATTGTATTCACATCATAGGAAGTTAAGAATAGAACTTGGTTCCCATTTCATCTCAATTTATTGAGGATGAAGTCAGGACTTCCTTGGTGGACTGTCTGGTATGAAGCTGAAAGTGTGAAGAGAAACAGGGCTTAGCTGCTAACCCATCTGTGTGCAGGATTCAGGTCTCCCCAGAAGGGTTAAAATAAAGGATTCTCTACTACCAGAGAAAGGTGAACAGCTCTTTCTCTCTAGCACATGGGATTCCTGAAGCCATGATGACATTTTGCTGTTGCTCAAAGCCCTTCAACATCACCTACTTTCTAAAGGCTCACAGCCAGGACAAAAAACATATATTATAGCAAATCATATTGACACTTTTATTCTCATGGAGTAGCACAGTATTCAACAAGTGTTTCTATCACATATTAGTTGATGTCAGCTTTCCTTGTGGAATAAGGCACTATAGGTATGAGCAAGTGTGCAAACATCTGGCCCTTTATCAAGTTCAAGTAGAACATTTGAAGACTTTTAACTCAAAAAAACCCTCTGGACTGAGAGCCCAGGCAGATCTCTATCTACAAGCATGACAGTCATATTATGCCAAGTACTTGTTCAATGTCTTATCCTTTGCAGAAACTGACTGTTTTTCTCAGCTAGGGACAGACGTTCAAAAACCAGAGCCTAAACTGATTCAATCTATGCAGGTTAATCTAACCAGCTTAGGCTGAACTGATTTGTAACAACACAGGGCATCAGTACATCATATGTGATTTCCCATTTACGCTGCCACAACTGAGTTTGTATTTCCATGAATGGGATTTCCTTCCACTTTAAAAGTCTTTTTGGCATGTTACACTAACATTACTTGGATATGTTCTATTTTGTGGCAATCCCTGCTTATGTCACCCTATCTATGGATTTATGTCATTCAGATAGTAATCGACGCAAAGACTTGTAACTACTGTCTTTTGCCACCACGGGGCGCTGCGCTGTTTCTGTAATTCAGGCCTTTGGCCACTGGGTTATTTATTTGTTTATTTAGGCTCCTGCTCATCCCTCCCTTCCTCCCCCTGCTCCCACGGCGGGTGGAGGCCGGGGCTGCTACAGGGCTGGAGGGGCAGGGGTTGCCTCTGAGGGCAGCACAGGGGCCAGTGCCTGTACTTGCAGGGCTCAGTGGGCAGGTGATTAATTAATAACATGGTTCAAAGCATGTCTCCGCTTAGGTCAATGAGAAGGATCGTATCGCCAACTACAGCTAGGTTTGAATGAATTTTTTATATTTGATGCTGCTTTATTTACTCAAATCTTAGTGACCTAAGCTGAGAGATTCAAAGCTGCTATGAGATTTGGACATCTACTTTGCACTAACTTTAATATCGAATCCCAAGTCCAAATGCCTCAGGTAACTGAAATATGACTGGTATTGACAAAGTTGCATTAACTTTTAATGCACACTTCATATGCTTTGAGCCATAACTATTAATGTGACATTACTAAAGATACTGTTTTATGTTTTATACAGCATCTGACTTAAAATTTTAATGGTATTACTCATGCCTCTTAATATGTCAAGGAGCTCCTACCTTCCCCTCCCCCACAGCCCTGCCTTATGATTCTTTATATCCTTTACAAAGGTAAAGGATAAAGCAGCCGCACACACAATGCAGCCAAAAGCACAGGCAAGTAGGTAAAAACCTCATCACTTCTCAAGTGTTGGTGAACTTCCCTGAACAGAAAAAAACCCTGATTTGCCCACTCAGGCAGGCTACCTACCTTGAAAGTCCTTCAGTCTGTCATCCACTAAAAGGCCCAGGCTTTGTGGAAAGCTTTTACATTTCAATTATCACCTCTCTCTGGCACAGCTCCATCACTTTTGTTCTCTTACCCAGAGGCCAACACGCAACTTTATTGCATTGGAGATATTTGTAAGAACACACACACGATCCTGATATGCAGCCCTCTGCCCACCCCCCAACCCCATGGTATCCCTCACTCCTGACCCAAAGCCCCTACTCCCCCTCCCCAGCCCTCCCTTATGATTCTGATAGGAAGTCATCCCTGCTTTTCCAGCAGAGCAAAGCAAAATGTCAAACTCAGCTCCCAATCAGGCATGCACTTCACATGGTATTCTGGAGACTGTAGTGCTAATTAGCAGCAACCATATTGACAACAAACCCGGGGAGGAAATCCCAGACATTTGGCTTGCATTTAAAAACCCACCTGGACGTAGCACAGGGATGAGGCTGGCCACAGCTCCCCTTCCCACTCTTTCCACCTGGTAGCATCTCCTGCCACTTAGCCTCTGTAAGCACAAGCCCCTGTACTGCCCTCAGAGGCAACCCCCACCCCTCCTGCCTTGTAGCAGCCCTGCCTCTGCTCCTGCCTCCCCGCCCTGATGAAGTGTCAGGGATCTTGCTTTACTCATTTGGTGGGAGTGTGGGGTGGGGATATAAGCTAGAAAAGTATTTGGCTACCACTGCTGGAATCTGCGGGGAATGACACACGGGACTTAAGTCACTTAAAAGTGTGTGTCATGCAAACACAAACACAACGCACCAAATTAACCTGGGTTAACATTTTTAAGCCATGGTAAATTTAATGATTAAATGCTGTGTCATGTACAAATACTCACAGATATTTCTTGTGGACTGAGGAAATGTGGGCACATGAAGGCAGTTGCTCAGGCCAGGAGCTGGGTGAACTAGAGTGTGCCGTTGGCTGCAGAGAAGCTCTCCGGGGGGGAGGGGGGGGGCGCGTGGCCAGCCTGACCAGTAGCTTTGGCTGAACTGGCCAGAGAGGGGTTTAATCCCACCTCCCTGTCCCAACAGCAGGGCTAGCTGAGCTAGTCTTCCAGTGGTGGGTCAGCATGGCCCCTGGGGCACAGCGGGCAGGGAGGGGACTGCAGTCAGGTCTGCCCACCTCGATTGCTGCCACCACCTCTCACTCCCTGCTTGGGGCAAGTGGTGAAATAAGCCCCCTGCTGCCCCTTCCATTGGATGTCAGAAGGAGGGGAAATAATCCCTCTGCCTACCCCACCTGCTCTGCTGTGGGGTAGGCAGAGATGTGTTGCACTGAGCACAACAGCATCAGGATTCAGAGGGGATCAGAGCCCTCTGAAGCCTCCACAGTACTGTCATGGTCTGCAGCAGCTTTCCTCACCCCACAGCATGGCACCACCTCCTTTGCCCGTTCCAGATTCTGGCAACTTTAACTATGAAAAATTTTTTTCTGATGCCCAACCTAAATCTACTCTCTTATCAGTCTGTGGCCATTTTTTCTGGTTATACCAAGGAGCGCTCTGGTAAACAGAGCATCTCCTATTCCCTGATTCCTCTCCCCTCCCCACCCCCCAAATAAATTTGTATACTGGCACAAGATCCCTACCTAAGCCTTCTCTTGCAGAGGCTGAAAAGGTCCAGGTCCCCCAGCCTTTCCTCATAGGGCCTTCCATACAAGTGGCCCTTCTCTGGATGCTCTCAAGGTTGTCCACATCCTTCTTGAATTCTAGTGCCCAGAATTGGATGCAGTACTCTAGCTGTGAACTGCACAGAGGAGCATCACCTCCATGGACCTGTTCATGATGCACCTACTAAAGTGCGGTTAGTTCTGCTAATTACTTCATCACATTGACGACTCATATTGGAGTTGACAATGACTCCTTGATCTCTTTCTGCTGCTGTGCTGCTGAGAACTTCATCCCCCAGCCTATAGGTATGCTGGTGATTCCCTCTCCCTAGGTGCAGTACCTTGCACTTGTTCTTGTTGAACTGCATCCTATTGTTCTCTGCCCACTTCTCTAACCTGTCCAGGTCCACCTGGATTCACTTTCTTCCCATCAGTGTGTTTACTTTGCCCCATAGTTTGGTGTCATCTGCAAATTCAGACAGAGTGCTTTCCACACCCTCATCCAGGTCGCTGATGAAGATATTGAACAGAATTGGCCCAAGGACCGAGCTTTGGAGACCCTACTTCCCACATCTTTCCAGGTCAATAGCAACATGTCCACCACCACTCTCTGGGTATGACTCTTAAGCCAATTTGCCACCCACATGACTGTGTAATCATCTATGGCACAGCCATTCAATTTATTTATGAGAATAGGATGTGATACCATGTTGAAGGGCTTCTTAAAGTTCAAGTAGATGATATCTACCTCAACTCCTAATAATTTATTGACCTGGTCATAGAAAGAAGCAAGGTTAGTCAGGAAGTATCTACCTCCTATGAACCCACCCTTTTCTACACAGTGGGATTGCCTCCTTCTGTGACCGAAGGATTGCTTCCTTAAGGAACGACCAGCCTTCCTGGACCCCAATTTTGTCAATGCTCTTCAGCTTTAATGCCCCACTAACTAATTTCCTGAGAAAACTGAAGTCAGCCTTTCTGAAGCCTAGCACTTCCGCCCTGCTGGTTACTTTTCCCACCCTTCACAAGATAGTGAACTCAGTCAATCAATGGTCACTATCCCCTAGGTTACCTTGTACCTGCATATCCCTCACCAGGTCATCCCCCATAGCCAGCACCAAGTCCAGCAAGGCATTCCCCCTAGTGGGATTGTATACCTCCTGCATTAGGTGGAGGTCCTGTATGCAGGTGAAGAACCGACATGAACGATTAGTTCTGGCTGACTGATCCTCCAAGCAGATGTCAGGTTAGTTTAGGTCACCCATGATAACTGTATCTTTTGACCATACAGCCTCTGTGAGCTGTCTGGAGAACTCCAGATCTAGCTCATCCTCCTGGTGTGGCAGTCTATAGTAGACCCCCACTACCAAGTCCCTTTCCCCCATATCCCCTTGCATACTAACCCACAGTACCTCAGTTTGTCTCTCCTCTGATCCTATCTTGATTTTAAATGTATATTGCTCCTTAACATAGAGAGCAACACCCCGCCCTTTCCCCCACTCTAACCCATCTGTACAAGCTATAACCTTCAATGCCTACTGTCCAATCATGAGTAAGATCCCACCAGGTTTCAGTTAGTCCAACCAGGTCAAAGATGTTGCTTGAAAGCAGGCATGCAAGTTCCTCCTGTATGTTACCCATGCTCCTAGCATTAGTGTAGAGACATTTAAGCCTCCCAATGGGTGTCATTGGTACCTCTAAATCCTGATGTCTGTTGGGCCCCTTAGTGCTTACCTGGGCTGATCCAGTGTACGGCTCATGGCTCTCTGAACCTAGGTTCTGTTTGTCCACTACATCTCCATCCCCTGACAAACCTAGTTTAAAGCCCTTTGGAGGAAATCAGACAACCTGTAAGAGAACAGACTCTTACCTTTAGAAGAAAGATGAAGACCATCTCATCCCTGGATACCTCTCTCATGGAAGTGCGGATCATGGTTGTAGAAGCCAGAACCCGCACAATGGCACTAACTCCGGAGCCACAGGTTGACTTCTCTGATGCAGGTGTATTGATGTTGATGGTGACCACTGACCAGGAGGATTGTTGAGAAGACCACCTGTGCCTCCAACTTCCTAAGCCCAGCCCCCAGAGCTGTAGTCTCTCATGATGTAGTCACTCATGATGTGGTCTGACTACTCCTGGTCACAACATTCATGTCCACATGGACGAGGACCATGGGATAGTAACTGGAGGGCTGGATGAGGTCAGGAATCCTCGCAGTGATGTCTCAGATCCTGGCACTAGGAAGGCAGCAAACCTCCATGCCTCTCAGGAGGGGGTCGCCCACCACAATGACCCAATGTCTCTTCTTACAGCTGTCTGGTTGTCACTCAGCCTGCATGGTTGTTGCAGATGTGTCTTCCCCAGCGACTTCCTCTGCTGCATCATCCTTCAGTGCTGCCAGGGCTTCATATCTGTTCCCCAGTTGTGTTGTGGAGGCAGTCACAGCCTCACGCTGTCTGGCAGTGGAGGTGACTGTCTTCCATTCGGCTGCCTTGGTGATGTCTCTGCACTAGGTGTCTGGCTCTGGGGAGAATGAAAGTACCCATCAATTTAATCCTCTGCAGCCCTGACTCCCAAAGCCTGCTCACCTCAGCCTGTAGTTTCTCTGTAACTCTCCAGAGCCTCAATTCGGGTACATGTGAGATAGGTGAGGGGAACCCCCATTTTTATAATGAATTATAAAAAAAAGTCATGTGCCTGTAAAGTGTTTGAGAGAAAAGTGCACTTTCTTTTTCTCTTTCTTTCTGTCTTTTTCTTTCTCTGACTTAAAAGGAATCATTAGCAGAATGAATTAAGTACTCTACAGATTGTTAAACACATTTTTGTCAACAATTATGGATAGATTATAATAATAGCCTAACATAATACCACATCTGTCATAAAAATGCCAACGTGGCTTGTACACTATATGATGACTAGGGATTTTGTAATGAAAAAATGCTCTTGTTTATATTATCACTGGATTTGCAGTCAAGTGCGTGACTCACAGAGACCTGTGTGCCCAATTAACCCCTTTTAAATTCGAGATATTACTGAGCACATCCATTAAGTGACTAATGAAGAAAAAGCACCATGCAGCAATGCAGCAGTATAAGAAAACAGAATAATATCTAGAGTCATGTCATCCTGCATAGGACTCTTTATTGACAGTGAATGAAATTTAGACTACTGGAAGTGGCAATTTGGGACAACTAGGGGATAAAAGTTATACGGTTCGATCTCTGCAGAGAATATACCCTGTAGCTCAAACTCTGGATAGAAACTTTTCTGTTCTCATAAATTTAGAAGAAGAGGTCTAGTCAGTGTATTTTATTCATGCACAGTTAGGTAACTGATACACTCTTTGTATAAGTAAGGGACAGAGATTATTCTCCTTCATGTGTGTATGACAGAGTAGGGGGAGATGAACTGCTGAGAGAAATGTATATTTGAAAAACCTTTTAGTAAAATCCTGTTTCATTTTTTTTTCTCCTGGGGACATTCGTGGGAGAATTCTAAATCAAGAAACTACATGGCATCAGAAAAAAGAAAAACAACCAATTAACTATGGCTTTCATGCAGAAAAATGTAAGAAATATGGACTTTGAAACTAAAAGTATTTCAGGAAAGTGGAATAAGTTGAAAGAGATAACTTACTTCCTCAATTAAGTAATCTGTAGCCCAGAAATCATTCCCATTCCTATATGAGAATCAGGTGACTATATGAGAAGGACTGTAGAGAATAGCTGTCTAGTGTCAAGCATATCAAAAAGAGAAAACATAAGCAGGTTGCTTTACCTATTTTAGGCTAATTTTTTCCTGCAAATCAATGCACCTCAATAAAAACAAAATAACTCCTTCTTGCCACACCAACAGAAAAGTACAGGATGGCTGCAATTGAGGAAACGCCCCAAAGAAAGTAATTAAACAGCATGTAACCTGGGCGGTACTCCAAGAGGTACCCCCTCTCCAATTGAAGGGATCAAAGCAGGTGCACAAGCGCTGTGGGAGGTGTAGGGACTCTCCTCCCCCTATAGAGCAGAGCCAGACCACCAATGGGGACTTAACCATGTACCTTTTAATGAGAGAACAGTACTGGGAACATAGCCAGTATAAACCAGGGGGTATAGGGAACACTATAATGCCCCGAGGGGGCAGGATTCAACAAAGGTTAGACACTTGCAATCATTGACAAAAGACAGGGTTAACAAAATGTAAAATACAAACAGCAGAACAAACAATACTGGTTGGTGAAATATAAAGAGGCACAAAATGTCAAATGACAAGGGAAATGTAGGGCCAAGGTACCTGGAGGGGGAAACACAATGGCCCCTTTCTACTGCAGGAAGATTTGCTTCTTGTTAGCTCATTCACCCCAAATCTCCCAAGCTAGGATTTAAACTCAGCTCTCCCACTTGGTAGGCAGAAACACTACCACACATCCACCAATACTGATGCTGCTCTAGGCTGCTAGGCATCTTGACCTTCCCGGAGCCCCGGCCTCATGTCGAGCTGCCTGGCCTCTGATTGGAGGAGCTGGAAGCAGAGCTGGGAACCTCTCAGATTGCTGCTCAGATCCTTGCTGGAGGTGGGGAGCCTCTCGTAGGGAATCCTAGAGCCCAGCGGGGAGCTTCTCCTGCTGGGCCATACGCTGTGCTGCTGAGGGTCCAACTGCTGCCTGCAGGTCCTGCTCCTTCAGGATCTTGTGGTACAACTGCTCCTGCCCTGCTGGCTTAGCTCTTGCCAGCTCTTTGAAGCTCCTTCCTTGTGGTTCCTCACTGGTCTCCCCTGAGTCAGCTGTGTTGCCCCTTTTATCTCTCTCCAGGTGACCCAAGGGGCCAATCAGGTGACACAGAGGGTGAGTTTCTGGGGCCTGATTGGTGAGGAAAGAGAATCCCAAGCCCTCCAATCATCTTTTGCCCTTTCAAAACCCCTGGGCTAGGTCACTGCCAGCGAGCCCCTCAGAAGCAATTATACTTGTATGCTTTCTAGCTACGGTCCAGATTAAGGAAAAGGATGTAACTATATGTAACTATCTCAATAGGTTCAGGATAATTCCAGATAGAAATCAGATGAGACTGGAGCACTTCTGCTTCCAGTAGAGAAAATATAGGAAGAGTCTAGCCCATACCATGAAACTACCATGTCCTCAGGAGTGAAATGGGGCAGTGGAGGGAGGAGGGAGAGAGAAATGCAGTACTGATGTACTTGTGACTCTACTTTGAATCCTGCTTCAGGCAAAATTTAAAGCTAACTGTTTGGGAGGGGCAGCAGCATTTCTATTCAGGCAGCAGTGAGGGAGTCAATTGACTTCATGGCTCATTATCATTTGCTTAATACCTTCTAAACTATTCACTCCAAAGTGTTAATGATCCCCTCTCTCCTTTTTAATGGTATTAGTGTTCCACTAATCAACTCATGCCAGAGAAAAGTACCATGAATTTGTTTTTTGCAAGAACACAGATTATGGAGGAATACAGGGAAAGTTGCAAAGATATCCATTTCATTTGTATTGACCTGGAGAAAGCCTATGATCATGTACCCAGGGAAGAAATATGAGAGTGCCTGAGAGTTATGGAGGTGATGGAGAAATATGTCAGAACCATCAAGGACACATATTGAAAATGTACAAGAAAAATGAGGAGCAGTTTAGCAGAGACAAAGAGCTTGGAGGTGAAGGTGGGCATATATCATGGGTCAGTTTCAAGCCCATTCCTGTTCGTAGTCATGATGGATATACTTATGGAACAAATAAGGAGGAGACCACCCTGGAATATGATGTTTGTAGACAAAGTGGGTATTTGCAGTGAGAGTCTAGAGCAGGGGTGGGCAATTATTTTAGGCTCGGGGCTGCTTATTGAGTTTTGGCAAGCTGTCAAGGACCACATGGAAAGCCCCACACCTTGACACGTGCCCTGCCCCCTGGTCACCATCTGACCGGAAGTCCTGCCCCCTGCCCACCAACCATCGTCATCAGAAGTCCCTCCTCTTTCCCCAAGAAGTACTTCTTTCAGCAAGGGTTTTTTCCATCTCGGAACCAGAAAAACACTAAATTATATTCTAAAAGTCAAACATCTACAACATTCATTAATTTGATTTAAAAATATATATTTTTGTCCTGATTTACATGTGTTTGTGTAGTGTACATAGAGGTGATTGCACAATAGCTTAAAATTAAGTCTTACTCTTGTATATTGTGGGGGAATGGGGTTGGGTATAAGTTTTTGGGGGGCTGTGGGTGCCTGGGGGATAAAGGGTGTGGGTGTGGGGGGGTTATGGGATGGATAAGTGTAGGAGGTGGTGAGGGAGCATGTGGGTCTGTGTGTGTGAATATGTGCGGTGTGGGTGGATATGGGGCTTGTGGGGGGCCTGTATGTGTGGGGGGGAGGGGATTCAACCTTTGTTGAATCCTGCCCCCTCGGGGCATTGTATGAGGGGGTCTGAGTTTGGGGTCTGTATGTATGGCAGTGCAAGGATGTGTGTAGGTGCATTTGTATGGTAGGATGTGCAGGTGGGACTCACCCTATGTACACACACACACATGCACATACACTTTCTCTCGCTCTTTCTCTCCCCCTCCCCCACTGCGCTTATGTGTGCGCACACACACTCCATCCTTCCTTCATTGCTCTCTCTCTCTCCCCCTCCCTCTCTGCCTCCCTCCGTCATTGCGCAAATGCAAACACACACACACACACACACACACACCTTTCCTGCTCCTCGCCCTGGGCTACCAGTGCAGGCCTCATGGTCCCATGGTCTGGCCATGTAGCTGGGAGCCACTTGGTGCAGAAGCAGCCAGCAGGCAGGCAGAGAAGTGCTCAAAGTGGTGACAGGAGTGAGTGGTCACACAGGAGCACAGCAACAACTGGGAGGGAGCGTGGGACCCATGCTGGTGTCCTGCGGCCAGTGCCAGTAGGGCCCAGAGTGGGGCAGCAGCAGCACAAGGTCCCAGCCAGCAGGGGATCTGTGGAGCTTAGCTGGCTCCCCTCTCTCCCTGCTGACACAGCACAGCTGAGCTCCATAAACCCCTACCACCCATGCCCCGTGCTTCTGCTGCCCTGGTCTGGGCCCCAGTTGTACCAGCCCCAGGACACTGGTAAAGGTTCGTGTCCCCACCCAGCTATTGTTGTGCTTCCATGTGCCCACTTGCTGCCACTCCCTCCTCCCACTGCTGCTTCCATTGCTTTTCTGCCTGCCTCAGCAGGGCTCTGGCTCCACATGGTTCCTGGCTAGATGGTGACAATCACAGGACTCAGCAGGAGCTGGCCCAGCCCCAAGGACTGAGGCAATTGTCCCCTGCCTCCCTTTGTCCCCCACTCCCCATGTTCTTATCTGAATTTTACTCTCTGGCACAGGGAAGAAGGAACAGGCCCATGATCCCGGACCAGAAGCCTCTGCTAGGCAGAGGCTTCCAGCTGGGAGGAGGCAGGAGTGGTGGTTTTGGGAGGCAGGGTGAGCCCAGGCGGGCCTGGCTGCTGGATTCTGCTGCCAGCTTCCCATGGGTCCTACTGCCTCTGGCTCCTTTCATCTTTGACAGGCAGCCAGGAGCAGATAAATATTAATTTTCTAATTTTTTTAGGGTCCCTGTGGGCCAAATAGAATGGCCTGGTGGGCTGGATCCAGTCTGTGGGCCATATTTTGCCCACCTCTTCTCTAGAAGAAGTGGAAGCTGGTTTGGACCAATGAAGAGAAGTGCAAGAGGGAAGAATAATGAGGATTAGTTGATTCAAAATGGAATATATGCACTATAATTTCTCTGAGGTACCTGATGTTGGAAATGTGATGATTGAGCAATATGTTAAAAAAATTGACAAGTTCTAGTATCTGGGGTCAACCATTCAGCAGAATACAGAGTTACATGAAGAGCTGAGCTACAGAATAACAGCAAGGTGGATGGACTGGAAATTGATGACAGGAATATTATGCTACAGGACAGTATCAGTGAAGCTGAAGGGGAAAATTTACAAGACATGTGCATCCAGCTCTACTGTACAAGCATAGACATGGTGCCTGAAGAAAACTCAATAAAGAAGACTGATTGTGAGAGAGATGAGAAGCCTCCAATGGATGTGTGAAGTGATGAAAATGGATAAAATGAGGAATACTTCCAGCAGAGGATCCGTGGAGGTAGTGGAGGCATCTGAGAAAGTACAGGAGAGAAGAATGTCACAGTATGGGCATGTTCAGAGGAATGTGAAAGAATACATGTGAAAATAAATTATCAGAATGGCACTATGAGGGAGAAGGAGAAAAGAAAGACCAAAGATAAGATGGAGAGATATAATGGAAAGGGACATGAGAGAGAAGGTGTTGGAAGAAGAAGACATGTATGACCAAACAGTCAACCTCCAGCCTCTGGGCCAAATGTGGCCCAGGGAGACATTACATCTAGCCCATGGGACTCCCCATGGGTCAGGAAATGTGGTGGGGAAGCAATGGCCATTAATATGGCCACACTCCCCCCGCCAAATTCCCAAACCCCAAGCCAGGCATGGTAGGCTAGGCCAGCCTGTAATCTCTCCCTGATGCAACTAGGCTACAACCCCACCTTCTGGATCAGGGTTGACTCATACTCCGCTTCCATTATAGAATCCTAGAAGTAGGGTTGGAAGGGACCTTGTAGATCTTCAAGTCCCCCCGCCTGGGAAGGAGAAAAACTGGGCTCAAATGACTCCAGCCAGGTAGTCATCAAGCCTCTTCTTAAAGACCCCCAGGGTAGGAGCCAGCACCACTTCCCTTGGAAGTTAGTTCCAGATCCTAGCCGCCCTAACTGTGAAGTGGTTCTTACAGACGTCTAATCTAAACCTACCCTCCAACAACTTATGGCCATTATTCCTTGTTACACCAGGGGGCGCTGGGAAAACAAAGTCTCTCCCAAACCCTTCTAGTCCCGCCTAGTGAGTTTATAGACAGTCACCAGGTCCCCCCTCAGCCTTCTCTTGTGAAGGCTGAACAGGTTCATGTCCCTCAGTCTCTCATTGTAGGGTCTGCCCTGTTGTCCCTGGATCATGTGAGTGGCCCTCCTCTGGATCCTGTCAACATTGTCCACATCCCTCCTGAAGTGGGATGCACATAACTGGACACAGTACTCCAGCTGTGGCCTGACCAGTGTTGCGTAGAGGGGGAGGGCTTGTAGGGCTGGGCCATACCACCTTCCTTCTCATTGAGGTGGGGGCACACCTGCTTTGCTTTGTGGGCGAGGTTGGGGCCTGGCCACACCCTGCCACTCCCCCCCAAGGGCTTGCCCATCATCTCTGTGTGTCATGGTCAGGGCATGACCATTCTATTTTCCACCCTGCCCCCACCAGGACTTGGTCACACCAACTTCTCACACATTTGTGGTGGGCTATGCCCTTTCCACCCTATGAGGCCTGGTTAGGACCTGGCGATGCGGCTTCCCCCTCACACACCCCGCAAGGATGGGCCTCATCTCCTCCCCTCTCCATGAGGCTAGGTCAAACTGCTTTCCTCTGCAGGGCTATGTTGGGCCTAGCCTGGCTCCTGGCCCATTCCACATGGCCAGGTAGTGCCTATTGTGCCTGCCCAGGCACCAGATCAGGAACCTCGACTGGACTGGGCCTGCAGATGGACTGGGCACTGCCAACCCAACCTTCCAGGCAAAAAAGTTTGAGCACCACTGGATGAGAAGGATATGGAGAGTATTTACTCTGTTTAGGGAAAGCCACAGTGATAAAAGGAATTAATGCAATGATGTAATTGATTTGTATCAATGAGGAAGTTGTTTCTTACATCCTGAAAGCTAATGGAGCCCTTGTCAGATGGACAAAGAGCATCTGAATTAAAAAAGGAATGATGTTGTCTATGTAGTTGCAAGTTTGTGAGGCTGTTTCTTACTGTTTTTCAGTTCATAGAACCTGGACTTTGTTCAGGCAAGGCTTTTGGAGGCCAGAGATGTACATCCAGGAACATTTCTTGCATTCCATGCTGATGGTCAGAAAGTTTGACTGAGGTTGAATAGGCTGAATTTTCTGCATTGCTGAACTACTGATAATAAAGGTGAACCACACTGGGTTTATAGTATTTCATGTTTGAGCACTGTGTTTATGCCTATGCAGCTGCTCTATGGAGAACTGATAAGCGGTTGGTGTTCGTGGTGGTGTGGATGTACAAAGGATCCACCTTGTTCAGAGCAGGATACTGACTGACCACCAGGAATCTCTGGCTGCAGATGGACAGTAATAGCATGCAAGGATAAAAAATGATACAGGGTTCAGCACCAACCTTCAAGAAAAAGTGTGTTAGGCCTGAAGAGCTAGAATTGCAGAAATCACAGACCACCCATCTGGCAGTGTCATTATTGGGAATTTGGTTAAGGCTTTTTGCTGCAAATTAGCCTAGCCAATCAGACGTGTTCATTGCACTTAACTAGATTATTACATTGATTTGTCTTTGTTTTAGCTGGGGAATCCTTTAATTCAACAAACTGAGGCTGATGGCAAGGATAATAAATGGTAATAAATATGGCAAAAAAGCCAATATTGGAATTGAAAGCCTTAAAATAATTAAAAACAAAAACCTCTGCAAGTAGATCCTTCACCAATGACAGTTGGAGCAGCATTGCTGGTTTTGAAAGCATTGACACCAAAGCAGGAAAATCATGATCAAATAGAAAAGGAATTGCCATTGTTACTAGATATCAGAAATTTCATCTGTCTGCATATGGCCACAGAATAACAGAGTAAATGGATCATGAATCCCCAGAGAACATTCAAATTGCCAGGATTTCAAAGAATGATTTTAAAGTTACAAAGGTAGGACTTGAAAGTAAAATTCAAGCCCAGAAGAGAAATTCCTGTAGAACAATTCTCTCAGAAGGACAAGATGCAAAAGTAGGGGAAGACTTAGAGTAGTAAGATTGCAAAACAGTGAGTGAAGCAGAGAAAGATAATGCAGTATACCTTTAAGAAGAAGATCTTGCTGCTTTTCCAGTCTTTCTTTGCCCCATCTCCCCTGGCTATCTTCTCCACTTCCATTTTTGCTTCCATCTCCCAGCTGCCTCCCCCAGCTGGCCCTCTGATCCCTGCTGTCTCCCTCCGGCTTGTTCCATTGCCCCTCACCTCGGCTCTGTTCCCCTCTACCCCCACTCCCTCCCTTCCCCCCTCCCCAAGCTCCACCTCCTGGCTTTATCTCTCTCTCAGTCTTATCTGTGTTTCTGCCCAGCTACCTCCAATTTCTCTCCCCGGCCGGATCTCCTAGCTAGCTGCCTCACCCTCCCGTCTTGCTTCTGCAGCTCCTCTGCTGTCTCCAGACTCTGCCACATCCCAGTTCATCCCCCTGCCTTCTCACAGTTTGTCTCCACTCTAATGCCTCTCCACTTTCTCTCTCTAGCCCCTGCTTTCATCCACTGTCTTCCATCCTCTCGGCTCTCCATGGCCTTGGCTGTTACCCCCAGCCAGCTCCACCACTCCTCCCAGTCTCCCTGGTACCCACAGCCTCTGCCCCGGCACCCACAGTGTCTTCCTGACACCCAACTCATCTCCCAGGACCCACAGCCTCTCCCCAGCCCCCACAGCTTTTCCCTGGCACTTGTAGCCTCTTCTCAGTTTTTCTCTGGCTGGTTCCCCGACCTGGTTCCTGGCACCTGCAGCTTCCCTGATCCACTCCCTGGCTTCCCCAGCCCCAGCTTCCCTCTCCCCATACCTCTCTGCTTCCCCAGCTCCCCCACAGCCTGTCTATTTTGCCTCCAGTCCCGGCTTCTATACTGGCTTCTCCCTGGCACTGCTCCTCAGCTCTGCCACCTCTCAGCTTTTCCTTTGACCAATTAACCTCAAGTAACCCAGAGCCCCAAGTGACTCTGAATAACCCTTGGGGCCCCGAGTAGCCCTGGGGCTGCAAGTGACCCTAAGGAACCCCAGGGCACCTGGACCTCAAGTAACCCTGAGCACCAAGTTACCCCTAGTATTGACACAGCCACAGAAGTGTGTTTATGTATGTGCATGTGTGTATGAACCCATAGAGTGTTTGTGTATTTTGTGTGTGTGTATATAATTTTGTATCACACCCTCCTGTCTAACAGCGCAATATTGAGATCCTGAGTGTTGATCTGGTGCATGTCAAGTCAACAGTCTGATGCCACCAAAGAACTACCATCACCAGCTAAGATGGTGTTAGGAAATCTTTTGAGCCAAAAAAAACTACACAATGTTTCTTTAGACAGCCACAGAAAACACTCCCCTTGTTTCCCATGGTGTAGGTGGGATCAGAATGAGTTGCAGAACTTGTCCATCCTTCACAGAGTTGGACAGTACATAGATTGTGCAATGTTCAGTGTGACCCTTCTGATCAGCTCATTATCTGGCAACACTGCTACCAACTGCAGGGGTGATATCTGCTACATGCTACAAGTCTGGCTTCCCTGCAGCTGTAGTTATATTCATTTACATAATTTGTACTTTGGGACCAGAGAAAAAATATAACAAATAAAGTGCCTCTTTCAAACTTTCAGACACGGAGAGGTTTTTTTAAAAAAATCCTGTTTGGCAAAGGTGGATTTAATTTTACTTTCATAAGTATGAAAACCCGTCTCCCTTAGAAGTTGGTCAAACTATTAATTTTATGGAAAGGAGAACAGAGTACAGTAAAACCTTTTCACAAAGCCAGACAGCTTAACCTAATTAAATGGCTGTTTTGACAGGTGGCTTAAAGTAGGATGAAGGCTATTGAGAACGGCTGCAGAATTGTGTATGAGTGTCTGTGTGTTTATATGTGCAGGTGAAAATGTGACTGCACAGGGGGTGATAATGGGTCTCTGTCCATGAAGCATTTTTCAAAAGCTGCAGCTGCTAATATCTATAGATTTGTTTCAATTAATTGTGTTAGATATATTGACTCAGGTGAACACTTACACCTGAAAGATAGTTGAAATGGAACCTTTATAAGGTGTCCTGAAGTGATTCATCAGAGAACACGAGATGTGCTTTTTTAAAAGGGGAAGTGAGCTTTGTAGGAACTTCATAAATGTGATCATGAGGGGCCTGGATTCTGGTTCTGCTTATCACAAAGTGTCTGGCCACACAAAATACTCAGTGCCTCCTAAAAGGTCGTAAGCTGATCTGCAACTAAAAGCACTGGGTTAATAATACTCAGCACCCTGTATTGTAATTGCCATAATTTAGTAGTTTTATCAACTTCTAATGGAAACAAGTTTTTTGCATTTGTGAAAGCCAATTTAGAGACATATATCCTTGCATATTAAAAAAAAATGTAACTAAGACTTTGGAGCCCAGAACTTAGCAGCCTTGATACAACACTCACATGTCTTCTTCTCCTTTCCAAAACATGGACTGCCAGACATGAATTTTTCCTCCTGGGTAGCTACTTATCCATGCATTCAAAAATACAAGTTCTAGACTAGGAACAGAAGTTACACATAAACTCTTTCAAGTGATCAGAAACCAGTTTAAGCCTGTAACAGAACAGAAGTTCAGTGCACATAAACCAGTTTCAAAATGGCTGAAACTGGTTTAAGATAAACCTGGTTGAACCTAGTATCAGACTTAACTGATTTAGGTCAAACCAATTTATAAAACTTCTATCCAGACCCCTTCCTGGTTCAAATTAAATCAGAGTCCCCCAGCATCCAAGTATTTTGCAGTCCTGAGCTGGGCTGTACTGTCCCGTCCAGAGAGCAGGGATGGCCCTGCCTCTAGAAGGAGCAGTGATGGATAGCCCACTGGCCCCATCTCAGGCAAACTCCTACTGGGGTCTGCGGTCAGAGAAGTGGGGGGTGTTAAACTTCCCTTCTCCCGAGTATGGAGCTGCCCTGCCCTGCTTTCTTAGTGCTGGCTGTGACTGTGGACTACAAATCCCCGAGGCACCTGGAAGCAGGAAGCAGGAAGCAGAAGTGATGATCAACCTGCAGCATCCTGCTCCTGTGAGTCTGGACAGCAAATCCCAGAGATCTTGGGGGCAGCAGGAAGAGGAAGTGAACACACAGCCCATCCTGGCTACGTGCCAGAGAGCCATGCTCTATCACCCCCTGGTTTCTGACTTGAACCGTTGCAGGCATGTGGCTGCATTTCCTGGATCAGAAATCAATGTCTGTTCACTTGCTTATTCATTCAATTTTTTGCACCTAAGACTAACCTCCTAAGACTGAATCAATTCAGCCTAAGGGTTTTTGACTGTGTGCTTAGCCCTACAGTGCAAATGTAACCCTGTCTTCAATATAGGTTGCACATCTACCTAGTGCTAAACCCCCAGAGCATATGGAACTGCTACAACTGCCAGATAAGAAACTTAAGATCTGAACTAGAGGCCACTGAAGTCTAAAAGAAGATTTCTAGTAACCTGAATGGCCCTTAAATAAGATCTTTATTATTTGTATTCCAGTTCTAAAGGTTCACACTCTTAGGTATGTTGATGACTGTGAAACTCACACTAAGCTGGGGCCTATTCATAAAAGTTAAAATACAAAATACTGATGATAATTGTATAGTGTCAGAGGATCAAAGTTTGCAGCTAGGCCACCTGAGAAGAAATAATGAGGTAACACTGACAGCTTATCTTACTGTATTCATGATAACTTTAAGGAGGCTCCTAGTTGCCTATTATGTAGCTGTGTGAAATGTTTATCCTTGATTAATTAGTATGGTAAATATTTCTTCTGCAATTAACTCATGTTTATGTGCAGGAAGAGTCATTCTCCATACGTGATAGATATGTCCTCCTGATTTACTCTTGTTTTGCTTTAGTGGTTCCCTTGTTCTTCCAAGGACATTCCTCAGAAACCTTGCATTTTCCTTGTTTGTTAATTAGTTTTTTGCTGTGTTCTAAACTTAGTAGTAATTCATTCATGTTGGAACTTTCTGATAACCAATAATGAGCAGACAAGGCACATGCCTAGGGCCTTGAGCTGTGGGGGGTGGAGTCCGGGGTTCTTGCCTCTGTGGCAGTGGCGTGAATGGCCCCATCTGCCTCCCTTCTCTTCCCTTCCCTTCTGCTGGCCTCACTGCCACAGTGGCTACCACTTAGCAGTGGCTCTAAGCTCTGCTCCCCACGGGCAGCAGCAACAGGTTGGAGAATGGGGTCTCGACCGGCCCGGGGCCCACAAGTTTATTTACGTAAGGCCCACTAAAAGTTTAATCTAGCCCTGGATGTGCCCAGATGTCTTGAGAAGCTGAAAAGAAACAGACCATCTCTCTGCCACCTGTTTGGTGAGAAATTATGACCTTATAGCTAAATACTTTGATTTAGTTTGGGCTCATTTAATCTTGAGTATTTATAGTAAATAAAGCCTTTCCATCATTTATTAAACAAGGTATGATGTAAATCCTTTAAAATTAGTTTGAAATCCCATTTTATTACTTAACAGTTTGCACTCCACCTTTCATGCCCATGATAACAAAGCTGAAATCTCCTTAGAGTGATAATTCCCTGTGTAGGTATTCCTCTTTTGCTTCACCCACAAAGTATATTATATGGGAATATTTTTCAGTTACAGTTTCAACTGAATAGGTGATAAAAATGTAGTAAGTTTGAGCAGAATTATAAATACACCTGATCCATATAGTTCACACAAACTAATTTAAGTATTTGTAGTTTCATGCTTAAACTGATGAATAAATTGTACAGATCATTCATAAAAGAGAACATGTTAAATACAGACTAATGAATGTCTTATTTCTTTGTTTGAAAAGTGAACGTATTTCATGCCTATCTGGAAATAGAAAGCTTAACCCTACTGCTTGAGGTGAGTGGTCACACTCCCATTGACTTCACCTAAGTACAGACAGTCAAAATGCATAAGGCTGAATCAATTCAAGCTTTGCAGGTTAGTTTAAACTGTGTAGATTGAAGTAATAAGCAAGTGAAGAGACATTCACTTTTGATTCTAGAAATGCAGCCACATGCCTGAAGTGCCTCAGGCCTGAAGTCAGGGGTGCTACATCACACCTTCTCGCTCTGCTGGAGCAGACACCTTGGCCCAAGGCTAGCCTGCCTACCTTGCAAGGGAGGCGGGGGATTGTGAGGGAGGTACAAAGCAATCTGGGATGCTGGGAGAATGTAAATCACCTTCAATTTGGGGGAGATCTAGGATGGAAGTTCAGTAAAATGATTTAATCTAAATCAATTAAGTCTTATACTATATCCATCCAGGTTTATTTTAAATGGATTTTGGCCATTTTGAAAGTAGTTTTTGTGAACTGAATTTCTGTTGTGTTACAGCTTGGAACTGGTTTCTGAACACTGATACTGGTTTATGTGTAATTTCTGTCCCTAGCAGGATCAGATTTATGATATACAGTATACATTAACCGAGATGGAGCATAGCTGCTGATCCATGAGGCTAAAAGCTGGTCAAAACAAGGTTCTTGCTGTTATTGGAACCATGATGATTAAAAAGTAGCCAAAATAGAAACTGGGGAAGAAAAGAAAGGTAAAGAAAAAAAAATCCAATTGATAAATGAGAGAGAGAGGATATATTCATATTAAGCACAGGGTAGTAAAGTCTCCATGTGATACTGTAAGATAAGTCTCCATTTTGGATGTTCCTGATTTACATGCACACATAAAACTATCTGCTTTTTATAACTATGCCTGAATATTTTGTTCTTGGTGTGCCTATTTATCATTCCCTTTAGTATTAGGCTCCCAACTGGATTTCCTCCAAGACATTTCAAATATTTTTCCGTGAGTCTCTGTCTTCATGAAGATCAAAATTATTTGTATTTTAGAGACAAACTTTCCGCGCTCTTTTCATGAGTGTCTATTTTTCACACACTGCTGTGAGACTTCTAGAGCAAATCAGTTTTCTTAAAACGCTAAGAAAAAAATTCAGAATAAATTTCACATAGTATAGTTGGGAAAAGAATCTGTGTTTTACCAATAACTTTGTAGACTATTGTGTTAAACAGCCTAGCTACTCACTGTCATAGTTTCATAGTTTCATAGTTGTTAGAGGCTGGAAGGGACCATACAGATCGTCGGGTCCAGCCCCCCTGCACTTGGGCAGGAAAGACCTCTGGGATCAGATGACCCCAGCAAGATGTGTATCAAAACGCCTTTTGAAGATCATCAGGGTGGATGACTGTACAACCTCTAGGGGAGCCTGTTCCAAACCCTTGGCACTTGACTTACAAAGAAGTTTTTTCTTATGTTGAGCCGGAAGCAATTCTCAATCAGTTTATGCAGAAGAATAGATGCAGAAGACCCATACTGAAATTCAGGGAACTTTACAGTCCACTTTGATGTTTGCATGGAAACCTTGGCCCCTGTTCACTCATGTTGATGCAAAGGGGCTGGAGGACAGAGGTTTTTCCCCCACAATGAATACTCTCCAACACAAGGCGAGTGGAGAGTGGAGAGCTAACTCTATTAGCTTTGTGCCATTCCAAACAAGCTTAAGGTGGGAGAATGGATGGGAGGAAAATGAACGTCAGACTTTCAGCACAGGAATTCTGTACACTGCAGTACATAGTATCCATTGTAACTGGGGTACAGGTCAATGAACAGGACAGATAGTTCCTCTCTGTCTCAGAGTAAGTGCCTCTACCAATACAGGGAGTAATCTACACCTATATCCTGGGACGTGCTAAAGGACTTCAACTCCTTTGGAACTGAATATGTTTCCATTCAGACTTCAAAGTAGACTGTAAAGTTCACTATAATTATGGTTATAATTATGGAAGGCAAAGGGATTCAGAAAAAGAACTTTCTTATCAAAGTAAATTTGGTTACTATTTCTATGGCTGCAGACTCAACTGGCAGTAGAAAACAATATGTTTTACTACACGGGAACAGACTATATTCCATATATACAATTTGCCATGGTAGTATCACACAGCTCCAGTCCTGACCTATTAGAACAAAACTATATAGAAAAAGCATTAAAAAGGTGCCCTCACAAAGAATTCTAAGACATTTATATAAACACCACACATAGATACTTCTGTAAGTATTAGTACTGTACTCAAATAATGAACTTACAATTTTCAGTTCTTAATAAAAAATGTCCATAACATATCTATAGTTAGGCCTGAAATGTGTTTCCTTCCTGAAATTTCCAATGCCTTTCCTCTGTCCTCTTTCCCTCCCCCGAAAAAAGCCCCTTGATGATATGAAGTAGCTGGCATTATGTAAGATATTCTATCTTTCATTATATGTCAAATATTTTTCTTGTTTCTCTCCAAAATGAGTTAACCAATAAATCGTTGATCTGTTTTGTTGGCTTTGATAAGTGTCTTTGGAAAGGTTAAGATAGGAACTACATAAATATAAATATCTGATTTTATATCCATACAAAGCAACATTTGCAAAAGAAAATATATAGAACTCAGACATATTAGGCCTGATTCTCATTTACATATCTCTGGCAGCATTGAGAGATCTTAACTAAAGCACAAATTATATTTAAACATAGTTTAGGCTTATTTTATATTGCCAGAATTCTGTAAAGGGGGATTTATATAAATGAAGAACAGGTTCAGTGTTTTGGGATTATATTTCTTTGGAAATCTTTCTATAAATTTAGGTCCTAACATTTGACTTCTGGGACTATTCATGAATGAAGTGTATCAGAATCCAATTCTGGATCAACAACATCAGCAATATATATCCAACAGCTTATTTTCATTAAAGTATAAAAGAAGTAAGACTGTGTAGGTCAATTGGATGGAATTTTTAAGCGAGTGGGAAAATGACTGGATTTTTTTAAGCAAAGTTTTGATTAGAAATATCGTAATTAGCAATTCTGAATTCTTCTTAATAGACAAGTTGGGTTATTAATGATGTCTCTGTCATTCCTTGCACTGTTCCTATATTAATGTTTGCCAATAACACTTTTATGATGATTAGTGTGGAAAAGAAGAGAAATTGAAAGAACTGAAGAATTTCTTAAATCTCATAATGCTATCTGGAAAGGGAGGCAGCATCACAATAACCCTGGAAAAATGGATTATCCTGGTGAAGCATTGAAGGTTACATTATGAGCAGCTACATTGATGAAAATTTACGAAGCAACTTTTCTCAAAGATCTCATAATTCAAATAGTGATGTAGCCACATTAAGTTATGAAGGTCTTTCCTCTACGACAGGGAACAAGGAGTCTGATTTTTTTTCAGACAATGCATTATACTTGCATTTTAGAATATTTGGCTTTAATAACACCCAGAAGTATCACTAGTGATTTTTTTTCTATGAGCTTAATAATCTACACGTTCATTTTTATTAATGGTGACCTTTAGAGTGTGTAATTGATTACATTTTTATAAAGTTTTCTTTTCCAGGCACGTCTTGGTAGTAAAATGAGGGAGCATGTTTCCTATGCAACAGCAACACTAAACTACCTGATCAAAGCCTTAATATGGCAATTGTTAAATGAATCATGTTTAAAAGGCTCATGCAAGAACATATTAACTTTTTGCAAAGGACACTTTTGTCAAAGGTTTGAATGATTATGAAGTACAATAAAATGTAGGATAAGGATTTTAGGCCTTTTTTAATTAAGAATTTAGAGGGTAGTTGAGTTGACTAAGTGGTTGGAAATAGGAAATGAGATAATTAATCCTTTCTGTTTTAAACCAACTGTTTGAATGTTGTCCATAGATTGTTAGGGAACTTGGGCATACATGATTTGATTTAGTGGTAATGGCCAAGGTTCTGAAGTAAACCAGGGCCAGGGACTGGGAGTGGGAGACATAAGGTACCGGAAGGTATGAACCAGAAGTCCAAAGTCAGAAGTCCTGAAGTCCAAAGCCCAGAAGGCAGGAACCAAAGGAAGAAATAAAAAATCAGGAGATAGGTGATCAGGAACAAAGGAGTAAGCACATAAGGCATTTATACGTGTGCTCCAGGAGTGTGGTGGGGGGCGGAGAGATGCTTTAATTAGAATGGTTCTGAGAGCTGCTCTAATTAAACAGCCAGGAGCATCACATTTATCAGCATCCTCACACTGAAAAATGGTGCCGGGGCACTTTAACTAAAGCTTGTCAAATGAGCTTTAGTCAAAACACCCCCACCACCATTTTTCAGTGTGGGGACACTGACACATGTGATGCTGGAGTCTGCTGGAGCACTATAATTACCACACTCCAGGAGACTCAATTAATCTAGTCTGCTCCAACACTCTATAATTATAGTGCATTGGAGCAGCCTCCCTGCACGTTTATAGGCCCCATATATGTTGGGAAATCTGCATTCAGTTGCCACAGGTGAACTTAAATAGAGGCCCCGTTGGCCATTTCAGCCTGATAGGCAGCAGGTAGGCATAAGAAGCCTGACATATCCCAACTGGCCACTCAGACTGTGTGGGAGCTGACTGTTAGGATTTCTGACAATATGCTACCCATCCAAAGACAAACCCCAGGTTTGGAGTTCTCAGAAAACACAGGCACTAAATTGGGGGTATGAACATGATCTATACATTCTCAAAATTGTTCCACTTCTCTGCATCCTTCCCAATCTACTAAATAAAGGTTTTTCCTAAGTATGCTTTGAATCTAGGACTGTTTGACTATATGTTCCTTGGCCACCTCCAGACAAGACAGACAGGTGGTATTTGGCACCGCAGACCTGTCTGTATTGCCACATATCACACATGCAGGTGCGCCCCATGCTGCTACATTGCAGCGGAAGGGGGTGCGGGGCAGCAAGGGGAGGCTGACCCTGGGAGATCCCAGGGTCAAAAAAAATCCATAGCAAAAAAAAAGCATGGTGGTCCATGTGGCAGTACTGCATACTACCCAAACCAGAGCCTGACCAGCAGAAACCACACTCTGACTGCAAGCCAGGCTCCCAGCTGCTATTTGTCTTCAAGGAAACAAACAGCCATGCTCGTCTGTATGCAGCCCTTGTGTCCTTGTGTCCTTTGATAGTTACATGTACTGGGGATGGAATAAGCTGATGAGGATAGGGGTTCTTGTCACATGTCTTAAGGAGAAATATAGGGTGCACTTCTAAAACTTCAGGTAGATGGAGCTTGACGCCACAGGATTTAGCTGTCGGATGCTGTCAGATGGCTCTATGTACCAATAATCCAGCGTTGCAAATGATTACATTGTTTTCTTAGTGGAGATGTATGAAGGTGAAATGTGGGCAGACTGACAGTTCTGATTAACAGTCAATTTGTTATCCACCTTTTCAATGTTGACACCTTCAGTCCTCCATGGATCTGTTGGAGCCAGGTATTGACACAAGATGAAACTTGTAATACTCACCCCTAAGGGAACTATATCCATTTTCCAGTTCTTGGCACCTGGTTGAGTAGGTGACCACGAACTCCACATGGCAGAACAACCACCAGAAGACTTGCTGTAAATTCAGTTTATGACATATCTGCAGATAATCTAGATTCTTATGGTGTCAATAGACAAATGTTTCAGAAGTAGCAATGGGGAATGGGAGACATCTTTGAAAGCAGCTGCACATTACATTTCCAGTGTTAGTGAAGGGTTGTTCTTGAGTGTGGATGCCAGTGGCAGCATGGATGATGCAGTGTAGACCAGCTTAAAATCATTCATTAGATCTAACACTGAAGTACAACTTTTTTACCCCACTAACCTTGTTTTGAGGATCCTCTGCTTAGCTTCCCCTAACCTGGAGATGTCTACATTTCTTCAAGTAAAATCTATCAGTAATGCACTACCAAATTTTGGCCAGTAATCATATGCAAAACTGCCTAAGACCTAACAGTACCTGAGTTATTCTGAGACCTAATTCACTCCTAGTCCCAACATGATACGTAAACTGGAGATTGTATCATGGCTCACCAGGCCAGCTCACAGTCACTGCAAGGACTTGTGGGTTTGCAGACTACCCCTGTGGAGGTTGCCCACAGGGCTTTGGGCCCTCTGGTGCCGCCAAGCTAGTCCGGCTAGCCCACTGCCCAGCCAGTCATTGGCCACGCACACCAGGCCGGGCAGGGCTGTGCTGCTGGTAAGGCTCAGCGTCCCTATCACTGACCTGCAGCTGCAGGGGATGTCTCTGCACCCAGAGCCCAGCCCCACCATGCAGCTGCCTTGACCAGGGCTGAGCGAGGCCAGGCTGGGCTGTGGGTGCAGGGCCACCCCCAGCAGCTGCGGCTCAGTTACAACCACTCCCTCCACCCTGACTGAGCTGGGCAGCACTGCACAGAGGTCCCCCTCCATGCCCCAGGCAGCAGGGGCGGGGGGAGGAAGCGGAGAGAGAAGAGTCCCCCTCTGGGGCCGGGCAGCTTAACACAAAGCCCCCTTCCCACCCCATGGTGGCCGTCAGGGAGAAGGAGGGGGAAGAGGCCCTCCCTCAGCATGTGACAGAGCCCCTGTCCTCACCCTGTCTGGTGGAGGAGAGGGAGGAGGGGGAAGAGTGCCCCTCTGGGGCTGGGCAGCACAGTGTGCTGGGATTGCTCCTGGCTGTCAGGAAGCCACTGGGGCAGGAGAGCTTTCCCCTTCTCCTCCTGCCCTGCCACAGTGGTCTGGCCACGCTCCCTCTTCCCTCATACGCCAAAGTTTCAGGTTTAAACCCCTCATCAGTCTTACTCAGGCCTGGCTATGCCGCCCCTCAGCTCAGCTTACCTGGGGAAGGGAAGGGCTGCCTTAGTGCCCCTGGGCTTCTGGCCTGAGCCACTGCCTTTTCAGAATGAAAAGGGAACATCTGTCCACTTGGGAACCAATCTCTGCAGGTTAGATTAACATTCAATGATTGAGTCAATTCATGCTCGGACTTTGTGAATGTCTATCCGTAGCCTTAGAGTGTAGGATACCTGATTTAGGCTCTTAATCTTCTTGATTTAGCAAAGGGGCTGAGAACTAGGTCTCCCAGGTGGGCAGAAAAACAGCCTTACATGGTCTCTAGTTCAATATACATTAAACTATGCTACAAAAAAATAATAGCTTCAACACGAGGAAAAGAGGTTCATCCAAGAATGTATTACAGCCTAATGGAGGTGTGTTTACCTGGAAGAAATGAATTTTAATCCCTACAACTCCAACTCTCTCCTCCTCCCCCATTACCTCAGCCACCACTCTGGGGGCTGCCCAGCCCTGGAGGGGGACTATTGCCCTCCTCCTTAGCCATTCATTTTTATAGCCAGGTTAATATATATTGAACTAAAGCAGGAGGAGGAGAGAGTTTTCTGGGACAAGTATTCTAATTACTAGAATCCTGGATATAACATAAGGGCACCAATACCTTCCTTTCTTACTGGGTTTCTCAGGAGGAAGGGATTAGGCTTATGTGCCTAATTTCAAGAAAAATGTCACAGCTGTGAATCCCCAAGTGAAGGTAATCAATTCCTTTTCATCCCAGAGCTGTGTTAGGCACCTACTTACCTTTGAGAAGTATGTCCTGGCCTTCTGCTCAGCATTTCCTGTGAGCTAATTTAAATAGTTCCCTATTCAGCTTTCTGGCTTCTGTGAACTTCATTCTTCTGTGTTTAAATCTTCTTGGGCTTTTATAAGCTGTCTGGGCATCAAACTGGGCTTGTGGATTTCATTAAGCATCAGGAAACCTAAATGTTAGGCACTGCAATGCTGCTTTTATCCAGTGGCTATTAATGCAAGGGGCAGTGACTTAGCTAGCCTCAAAAGGAGTGCTGGAGAGGGCTGTGGGTAATGTCTGACCTGTCCTTCTGGATGTCATTCTTCTTCCCCTCTCATCTCTGCCCACTCCTCCTTAGCCTTTCCAGGACTTACACTCAGGTATGTGCATATGTAGCCACGTACATACCCAGACAATGTGCTGTCATACTGTGCATGCCCAGTCTATATGTACACACTTGCGTATCCACAGCATAAATTCAGGCCTCAAAGCATCCAGATTGCTAGAAAATTACTATTTGTACATAGAAAGGGAAAAAAAGACTCTAAATGCCCTACTTTGCTTCTGAATATTGGTATTTATGCACTGTCAGTTAGCTGTCAGTTGCCTCAGTAAAGCCACTTTTAAAATACGAGTTGGGTTTACCCAGTCCCGTGAAATAAGACTTGTCATACTTTTTACCTTCATACTTAATAATATTTTAGGAGCTGGCTTCCAAAGATCTCAAAGTATCTGGTAAACATTAATTAAAAACCCTCATCCGTCAATTGTTTCTCAGAACAGCTAACCGTGGCACAGGAAGGATGTGTTGTGTGCAGATTCAAAATATGAATTAATACTAGGGATAGGGTTAGGGCTCAGAAATGACTTCTAGTCTTTGTTTTGCCACAAAATCATAGTGCTTGGCTCCTTCTTCTATAGTTGACCATAAAAGACAGAACCTGGGTGTGTCTTCATTGAGTGTCTCTGTTGTTTTTCTCCTTACAATGTACAAGAAAAGTCTATCAGTTGCTTTTTGTTTTCTCTCCATCACTTAAAAAGAAACCAACTTTTTTCTTCCTTTAAGAAATATCAGTTATATTGAATCTTTTATTCCCCCTGTCTCTGGAGGACCCTGATGGTGGGGGCTTCAAAGCTTGTTAGCTGAAGATGTGAGGTTACTGAATCTTTAACAAAGAGCTTTAACTAGTACTGAAAGCTAAAACAGCTTCTGGCATTCTTTGGGTAAGGGAGGCTGAAGTCACTTGGCCATGAACTGGCCTCTCTTTGCAAAGATGTCTTACCAGCAGTTCCCAAACTGTGGGTTGTGACCCCAAATGGGGTTACAACATCAATGAATGAGGCCACGGGAGTGAGGGTCTATGGGTTGGGAGTGAGTGGCTATGCTGAGGAAATGGGGTCATGCTGAGGAAATGGAGCTATAACTAGGATCATTCTGAGAAAAAAAAAATTGTCTATTAGGTAAGTCCATTGCCCCATGCTCTCTACAAAACCTTACATCTGCAAACAGGGCAATGTGGAACTGTGCCTTTTGCTACCCAGGCATAAGCATTATACACAATACATTAATGTTCCAAACACACCTATGATAATCCAAAGTAAGCATTATTGTACCCATTTCAAATTAAGGCTCAATAAACTTAGGAGACTTGTCAAAGGAAACACAACAGTTCAAAACATAGAACTGGCAATAGAATTCAGTGCCCTAGTCAGCAGTCCTTTGCTCAAACTAGAAACAACACTGCTTCGGCAATAATTTATATTCCATCCACTCCGCTTAAATATTGAAGGAATGCAGAAAAAAGTCTTTGTAGAAAACAAGCCAAAAAGTGACCACACATCTATTTCAGAAAGCTAAATTTTGTCATAGCTGCCCAGAAAGTGGCCAAGAGACCAAATAGTCTCCTAGGGCATGTCCAGACTTGCAGGCACATGCAATTTGTGGTGCCACAAACAGAATGCAGTGCATGTTCAACTGTGTGTGGCACAGGGGCAAAATTTGCTACTGGGATTTCCCATTTGGTAAACAAAACCCAGGGGAAAAAAGTAGCGCAAAGCATATCAAAATAACATGCACCAGAACAAATGTGGAGATGGGAGGAGAAGGCAGCCCAGGAATCCCCACTCCCTAGTCTCCTTGTGCTGTGGAGCCCTGGCACTGAGGCCCACTGTATGGAGTGGCTGGCTGGAGTGGCGCTTCTGGCAGGCAGCCTGGGCTAGCGCTCCCCAGTCTCTATATGCCTTAGTGCAGGAGCTCTGCTGCAGCTGGGGCACAATGTGCCTTAGTTCAGAGGCTCCCCCCATTTCCACATGCCTCAGCATGGGGACTCTGCAGCAGAGCCCCTGCACTGAGGCATGCAGAGAGAGAGAAGCACCAGCCAAGGGTTGCCTGCTCCCCTGTCTCAAGGCACACTGTACTCCTCAGCCAGCTGGGGGGCAGTGTGCCTCAGCATGGGGGCTCTGGAGCACACCAAGATGCAGGGAGCAGGCAGCCCTGGGCCTGGGCTGTCTTCTTCTTACATCTCCATATACTGCTTTCTGACTGGTTGGGGTGCAGGGTGTCTCAGTGCAGGGGCTGCCTGGTAGCTATCCATGTGCTGAGGCACACTGTGAGCCCCCTCCTGCAAGGGGGGAGTGGGAGGCCAGGAGCTGGGAGGAGCTGGGCACAGGCCACAATCAAGAGCACATGAAGGGTCATGTGCTGTGGCACAAAGTAGCAGCACAAATTTGCACTGCTACTATTTGTGCTGCTTCAAGCACACACCCCTGCTCTCTCAAGCTCTCTATTAGAAGTGATAAAAAGAAGGAAGGCAATTAACATGTCAAGGAACAGAGATACTACAGTCATTCCATTTTGCTGAAATGGAAGGAAAGGAAAAGAGAAAATCCTCTTGGACTTTTTACTTTTTAGTTAAATACTCTTTTCTGAGAGGCAAATGATTCAAATTTTATATTGAAAATATGACCACTAGAGGGTCTCTCTGTTCAAAATCACCACATGAAATATGCAAGTACTGTTAAATGATACAGACAGAGCTTGCATTCAAAAATGTGTAAGACGAGGAGGGAGAACAGCAAAGTGTCATTCCCTCCATTAGTTATCCTTTCCATGTATTCTTCTGTAGATTTTTTAATGTCTTGCTAAAATGACATTGCCCCTGTTTAGAAAAGAAAATAAATAATTCCACTATAAAAGTACATTATAATATATTGATAGGTATTGATTCTTGTCTGCTGTACTATTTAACATCAAAATGAAGAATTGATACTGCATACCTCATTTGCTCAGGCAACCCTTGAAGTAGCCACTGGTAGTAAAATAGATGAAATCCATCCTTTCAGACAATTGCCCTGCTACAGCCTTGAGGTTTCATTCTTTGAGCAAATCAGTGTTATCAAGTGATTAACCAAGTTTAATGCAACTATCATCTGCTTTCGATCTCTTACATAACACCATGGTATATAATGATATTATTTTGATTGCACATTTATTTAACTGTAGAAAAGCTGCAATTACTGGGGGGGGGGGGAATTATTATAAATTGTTTTTAGGAATATCATGATAAAATCAAGGTAATATGAGCTGGGATCCAGGCACTACTCTGCTGAAACTCATTCCTTGTGGGATCATGACCTCCATCCATTTTCACCTCCATTTCCTCATCTGGACAAGAAGGATATAGATGGTAAATTCATAGACAGAGCTTTGAAAGTGTTAACTACTACTTAATGCAAGAAACAAATTTAATCAATGTAGAAGTGGCACAAGTACATTCCCTTTCAAGGGGCGGGTGCTTACTTGGTCATTCATTTCCTGTCTTTTCTTCTCCCCTTAGTGCAAGAGTGATGATCTGCCAGAACCTGGATCTTTAGGATCAAACAGTACTTTGGTTCCGGTCTCAGATATTCACCATGGCTGTGTAGTGATGCTTGTTTCACATAATTGTTCTGAAGTATTATGGTATTTCAGCTCAAACATTACAGCAGAAGGGAATATGGTACTCTTGCTGAATCACACTCACAATGTTTGACCGAGGACACCAAACTAGATGAAGTATTTGAGAAACCATACTTTTCCAGTACCGTTCATGTTCTCTTCCACAGAACAGATTTAAAAAAACAAAACAAAAACCACCTTTTGACTTGGCTGTAGAAGCTGTCTTGGGGAGATTTCTTGGGGATTTTAGTTAAATGACAATGGGCACATGCTACTAGCATGCAGTACGCATATCTACACATGCTATTAGTATGGAGTAATAAATTCTAGCACATCCAGTGGAGTTTATTGCTCCTGGGTGTGCTGTTTGAACATGCACCCAGGACTACAGCATGTTAAGCTGGGTTGGAGCAGCCCCAGCTGGCAGAGGGCCCAGGGGGTCAGTCTGCCAGCTCAAGGCTGCTCTGACACAGCTCAATATGTTGTAAAGGAGCTGGCAGGGACGCAAGGATGCTCCAGTGCATGGCTAGCCAGTAGGTAGCCCCCACATTGAAGCACTCTCATACCCCAGCCAGCCATGTCAACCTCTACACATGGACTGCTGCAGGGTAAAAAACTCTGCAGTAGTATAGTACTTATATTTACAAGTACTACCATAGTGAAGAGTTTATTAGTTTCCTGGAGGGGCTGCATGTGTAGATAAGATATGTTTACTGTGTAGCTAATTAATCTACTCCACAGTAAACATCTCACATAGATGTGCCCAATGCAGACCAAAATCCACTGCAAATTGTTGCTACATTTTAATTTCCCTCTAGCGTTCTATTTCTTTAATATCAGAGAAATAACCATTTTCGTTATCTTAACAATATTTAGCTATATCTTTTTTAATTGTTTGGCAAGAAACCATGTTTATCAAATGAGATATGACTGTCTGTCGTATCAAATTCCTTTATTTGATATAAAATAATGTAATTAGGAGGCAGGTGCAGCCTGAGATGGAGTCTGTCTCTTTGATAGCTCTCAGTACTTCTTTTTCAGTTACTGTTCTGATCACTTATTTAAGATATTTTAGGCATTGTACAGAGACCAGGATATGTATAAAATGACAGTAGCAGTTGGCATCAAAAGGGCTTAAGTTAAAAAGGGCTTGCAGCCAAACATACTTGGAGAGTAACTCAGCCACAGACTGAAAACAGGCTGCAACACCATAAAGAAGGGTTAAGAATAAATGTAAGTGTATTAAGTTGGGGACAGATGTAAAGGGTGCTGCATGCATTAGTATTATGTCAGGTTCTATTTCATATCTTCATTTAACATTAGGAAATGGAGTAGGCAAATGACATAATCACACATATGATTCTAGGCTAATGTAGAGGGGTTGCAATCACCACAGAGTACAGAGAAATCATCCAAACAAATACAGGAATTGAATAGGGAATATAGGGTTTGATTCTATAACTCTTGTGATCACTTAAAGCCAAATTTTCCAAAGAACCCAGCTTCCATTAAGAACATTCCTAGGTGCTGGGTGCTGTGCATTTTTTGCAATGTAGCCAGTTTGTATCCCTGCTGAAATTTCATAGATTTCATAGATATTAGGGCTGGAAGGGACCTCGGAAGATCATTGAGTCCAGCCCCCTGCCCCAGGGGCAGGAAGTCAGCAGGGGTCATAGGATCCCAGCAAGATAAACATCCAAATTTCTCTTCAAGGCATTCAAAGTAGGTGCTTGAACCACATCTGGCAGCAGTCTATTCCAGCCCCTGGGGACTCAGACAATAAAGAAGTTCTTCCTTATGTCCAGCCTGAAATGGTCATAGAGGAATTTGTGACTATTTGATTTTGTCATCCCTTGGGGCGATCTGGTGAGCAGATGTTCCCCCAGATCCTGGTGGCCACCCCTGATAAATTTATAGGTGGCCACAGATCACCCCTGAGCTTGTGCTTTTCCAGGCTGAAAAGT
Source organism: Crocodylus siamensis (assembly GCF_052110815.1). NCBI lineage: Eukaryota > Metazoa > Chordata > Crocodylia > Crocodylidae > Crocodylus > Crocodylus siamensis. Next base: position 261,387,451 of record NC_143396.1, read on the forward strand.
CCCATAGCTCTCAGCCTCTCATTATAAGGTCTGTTTTCCTGACCTGTGATCATTCATGTAGCTCTCCTCTGACTCTCTTGAGCTTCTCCACATCCTTTTTGAATTGTGGAGCCCAAAACTGGATGCAGTACTCCAGCTGCAGCTTTACCAAGGCCGAGTACAATGGCAGAATGACATCCTGGGATTTGCACAAGAAGCATCTATGGAAGCCAGTGTTTTGCTTGCTTTATTAGCGGTGGCATCACATTGAAGGCTTATGTTCATCTTATGGTTAATCATGACCCCCAAGTCCTTGTTGTCCATAGTGCTAGCCAGTGTAGCACTGCTGAGCCTATAAGCATGCTGCGGGTTTTTCTCCCTGAGGTGGAGAACCTTGCATTTTTCGGTGTTAAACATCATCAGGTTCTCATCCACCCATTTCCTGAGACTGTTAAGATCAGCCTGGATTGTCTGTCCTCAGGTGTGGATGCTTTTCCCCAAAGTTTGGTGTCATCAACGAACTTGGCCAGTCTGCTTCTGACACCAATGTCCACATTATTAATGAAGATGTTGAATAGTTTTGGTCCAAGGACAGAGACTTGGTGGACCCCACTGGTCACAGGACACCACGAAAATTGACTTCCATCAACCACCACCCTCTGGGTCTCACCACGGAGCCAATTCCCCAGCCAATGGATTGTGGTGAAGCCAAGGCCTCAGTTGGCCAGTTTTTCCAATAGGTGATCATGCAATACCAGATTAAAGGGCTTTTTAATTTCAAGATATACAACATTAATCTCCTCTCCCTTGTCCAGGTGTTAGGTCACCTGGTCATAAAAGGATATAAGATCGGTCTAGCAAGACCTACCTGCAACAAACCTATGCTGGGTATCCCTCAGGATGTTGCCATCAGCCAGTCTCTTAAGAATGGTCTCTTTGATAATCTTTTCTAAGACTTTCCCCAGGATAGAGGTCAGGCTGATGGGCCTGTAGTTTGCAAGATCCACTTTCCTCCCTTTCTTAAAGACAGGCACCACATTGGCCTTCTTCCAATCTTCGGGCACTTCACCAGAGCACCAGGAGCTCTCAAAGATCCATGCCAGGGGCTGAGCTATGACGCTTGCCAGCTCCTTGAGTACCCTGGGGTGAAAACTGTTAGGGCCAGCTGACTTGAAGGTGTCCAGCCTCTCAAGGTGTTCCTTCACAAGGTCAGCTTTGATAGAGGGCAAGGAACATTGCCCAGACATTCCCATTCGGTAATGGGGAGTGGCATCCCTTGGGACTGGTGAAGAACCAGTGCAAAGTACCCATTTAGTAAGTCAGGTTTTTCCTGGGCATCGGTTGTCAGTTGTGTCATCTGGTTTAGCAGGGGTCCAACGTTGCCCTTGCTTTTCCTCCAGCTCCCCACATATCTAAAAAAGGACTTTTTATTGTTCTTGATACCTGAAGCTAATTGGAGGTCCAACTCAGCCTTGGCTTTCCTGGTTTTTTCCCTGCAGGTCCTGACCAATGCATAAAATTCCTCCTTGGAAGTAGATCCAGTCCTTCATCCTTTGTAGGTCTTTCTTTCTGGACACAGGAGGTCGGCTAGTTCCCTACAGAACCAAGGGGGCTGCTGTGGCCTTTTGCTGCCTTTTTTTCTAGATGGAATAGGCTTTGCTTGTGCAACCAGGATTGCTCCCTTAAGGAGCAACCACACTTCCTGAACTCCCCTCCCCTTTGGGTCATGGTGCCTTAGGGCCTTGCCAACAAGCTTTCCGAGCTTGTCAAAGTCAGATTTCCTGAAGTTGAGGACTTCTGTATTGCTGACTGACTTGCCAGCTTTACAGTGGATGGTGAAGGTGATCAGCTTGTGGTCACTGTCACCCAGCTTCCCTTTGATCGTTAGGTCACTGATTAGGTCATCCCCTGTTGCCAGTACCAGATTGAGCAGTGCTTTACCTCTTGTCAGCCTGTAGACTTCTTGTGTCAGATAGAGCTCATTCTTGCATGAGAGAAAGCTTTGTGACCACTTGGATTTGGCTGAGCACTCTTCCCACGAGATGTCAGGGTAGTTGAAGTCTCCCATGACAACCATGCACCGGGAGCGTGCAGCCTCAGTCAATTCCCTGGTGAACTGTGCCATGTTTCCCATAGATTTTAGCCCAGAGGATCTCCAGTCATCTACCCTGGGTGCTAATGTCAGCTTGCAGGGACACATAGCACTCCTTGACATAGAGAACTACACCCCTGCCCCTTTTGTCCGCTTGATCTCTCCCGTACAGGGTACAGCTGTTTATACCTATGCTCCAGTCATGAGTGGAGTCCCACCAGGTCTGCATTATCCCTATGACATATTAATTATTTGTGTTAAGCAGGAGGACAAGTTCCTTTTGTTTATTCCCCAAACTCCTAGCATTTTTATAGAGGCAGACAAGTGTCCCTTTTGGGGCCCCTGCCTTGTCTACAGCTTGTTCCAGGGCTGGGATAGGGGTGGGCTCCCTTAAGTGCCTTGGCCTACTGGCTTTGCAAGGGTTGCTCAGTGGGCCAGCAGTGGTAGTAGTCCCCACATCACCCGGCAGGCTCAGTTTAAAGCCCAGTGGAGCAGGTCAATTAGAGAGCTCTTTTGAAAATCTGGCTATTAATCCTCTATTATAGTGACCTCCATGGACTACACATCACTGAGCACATCTATTTGAGATGCTTAACTACACAGTAGTGTAGTTTACTGCAAAGTAAGCATGTGTGTCTATATGTGCACATTTACCATGCAGTAAACTTTGCTAATGATGAGTAAATTTGCTACCTACAAATGTAAGTAGCAAATTTACTTTTGATTAGTTACAGTGCAATAGTGCTCATGTAGATGCCTGATTAGGAGCAAATCTGCTCCCGGTTAGCCATCCACCAGGGAGCAAGACATTGCTCCCTGGCCCTGGGAGCTGCCGCCTGCTGGGGCAGGCTCCACCACTAGAGCCCAGGGGCTGGGCTGGCAGCAAGGAGCTCCAAACCCTCTCCTCTGAGATTGTGATCAGGTGCAGAGGCCTAAGAGACCCTTATCTCTCAGAACAAGCTTTGCAGTGGTGGATAACACTAGCCCTGCCACTGTGGAACTGGTGCTGAGAGATAAGGGTCTCTCAGTATCAGCCCTTTTGGCAGGGGTTGGGATGTCTGTTCCCCACTCAGGTCTGTGAGCACAGAGCTGGGCGAGGAATAGGCTGAGGATCTTGTTTCCTGCTCATCTCCATTAGCTTGAAGGTGGGTGGGGCACAGGCTCTTCAGCCCCTGCCAGCAGGGAGCTCCCCAGCTGATTCCCAAACCAGCTTTGTACTCATGGGATGGGGCCTGGGACCTACCCTGGTTAGGGGCAGGTCCCAGCCCCGTGCAGGCATGGTTGGTGACCTCAGATTGGTGGGGTGGTGGAGCATCCTATGGGAGTGGCAGTGGGGTTTGCAGCTGGCTGGGAGCAGGGGGTGTTTCCAGCCTCCCCACTACTGGCCAGAGTGCCTGACTGACTGCAAACCACCCCCAGATCAGCTGCAAACCCCACCCCCCACTCCCATGGGATGCTCCATTGCCCCACCAGTCTGAGTTCACCAGATGTGCCTGCCTCCATACCTTGATTGTGTGATTGAAGCATGGGGATTGGAAAGAGCTGCAGGGGTATGGTAGATCCCATCTCCCTGCCTCGATCTGCCAGCGGGGCAGCTAGTAGTGAGCTATCTGCTATCTGCCCCACTACATCAGGGTAGGGGGTTGGAACTTCTCCTTCCCTGCAGTTATTTCCAAGTCCCCTACCTCTGATCAGGGAGCCAGGGTCAGGAGCTCCCTGCTGCTGAGGTAGGGGGACATTGTCCACACCCCAGCAGCAGGTAGGCCCTGGGAGCGGGGTGTAATGTCCCAGCCCTGGCCAGCTGTCTCCTGGCCCAGTGCTCCCTACCACCCCTGGACTACCACCCAAAGGGAGCATTGAGCTCCCTCTGGTGGCAGCAGGGGTCTATTGCAAGGCTCCAAGAAGCAGGAGCAATTTGCTGCCATTAGCAGCAAATAGAATCATAGAATCATAGAATCAATGAGTCGGAAGGGACCTAGACAGATCATCTAGTCCAACCCCCCGTCCATGGGTGGGAAGGAGCACTGAGGGTGGCAGGGGTCATAAGACCCTAGCCAGGTGCCTATCCAGTCTCTTCTTGAAGATTTCCAGGGAAGGTGAGAGCACCACCTCTCTGGGAAGCCTATTCCAGGCTCTGGCCACCCTTACTGTGAAGTAGTTCTTCCTAATATCTAACCTAAACTTATCCTCCCCCAGCTTGTGGCCATTATTCCTGGTGACTCCAAGGGGGGCCCTGGTGAACAGACTTTCTCCAAGTCCCTGCTGGTGGCCCATGATAAGGTTGTAGGTAGCCACAAGATCCCCCCTCAGCCTCCTCTTGCGGAGACTGAAGAGATTCAGGTCCCTCAGCCTCTCCTCATAAGGCTGGCCATGGAGGCCCTCAACCATATGAGTGAAATAGTTTCATAGTTGGTAGGGTTTGAAAGAACCTAAGTAGATCATCAAGTCCAACTCCCTGCCATGGGCAGGAAAAATGCTGGGGTCAACTGACCCTGACTAGGTGATTATCTAGCCTCCTTTTGAAGACCCCCAGGGTAGAACTGAACACCACTTTCCTTGGAAGTTAGTTCCAGATCCTAGACACCCTGACTGTGAAATAGTGCTTCCTGATGTCTAGCCTGAACCTATTCTCAATCAACTTGTGGCCGTTATTCCTAGTTACTTCTGGTAGTGCCCAGGGGAACAGGGACTCTCCCCTTCCCTTCAGGTCCTCCCTGGTAAGTTTATAGACAGCCACCAAATCCCCGCTCAGCCTTCTCTTCTCAGGGCTGAACAGATTCAGGTTCCATAGCCTTCCCTGCTGTCCCCTGACCATGCAAGTGGCCTTCCTCTGGACCCTCTCAACGCTGTCCACATCCCTCCTGAAGTCCAGTGCCCAGAACTGGATGCAGTACTCCAACTGCGGCCTGACCAATGTTGCATAGAGGGGGAGAATCGCCTCCTTAGACTTGCTCATGATGCATCTGTGAATGCAGGACAACGTGCGGTAAGCCTTACTGACTGCATCTTCACATTGGCGGCCCATGTTCATCTTGGAATCAGTAATGACTCCAATGTCCCTTTCTGCCTCTGCTGATGAGAAGGGAGTTCCCTAGCCTTTAGGTGTGCTGCTGGTTCTTTCTCCCTAGGTGCAGTGCCCTGCACTTATCAGTATTGAATCCCATCCTCTACTCATCCGCCCACCCCTGTAACCTGTCCAGATCTAATTGTAGCCTGTCCCTCCCTTCTATTGTGCCCACCTCTGCCCACATCTTAGTGTCATCTGCAAATTTGAACAAGGTGCTTTTCACCCCCCTCGTCCAAGTCACTGATAAAGATGTTGAATAGTATGGGCCTGAGGACTGAGCCCTGGGGGACTCCACTGCCCATATACCTCCAGGCTGAAAATGACCCATTCACCACCACTCTCTGGGTGCAGCCCTCTAGCCAATTTGTGACCCATCTGACTGTGCAGGCATCAACGCCACAGTTGCCTAATTTTTTAATGAGAATGGGGTGAAAAACAGTGTCAAAGGCCTTCCTAAAATTCAGAAATACTATGTCCAGCAGGGTAGTAGCATAACACCTGCATCCAAGGATTTTGTGACCTGGTCATAAAATGCAACCAGTTTGTTCTGACAGGACCTGCCCCTAATAAACCCATGCTGGTTGCCCCTGAGCATAATCTGCCTTGCTGGTGCCTCACAGATGTGCTTCTGGATAATTTTCTCAAAGAGCTTCCCCAGGACCAAGGTAAGACTAATGGAGCTATACTTACCTGGGTCCTCCTTCCTTCCTTTTTTTGAAAATGGGGACCACACTGGTCCTCTTCCAAGCATCAGGCACCTCAGCAGTGAACCACAAGTGTTCAAAAAGTCGTGCCAGGGGTTCTGCAATGACCTCTGCCAATTCCCTAAGCACTCTGGGGTCGAGATCATCAGGACCTGCTGATCTGAACACATGTAGTCCCTCCAGAAGTTCCCTGACTAGGTCCTTACTGACCCTGGCACCTGGCCAGAGCACCACGAGTGCTTGTAAACCCATGCCAGGGGTTACGCAATGACCCCTGCCAATTCCCTCAGCCTGGGGTGGCGGTCATCTGGACCTGCTGATTTAAACACATCCAGCCCCACTAGAAATTCCCTAACTAGGTCCCCCCCGACCCTAGGCCTGGTGTTACCTCTCCTGAGTCTGTCCAGAATCCCAGTAGGGGAGATGTCCCGGTCCCTGTTCAGAAAAATGGAGGCAAAGAATTTGTTAAAGAGGTCAGCTTTTTCATCTGGTGCAGCCACCATATTGGCAAGCGTGTCCTGCAGGGGCCCCATGCTACCCGGTGCCTTCTTTTTACTCCCTATGTATTTAAAAATACATTCTTGCCCACTTTGATTCGTGTTGGGACTGTCACTCTTTGGGCTCGGAGGATCGTCTCCTTAAGGAACAATCACTCATCTTGGACTCACAACTCCCCTACCCTCTGGGACCTCACTGCCTCTCTTACTAATCTCCTGAACTCATTTAAATTGGCCATCCTGAAGTCAAGGGCTACTGCCCTGCTGCAGATCTTTGACACCTTGCACTGGATAGTGAATTCTAGTAGGCGATGATTGCTATCGCCCGGCTTCTCCTTCTGCTTCCCTGCATGTGCAGACACCTGCCCAAGAGATTTACCCATGTGTAAATAGATCCCAGCTCAAATACATGTGTAGACATGCCTCAGTATTTCTTCAGTCAAATGAAGCTAGCAGAATCAGAATCAGGCACAAGATTAGGGTTATCTTAGAAAAATATCATCTAACAGATTTCTGGAAAAATAATGCCAAACACAGACATGCTAGGTAACAGAGAAACTTGCCAAGAATTAAAGCTTAAGAGAACTAGAGGTAATGAGATTGGGACTGTAAATTAGATATTACCTTTCAATGCTATACAAAAGCTAAAAATATTAAAGCAACTGGGGACTTCATGCAGTGAGGCAGTATACCAGAAGTTCATACATCCTTCCTATAGTGTTCTTATGAATATTGTATTTTTAAATTGCTATACCCACAAAAATTCTCAGGGTGCTGAACAACAATAGTAATAAAAACATGTTCAAACACTTACAACTTTTTGGTGACACCACAGCTGTGGTGTTGTGGGCATCTCTATCATAGGAATATGTCTGTAAATTATCATGGAGGCACTATAGGCCAAATTTTAATCTCCCTCTAAGACATCATATTTCAACCCATGGGTCATGACCCAAAAGTGGGTCTCAAGAATATATGAAAGGGTTGCAAACAAACTTTAAAAATGGATTCTCCTTTAAAGGAGAAAAATGTGGGAAACCATGGCTTTTCCCTTGCAGGCTGGCAGAGTTCCAGCTTGTGAGGGGGTCCTTGGGGTCCTCCATGCCCCACAGCCCCTCCTGCCCCACACACTGGGGGTCTGGGGCCTGGGGGCATGAGGCAGTGGGTCGGGAGTGAGGGGCACTGGATCAGGACTAGCCATTGATGTTTACAAATGGATTTTTGTACATAAAGTTGAGAACCACTGCTCTAAGATACATTCATGCAGCTTCTAGGAATCTAAATCATTAAATGCAAACCTAATCCACTCTGTTGAATAGCAGCCAAATCACTAGGGCATCCAGATTCCTTATGCCTTTCCACACACAGTTCCCTGCTGGGGTATCTGTCTCCATTTATGTTCCACTGTGATCTTAATCTGCCGGTTAAGTGTCCAAATTCTACATAAGGTTACAAATAAAAAGCTACAACATTGCACAAAACCCATGACTCCTGTCTATTTGATGGAGGAGATAGGCCCATTCACCTTTCTGCTCTATATCCAAATGATTTATCCATTGACTATTCAATACAAAATGCAAAAGCAGCATTGGAAGCGTGGTCTTGGAGTAATGGCCAGAATCCAGGAATCCCTTTCTTAAGGCCAGGGCTTTCCTTACTGGGATATACTGTTTCTTACATGTTATTTTTTTTGGCCCATGACTCTTTCCTTTTCAGCTGCCCAATGAACCACCTTCAAAATAAGGAATGTAGGGTGTTTCTGGCCAGGCCTAGCCAAGCTATCCAGCCTTCTACATACCTAACTAAAGCACAGTGGTTATGTGACTTTTCTGTCATGTGGGAGATGTTGACTTCAACTCTCTTTCACTGAAAAAGGCCTGGAGATCTTCAACATGATATCATTCCATAGTGATGACCTTTTAAGCTACTGAGCTGAAAGTTGGGTGGCCATCCTCCTCTATCAGAGTGAGCTGGGTAATTAGATAATATAGCTGCACTGAGATACCCCACTGTTAGAAAAGAAGAGAGCTATGTACTTTCTTGTATGGTTTAGGATCTGCAGAGACTTCTCACTTTCAGGGTAGGATAATGTGTCTGTGCAGGGTGCATTACAATTTGGCTCTGGGGGTATGCTAGGCTGCCAATTGTGAGAATAGGAAAATCATGGGCAGAATCCTATTTCACTGTATGAGCCTAAATGGCAGCTACCCATCCCTGTAACTGCTATTTTGGGCATTTATGTACAGTTTGTGATCCTATTCCATGTCTAGTATAGACACATGGTTAGTGACTATATACAGTACCACTCTGGCTGGGCAGGTACACAGCTCTGTATTTATATATCTGAGTGTAAATCCTGAAATTGTAGCTCAGCTAGAACAGAAGAGAGCATCCTTGCATGTTTTATTCCAGTAGTACAATACTTAAGGCATGTCATTGCTATCTTTGTCAGTTTTGAAGTCTCAGGAACTACAGTGCCAGCAAAAAGTTATAGCCAAGAGATCTCAACACCAGCCTTGTTGCATATTAAAGAACAACCACAAACTTGGATCAGTGGCAAAGCCACAGCCAGATCTTTTGCCTACAAGGCATGATCCTAACACACTTGTGATCTGACAGACAAGTTATTAATGCATGTATGCCTGTGACAAGGTATTGGCACAGCACCACACAAGTTCTGCTAAGTCAGTAAAAATTTCCCAAACTTCTCAATTCTCCTTTTATACAGTGGTTTAAACAAGTTACATATTACATTCCACCTGTATTTTAAATACCTTAAATCTTTTTGTACCATGGACTTATTCCACATCCTGATCTGGGTGTTCCTATTCTAGCTTTATCATTCTGGTAGTAAACTGTCTTACACCTTATATAGTAGAGGTGCACTGATACATCAGTGCATATCGTATCAGCACCAATAAAAGAAAATTGACATAATTGGCAATCAACTTTTTTGGCGGATGTGGCTGATAATGTCACCAATAAATGGTACGTGCAGCCACAGCATGCACACGGTCAGCCTAGCAGCTTGGAGAGCAGCACCCAGCTGGTAAGTTTGTTGCAGGGGAAAGGGTGTGGGGGAGGGTAGATTGGGGCCCCTGTGGTGAGGGAGCTGAGGAGCTGGGGCTGGGGCTGGATCAGACACTGCCTAGTTGAGGCAAGGTGTGTGACATAACAGTGAGTAGCTAATCCAGGTGGCATGGGAAGTGGGAGGGTGGCTCCCAAAACTGTGCACACCCTCAGGAGAGGCATGGAGGTGTGTTCCCCCCAGATTGGTGGGCAGTGTGAAGGGTGGGCTGCTACTGAAGGATGAAGCTGGGGCCGGCACTGGGTTCTTCTCAATGAGGGCTTGGGCTGGGGCTGCATTCAGCATGGGTGGTGGTAGCACTGGGAGTCGGAGCTATGGGGTAGGCTGTGGCCACCCCAGAATTCACTGCCACACCCTGTAGTCCCCTACTTCCACTGCTGCCACTTCCCACTACAGAGCGCAGCCCCAATACAACCCCCACATCAGCAAGATCCTGGTGCCACTTCTTGCGCCAGCCCACAGTGGCAGACTGTCCTCACCTTGTGCACAGATCCAGGGGGCACATGCCCCCATGCCTTCCCCAGGGGTGAGTCCAGTGGCTGGAGCTGATCCCCACCTTTTGCCCCCCTGACTAGCCACTCATGGCTTTGTTCTGTGCCCCACCCAGGCTGTGTAGTGCCTGCCCCCAGCCCCAGATCCCCTCCTCCCTCACTGTGTAGGTCTTGATCTGCTCCCCACAGCCCTTCCCCCCAAAGACTTACCAGCTGGATGCTGCTCTCCAAGCTGCTGGGATGCATATTGGCAATTGGATCAGTATCGACTGATATGGCTCGTTAATAATCATCCATTGGTATTGGCCCAACTCTTTATCGGTGCACCCCTATTATATGGCCATCACCCCCTCCCAACCCCTGGCAAGAACTCACATCTGTCCAAAAGTGCACATCTGACCAAGGAATTCATACATTAAAATTAGTCTGGTTAGCTGGTCAGGCCTACTATGGACTATGCTTTAGAGAAGCTTTTGTATGAACCGTATGCCTATATTGATCAGTATTCCAGTGAGGCCTATAGGGCTCTTGCCAGGCAGTGAGAGTCAGGTTCTAGAAGCCCTTTACCCAAACTGGATATGAACCCATACCCCTCCTAAAATAGGGCTATAACAACCAGGTAGATTAGACATTATTCCATGCTTTCTCTACTTTTCCTTTCAAAGCTGAGTCACTGCATCTTTCATTTACCATTAATAGCTAAACTGGAAAGCAAACACTGGATGAGGTCCATGGTACATTGTTTTAAAAGCAGGTTTGGAAAATGCTTGGGTAATGCCTAAGTTATGGTTTGATGCCTAAAATGCTGGGGAAATTTGAGATTTGTAGATTCAATTCTCCCTTTAGTGAAGAGGGCCTAGAATCTGTATCCTCTGTGACTGTTATACATCACTAGTCTAATCCTAGTTGAATTAGAATCACGCTCCTGAGATGAGATATGTAATTTTTGTACCGGCTGTGGTGAAGAGTTCAAGGTGCATTAGGTTTTGGACCTAAAGATAATTGGTGCTTTAGATATGCAGGAGACAGGCAGGCAGACAGGAATAACCTGGCCAAAGACAGACTGAGGAATTTATAAGAATTGAGTTATTTCCCTGTCATTCTTCACATCTTTCTTCACAGTTTATTTTTGTCTACTTGAAATAACCTAGTGAAGGCCACCTAAATCAAGGGCAGTCAGGTAGTACTGATTAGGGCTGTGAGAAGCATTGATCCCTGATTCAATTCAGTGTAGATTCAGCCCGATTCAGTGTCCAAATCTCTGAATCAAATCAGAGGACCTGTTAATCTCTCCGAATTGAATCAGAACCCTCCAAATCAACTTGGAGAGAGTCAGAAAGATTCAGTGATTCAGACATAGACACAGATCTAAATGTTTTTTCTACATACCTTTAAGTAGCAGGCAGTTCATGAATGCTGCAATGCTGGGGCACATGGAGTGTCCCACAGAAGTGTGGGGGGCTCCCCAGTGTGCTCAGCAGCAGGCTCAGAAGTGAAACAGAAGCATTTCCAGTCCACTTCCAGGTCTGCTGGGGACATGCAGGGTCCCCCTCCCACACTCCCCAGGCTTGGGAATTGGTGCCTCCTGGGTCTGGAGGAGGAACTCAGGGGCTCCCCATGGCCAATCACGGAGCCAGGGGGCACAAGAGAGCCCTCATGTACTCTCCAGCAGACCAGGAAATGGACCAGAAGTACTTCCAGTCAATTTCCAGGTTCGCCACTGAGCATGTGGAAGGCTGAGCATGTGGAAGGCTGAGCATGTGCCCCCCCGCCCCACACACACACACTCCTGTGGAATGCTTCATCTGCCCCTGAATCACAGTGCTCACAAGCCACGCTGGTACCTCAAGGTATGTAGGACACTTTAAAGCTGCGTCTATGTCTGAATCACTGATTCTCCAAATCAGAATCGAATCTTCAGATTCAGATTTGGATGAACTGAATCAGGGACAGTGATCTGAATCAATTAATCAAATCACTGTCCCTGATCCGAGCCAAATCCAAATCTGAATTGAATAGGGTCTGCTTCACACACCTCTAGCATTCATGTATTTATATATAAATGACTTATAGAATATTTAAATACTAGCAAATTGCCAATCAAGAATGACAGATGAATTTCAAATAACAAAAACAAAAGGATAAACGTTACTTTTTATATTTATTAAATAAATAAAATATTTATAAAAAAATAAAATAGGCTGAACATTTCAAGATACCAATCCCTTCCTGTACTTGCTCTGATCCAGTGGGCTGGAGGTGGACCTGGCCTGGCCACCGCCTCCGTGCCTTTTTGCTGGGTAAGGGCAAGGACAGGTGAGCTCTGCACCCCACAACAGCTGCCCACACCCTAGGGTTTACTCTGCACTGCTCCTGGGTGCCTCCTTCCCTGCTCAAGGCTCAGGATGGGGACATCACTGCTCACCCACTATCTCACACCTCTGCCTGGCTCCCACTTTTCCTCAGCTGGCCCCAACCTCTGCCTCCCTTTTGTGCCAGGCTCCCAGTGCCCTCCTGGAAGAAGCTCAGTAGAAACAGCCCTGGCCCCTGACTTTTTTTCCCAATCCTGGAAGTTGGGATCATCCTGACCTGGTCACTAAACAAATGCTAAAGTTTAGCAAAGCAATTTCTCTGAAGACATACAAGTTAGTGTTATGCAAAATAGCACCACTCCATTTCAACTTCTGTTTCACCATTTTGAAAGGACAGTGTTTAATTTCACTGATTTGAAGCACTGTTCCATTTAATTTTGTCAAGACTGTTTTGCTGTTTGGATGCTGTTAGGATGCTTTTGAACATTTTGTCCAGAGGCTATAATGGGGAATAATGAAAATGCCTATAATTTTGCATTTCTTTCCTTATTCGAATGAAAACAGCAGGGATGGTAGCCCCTGATGAGGCCACAAAGCCTGTCAAGTTTAAAGGACATAGGTGCAGGGGTTTCTAGAAAACTGCACCTCAAGCTTCTGACAAGCAAAAATTGTGACGTGTGTGTTAAGACACAATGAGGTGAAAACAGCAGGCATGATAGCACTTTCTGAGGCCATGAAGCCTTCCAGGTTTCAAAGATATAAGTGTGGGGGTTTCTGGGAAACTGCACCTCAGGCTGCTGACAGGCAAACTCATGACATACGTGACTGTGTGTGTGTGTTAAGATAAACCTTCACTGGCACTGGGGTCTCTACAAGACATGGTAGTATTCCCCAATGAGGTTTCTTCCTCCCGTACAGCCTCAGTCCAATCCACGACTTTAAATAACAACAGGTAAGTAAACAGTGCAGTAGCACTAGCATCTCAGGCAGCAAAACTCTCATGGAGCCTTTCTTTGCTTTCCTGCAGGAGCTTCTTCTCCAGCAGCTGCCAGAGAACTCTGGCTGCCAGCCCCATCCCTGAGGCTTAGATGTGCCCAGGGCCCTGCCTCCTTCCAGTCACCTGACCAGGGACGAGTGTTAGGAGTGTAGGTTGTAGCTGTGTTGGTCTATGGACATGGCACGGGTAGACAAGGTTCTTTGGGTCAAACTGATATCTTCTAGTAGACCAACTATAAAGTTGGAGAAATATATCTTAGCAAGCTTTTGGTTTGAAAACTCTTTTCAGGCTGATGAAGCACCTGCAGTTGACGTGTGAGCTGTTACTGGGTGGAAGGAATAGTAAAAAAGCCTGAGGCTGCAGGCAAGAAAGCCAGTCAGTGAAAATGGAAATGGAGGCATCAGGAGGTGAAGGACAGGCTGGGGTTGAGGGGAGAGGAGGAGGATGTAGCAGTGAAAGTAAAAGTGCAGAGGTACCTGGGGAGTCAGGTGTCCAGCAGGTTGTAATGTGTCAGAATTCCACTAACTATATTGAGTCCATGAGTTTCTGTACCTACTACCTAAGAGGTTGATGAAGTTCAGTTCATAGGCTCATCTGTGAAAAATGGTTAGTAAATTCAAACAAGCACTGAACCTCACTAAACTCATCACCAGAAGCCAACTTCCTAGAGCCCAAAACACACCGAATGGATCTGGACCATGCCATCACAAGACATGCAAAACCTGCCGACAATATCTCCTGTATGGAGATATCTTCACAATACATATCTTCATCAGGACACTTGGTGCCCTGATGGAAAGTAGATAGGATACACCAAGCAAAAGCTGTACACCAGAATCAGTGCACACTGAAAATCTATCAAAGACAAGAACACCCAACTACCTGTCTCCAATCTCTCAGGCCTGATCCTCAAAGGGAATTTACAAACCACTTTTCACAGATGAGCCTATGAACTACAGTTAATGAACCTTCTGGATACAGAAACTCATGGAGCCAGTATAGACATTGGAATTCTAACACACTACAACCTGCCAGACACCTGACTCCCCAGGTACCTCTCCACTTTAACCTGCTACACCCCACTCCCCACTCCACCCCAGCCTGTCCCTCACCCCCTGATGCTTCAATTTCCATTTTCACTGACTGGTTTTCTTGCCTGCATTGTATGCCAGATTCTGGCTTCTTTACTCCAGGAACAGTGCACACTTCAACTACAGGTTGCTTCTTCATCCTGATGAAGGGTTTTTCAGCCCAAAAGCTGGCATCCCAGGCAGCTAAGCTGAGCTCACTTGGAACCTCACAACTCCACTGCAACCAGCAAGCCCCAGACCTTTCAAAGATGTGATGGGACTGGGCTTTCCCTAGGCAGGACTGTGCATACATATGGTGGCTGGAAGTTAAAAAGCACCTCCTACCTACATTTCACCCAAGACATCCTCAGTCCTGGTATTTCCTGGGGCTGCTGTGCTGCCGGCGGTCCCACCAGGCCTCCTGACACTGGCAGGATGCAGTTTTAGTGGCCATGCCTAGGACCTGGGGTCTCCTCCTTCCCCATAGCCCCTGCTCATACCTCCAAGTTCATCCTGGAATGGGAGCTCAGCGGGGACACGTTCTTCCCCTACTGGTTGGTGATACAGTGAGTGTGCCCTCCAGCTCTGAGAGTGGGGCACCAAATGATTATGAAATCTAAGGGTCAAAAAAAAAAGAAGGAAGTGCAGATGGAGTGAGGAGGGACACACTCCATCCATATGGAGCTCCCCAGGAGTAGGAGGTTCACCTTCAGGCACACCAGTTCATCCACCAAACCTGGATCCAAGAAAGTGCAGAGGGGGGTCACTACATCACCATCAAAACTGGACACCCTCTCACTTGCAACACTGGTTGGTGGACCAGATAGGTGTTCCCAGGCAACTGTGGCCAGATCCTGCAACATATGGCTGTGGCTTGCCTAGTAGACCAAGGGCTTGCAAAGCAGTGGCTCCATGTCGTCAGTCAGATAGGCAGCCACCAAGAGCACTACCTGCATGATGGTGAGGTCTGGTGCCTCTGGAACCCACCAAAGAAGCCATGCCCTTGGACCACATGGGCAGTGCCTGTGGTGGAGGAGGATACTGGCTGGTGGATGGCATATTAACATGGAACAGTGGATCCCCCTTTTCCATGTCCCCCCACCTCTGCTGTTCTGCATCCTTGACTCTGTTCACCAGCACCTCCATCCACTGATCCAGGGTTTGGCTGCTGCATACACTGCCCTTTACCCTCAGGTCACACATGGTGGCCAGCACATGGACCGTAGTGCACTGCAAGGGATCAATCCATTTCCTGATGCCCTCCTTCAGCCACTTCACCAGTACCTGCACATCTAGTGACAACAGCTTGCCCCAGCCAGGAACATTGGTCCCCTGGAACTTCTACATTTGGTTTTGAAGTTCCCTCACTACAGGGATCACCTGGTTAAGAAGGGCATTGCCAGCACTGAGGTTCTTGGTGGCCTTGAGGAAGGACTTGGGGACCACAAAGATCTGGGAGATGTTATTCCACTTGGCTCTGTTTAAGGAGGCCACTGATCCCAATCTCCCTGAGCAAGGCCATCTCATGGATGGTCTTCTGTTGTTCCATCAGCTTCTCGAGCATCAGGTATGTGGAGTTCCACTGAGTCCCCACATCCTGCATGATTTTGTGTGGCAGGATGTTCAACCCTGTTTGTTTGTCCCACAGTATCTTGCCCCCTTGATGCTCCAGTGGAAGTGGCCTTCCACCTTCCTGCATTTGGAAATAAGCTTGTTGGCACTGTCACCAGCAGCCCTGTCCTCCTCCAGGGCTTCCCTGAGAATGAGGTGTCACACAGCAGATGTCAACAAAGTTGCATCATGCACCACCTTGACCATATTGTCAGTGACCATGAACCTGTGGGTGGGCTCGTACTGCCCAATGAGCCACCCCTGCACCAAGAAGTTCATGGCCCCCATGATTTTGGCTGTGGTGTGGGACTCATCCATTACCTCAGCTTGAAGGAAAGCCCACCGACAACCTGACCGGTTGTACTCATGCCTTGCAAGGGAAAGGTAGGCATGATCTCCACCCTGGCTGCTCCAGATGCCTGAGGTGAAGTGTAAAGCCATCTGTGGACTGGCCTTGTGCAGCTCCTTCCTCAAGTACTCCCTGCATGCCTCATACAGGTAGGGCACCACCATGCTGCTGAAAGTGGTACATGTGGGCACTTGATATGGTGGGGCCATGAGCACCATATACTGCCTGAACCCTGGACGCTGAAATAAGGAGAAGGGCTGGCCATCCACAGCAAGCATCTCCCCAATGCTCTGGGTGATCTTGCTCAACTTTGCAACATGCCCCCACTTTCTGTCGGTCTTTCCCCCACTGTTCCAGGGTGGTCTGCCTCTGCTTTGGGGGGATGGTGGCTTTGGAGTGAGAGGGGAACTTTTGGGGCATGCTCCCACTGGTGCCAGGCTGAGTAGGAGCAAGGGCAAAGGGATGGTGCCTGTGGAGATGCATCAACATCCCAGTGGTGCTCATGTGTTTTGTTCCCTTGCCCTGGCTGATTTTGCCTCAGCATTGCAGGCAGATAGCATATGTGGGATCATCTGCCAGCTCAAAATGATCCCAGACCACACTACCCACTTGCTTCTGGGGTGCGGGTGCATGTGTGGATGCTGCCCTTTCCCCCTCCTCAGCAGGCAAAGGAGCAGCAACAGGAGGAGCGGGTTCAGCTGAGCTGCTTGCCTCTGCAACCTCTACCTCAACCTCCTCTGAAGGAGACCTGGCTCTAGGGGAAACTTGAGGGGTGTGGAGTACAAACTCAGATGATTCACTTTCCTTCCCCAGAATTTCCCTTGTTATGGCACTCTGATACAGATCCAGCCTGAGCTCTTCCTCTAGCACTGTAAGGCTCAGCATGAGAAGTGAAATGGGGGTGGAGGAGACTGTCATGCTGGTGCTGCTTGTCGTCATGGTGGCTGTGGTGAGGGGGGTGGTTATGGCTGGTACTCTTGGAGGGGATGCAGATTCAGGCAGTGGCACTGCTCTCCTCTCATTGTTGCCAGTAGAACCAGAAGGCTCACGCCTGCTGGTTTTAGGAAAGAGGCTGTGTCTCATTTTGGGGGCGGGGGTGAACTTACAGCTCTCCCTCTATCCCCTCTTCTGCCCCTCCCTGAAGGCTTGTCAGCTGCCTTTCCAGCTTGCTTCATATTGCATTTCATAGTGTGTTTGGTGTGCTGGAAAATCTGTGTTTTCTTCTGTAATGTAATATGTATTTATGTAATATATGTAGATAATTTTATGTATGTTTTTATGTAATGTATATGTGTATTTATGTATTTTTCTAATAAATAAAATATATAAATGTATGTATGTGTTCCTGTATAAATTCTATATTATAACATGCAATATACGCTGTGCTTCTCTGCACAGTGAATGGAATGCACACTGTGAAAGAAAGAGTTTTCTGGGGGAAAAGAATCAAAATAGACTAACAAAAACAAAAAGAGGATTTTGGGGAAAGAATAAATTGAAAGGAATGAATATAATAATGAAGGGTATTAGAAAAGGAAAAGGTATTAGAGGATCCCACTTGCTAGTAACAGGCTAGCAAATAGGAAGTGACAGCCTTTCTCTGATGCTGCTGAGCTGCTGGAAGACACAGCTCAGTAAATAACCACAAGGCACAGAAAAAAGCTCAGTTCAAATAATGCTTTTTATGCTGTTTGCCTGGCCGTCCCCCAGGGTGCTGGAATTGGAAGAGACCTCAGAGAAGGATCACAGTCACTGGTCAGCTAGACATGTCAATATCAGAGCAGTCACTCCCCGCTCAAGCTACTCCCTCTCCTTAGTTTCTCTTTAGCTGCAAGCAGGCCCAGCTTTGAAACTTGAAACATTTCAAAACTTTTGTTTCATTTCAAGTGACCTCGTTTTGTTTTGAAGTTGTTTCAAAACCTTTTGTTTTGTTTTGATTTCACTGTTTCAAGCTCAAAACAAGTTGAAACACTGTTGAAATGAAACACCCATCAAAATTTTGCATGGCCATAATAAATGTTCTGTCTCTTACAATTTTCAAGCTATTCGCATTTAAACCGTCTTACAGAGAGACACACACACAGACAGATGGGCTAATCCCTTTATATATATAGAATACCACGAGTCAAGAATTATTTTAGCTTTGCTTACCTTCCTCATTCCTACTTTGTGTGTTACATTTCCTTATTGCTTCATTTCAGATCAGGCAATGAGCTCACTAAGACAAAGACTGTTTCTTTCTCTACATCTGTCTGGCACCCACCAAAAAAAATTCCAATTTTCCTTTTAGGGATGAAATAAATAATAATAAAAACAAAAGGTTTATTCATCAGGGAGCAAGATGAATTATTTAGGGTGGCCCCATAGACATAACAAGCAGTAATGAGATGAAATTGAGAAAAGGAAAATATATTCTGAATATCAGGAAACAATTTCTATAATTGAGATCTACAGGACTGTAGAACAATTTCCCAAGAGATGGAATAGAATAGTGTAAAACTCATTTGAGTTATTTCTAGTTGGACTAGAGCAGATGACCTAATATTTCTAATTTCTGTGATTCAGTGAAGGTGTGTTACTTAGCCCATCAAAATAAGGATAATCATTCTATATTTATTCAACATTTTCCTTCACAAGGGCCTTACCAAACCGATAAACAGGAATTACTTCATCTATCAATGAAATGTGGCAGCAGTATAACAGCAAGTAGTAGCTCTATGCAATGTTAGGCCAGGAAGTGAAGAATATCTTACAAGTGTGTCTGTAGAATGATGACCTGTTATGACTCAGTTTGGAATCTGGCCAAGATACCGTGGCTATTAGCCCTAATTCTGGATATTATTGTTAAATTCTATTCTTACAGACAGTGCCCATTCTTAGAAAGAAGGTCATAAAGGTAAGATATCAAGGTTATGCCACAGTTGAATGGTGTCATAGTGACAACCTAACAATATATTGGAATACTGACTCACGGTTCATAATTTCTGAATCTCCAAAAGCATTTCTTAAGCGATCCTTGGGCACCATATGCCCAATTACAGATCCATACCTGCTTTGTTAGGTTGATGAGATCTGACAGAATGACAGTACAAGATGGAATGACTGCACATCATATCCAATAATAATAGGATTCAGAGAAATTAAAAACATAATGTGCAGTTTACATTTAGTATGAAACTCTCAGGTCTGTGTACATGTTTGAATTTTAAGCAAGTTAATTTCCATTTATATGTTACATACAGACATTACAATTTTACTGGCATAAGTGATCAGAAATTGGTCTATACCCATAACAGAACAAAAGTTCGGTGCACAGGCTGGTTCAGAAATCATGGAACCTGATCTAAGATTGTTCCCCCCAACCAAAGGGTGAATATGTGTTCTAGTCACTACAAATATAAACTATATGCTTATAGAAAACTGTGTAACTTAGATTAATTTCTCCTTGGTCTTTTTGAATGTCTGTACCTATCCATACAGTGTTAGCAAGGGAGTTACAAGGATGAAAGAAGAGGGGGGGAAAAGCTCTCTTTACCTGGGACTCAGAGACCACATCTAGACATGCAGGGGTGTGCACTTCAATTAGCACAAATTGCCACTGTGCACATCCCTGCATGTGCACTTCACTGACAAGGTTCCCAGGCAAGATTCCCTTGCTGGCCCCAGGAGTCACTGGTGCTGGTCCTCAGCAGTCTTACCTGGTGGCCTGGAGCAGCAGGGGCATAGGCTGGGCAGCACAAAGGCCTGGCCAGCAGCCTGAGCATTGCTCTGGATGGCCCAGCCTCTGTATGTGCCAATGCACATTTGTTGCATGTGCATTGCACCACTTTTTGTGCAGGGTTTTTTTTGTTTGTTTTTGGGGGGGTTTTTGTTTTGTTTTTGGGGGGGTTGCTACCAGGATTTCCTGGTAGCAAATTTTGGCCCCAAATTGCAAACAGGAATTTTACTTTAGACATGAATTTTATGAGCATTTGCTACAGGACAATCAATTAATTTTTTTGTAGTTAAGAAACAAGTCAAAGCTAAGAGCTGGTATGCCTTGAGTCTGTAAAAGTTGAGAAGACCTGGCCTTGATCTTTCTCTTAAAAAGAGATGCTTCATCAAGAAGGTTCAAAGAACTTAGTGAACCTTGGAACATAAATGGTTGATATATTAATGCACCTTACTTTTACTCTAATATGCTCATTTCTACTCTCTGTCATTTTGTACATCTTTTGAAACCACAGAGAGGCATTTGTAGGATGTAGTAATGGCATGACAATGGACTGCATAGAGACTTTCTCTGGATCCAGTTTTAGGTGCATAGCCCCACACCTAATCCTTCCAAAATATATAGGACTAATTTTAAATAGTTGTCATTTGGCTTACCAAAAATGGCTGGACTTCAGTGAGGATTTGTATAAAAAATCAGGGAGGACATTCAGAGAAGAATGAAAAGAATGGGCAATGGCATAAGAAAATTCGCATATATGAAGAGAGATTGAAAAGAGTGGGGGGTGTTTATAAAGACACAGCAGATGTGTCTACTTGAGACACTACTGCTCAGTTGTTATTGTGCATTTTTTAATACTTTTTAGTACATTTTAGTACATTTTTTAGCAAGTACTGAATAAATGTTCAGTAACTGGAGTTACTGCACAGTAGTAAAAGCAAATATTTTATCATACAGTATGCAATTAGACTTTAGAACTGATTGTCCAAATAAACTGTTGAGATCAGGAATTTAGCAAAATTCAAAGGTGAAACTGATATTTAAATGGTAATAAAATATAATATTTTCTCACATGCTCAAATAAGGCAAGCATCTTTTTTGGGGAAGGCAAAATGAAGAAACCGGAATTTTTCCAGTCATTGCCAGAAACTGACTGCAAACAGCAGCTCACTTTTCCTCAGCCAGTTCACTGGCTGCTTTAGGGAAAAGCTATAGAATTAAACCTTTTGGCAGCAGCTGAGAGAAGGCTAACACTGAACTCCACCCTGTTGCTTGCTGGTCCAGTGAGAATCATCAGCCATTGTAACACAGTGGGCATATCTACATCAGATGCTTTACTTTACTGTAGACTAATCTACCGCACAGTAAAGCATCACTGTCTACACATGTGTGGCATTTACTCTAAAGTAAATTAGGCTTATGCACACTTATCTAGTACTTGTAAATACAGGTACTAAAACAACTTTGCAGTACTTACTGCCAGTAAAGCTCATGTAGACACTGACTGGGAGCAAATTTTCTCCTAGTCAGCCATACCAACAGTGGACAGGGGAGTTCTCTGTCCTTGGCCCTGGCCCTGGTGCTGCTGAGATCTTGGTTCCCCCAAGAACTGGGAGCTGATCAGTGCTGGGACAGGGCTGCTCTCTGCCCCACCACCCCCATCCCAGCATTGCACTGCTCCCAGCTCCCCACCTGCTGGCAGCTGTATGTCCCAATGTGAATGGAGATGGATGGGCTCTACCAGATTCAGTAGCTGCTGTCTCCCAGCACTGTGCACATCAGGATCCCTCCCAATGTGCATAGGACCAAAAGATATCTGCTGCTGCAGCTGGAAGAGCTCTCTTGGCACCATGCCCATGAGGACCATCCCTTGCCAGTCCCTGGGCTAGCAGCCCCTTGAGCTCCCTATGGCTGCCACAGTGGGGATGAGCAGGGCAGGAGCAGCTCTGTACTGGGCTGCTTCCATTGGGAGTAGATTTTCTACCAACTGGGTACACGTGTAGATGTGCTCCTAGGAAAGGCTTACTGAGCATCCTATATAACATTAATAGCACATGGAGATGCTCCCAGTATCTCCATGTTTCTATTCTTCCATGCTTCTAGTCTGGTAGTAAAATCTACTTCCTCACTTTAGATATGAAACCCAGTTTTGGAGGGTTAATTTTTTGGAAAAGTGGGTACGTGTTAGGGCTGTGTGAAGCTTCTGTCACTGATTCGATTTGCAGGAAATTCAGCCCGATTCAGTGGCCAAATCTCCAAATCTGAATGAATCAGGAGACCCATTAATCTCTCCAAATCAAATTGGAAGCCTCCAAATTAATTCAGAGAGATTCAGAGAGATTTGATGATTAGGCCATAGACACAGCTTTATATGTTTTTTCTATGTACCTCAAAGTACCAGGTGCAGTTTCTGAATGCTGAGATGGTGAGGTGGATGGAGCATCCCATGGGAGTGCAGGGGGAAGGGAGGTCCCCTGCATGCTCAGTGGTGGACCCAGAAGTGGACTAGAAGTACTTCCAGTCTACTCTGGGTCTGCTGTGGAGCATGCAGGAGACCAGGCCCCCAGCCCAGTGACTGGTGCCTTCCAGATCTGTGGGGCCACCCAGGTTCCCCCTATGGTTGATCGTCAAGCCAGAAGAGCACAGGGGGGTGCCCACCATGTTCCGGTGGATTGCTTCATCTGCCCCACCATCACGGTATTCATGAACCACACCTGGTACCTCAAGGTATGTAGAATAACCATATAAAGCTGTGTCTATGGCTGAATAGCTGATTCTCCAAATGATAATCAAATCTTAAGATTTGGCCGAATCGAATTGGGACAGTGATCCGAATCAACTAATCAAATCACTGTGCCCCAAACTGGGCCAAATCTGAATTGAATACTACCCACATCACACACCCCTTGTATGTGGTATACAAGTAAATATGGCATACAAAGTTAATATAATGTAGTGAGATACAGTTTCTTACTTTCACAAATACAAAGAAAGATTTAATTTTTTCCTGTCAAATGCCAAAACAACCTAAGATTTTTTTTGTTCCTACTTCAGAAAAAAAACAAGGCGAGCCTTGTTTCGTAATAGCTCATGGTCCAGTGTTTGGGCTGCTTATCTGGGTTAAATCCTCTCTTGTGTCTGTGAGTTTAACTCTGGTCCAATAAAACCAATCTGGTAGTGAAGTACTTGGACTCCTTCTGGAGGTCTTCTGTTCCCAGCGTTGCAACAGGAACATGAAGCAATATCTCATTTATGTACTATAACTATCAGACTAAGGAGTCACTTTTTCTCATTTTATAGTTTTGAGCAGAAATCCAGCCTGAACCAAATAAGCCTTCCCCATTTAATTCCATTTTTTTTCATGAACATCTACTATTTTGATGAATCAACTCATAAAAAAGTTTCATCAAAAATTTCCAGATAATCTGTCACAGATCTTTGAGAACTCCTGAAGCTCTGATGTAGTGCCCGAAGACTGGAAGAAGGCCAATGTCATGCCTATCTTTGAGAAAGGGATGAAAGTGGATCTGCCACACTATAGGCCCATCAGCCTGACTTCTATCCTGGGGAAGATCTTAGAAAAGTTTATTAAGGAGGCCATCCTTGATGGACTAGACGACACCAACATCCTGAGGGATAGCCAGCATGGGTTTGTTGCGGGTAGGTCTTACTTGACCAATCTCATTTCCTTTTATGACCAGGTGACCTATCACCTGGACAAGGGAGATGAGATTGATGTCATATATCTTGACTTCAAAAAAGCCTTCAATTTGGTATCCCATGATCACCTCTTGGTGAAACTGGACAATCGTGGCCTTGGGTCCACCATGATCCGCTGGCTGGGAAATTGATTCTGTTGTCAGACCCAGAGGGTGATAACTGATGGAAGTCAATTGTCAGTTTGTCGATAACACCAAACTTTGGAGCAAAGCATCCACACCTGAAGACAGGAGGGTGGGGTGATCCAGGCTGACCTGGACAAGCTCAGCAAATGGGCAGCTGAGAACCTGATGGTGTTTAACACTGAAAAATGCATGGTTCTCCACGTTGGGAGGAAAAACCTGCAGCATCCTTATAGGCTTGGCAGTACTACGTTGGCTAGCACTACGGAAGAAAGAGACTTGTGGGTCATCATTGACCACAAGATGAGCATGACCCTTCAATACGATGCTGCAGCTAGTAAAGTGAGCAAAATGCTAGCTTGCATCATAGATGCTTCTCAAGCAAATCCCAGGACATCCTTCTCCTCTTGTACTCAGCCTTGGTGAGGCCGCAGCTGGAGTACTGCGTCCAGTTTTGGGCCCCACAATTCAAAAAGGATGTGGAGAAGCTTGAGAGAGTCCAGAGAAGAGCCACACACGTGATCAGGAGCCAGGAAAACAGACCTTATGATGAGACGCTGAGATCTATGAGGCTTTTTAGCCTGGAAAAGCACAGGCTCAGGGGTGATCTGATGGCCACCTATCGGGGTGACCACCAGGATCTGGGGGAACATTTGTTCACCAGAGCGCCCCAAGGGATGATGAATTCGAGCAGTTATAAACTACTGCAAGGCCATTTCAGGATGGGCATAAGGAAGAATTTATTTACTCTCTGAGCCCCCAAGGTCTGGAATAACCTGTCATCAGAGGTAGTTCAAGCACCTACACTGAACACCTTCAAGAGTGAATTGGATATTGCTGGGATCCTTTGGCCCCATCTGACTTCCTGCCCTTCGGGCGGGGGGCTGGACTCGATGATCTTCCGAGGTCCCTTTGAGCCCTAATTTCTATGAAATCTATGGAATCTATGAAATCTTTTGTAAATGAAGAGAGCGATTTTTTGAGGACTTATTGAATCTCTTGTTTTAATTCTTAAGCCAGTCTAACTAATAAAGGAAGGATGTATTGTTATATCCTGTAGGAAGAATGATGTAGATGTAGGAAGAAGGACTACCTTTTCTGTGTATTGTTACACCTTTTCTTAATCATTTCATAATGTTAACAAAAGACAATGCACCGTATAATAAGGATTATGGGTTTGGTCCTGTATGGGAACTCCTAAATTCCATTTACTCTTTTCCTTTTCACTTTATTAAATTGTTCTATTCTTTTTACTCAATGTCTCCTTGTTTGCCCTCTAGCTACTAATCACTAAGTAATTTCAGGGGTTTGCTTTATTTGATATTTCATCTTTTCTATGTTTGTTATATTGTATTCAATCAGATTCCTTTTCCCATTTAATACGTCAGTCATTAGAATCTATGTAGTTCTGTCTGCATTTTATATTGAAATTTCATCCTAATTTTGTTCAAGCTCAATTAGTTTATTGACATTCTTTCAGAGCTGAACATTTGCTGTGTGAAGGGTGCTGAATGGATGATTATTTATGACTACTATTTTCACTAGCTAGGATGCTATTGGTTCTGTGCCCCGTATTCCACAGACAAAAGTTGAAGGTGCAGCGGTTTTGTCCTACTTCTAATCCATATTTCTTCTTTATGTTTCTTATATGATAAGAAACAGGATTAATTAACTCTGCACAATGGAATCTTAGTAGACAAATTTCAGTTACAGGATATATAGCATTTTCTTACATCGACTTGCTCTTGTAGAAAGCCTATAACTTACACCATCTCCTGAAATACATCCCTTGGGAGTTTCCTAATATTCCTTGGGAGTTTCCTAATCACATGCTGTCCCATTTTAATCTTATTAGCTCTCTGAAATCTTGAAGGATCACTACACAACATCAGTCCTAAAATGAAACAATATCTCTGGAGCCTTTTCCAGGCTCACAGGTTACCCATGCAGTATGGCAACACATAATGCATTGTGAACCTTACCAAAATGTAAATATTATTTTTATAATAAATTGCTTCTCAGCTAGATCCATGAATCTCAACTACATGGGTTCAGTTCATTTACATTTTCAATAAAATTATATTAGGTATAATTAAGAAGGCTCTATGAGTTCACACACATAAAAAGTCAAACTAAATATGATGCCACCACTGGGGTGCTGAGGTATGAATTCTCATTGCCTTACGTAATTAACCCATCTTACCCATTTTACTTAAATCTGTAAGGTCAGATTTATTTAAAATCTAACCCAAATTTAATGTGGGGGATACACTATTTAACTTCAGTTAATTCCTTCTGACATACTGTCTTTTTTACGAAAAGTGAATCCCACCAAATCCATAGAAGTATCACTTACCTTTCAGTTGCTGGGACAACACTCAAGGACTCCAAATGAGAATGCAGTTCCATTAGACCAACAAAGGCAGACAGTTCTCAGTGATTAGAATATCACAAGTAGTACACAATGCTGAAGCTCCTTCGTAGCTGTGAGCACACTGAACCTTTCCTCTGTGCTATCAAATTTAGGGTCTAGGTCCTTGTCTTCATTGGACCGGATCTAAGGGTAGCTTTACTGGTTTAAAGTATTCTAAAACCACTTAAAACAGGAACATCCACTTAAAACAGGAACATCCACTCATTAAATTACACTTAGTACCCTCTAAGCCAGTGGTCTCCAACCTTTGAATGCACATACCCCAGGAGGGCATGGGGGATGTGTGCTTGGGATCTGTGCATGGGAGAGAGGGCTGCTCCTGCAGGCTGAGGCCAGGGCTCTTGGGCCCCACTGCACTCAGATCAGGCAGCAGTGGCACTAGAAGTGGGGGCTGGGGGTAGCTATGATGAATTTTCAGGTAGCTGCAACCTCCCCACCCTGCCCCTGTAGCCTTGCTCCCAGCACCACCACCTCTGCCTGCCACAAGCGCAGTCTGGTCCAAACCACCTGCTGGCAGCTCACCCTGCCTCACATGCAGATCAGAGGCACATGCCCTTATGCCATCCTGGGGTGCATGCCCCTCATGCCTCCCAGATAAGCTGTTTGTGGCTCCATTCTCTGCCAGCACCAACCCCAGCCCCAACCCCAACTGTGCAGTGCCTGCCCCAGCCCCACTCCCTTCCTCACTGCTACTTGTGTCCCTCCCCACTCCTGCTGCAGCTGCCTGTGCTACCCCATGTTTGGGGGGACCCATGACCCCCCAATCTGTGTGGAGGGTGAAGGTGGCTGCTGCTGTGCACTGGGCTATGCACTCTGAGCCCTGCTGCAGCTGGCCTGGGAGTGGCCCAATGCCATATGCACCCTGCTGCTGGGCTGAGCCATGCCACCTGCCCACCCAGCAGTGGGACACACATGGCATCATGCTGCTCCTGGGACAGCTGCAGCAGGGCTCAGGGCACAAAGCACAGTGGCAGTGGCAGCCACCTCCACACCACACATAGATGGGAGGGATGTCCCCCCCTGGGCCTCCACAGGGGTGCACACAGTGGTGGGAGCCCCCATGCCCCTGGACAAGCCACCTGGGCATGATCCTCTCATCACCCAGCCTGACCAGGGCCCCACTCACCTTAGCCCCTCCTCCTGCCTGTGCCACATTCTGTCCCTCACTGCACAGGCCTCAATCTGGCCCCCGCCCCTTCCCTCCCCCAGAAATTGACCTACTGGGTGGGGGGGGATGCATGTGCACTCAACCCCCTCCAGCCTCAGATCAAAGGGTTTTTTAATGCCTAGCACAGCAAGACCATGGAACTCAGGGAGGTATGCTCTTGCTGCATGTAACCTCCATTGCTCTTCTCTGAGGGATAGAGCGTCTGGCCCCTGCTTGCCAAGACATTAAATGGCAAGTCACAGATGTGTAGGTCAGAGATGGTATTAAGACTTAACTTGTAACAGCTCTGAAACTGTTCTAACTTCAACATTGCCTAACATTCCACAAATTTAGAATGGTTTAAAGATAACCTGTAACAGCACTCTAACATATTGAAAAGGTGAATTAAGACTCTGGGATTAAAACTGTGATCAATGACCCTCATCTCTCAGCAAAATGGAATGTTCCATCCATCAGAAGAATAAAGAAGAGATAGCTTTTCTGGGGAAGGAGGCCTTGTCCTTGACTGTGGAACAAACTCCCATAAGAGCTTAAGAACATCATGAACTTACCACCTTCTTCAAGTATAAGGCATGCTCCTTTGACCTGTTACTCTATTATAAACATCTAGTAGTATACACAGTTAAAAAAAAGAAATGGAGGAAGACAATTTGAAATTACCAAAGCAAACCTGTTTGTTGTACAGAAATCCATCCCTCACCAGGGTGAGAATGAACCATATGCAGCATATGTGACAGACATCACTTAGTACACTACTTCTCATTCATATGAGAACATGTTCAGGTTCTAATGTGAGGAGGGTGGTAGAAGGTCCTTTGTGGAATCTGAGAGTATTTGGGATACATGCAATCATAATTATCAGAGATAGTTTTTCTGCCTCCATTTTCACACTGCTTGATTTATGCATATTTGAAAGTGATATTGAAATTTACAGTGTTTTTGGCCCCTTTCTTTCATTTGTTTTTTCTTTTTTAAGGAACTAGTAGGTATCCTCTATCTGTCCTGAAAAGTCAAAGAACTCACTTCCATTGTGTAGCATACAATAAATTTTATCCTAAAAGATGTTTCAAAGCAAGCTTAAAGCTATTATTGTAAATATTTTATTAAAAAAGCATTTTCCAAGTAGGACAATCATTCATTATAAAGAGCCTTGAGCATATGTAAGAATTTAATGCTCTATTCCAATTATCCCAAAGTGGAGAGCCACACAGTTAAGTGTAAGGATAACCTGATATTTTATAGAACAGATATACGTGTCACTCTTCATAGGAACAACCCAAGAAAAAGCTGTATGTTTTTGATTCTCAAAGCTAGAAAGAGATACTGTTTGAAATTTTTAAGTGTGAGTAGCATTTGACTAACTCTGGTCTTAAAAAATCATTGACTGTTTTACCATTGGCTTCAGTGTGAGCAGAGTAAGGCCAAAACTGGGTGCATCTACATGTGCAATATGGGCGGAGAAATAAACTCTAGCATGGTTTTCACCAGAGTTTTTTATTCCTGGGCACAGTGTTTACATGTGCATCTAGGACCGCAGCATGTTGAGCCAGGATGGAGCAGCCCTGGGCTGGCAGGGAGCCCAGGGAGTCAGCTTGCCAGCCTGAGGATGTTTAGCCTTGACTCAGTATGCTGCAGAGGGGATGGTTGAGTCACAAGAGTGATAAAGTGTGGGGCTAGACAGTAAGCATCCCACACACCATAGCACCCTTGTGCCCCAGCCAGCCCTGATCACCATCTACATGTGCATTTCACTACATATAAATACTCAGCTGTATAATAGTACTTGTCTCAGATAGTACTATCCTACAGCAGAGTTAATTAATTTACTGCGCTCTAATACAGGTACATGTGTAGATGGTGATGCTTTACTGCCAAGCTAGTTAGTCAGCTCCACCCTAAAGCACATGTGTAGACGTACCTACTGAATGCTTTCAAAAATCCCACGAAGATTTTTTTTTCCCTTTAAAGAATTTTTTCTGTGCATATACAGGAATTCTATCGAAACAAGATTTCCACTTTGTACCTACATAATACTTTTAATCTGAGGACTGGAAGGTACTTTACAGATGCTTTTTAAGGCTGAGAAGTACAATAAATGAGATTCTAGAACTCACCATTCATCATCTGAGGCACTTGAAGTAGCCATAGTATTTTCTTATACTTACAAGTGGAGATATTGTGTTATAACAATCATTGCAAGATTACAAACTCTTTTTATAGGGTACTATGTTTCTGTTATCCACTGTGTCATTGCCAACTTGAGCTGTTCTGACTGGTCTTCTCCTATACAATGGGTACCCATCAACATTTCCAAGTGTCTCCTTGGTAAACTCCCTTGGATATTTCTTCAGACATTGATGATTTTCCATGCATGATGCATTTGGATTCAATCCTCCACATAGTCCCCAAAGCATACATTTTGCCACAATGATCTCTGCTCAATAGACAATGCATTATTGTATAACTGAATATTTGTTTTAAAGTTCTGGTAATGCTTGTTGTTCCAATTCATCATCAAATCATGCAAATACTCTGGAAATGCTCTTCCTGGAGGCAGAATCACTTTACCCTTATGACAACAACTCCAGAATTGGCCATCTGATTGTCTTTCAGCTTAGAAGTTCAAAAAGTTACAAAATTGGCACATCGCATTCATCAATCCACAACTATGTTCATCAATCTCTACTTGAGTGAATCTATTATTGCCTCCTCTTTCAGCCTGTCTTCTGTTGTCTCTGCAAACCCTTTACCTTTCCATTGCATCTCTTCTACAACGACCTCTTTGCTCATTTGTTTAATTGTGTCTTACTCTTGCCGTTCTTTCTCCATTCAACTGCCATCTATTTTCTGCTTCACCTTGGTAAGGGTGTAATGGGTTAAAGTTAAAGTAAGGGTATTAAGGGACAATTTTTTGCTCAGATAATGAGAGTACACCGTAACTAATTGAAATCAATCACTAGAAGTCTAGAAAAGTGAGCGCAGATATGTTTTTTTGAGCACAACAGACAGAATGACAAAGATACAAATGAAGCAAATTATTATAGAGGATTGGCCCTCCCTTCCCAAGATAGATAAATAGATAGATACCCTTGACAAAATTATAAATGGGCTTGAAGCAAACCCAGAGATGTACGTATACCCCAAATTTAGGGACAGTTCAGAATTTGGAAAAGGATGGGGAAATGTACTTCAGAATGAGCTATGGTAATTGAGTCTCTAGATTGAAACAGCTTATACTATGTGGTGCTCCATGTTGATTCATGAACAGAACCCAGAAATTTAGATTCCAATTCCTCTGCTCTATCTATTAGATAAATAAACACCGTATTTCTATAACATTTATGATCCAGATGATTCAACTCTATTCTGTTCCGGGATAATAGAAAGGATTTCCCAGTTAAAATCTCTGTCATACTTACCGGATATACTGTGAATGCATATTATGGCTGCCTACATAATGTATTTCATTTTCATGTGGTAAAGTCTCCAAGCGTAAATATTTTGGAATTCACTAGGTATTATGTTGTACAGCTTGGTGGGAAACCACCAGACAGCACACAGGAAAAGGATGTAACATCTTCAGGAGTAACTGCCACTTCACTGTAACTACAGAATGAAGTAGCCAGATAACATGATCAGCAGGTGAAAGATGTCTTGTCAAACTATGGGAGATGTATATGATTAAAAAATGCAACTGTGCGAAAGAAGATACCAACCGGAATACACTGGAGCCCAAATCCTATTTCTCTTTACAAGCCTAAGTGGCACATGACTGCAGTTTTTGGCAGCTGTACACAGTTTGGGATTCTGTTTCTCCCTGCAGTGAAAAATGAGAAGCCTGTGTACATATCTGCCAGAATTAGAACTGAGAAGGGCACACCCAGGTTTTGCCCCAGTAGCATACAGGCTCAGGCACATCCACAAGGAAAATGGGACCCAGGGTTTAGGCCCACTTCCCTCAACAAGGTTTGCAACTCTTTTCTCTTTTTCAGAAAAGTACTTTAACCTCCAGATCACAGCCTAGACCCCCTCTCCAGCCCTCTTCTTGAAGCTGGTCAACTGCAACTTGAATTTGATATTACTGGATAAAATTGATAAACATAGTGGGAAAGTTTCTCTCTCACTGGAAACAGGTGTCTCCATTAGAACTTAGGATTTGAACCCTTTCAGGGAATGTCCATATCACTGAATCATGCACTGTGATTTCTGCCTCTTGGCTCCCTAGGAGGCTAGCTCTAAGTGGGCTGGAGGAATCCCGAAGTGAGGCCTAGCCCCTGGTCTGGTGGCTATAGCATTTTGTGGGAAAGCAGGAGATGCAGATTCAAACCCCTTCTGTATGAATTGGGACTAGAAAACAGGTCTCCTCTTCTTTGGGCATGTAACTAAATACTAGACTAATAGGTGGGAGGACCCTTCTTTTGTTTATGACACTCCTAGTTGTGCTTTGGTTCAACTAAAATTTCAGGACCTACTGGGCCTTACATGCTTACCTGCACAATTCTACTTTTCCACTCAGCTACTTGGCTCCCTACTGAGCATGTCACCCTGGGCAGAGCAAAAGGCCATCTAGTTCGGTATTCTATCTCCAACTGGATATATAAAATACTGAATATATAAAAATTTTTAAAAGGACATGGATGGAGTGACCCTTATTCTCCTCCAAGTTGCCAGCAATCACTGGTTTAAGGATGTCTTGACCCTGAGGTTCTCTGGTTGCCATCTTTAACAGCCCCAGCTGAGTTATAATTCAGAAATTGTGTCTAATCCCCCAACGAATCCAGTTATGTATTGGTCTCTATAAAGTTATCTGGTGACGCGATAATAAATTAATTAAGCATGTGTCAACAAGTACTTCCTTTTGTTTGTTTTAAATCTGAGACCTGAAAATTTCATCAAATGCCCTTAGTTACCCTAGTTTTTGTATTCTTAGGTGTAAAGTATAATTGTTCCCTAGTCGCTTTTTACAACCTGACATGATTTTATAGATCTTTCTAAAATCTCCTACAGACATTGCTCTTTCAAGTTGATAATTCCTAGACTTTCCAGGCTTTGCTTTTATGCAAGGTGTTCACATACCTATGATCATTTTTGTAGCCCTTCTCTCTGTCTTTTCAAGTAA
The DNA here is from genome assembly GCF_052110815.1 of Crocodylus siamensis. NCBI lineage: Eukaryota > Metazoa > Chordata > Crocodylia > Crocodylidae > Crocodylus > Crocodylus siamensis. Next base: position 261,419,983 of record NC_143396.1, read on the forward strand.
TATGACATCCTTCTTGAGATGGGGTGACCAGAACTGCACACAGTGCTCAAGTTTCAGCATTTCTCTCCTTATTTTTTTTCTTTTCTAGACTAAATAAACCAAGCTCTTCTAGCTTTTTATCCTTGTCATATTTTCTAAGCTTCTTTTGATCTTTTTGCTCTGTTCTGGAGTCCCTCCAATGCGTGTGCCTATTTCTTGAAGTGCAGTGCATAAGCAACCAAGTATGAACCCTATGCACCAGCTGAGGCCTAAGCATAGGTGGCGGGAGAATATATTATTGTGGGGGAGGGGCAAGTAAAACTTAAAAGCTACTTCTGCTGTGCTGCTTTTTGGTGCAAGGGGCAAAGTATAGGGGGTGTTGCAGGGCAGTGTGGGGTGCACCCACCTGCCCACCACCACTTTTCCCACAGGGCTATTGCAGGGCCAGTGCGCGCTGGTGCTGCACGCAGAAGCAGAGGAGTGCATCATGGGGGTGCAGTGCTGTGGCAGCGGTGCACAGAGGAGGTGCTGGAGCAGTGGAGCTGCACAGAGCTGAGCACGTATGAGGCCCCAGTTTGGCTGCACACTGAGCAGCACCAGGCAGGGTGGGACAGTGATGCCATGATGCTGCTGCTGTTGCTGGCCACCACTAAATTACTTTGGGGGGCTAAGCCCCGTTAGCCCCAGGCTTCCACTGCCTATGGGCCTAAGTAGAACTGAGCGGGGTGGGAAAATTACTTCCTCTATATTACATAAGACACTCCTGTTAATATATCCAAGAATGATTTTTGCTTTCCCCTTCAACCCCTCGCTTTTTTTTTCATAATAGCATGAGACCTACAGCAGTTTCTGACCTACAGCAGTATCCAGCAATGTCCAAACCTTTTCTGCAATACTGCTGCTTAGACAGTTATTCAGTTTTTTGCACCTGATTTTTCCATTTCAAATGTCCTACTTTGCAAATATGTTTATTGCATTTCATCTTCTTGAACTCGGAACAATTGATCAATTTGTCAAAATTAGTTGAATTCTCATCCTACTCTCTAAAAATGCCTGATACCCAACCTGGTATAATGCTAAGCTTTAAAAGTACATTCTCTATTGCATCATCCACACCATTAATGGCAATTCTGAATAATGATGGACTCAGAGAAGACTCTGGTGAGACCCAACTTGATATGTTCTCATAGTTCGACAGCGTACTATTGATAATTCTTTTTCAGTTTGTCCCAAAAGTATTCCAAGATAAATTTAATCAGACTTTGATGACTTGAATACAACATAAGTTATCTTAAAAGTTCTTTAACTATTCTTATTCCTAATCTGGCTTGTTTTTCTATACTTCTGTATTAATGTTAATTGTATAAAGCAGGGGTCAGCAATGATCTTGGGCAGAGTGCTGAAAATACCCACAACCTTGACTTGTAAGATATTGCTGTACCTGAAGTGGATGGTGGGGGAGCCACGAGGTGCCTGATCCTTGTTGATCCCTGGCACCTTCCCTGACATCTGCCCTGAGTCGCCTTCAAGTGCCACACTCTGGCACCCGTGGTGGGGGTTGCCTACCCCTGGTATAAAGCATTTGGTCACTTACCTTCTTTGAGAAGACATATGCAGAAAAGCACTGAATATCTCAAGGTCTTCAACATTATACATTATATTCTTATCTTCTCTAAGTGGACCAGTACTTTTTTTAAAACTTGCTCTCACTTTTAATGTGTTTTAAAACATTGCCTTATTACCTTTTATTTTCTGTGTTATGGAATACTTTGCTTGTTACCTTTTCCAATTTTGCCCATACCTGCTCATATGCACATATCTAGCCATATGGCCTCATCTCCTATTTTATATAATTCTTTTTTTAAGTTATTTTTCAGGCCATTAAATGGCTCCTGACACAATCATATTCATCATATTTCCCATCTTTCTTTTAGATTATGTAGAATTAAAAATTAAATAAAAAGCCCTTTTAAAATGGAAAATGGAAACATTCCATTTCAAAGTGGTTAAATGACATATTTAGAATGTTCTTGTTAGGGTGACAATATTTGGATCTTGGGGATCACTGGATTTGCAGCTGAATACAAGGCTTTAACCTGTGGCCTAGCAAAAGCTGCTAACCACAAGGCAGATAGCTAAACCAGCCATTTGCTTATGCTAAGTAACCATCTTAACTGTGTTAACAATTTTCTGAAAAAAAAGCAGCAAGTACCATATTTTCACGCATATAGCCTGCACCCATGTATAACCTGTGCCCATGTATAACCCGCGGAAAATTGTGTTTTCATAAAATGCTCCGTGTATTCCCCGCACCCCAAGACATGGGCACAAGCGCGGGGTCTGTTTGGCTAGCTGGCTTTGCAAAGGAGGGGAGGGATGAGGAACTGCGAGCCCTGCTCCCCACTGCCGCACTCTGCTGAGCACGGCCACCAGAGCCGGAGCCGGAGCCGGAGCTGAAGCTGGAGCCTGCAGCCACGGATGGGCAGGGATAGGCTATGCTGTTCTAAAGACTCAGCATAGCCTGCACTTTTGTGTAGCCCACACCCACCCATCAAGTTTGTAAAACGTGTAGAGCCCATGGACTATATGGGCAAAAATACAGTAAGTCTGTGTGAGTCTGCGTGCTGTAAATGAGGTGAAGTTTTAGGAACGTGGAAGATGGTACAACATGAGACAGAAAAACAGATTGGAATGTGGAAAAACAACATGTAATTGGTAACAAAATCCAAGATGAACATATATAAAGAGGTGAATGCTGATTGGTAATGAAGCCCCGAAACTCTGCCCACTGACTAAAACAAGGGAGTTCATGGCCTTAGACATGTGGTCCTAGCAAAAAGACATGTAAATGAGTAAAATGCATAGGCAAACAGTAAACAGAGGTGAAGCTTAAGATGGAAGGAGAAAGGGGTGAAACATAGGAGGAGCAAGGGTGGAATGAATGGTAATGAGCATAAACCAAAGTGTATAAATGTGGGAAAAAAACTGTTGTTAAGTGCAGGTCCCCTGGTTCATGGGCTGTGTGTCTGTGAGGGACCTTTGTCCGAAGCTGTCTCCATTCTGAATAAAGCTGTTGCAAGCAATGTGTACTGGTGTTTGCTCCCTGCTTGCTCTGGCTAATGAGTAACAGGATCCATGAGCAATTGGATCCTTGTCTCCCTAGTCGTTGGGTGCCACATGGAGTCGGGGTCTAACAGTTCTATTCCATTTCTTTCCCTAAATGAAATTTCATTGAATTTGACATGTCCTCCCAAAATGTTTAACTTGTGCTAAACCAGCATTTTCCAATGCAAAACCTATCCAGCAGAATATGTCAGACCAATTCTAGTTGCCTTTTATAAAGAAGAGAGGTCAAAACAGCTTAGTCTGCCTTGCTCTTCAGCATTTCTCCTACACTTTGTGGAAATAACTAACAGTGTAGGAAGCACTGAATGCTGGAGTCAGTCTGACTGGAAGACAGATAGATGTAAAGACAGGAGGGAGGAGAGGGAACATTTTTTAAGATGGTGATATAGCTGAGTGGGTGGTTCTGAAGTAAGAGCAAGTACCATATGGAGAGCTTGCAGCTTGTGTGACTGGGCCTCAGTGTTTTCTTTGGGACAGAAAACTGAAAATTGTAGCGAACAAAAGACCTGGATAAAATCCATATTTAGCAGAGAATTTGAAGGATGTTCTTTTCTTTTCTTTTTTCTTTCTTTCTTTTTAACATTATATCTTAAATATGGGGGTTAAAGGATTTAATTAATTAATTAATTTAAATATTTGATGTTTCAGAGAAGCTTCAGGTCTGCAGAAAACATTTTTTATTTATTGAACACTGGAGGGTGTTTAAATATTTTACAGTTCCAAGTGCCTAACCAACCAAATAAAATCACTTTTTTTACATCCATATGGGTGAATGGAATTAGTAGTCATGGCTAAAAGTCTGCATTTTTAAAGCTGTCAAGAAGGATTTAGCATCCTCTTGGCTCTGAGAAAAGTTCACATGGGTGTTGTTATGAAGTGGATTTCTTTTTTATCTAATAAACTTCTGAAAGAGCTTCAAGAAAAACTTGAACAGGACTTGGCTGAAGTTTTATTTCCTGAGAACTAGCCCAGAAGAACTTATTTCTGCATAAGAATGAGCAATAATGGCCTAAAATTCTCTTACCACTCATGTGCACTTGCTGTTTTTCTCCACCTTCCATCTATGGCACTGAGAGCTAGTAGTCCATTTAGAGGATATAAATGTCATTTATTCAGTGAAGGGCAGGAAATGAATATTCCTGCTTTCAGAACTGCCACTGTGCACTCCAGTAACCACATAAGAGAGCCATCCTCTTCCTCCATTTAATAATGGCTAATGATAGGTTTTTCCCAGGGTACAATCTCGGGACTCACTTTTGATGAACTAAGCACAAACCTGCCCAGCCACAGTGCAGCGTACTGCACATGCTTAGTAACAGTGAGGATGCTTGCACATGTGGAATAGTCTGGCAACCTGTGAATAAGTGCAAAAGCAGCAGTTACATGGCTGGGTACATACCATTTGGGCACATAAAGTAAGTAAAAAAGGATTCTGCCCTGAATCCCTTCACATTCAGAAAAGATCGGGTATCTTTACACGTGCTCCATGATGGGGGTGCTTTAATTAGAGTGGCTCTCAGGAGCTGTTCTAATTAAAGCACTGGCAGTGTTGTTGCACTAAGACTTTGATTATTAATTAAAGCAAAATCTCCAATTGAAGGCATGGGTGGGAGCATGTCCCTCAGAGCATTCACTGATCTAATCACAGTGGCACTCTGGGGTGACTGGGGAAAATCTGCACAAATAAATAACTGAAACCTGAATTAGAACTGAAACAAATTAAACGGTTTATTGAACAACTTTATAACTACAAAAACCACAATAACAAGCTAAATACCATATATCCTAACAGACTAAGGTACTACATACAATATATACACAAATATAAAAATGGATGGTTCTGATCACACACACCTACTAACACGACTACCACTGGGGAATCTGAGAACTACCATTATGACAGATAAAATAAATAGAAACACAAGGACAAGTACAAGTGATATAAAAATGACAAGACTCATGGTTATACAAACATACATGGCTACACCCACAATCCCCACACCCTGGGATTGGGTCTACGTACCACAAGGCCTGGCAGCTGCTCAAATTAGGCAGGTAATGTGTAAGAGCCAACTGACTTCAGTGCCTTATCAGATCCCTGGTTGCCTCACTGGTCAGCTCACTGGTTGCCTCACAGCACACCTCCATATCTATGACCCACGCTATGGAAGGATGACAACCTGACTGGCCAGGTCCGATGCAGCTCCTTGCAAAGCTCTGCTGTCTCCCAATACCAGACTCAAAACTAACAGCTCACACTAAAACATCTCAAACTCACCAAACCAAGCCCACAATCCACAAACCATGCAACCCACAGATGATTCCTCACACACTCACTACTTATAGCATCCTTCTGGAGGATGCCAGAGAATTACCTTCCACTCGCGCATACGCACAGTCACATTCTTGCACCTCCCAATGTGACAGACATGCGCACTCAGTCACACCATTCAGAAAAGCAGGTGCTCTACCACCTACTCCCTTCACTAGGCATGCATCCATGTCCTACTTTCATACAGGGATCACTCAGAGGTGAATATATGCATATGTTACATCACACTCGTTCACAGCATGTGGATGCATCCACTTAGAATAAACAAACAGCATAACTTAACATATCCACTCAGCAAAACAAGGCAGCGGATATTGAATCTTAGCTACCATTCTGTTGTATGCAGTGTCCCACACTTCAAAAGGATGGCAGGGGGGCTTTAACTAATGTTCATTCGATGAGCTTTAGTTACAGTGTCCCCACCACCATTTTGAAGCATGGGGATGCTGAATACACGTGATAACAAGGCTGCTGGAATATTCTAATCAATCAAGGCTGCTCTGACACATGCAAATTAGCACATGTTGGAGCAGGTTTGGGCATGTGTACAGGTGCCCACCATGGCTATTTTCCATGATTGGGTACACCCTGAAGCATCACTTTTTCTTAAAAGGAGGAAGCCAGTGGTCCGCTACTGTGGTTTGATGAGGTGGGCCAGGATGTTCACCTATAAATTTAAAATAATGCCCCATATTCTCTCTAAAAGCACAGCCTGAAGACAGCAGAATGGGGAGTTAAGGATAAGTTTTCTCACTACATAATGTGGCTCCTAGTAAGCAGTAGGAGAGACAAGAATCCAGTTCAAAGCGAAGAGCAATTCCAGGGGCTTTTATAGGGATGAATAGATAAGATCCATCATTCTAAAAACCATTTTTGTCGCCCACACTGTTTATCAAAAGAACCAAAGACATTTGGTTCATTAAACACTTTCAAAGAAAGCTAAATTAAGCAGTGTCTCACATCATTAATAACATTTTAAGACTTCCCCTGTGGCAGGTTTTATTTTACTTTCTCATTGTGAATAGAAATGTGTATAATCATTGAATACGTGATGAAACTAATGGTAATATTGTTAATACTGTGTAATATACTTGTCTGGGATTTTATGGACAGGAATGAAAGAATCTTGTGCTGTTATATAGCTGAGAGAAATGTCTATGGCTTGGTTAGCTTATTCATTATTAGTACATCCTCCACATAAGGCAAACTCAGATGATGATGCAGCATTATCAATAGTACGGACTCAAAAACCATGATCCCACAAAAAGCACATTTTACTTAAAAATCATAAGATTTTTAAATCACAGTAATCTGTTATGCTTTTTATGTCTGTGTTTTATGTGTTTTTTATGCACAACAGTGGTTTTGAATCATTAATAGAGCCTTTCCAACTTCTGTATACTTAAAGACACAAAACCAGAGACTCTCAATTAATCACATGCCCTCAGGAGCTGAGTCTTCAAGGAAAAACATTCCAGCAAATTACAAGGCTCATGATAAAATCACAAGAGTCGTCAATCCTTTGGTACTGCTGATCATTCCTCCGAATAAGGAGAAATGCCAGGCTTGGTTCTGATCAATTTCCCATTATTGTCATACAAGCAGTATTCTTTAAAATACATTGGCCTGGGCCACTGGCACAGGACACCAAATGCCTGACATTTCAATTTCCTTCTTCCCTTTTCACCCATGCCACCCCCTTACATTTTGACATGGTTTTCTTCTCCTTCACATTCAGCAGTATGAAATCAGGAGTACCTCCACTGAACTTCCTGTAGATATAACTGACATTAGGTAGGGATGATCATTTATTTCTAATGCTATGGATTGCTGGCACATTATAAATAAAAATGTTAACTGTTATCTATGTATGTAAATAATCTTTATTTACCTTCTTAATCAATGTAAAAATTCAACAACTAGCATTACTTTGTAAAATAAAAAGTGCCTCCCTTTTATCTCTTTGATGAATTAATTTCATAGTTCTTTTTATAGCGGAAATTCCTTGTCTAAAAGTATCAAGAGCATGACATGACCTCAGTTAGGTGGATGTCAGGATAGGACAGCTCTGTTGGTTGCTTTTATGCCTGTGGGAAAGCGATACATTGGCTCAGCTCTCACAACAGGATCTGTGCTTGTCCCATTAAGAATCCATTGGTACAATAGTTGGATGCTGCTTGCACTTCTAGAAGTGTTACCCTTAGGATAAGATGTTCTGTGGAGTTACTAGTATGGCTTCCGGCTGTTCAGAAGATGAAGGAATGACTGAACACACTTTAAAAACTAAACTGTTTGTCTCTGCCTCCAAATATGCCTAGCAAAGCAAGTTCCAACCACACAATACTTGAGTGAGCAAGTAACTCAAAACAAGTAATTTATTGAATGATTTTCATTTGAAAAAAGAATGTCTATAATTTATTCATTATTTAAAATTATTCATTAATTGTTCTTCCTTTGTGAATTGTTCTTCTTTTGTAAACAGGGTTTGTGAAAATTCATTGGGAGTATTCACAATTCATAGTGTCACATGTCTCAGGGTTCTAAGTAGTGCAGTATGAATTGTAAATTTTACAATTAGATATAAATCAGTGTTTACTTTGGATGACTATTTGGGCATTCAGACTGAAAGGTCAGTTAGGCTGACCACTTGCATTCCTAAAACTTGCTCAGTGAATGTCATGGAAAGAGAATAGTGAACTGCAGTGAATCAAAAATTTGTTTCAGATTGGAGTCAGCACTCAAAAACAATTCCTCTTCTCTCTCTTTTCCAGATGCACACACAATTAGTTCAGACGAGTTATTACTGAGCTGATCCATTTGCCCTCATGGCAACTGAACTGGCAATATCTGACTTGTCACTGTCAAGTATTCTGATATAGCTTGAAAGATCCAGATTGTCTGTAAAGTTCCAAGGTATCCAGACCAGGGACTCAGTTCCAGTTCATCTGAGAGATGCATACGAGCCACAAAATTCAGATTTAGTTTTAAAATTTTCCTGAATGCAAAGCTGTTCAGAACAAAGGCCCTCATCTAGGACCTATCTCTAATAACATGGGTATGAAAATCACAAATTGTAGATATGACTGATTATTCAAACAGCTTGATACAAGTTACAGTTCAATGGCCAAGGGGCATATTTCAATCTCTATCCTCCATCATAATTCAATCACTGTTCAAATTACTGACAATAGTTTTGTTGACATGGATGCCTGTTAATTTGGAAGAAAATCAACATGGCTTCTGCTTTTGGGATATTTGCACATTTTATATGAGAAAGTCATTAGCTTAAAAAGACAGAAATAACCTGGATGGCAGTGACCAAAACCCAGAACCCAAGGGATTATATATATTCCTAAAATACAGAATTATGCTTGTTCTTCCTTTGTTTCTTTGTTTCCTGTGACCTTTGCAGTCCTGGCTACTCAGTGGCTGAGCTTCAAAAGACAGGTGTCCTCTGGGCAGCCTGGAGGGAAAGATAAGTGGGATCAAGAGGATAGGCTAAAGAAATGAATTCTGGCCTGTAAGGGAGGGAAGCTTGGGTTCTGCTTCTGAAGAAAAAAAAACAATTGGAACAGGAACCAGAACCCTCTTCCTTCCAAGGCAGTATCATCTTACTGCCATCCTCCTGGCCCCATGTATCTTCCCTTTCCAGCCTCACTGAGCCAGTATCAAGGGCTGGAGACCTCTTTGAGCAACGCCTAGCTAATGGCCTGGTGACTATAGCATTTTGCTAGAACTAAGGTCCACAACCTGAGTCTCTTGCGCTTTGGACATGTGCCGTAATTGCTATGCTTTGGGGCTAAATGGTATGAAAGGCTAGATTTGCTGGTGTCAAAAATTTGCTTGTCATATTTTTTTCTCTGTTTAAAGTTTCAGGATGTATCTAGTGCATGCATAAATGATCCTATTTCACTCCTAAGCCTATATAACCACAGTGCAGTCTTCAGAGCATGCTCGGAAGGAAAACACAGGTTAAGCATAGCTATGCTGGTGCAAATAGAATCCAGACTATAAGTGCCAAAACTCACCGTTACACAGAGATGTGTGTGCCACTTAGCTATGTGAAAGGTAAAATAGGATTTAGAATTAACCTTTAAACTTGGAGGAGGATTATAGACACACTCCAATTTCTAGGCACCTCTCTGTTCAGCATCTAGCACTCCTAATCACCTTTGAGAAACAATGAGATGTCTGCTTTAACTCTTTAAAAGCGCCTAACCACTTAATGCTTGCAGTCTAGATCCCACAACTGGAGTAAGCTATGGACCTAACCCAGATGGCCATTTTAACTCAGACAAGCACCATGTTTATAAAAACTGGGATTAACTTAATGTTTTACCCTACTCCCCTGCCCATTACTACCTAAAAGTTCCAAGCGGATCTTCAAAGAGGTCAAATCTATTACTGGAGATTGTACAACTCCCAGTTATTAAGACGGGAAGAAATCCACATACAAAGGTCATCAGAGCTCAAGTGTGTAGGCTGCTTTTGCCTGGGATCAATGAAACACTCAGCCTTGGTTCCAGTTTTATTAAAATAATGGAGTTGTACCATGAATAGGAGCATTTATTTAGCACCCACTACCATGGCATTTGACTACAAGATTTAAACTGTGGTATTCACAATTTCAGTGAAAGAGACCAATCATAATTCTATGCTTTGAAACTTTACCAGTAAGTTAAAATTTAAGCAGGTAGGAAGGATAAAGGAGGCAACAGCATGTATTTTATAACTCTTTTTAACAGTGGCTCCATTCATGCTTAGTCCTAATTCCAGAAGGAGAATTTTGGCAAGACATGTTCCCAATACCATAGGAGTATTACCAACAGCATTTTCATGTTCCATTCTTAGTTTGAATTTGGCTATAGTTAACATTATGCTGATCCAAATGCAATATTGTTCTTCATTTCTGTTCATTCTCCCAGTATTTAACAGTTTTCCTACTGTAAACATTCCCCATGAATTGCAAATTTAATTTCTTTCTTCCTGCCTTTTCTTTCACCTAACTGCACCTATTTATAGAACCATTTGCCTGGTCCAAATTGACCTTACAGGAAACCTGAAAAAAAGCAATCTAAATCAAACATAAATTTGAGCTACTGTACATACTCAAGTGTACCAGATTGGCTGCCCTGGTTCCGAATGCCCACCTAAGCTAAACTACAGTTGCTTAAATTTCACCTAAATTCCTAGTTCCTCAAGTGAGGTCAGAGAATGCCTAGTGACTGAGGTCAATAGTGCACATGGAGGTCAATTCAAAGAAAGCCAAAGGAAGGAGGGTAGTGCCACTGCTACCACCCACCTATTGCCCCAAATCCTCAGGGTAAGAGCAATTGGCTGCTGCATACTTCTGATCTTGAAAGTCCCTATATTTTTCATCTTCCAGGAATGTCATAGCTATAAGACTATTGGTAAAGCTAGATGGCAAAGTCCTCCACCCTTCCTCTTCAAATTGGCTTATGGAACAGCCAAGAATGCAAAAGTCATATACCAAGAAAGCAAGTAAAAGGCAATGCCAGTCCAGAGATAAATGGTTACCACTCCCCTGCAAGGTGCAATAACTTAGATCCTTGCCCCTTCTGCCAGGATTATTTCTGGGTTTTTTTTTAAATTAATAAATCTTAAGTATAAAATGCACAAATTATATAAGCAGCAGGGATGAGAACTGAGCCTCTCCTGTCTATGGACAATGCCTTCTTCAGTTGAAGCAGGAGTGGGCTGACTTCTTAGACCTTTATGCATTTTACATTAGACAGTGGCTGGTTCAGAAACAAAATAGCTCTGGAAGGAGGACACAAAACCCATAATTAGTCCTTCCTTACCTTCCCCCATGAATCTTATACTCTTGGCTGCATAGTGCACCAGTTTCAAAAGGAAAGACATGGGTGCGCAGGGTCTCTCTCACCCAGCCTACCCTATACTGTGGTGGATGTGGCACTCTAGTGGGAAAAAGGTAAACAGATGTTTGAATCCCAGATGTAAAATGGGCCTAGACCTCACATAAGTGACTTCCTGCAAAAGTGCTTTCAATACTTGCTTACTGAAAAAAATTCTTCTCCCTGTGTTTGAGATGTTCTCTGCTTTATACAGAGATAATGTTGCTCCCAGTTAGGCATCCTGGATCAGGTAAATGTCTTGTTTACTCACTGAGTGGTCTGGATCTCGAAATTGTGTGGTACCTCCCTTACAGCCCAGAGTCTGAAACCTAGGTTCCAAGGGTGGTCTGGAGGCACCTAGCACTCTACCTAGGTAAGCGAAGCCTAGGGGCACCTGTATACATGATGGAGCCCTACTCTGATACGTACTAATTAGCACACATCGGAGCAGACTCGATTAATTGAATCTGCTGCAGCATGTTAATTAGCATGTTCCAGCAGCCTGCACATCACGTGTATTCAGCACCTCTGCATTTCAAAATGGCGACAGGGGTGCTTTAACTAAAGCTGACCACCATTTTGAAGCATGGGATGCTGAATGCACATAATGCTGGGGGTCTTTAATTAGAAAAGCTCGAAGAGTGGCTCTAATTACACCATACCCCCCTCCACCCTGAAGCATGTGTATAGATGACCTAGGAGCTTAACCATGTTGATTTAGATTATGGACAGGCTTTACATTTCTAGTGGGAGAAATACCACTCAGTTGCTAGAAACTGGGAGCATATAGGAGTTCATGCAATTTCTCCTGCAGAAAACATGCCAGAGACAGGAGAAAGATCTTTCTCTTTTAACCAGGAAGCTCTCATGTGAATTTCTTGTGCAGAAACAAACATCTGTATGCTTCTCCAACATTTAACCCCTCCTGGGGACTGGGAGGAGATGAACAGCTGCTACTTCCCAAGCTTTCCCAAGACTGGGGTAGCCTGGCCTGGGGAAGGTGAGGGAAGCAGGGAAGAGAGGGTACCTGCAGGCTGGAATGCCTGTTACACTTGCTCTTTTATGAAGATTTCTAGCACTGCAAATTTCTGGGAAGATCTAGAAATGAATGCCTATCCACACCTTTGCATTACTGTACTGTGACAAGACACCTAAATCTTAGGCATTGCACCACCTAAATAGAAGATTCTGCAAAGTCAATTTGGATCTGGTGCCCATGGAAACAATGTGTATGACTTAGGTGGCTGATGCATAGGCTGAATCATGAATCACATATATCAAATAATCACACACATTCAGTATTCCAAAAAGAACCCATAGAGTAGAATTTGTTAGCATCAATGCTTTGAGTATTAACTATGAAGAACAAAAACAAGTTGTTCATGAAGATGCCAAGTGAGCAGAAAAAATGAATGCACTATTTATTACAAATAGTTCATGTTGTTATGAATGCTAGCATGCAAGTTTCTATGATAACACAAGTGCTAAATCAATGCTTTAAGCTACGTGTGAACTGGAACAAGAAACCTGAGCAAACGCATATTGACCAGAGTGCTTGTAGTGCATGAAAATCCTCTAACTGTGCTGACTTATATGTGCTTTATGAAATAATTCAGTCTCCATCTATAAAATTACAAAACACATTTTCTCCTTTATTTTAAATGTTCTATTTCATTTACTTTATATCTACTTTTGACACATTAGCTAGGGAGAGACATTCAAAAAGCCCAAGCCTGAATTGATTCGATCTTTGCAGGTTAGTCTAACCTGTAGAGCTTGAACTAATTTGCAAGTGGATAGACATTCACTTTTGAATCAAGAAATGCAGGCATATTCTGGGAGATGCAAGAGTGAGCTCTCCCTTCCTTTCTACGGTACAGAGCTGAGCAGGCGGCATGGCCAGGCCCCGGCAGGATGATCTGATTAGGGAGGGGTTTAAACCCCAACCCTCCCTGCACATTACCCAGCTGAGGTGTGCCTGGAGGGGGAGGGGGAAGCAGCCCTTGCCAGACTTTTCCTGGCTTGCTGCTGAAGTGGTAGGTGGTCACTGCTCAAGCAAATCCCGGCCTATGGCCCCCAGCTAGCACTGTGAGGGAAGAGGGTGGGGAATCAAGACTGCTTATGTGGACTACATACATCTGAAGATGACACTGAGTTTTTCAATCTCCCGCTCCCTATTTCTTCATAATGTCAGACAAGCAAACTGATAGACAAGCAAGCCAGCAGGGAGCTGATAACACAAAGTTTACCAGCCCATCAAGAAAATAAAAGCCTCTCTCACTAGTTCAAGCTCTTCTTAAATAGCTTTTTCCAAGGAAGGACATTACCAGCTGACCCATTGATTAGCTCCAAAAAGCATTAAGTGGACACTGTTCTGTCTGTCTTTGTCCCAATGAAATTGGAGACAAACGTACACAGACACCTCTCTGCTTTAGCTAGCATGGAGATGGCATGACCATGACCAGATGTTGACTAGGGTCTGTATGTCTGGGGTCCGTGATGTGGGAGAGGGAAAGAAGGCTTGAGTAGTGAGCAACAAGGGCAGGGTGAGGCAGGGGAAAGCCAGGCAGATGCTGCTGTGTCTAGTCTCCACCTCTTTCTCAGCCAGCCAGACCTGAGTGTTCTGGCTAGGGAGGAGAGGGGTAGGGCCAGATCTGCTCTCTGGAGCAGACAGCCCAGCCCAGCCCAGCCCAGCCTAGCCCAGGGAAGAAAAGCATGCTGGGGTGCTAGGGGACTCTGATTTAACTTCAACAAGGAAAGGGTATGGGACAGAAGTTGCATAAACTAGTTTGACCCAAATCAGTTAAGTCTGATACTACATTCAATTCAATTTATCTTAAAATAGTTTTAGCCATTCTGAAACTGATTTATGTGAACTGAATATATGCTCAGTTACTGTTTTAAACTAGTTTCTGAGCACTTAAACTGGTTTATGTGTAACTTCTGTTCCTAACCATTATAGTTCCTTTCTCTATTATTCCATAGTTTCATAGTTGTTTCATAGTTGGTAGGGTTGGAAAGGACCTGAGCAGATCATCAAGTCCAACCCCATGCCATGGCAGGAAAAAGTACTGGGGTCAAACGACCCCAGCAAGGTGTTTGTCTAGCCTCCTCTTAGAGACCCCCAAGGTAGAAGCCAGCACCACTTTGCTTGGCAATTGGCTCCAGATCCTAGCTGCCCTGAAAGTGAAGTAGCACCTCCTGATGTCTAGTCTGAATCTACCCTCTGCCAGCTTGTGACTATTATTTCTAGTCACTCCTGGTAGTATTCGGGGGAACAGGGATTCCCCCAATGCCTGCTGGTCCCCTCTGACTAGTTTATAACAGACCACTAGATGCCCCCTCAGCCTTCCCTTGTGGAGGCTGAACCAGTTCAGGTACTATAGCCTTTCCTCATAGGGCCTGCCCTGCTGCCCCCTGATCATGCGAGTGGCCCTCCTCTGGACCCTTTTCATGGTGTCCACAGTCCTCCTGAAGTGTGGTGCCGAGAACTGGATGCAGTACTTCAACTGCGGCCTGACCAGTGCAGCATGGAGGGGGAGGATCACCTTCTTGAACCTGCTCGAGATGCATCTGTGGATGCATGACAAGGTGCAGTTGGCCTTCCTGACTGCATCCCCACACTGCCAGCCCAAGACTGCATTGCTCAAGCTATGAAAACAACAGATTCCAAGATCCTTTTCTGCCTCTGTGCTGACAAGAGGGGAGTTCCCCAACCTCTAGGTATGGTGCCAGTTGTTCCTCCCCAGGTGCAACTGAGGGGGTCCCGGGGGGGGGGCGCTGATCTGGCCCTAATCAGGAAAATGGAGGAAAAGAAATTAGCTTTGTCGTTTGGTGTGATGACCAGATTTCCTAGTGTATCTTGCAGTGGCCCCACGTTACCTGGTACCTTCTTTTTGCTCCCTATATATTTAAAAAATGACTTCTTGTTGTCCTTGATCCAGGTAGCTAGTCTCCATTCCATCTCTGCCTTGGCCCCTCCCTTCCATTGGGTGTATGCCTCCCTTTTAGCTAGATGTTCCCAGATGCTTTTGGTGAGCCATGGGGGCTTTTGTGCCCTTGGAGGATCGTCTCCTTAAGGAACGACCACTCTTCTTGGACACCTGACTCCCCTCCCCTCTGGGACCTCAGCACCGCCCCAGCTATTCTCCTTAGCTCATTGAAGTCCACCTTCCTGAAGTCTAGGGCTGCTGCCTTGCTTCAGGCCTTTGCCACCTTGTGCTGGATGGTGAATTCAGGCAGGCAATCATCGCTGTCCATGTGAATTAGTGATTTCCATTTCATGTGATTTACCACAACCTTCAGTCACTCTGGCCCTGGCTCTTCCTATCTAACACTGTACACTTTGGGGGTAAAGAAAAACTGAAGTTTGTGTTGTATGTCCATCAGTTTCCCTCTTGGAGCCTGCTACATCAAATCCCTGCATCTCAGAATGAATGTTGAAAGTAACTGGGGTAAAACCAACTATAGGTCCAAGAATCTGAGACCTATAGCATTATTATTTAAACCTGTCAAGCATTTTGTGTAAAAATGACTACAAAAAATAAATTTGTGTTGTATGTTTTACTCTACATTTTATCCCTCGTAAAGCAATGTGGTCTCTCAAGTTCTTTTGAAAGAAAACCAAATAAAAAAACTACTTCTGACTGCATTGCTCAAGCTATGAAAACAACAGAGACTATCAGTTTCCACTTCAAACTATTGAAATGAAACATTCTTTCAACCTGGGGTCAGTGCACACATGCTGTTACAATTCCATACAAGCCTCTGTCCAAAAGAGCTTATGTCCTTGATCTGATCTGATCAAGTATGTATTTGTCAGGAAAATTCATCATTACCAAGAATAGAGCTATGTCTAATGAAGTGAACCACACATTAGTGCTCATTGTACATTTACAACAAAACCAAAAAAAATTACTTCTCTTGCTGCTGCTTATTGGCTTCCAGACTACCAAGGCTAATTTCCCTTTTTTTTGATTCATGCATGGTTTTAATTTGGTGTTGGTTTGTGGTGAGCTAGAGAGATGTTTGAGAACAGTGTTTCAAATGCAAATGAACAACATGTTTCCACTAATGGGTTTTTAGTTTGCTATGCCAACTTGCGTAGTACATCAACTTAACATTCTTTGTTCTGTATATATCAAGTTCCAGTCTCTGCTTTCTGAATTTAGTAGGTACAAGTTCTGAATTTAGGAAAAAGGCTACAGAAATCTTGCCGTGTCAGTACTTTTAATATTTATTCATTAAGCCTTGAGATTAGTCCTTTATGAAGAACTTAAACCAAGAGTTTCAAATCCTAGTATTCACAGGTAGGCAGTTGAATCTATACTTACACACCTAACACTAGGCTTCCATGTTTCAAAATCTTGGCCTTAGTTCCAAAATCATGTTGGTATGCAGCCATGTTTATTGGCTTTCATTGCTTATTCAGGGGTTAGGTAATTATCGCTACACAATACAAGGAAGGGTGTTAGAAGTTGCCTGGATATGGTACCTTTTACCTTTAACCAGTCCAGATTCAACCAGTCCAGTCTTTTGTGCAGGAGTCAAATTAAGGATTGGAACATTCTTCCCATCCCTAATTTGCTATCACCCTGTGCATAGTCAAGGTCTTTAGTCTACTGTATTCTTTTCTATTAATATAGTTCTCAACCTTACCTATCATGTTGTTATCCAGGTACCTCTTCATTCACCCTGAAGTCCAAAACCCAAAGAATAAATAATATATCCCTGATATAAAGCTTCATATTTACAACTATTTTAAGTTTATATGTTTAAAATAAACAATAGAATAATAATATTTTTTTCTTCTTTCCTTTATCTTTACTTGATTGGATACAAAGTTTCAAGGATACTGATCTATTCTATTCATTCACCAATAGGCAGTGGTAGTAATTTCTACATTCACTATTAAATCATTCAATGAATTCCTTGTAGAATACCTTAAAGTTATTCCTCCTTATATGGAAAATTTTAAAGGGCAGAAGATATTGCATGAGAAGAGAAGTAATGAAGGGTGATAAACCCTTCTGAGTAGCCAGTGAACTCCTGAAAAATGGATAATAAATAGTGACATTATTAAAAGCATCACCACACTGTCAAATGCTTAGCCAATGTGTCATGTATGCACACCAGCACGTATGCCTTATGTGCGGTATCTTCAGAGAAAACTACATGCCAACTAGCTGACAGTGTAAGATGGAGGAAGGCCCTAGAGAGAAAAACAGACCAAAACTACAGTAAAGTACAGTACAGGTTTCCCCCCTTCCCTCTTCGGTCACTGCATTCTTTCCATTTCTTACTGTTTCTGGTTTTTGCTTTAGATATAGTTGCATTAATGGCCTATGATACAAGAGTTGGTGTAATTCCAAACCATTATTTTGGGATAATCTCTTCAGTTACTAAGCAGTTGAGTTTCAAACATTTTGTGGAATGTGAGGGATGGAAAGTTACCAATGTAAAAACAAACTCCAGCCCTATTTTATCCTTGCTGATTTAATTGTTACAGGAAATTTAAATTACACATAGTTAGTTACAGAGAGTTAAAGGACCACTTGCTCTGTATTCTTACCTTTTCTTCATTTTGCTTGAGCCTTAGATACCAAAAAGATAGGTGCCTTTTAAATACATTAGATAGATATACACATATAGATAATTCCTTATACTAAAAAGACTGATTGATCACACAGATCAAACACCTTTTTTGTTTTTTTGTTGTATTATGATGCTTTTGTTGGCATTTTGTGTGAAAGAAAATGCACTTCATTATGTCTTTTATTTCTTGCTCTTTGTGATGTACCATGAAAGGACCTTACATGCAAACAATATTTTAAAATATACTATGCAGCTTGTTACACAGCAGGAACAAGTTAGGTTTCTTTTTTTGTTCCTTTTTCTTTTTGGTATGAATTAAGGTTTGGTTAAAAGTGATGGGATATACAGCCTTGGAGCCTGACATCCTCTAGTTACTGAACAACACATGATTTGGGGCTAGGAACAGAAATTACACATAAACTGGTATAAGTGATCAGAAACTAGTTAAAATCTGTAATGCAGTAGAAATCCAGTGCACATAAACTATTTTCAAAATGGCCAAAACTGGTTTAAGATAAACCTGAATGGATGCAGTATCATACTTGGCCAATTTTGGTTAAATTAGTTTATTGAACTTCTGTCCCATATCCCCTCCAGATTCAAGTTAATTCACAGTCCCCCAACATCCCAGGATATTTTTCACCTTTCCTGCAAACCCCAACTTGCAGGGTGGGTGAGCTATCCTTAACCCAAGCTGCCTGCTCCAGCTGAGCAGGGAGGTATGCTCTCGCTCCCCCTGCATTTAGGAGCCAAGTTCTCTGTATTTTGTCTTGCTAGATGTTTGAAGGCTCATCTTTGGGTTGGGACAGAAATTTTTTCTTTGCTCATGTGATCTTACGCATTTCTATTATGATTGCCATTGAGAATGCAAGGCTTTGTTACTTGTAGCAGTATGCAAACACCTTTGCTCTCTGAATTGGAAACAGTTATTACTAGTATGTTTCTCAAACATCCACGAGATTATAATCATGCATAGTTCACTTCTGATCTACATTTGAAAAAGAAATCCAAAGCAAAACCTTCTCTGTCTTCTTAGCCCTATCCTCCTGGAACTTTCCCTCAGGCACAGGATTTTGTTTGCTTGTTTAGGTGAGTGAAATTTGACAGATTTATGTTCCTGGATATTTGTATAACATACAATCAGCTGTAAAGTAATATCTAATGCTAAAAATAAAGCAGAAATGAACTAAAGTCATACTGGCACTTTCACTGGCTGATGCTAAGAATCTGCATATGTTCTCCTAGGCGTGCATAAGAATTCATTGTTGTATTTCATAAGTCAACCTATGTAATGATTGTCTCCTTACATTACTGTCATCGCTGTCTTAAATCTTACTCACACTGGGTTCCATGCACGGATACCAGAACTGGTGAACAGCACGAACATAGAGCAGGTGTGGCAAAAGGCTGTATGCATTCCTAGATAACGCTTTGATTAGCTTTCTCTCCAGTTATTAGCATAGCTACCAATAGGTCCATTGGAGCTAGAGGAGTTTATACCTGCTGATGATCTGTCTCCAGACTTTCTCAAAACTGACTATAATTGTCACAAGCAAATTGTTGGGCACAGAACATTTTTGAAAATCTGGCTTATATTTAGATGCCTAGAGGGTAGCTGAAAATCTGGCCTTAATTATGTCTGTTGAACATTTTAAAAAATGTCTCCTCAAATGACAAGGCTTCAAGTTCAAATGTTGCTTGCAGGACTTCCAATGTGTTGTAACTTTCTCATAATTATTTGACTTTTTTGTTAAAAGATAAGGGGAAGAGTGGGAGTAGATTCCCTATAAAAAAAGGCAATGAATGTTATTCATGTGCAGGTTAGAAATAAAAGGATCATGGATAGACAATTGTGATGAATGAAATTACAAATTGCTAGATATGGATGTGTGTGTCTCAGTGTGTAAGTGTGTGAGGGTTCACTTAAAAGCATTATACTTCCAAAAAAAAAAAACCAAAACATTCCCAGTATCACTTCTACCATCTTCTCTGAGCCAAGCAATATCCTTTGGCTTTTGACCTCTCTATAAAAACAGGAAGAGGTAATCAAAGCAAATGATCTACTCCCTGAAGACAAAGCTGAGCAGCAGGGAAGGGAAGACCTTTTTATGAAGGGTTCGCTGCTTGTCTATAAAGCATAAATATGCAGATACTGCTCACATGTACATCTCTAATCTAATTTCTCGCCTTTATAGGCATATGAAAAGATAGCCATCTGTTAAAAGGGACTCTTTTTCTTGGTTTCACAGGAGTATTGATATTAAACCATTTTCTTTCCACTCGTATTTTTATTGCTCTTTGAAAACTTGTGGATCTCTAGATCCAAATTTCAAACTTAATTACAAAAAAGCTGCACTGTAATAGAAAAGCTATTCCAATCTCCACATCTAATTACAAAGAGGAGGAAATCAATAGACAAAATTTAAAATGTGTCTCAAGTACAATAAAAGAGATTAATTAACAATTGCATAAAGAGCTAGTGACAGTAGGTTAATGCTAGTTTTGAGCAAATGCAGAATAAAAAAAATCACAATTTCTTTCAGTGAAACCATCTGCTATTTGTGATCTATTTTGTATTTTTGTACAAATCTTTGTACATGTTATTCCCCCCACCTCCCAAAAAAGTTAATGGTATAAGAAAGCAGCATGAAGACACATACAAATATGTAAATAAGTGTGTAAAATATTTGTTTGTTTGCAATAGAAATGTTTTCACTGGCATCTGTGGGGAGGGTATTCATTTTGGAGTCACCCAGTCATGGAGCAGAATTGACCAGTCACATGACATAAGCAGGGACTTACCAACAGTGAGAGTGGACACTCACCAATACTTATAGCAAATAATTTATTAGCAGAACAAAGGCTGAATTTTGTTTTTATCCACTGACATGAACCATTTCTGAATGCTGAGCAAATTTATAATGATCAAGGAGTGCTAAAATATAAGAAATGCATTATCCCTTTTTAGTTCACAAGAGAGGTAGATGTTATCTGTTGATATGTTCTTGTAAAGTAAGGTCTATGATTATTTTTAAAAATGCCAGCAGGAGACAAAATATAAGATTAGTTGACAGCTGAACTTCCTGTCTGTAAAGCTTCTTCTCAGAGGACACATGCAGGTAACTCGACGTCAGCTCTGAATGAGAGAAAAGCCAACACTGTTCCCAGCTAGAGAGATACTGAGGCAAAGATAAATATTGCTAAAAAGGCCTTGCAAGCATGAATTAAATGTATGTGAATGATATGGAGGTTTTGACAGCCAAAAAGACCATGACATTCTCTGTTTACCCACTGAATATAAACACAGAACAGGAAAGGACCCTGTAGTTCTGCATCCAAGTTCCTGCTCTCATAGGCTAGTTTCTAAATGTATTAATCTACCCAGGTTGTTTGCATACAGTCCTGCTGGCAGGTTGTCCCAGCACATCACTCTTCTAATGGTTAGACACTGTCTTCTCAGTTCCAGCCTAAATGTATTCATGGTTAATTTACCATTTTTTTTTTCTGTGTGCCAGAATCCTCCCTTAGCTGAAACAGTTCATCTTCCTCCTTGGGGTTTACTCCCCGGGAAGTGTTTATAAAGAACAATCATATCCCCTCTCAGCCTTAATGTTGCTATTCTAAGACAGCCAGCCTCTTTCATTCCCTACTCACAGCCTAATCTCTCCAGAAGTACAGCATGGGCAGCCTAAAATGGTAGCATCAGCCCTCCTATGCCTTGACATTGACTTAGAAGGATCACTTCCAACTTTTCCCTAGTGTCTTTTCTGAGGTTTCCAGGAAATTTTTATGATGTCTGAACTATTGTATAAGAAACTAGTGAGAAATCATCCCATTTTAAATAGGCCACAAAAGATCATTTAGCTGGTAATAATTTTTACAAGCAGATACCTTAGACCAACTTGAATTAGCAACTAAGAAGCAAAAGGCTTAATGGTGTATTTCCTACCCCGTTGCAATCTGCTCCACACTAAAATCATCCATGTACTTATATTTTCACCCAGTAAATACTTTTGAAAACAAAGCAATATTGTTTCAGCAGTACAGCATGGTCTAGAAGACTCAGAATGGAGATGGGAGTCAAGCAGTATTGACTTTTAATATTGGTTTTACCACTTACTGCATGGCCTTACATAAGTTACCTGATCTATTTCTCATAGGTCAAATAAGGATAAACTATGTAAATACCTCTTCCTTTTTTTTGGTGGGGCAAGAGTAGGGAAGGAGGGCTGTATGATTTAGGGTCAGTGGGTTAGTGTTTGTATCATTTGGAACATGTCATGTCTGAAATAATTTCCATATATTGTTACTAGAACTGCATTTTTTAACTAAGGAAAAATAGCCAGTTTTGGTACAGGATGGGAGGCTTCTGTAATGACATACACTTTTATCTTCTTTTTAGATTAAGGGGGAACACAGACCAGAATATCTAAATGGTTCTATCTAATCAAAGCAAGTCTCACTTACATATGACTTCAATAATAAAGCACAATTCTGAGGCACTACCATCACTACGAACCAGTAATTAATATCAGATATATTTTCATAACACTATTAAAGTTCTTTCAAAGCCTGGACAGTTAATTAAAGATAACACATTCAGGCGCTTATTTTCTTGCACATTTCCTTGATTAATATTATCTCTATGATCTTACCCAGTGGAAACAGTGAGAATTTCTTTGAATAAAATGTACGTATGTAAATGTACATCTATTCATGGATTGTATGTCAAGGTAGGCTCTGATGTTGTTTTAATATATGGAAATTGATGCAGCACTGCTTTTGCCTTTTTATTTAAAAATAGTGGGCTTTTTGGCATTGCAAATAATGCACTTTTATAAAATAAATTGAAAGCTAAAACCAGGAATTGCTAAAACACATCAACTGTATTTAGAACAGAAAATGAATACCAGAGTTGAATGAATTCTCTGGATTTAGCTTGTTTTCCTTTTCCTCATGAAAAGCTCACAGTCCCTTCAGAATTATTCCTTATTCAAATATTTTGACAATTAAAAATAATACATTCCTTATGGTCATGAATTTCCATAGAAGATTCAATGTTTGTGCTGTGAGTTAACTGTGATTGGTTAGATAATTCAAGCTGTATGAGTGAGACAACATTTCTACCATCAATATTCGGTATCTGTGTATACTCATAGATGTAACTCAAAATTTTGCTTCTAAGAAATGTTAATACCAGCCAAACTCAAGTGATCATGGAGAATGAAAACCAAAGGAATGAGTATATCATTCAAGCCAAATGTGTTAAAAATCTATCTGAATATTAGAAATCATAAAAAAAATGAATAGAGAAAGCCAGCTAGCTGCTTTTAAAACTTAGTGCAATGAGGCAGAACAGGAGGGGAAAAACCAAATTCAGTGTACACTCATAATGTTAGAAAGCATGTATGAAAGGTTGCAGCAATACAAAAAAAGTGGATCTTATTACCAGAGATTAGCAGGAAATGGATTTCTCATCCTGTGAAAGTTTTCCAGATGTGAAAAACCCCCCCAAGAATGAACATGAAATCTCACCAATCACAAAACAGCCAATGGCCAATGGTAAGGTGTTCAACTGTGATGTGGAAGACCAAATTCCAAGCCTCTTCTCCAATTAATATACAATTATTATTTTAAAAGTACATTTCTTCACTGGGAGTGTTCCTCCTTCAAATAATCAATTGACTGATGATTAGTGCATTCACCCAGACTATGGAAGACAAATCAGACAGAGCAGGGAAGAACCCGACTTTTGGGTTCATGCGCTGCCGGACTGTTTGTTGTTCTGCAGTTGGTCAGAACATTGATCAATCCTTTTAGCCAGAAATTCCATCATTATCAAAACTGGTACATGTGTTTCTCTGGGGAAAAACATGGTTTTGACAAATCAATATTTTTCAGTGAAAGCATGTTTCATCTGCAAAGTCTCAACAAGTTGTATTTGTGACTAATTAATCTTACTACTTTCTTCACTTATATGATAATAGTATTCCTATTTGCTATCTCCCATAATTAAAAAAAAGTAGTAGTTTAATAAAGGTAAAAGGAAATACATTTAAAATAAGTTATTTTTATGAACAGCATACAATTGTAGAACTCTTAGCCAGAGGAGATTACTGAGACAAATCGTTTTGAAGACTTCAACACATACATGACAACATTTACAGACAAACCATCTCTAAAAACCAGGATACAGGGTATTAATCAGGCTTTAGGCCATACAATGATCATTAGCTAAGGTCAGGAAAAATATTCTCCCAGTTGTCTGTTTTGCCACAATTGGGTTTGTTATGGGCCTTTAAAAAAAATTCTAGTGTTGGCAATATCAAAAGTTAACAGACTAGATGGACCATTAGAGTTTTCTGGCATGCAAACCTCACTCAAAATAACAAATCAAAGTGCTTGCTATGAAAGGGAGAGTATAAAATGTAAAGGTGAAGCTTACAAGGCTGGGGAGCTTTGATTACTTTTCCCTAAGGTTATTTGCTATGTGGGATATCCAGTCTTAAGGGAAGACTCTATCCCAAGGGAATAAAGACAGTAAACTCAGCATTTACCTTGTACAAAGATGCAACATTCAAAGAAATATTTACCAGAGAGCAGCCACAAATCAGATTAATGAAGAAGGGGCAGAAACTCTGCATATCAGAAAAGTCAAATTAGAGGTCAAAGAAAGTGAACTAGAGAAAATGCTCAAAAGTATGAAGTAAATAAAGAAAATGTTTTCTATAAACACAGGAGAGTGGGAAAGTTAATGTGTGTTTCTGTGGTTTGTGATGGAAACTGCATTTATCTCAGCGGCTCTGGACTCTGCTCTGCTCCAGGGGAAGGTCCCGCTGCACACCAGAGTTTAGTCTCATTCCTCAATCTCTCTGTTTTTTTACCCATCACTGAACGTGGTCTTTCAAAGGGAAAGAAATAACAGATTGTCTCCTTGAGGGCCCCAAAATGAAGGAGGCTAACATCCGTGCATTTTCCCTGTGTAGTGGTTTGTACTCTGATTGGAGCAGACATCAGGAAATTAGACCAAATGGTGGTGTTAAATCCATTAGCAAAGTGACATGCCCTTGTGAAAAAAAAAAGATTGCAGAACTTTTTAATGGTTTGGGCAAAGGAAAAAAAATAAATGTATAACCAGGACATTTAACTCCTTTGTGAATTATTATTCTAGTAAGTATTTGCTTAAAGTTTCACCATATGTAAAGTCTTGGCATATGCTGCAGTTCATGTGCTAAATTTATTTAACAGGCATATTCTTGAAACAAACAGTAAAAGTTCCAATTACGATCTGATCTGTTACATAATGTTGAATTAAGAAAATTAATGAGATATTCATTTGCTACGGATGTCTAAGGAATTATTCCATGAATGCAAGATTTTAAATACTTACTATGCAGTCATTTTTAACAAGTTAAGCATATATGTGTAAGGTAGATATTTAAATAGCCTTGAGCTTTAAAGGAAATAGAAGAAAATCTTGAACCTTGTAATACAGGCATGAATACATACATATTTTTATGGAATGACTAGTGGAAGGACCTGTTCATCGTTATTTTTGTAATTGCAGTGTTTGTTTATTTTCTAAGGACTTAGTACAACATATTTAGGTTAAAATATTATTTATTTTTAAGAAACATAGTTCAATATATTTAATATTCAACATAGTGACATTTCAAATAACATCCAAATGAATTATCTTTATTGTAGAACTTCTTTTTAAACAATGTTTGTGGTGTTTCCTGTTGGCATCAGTATATAAAGCCCTCTTTGACTACCAGCTCTGGAGAAAGCCACATATAACTGTCCAGGTGAAAGTATTGTTCCCTTAAATAGTCACTGGAAATGCCAAAAAGGGTCAAGTGAAAAATAACCTGCCTATAATTTTCTTCGGGTGGTATTCAGTGATTTTAGAAAATTTAGAGTAGATAGGCCCATCGATTCTTCAGTTATAAGTAAACATATAATAAGGATAATTGAACTGAATTCTGAATGGAGTGGTACCAGTGTACCTGAGCAGCAAAGGAATCCTAGTCAACGGAAGCCCTAAAATTGTCAAGTGAAAAATAAGCCACCTATAATTTCCTTGAATGGTATTCAGTGATTTTGAAGTGTTTAGAGTAGATAGGACCAACCATTCTCAAGTTATAAGTGTTGGGAACATACAGACATACACTTCATTTTATATATAAAGATATACCATACATATTAAAGTTTTAAAGATGCAGGCAGACAGACATGCATTCATTGTAGCAGTTTAAATCACACAACCCTTGCCTATAGTGGGAGCATCTACATAGAATCATCGAAAATTAAGGTTGTAAGGGAAGTCATCTAATCCAATTTCCTACTCAAAGCAGGACCATCCCCAACTAGATAATTCCAATCAGGACTTGTCAATCCAGGCCTTCCAAGCCTCCAAGGATGGAGATATCACTACCACCTCTTTAGGTAACCTGTTCTAGTGTTTCACCACTCTCCTAGGGAGAAAGATTTTTTCCTAATCTCCAACATAAACCTCACTTGCTGCAACTTGAGACCATTGCTTTTGTTCTGTCGTCTGCCACCAAAGTGAACAGTCTAGCTCCATCCTCTTTGGAGCCACCCTTCACATAGCTAAAAACTGCTATTAAATTCCCCCTCAATCTTCTCTTCTACAGACTAAGCCCAGTTGCCTCATCAGAAGTCATGTGCTCCAGCCTCCAACCATTTTTTCGCCCTCCACTGAATGCTTTCCTACTTACCCACATGCTTTCTGTAGTGTGGGGCCCAAAACTGGACACAGTACTCTATATGTGGCCTCACCATTGCAGAATAGGTGGAATAATTACTTCCCTCCTACTAATGCGGCCCAGTATGCTGTTAGCCTTCTTGGCAACAAGGGCAAATTGTTCACTCATATCCAGGTGACTGTCCACTGTAACCTCCAACACCTTTTTTTCTAGAGCTGCTGCTGGCCTAATCCTCCATTTTGTCCAGGCCACTCTGAATCCTAGCCCAGCTCTCCAGAGTATCTACTACACTCCTCAGCTTAGTGTCATTCACAAGCTTACTTAGAGTACATTCCATCCCATCTTCCAGTTTATTAATGAAGATATTGGACAAAATCAGCATGTGTATATGAACGTGAAACAATTATTATGTGCATATTAATGCAACACAGTACACTTCAGTGTATATTGCATCAGTGTTTATTACTTCTGGATGGTACACTTACATGTGCTCCCAGAACTTCAGAGCATTGAGCCAGGTTGGAGCAGCTCTGGCTAGCAAGGAATCTAGGGGGTTCAGCCTGCCAGTCTGGGACTGGTCCAACACAGCTTATTGTGCTTTGGAGAGGCTAGCTGGGGCATAAGGGTGTTTGAGTGTGGGGCTAGATGGCAGGCAGCACACATACTGAAGCACTCTCATGTGCCAGCCAACCACGTCAGTGTCTACATGTGCATTGCTGAGTATGAAAAACCTCTGCAGCAGGATAGTACTTATATTGACAAGTACTATCCTGCTGCAGAGTTTATTAGTTTCCTGTGGCCTAATAGGGACCTACATGTGGACACCAAAATGTTTACTGTGGATTTCATAGATTTCATAGACATTAGGGCTGGAAGGGACCTCGGGAGATCATCGAGTCCAGCCCCCTGCCCAAAGGGCAGGAAGTCAGCTGGGGTCATAGGATCCCAGCAAGATAAGCATCCAATTTACTCTTGAAGGTGTTCAATGTAGGTGCTTGAACCACCTCCGCTGGCAGACTGTTCCAGACCTTGGGGGCTCGGACAGTAAAGAAATTCTTCCTTATGTCCAGCCTGAAATGGTCTTGCAGGAGTTTGTGACCGTTCGACCTAGTCATCCCTTGGAGCGCTCTGGTGAACAAACGTTCCCCCAGATCCTGGCGGTCACCCCTGATAAACTTATAGGTGGCCATCAGATCACCCCTGAGCCTGCACTTTTCCAGGCTAAAGAGTCCCATGGCTCTCAGCCTATAATTGTAAGATCTGTTTTCCTGACCTCTGATCATGGGTGTGGGTCTCCTCTGGACTCTCTCAAGCTTCTCCACATCCTTTTTGAATTGTGGAGCCCAAAACTGGACGCAGTACTCCAGCTGCGGCCTTACCAAGGCCGAGTACAAGGGGAGAATGACGTCCCGGGGTTTGCTCGAGAAGCATCTATGGATGCAAGCCAGCGTTTTTGTCGCTTTATTATACAGCATTGCATTGCAGGCTCACGTTCATCTTGTGGTCAATGATGACCCCCAAGTCTCTTTCTTCTGTAGTGCTAGCCAGCATAGCACTGCCGAGCCTATAAGGATGCTGCAGGTTTTTCCTCCTAAGGTGGAGAACCTTGCATTTTTCGGTGTTAAACACCGTGAGGTTCTCGTCTGCCCATTTGCTGAACCTGTTCAGGTCAGCCTGGATCACCCGCCTGTCTTCTGGCGTGGATGCTTTGCCCCAAAGTTTGGTGTCATCGGTCCACTCCTGACTCCAATGTCCACTCCTGACTCCAATGTCCACTCCTGACTCCAATGTCCACATCATTAATGAAGATGTTGAACAGTATGGGTCCAAGGACAGAGCCTTGAGGGACCCCACTGGTCACAGGGCACCATGATGAGTGACTGCCATCAATCACAACCCTCTGGGTCCGACCACAGAGCCAATTTCCCAGCCAGCAGATCGTGGTAGAGCCAAAGCCACAACTGGCCAGTTTGGCCAAGAGGTGATCATGGGATATCAGATGAAAAACTTTTTTGAAGTCAAGATATATGACATCAATCTCTTCTCCCTCATGCAGACGATAGGTCACCTGGTCATAGAAGGAAATGAGATTGGTCAAACAAGACCTACCCGCAACAAACCCGTGCTGGCTATCCCTTAGAATGTTAGCCTGGGCCAGTCCATCAAGGATGGCCTCCTTAATAAACTTTTCTAAGATCTTCCCCAGGATAGAAGTCAGGCTAATGGGCCTGTACTTAGCCGGATCCACTTTCCTCCCTTTCTTGAAGATCGGCACCACATTGGCCTTCTTCCAGTCTTCGGGCACTACACCAGAGCACCAGGAGTTTTCACAGATCCGTGCCAGGGGCTGGGCTATGACGCTCGCCAGCTCCTTGAGTACCCTGGGGAGCAGATTGTCAGGGCGGGCTGACTTGAAGGTATCCAGCTTCTCAAGGTGTTCCTTCACGAGGTCAGCATTTATGAAGGGTAGGGGATCCCCATCACCCAGATCTCCCTGTCCCATAGCAGGCATGGGCGTCCCATGGGACTGATGAAAGACTGATGCAAAGTACCTATTTAATAGGTTGGCTTTTTCCTGGGCGTCAGTTGCCAGTTGCCCCATCTGGTTTAGCAGGGGTCCAATGTTGCCCTTGCTTTTCCTCCAGCTCCCCACATATCTGAAAAAGGACTTTTTGTTGTCCTTGATGCTTGAAGCTAGTTGGAGTTCAGTTGCAGCCTTGGCTTTCCTGGTTTGCTCCCTGCACAACTGGACCAGTGCAGAATAATCCTCCTTGGAGGTGAATCCCATCTTCCGTCCTTTGTAGGCTTTCCTTTTTAGCCGCAGGAGGTCCACTAGGTCCCTGGAGAGCCAGGAGGGCTGCTGTGCCTTCTTGCTGCCTTTCCTCCACGTTGGAATAGATTTAGCTTGTGTATTGAGGATCGTTTCCTTGAGAAGCAAGCACTCTTCTTGAACTCCCATCTCCCTGGGGTCATGGTCCCTAAGGGCCTGACCGACGAGCCTCTTGAGCTTGTCAAAGTCGGCTTTTCTGAAGTCAAGGACTAATTAGTTGGGTTGGCATGAAATCTCTCATGTAGACATGCCCAGTAAAAGGTTATCAGTCACTCGGTGCTTGACACCCATTGCCAGCCCATGAGTAGCTTTCATAGTTTAGAAACGGATTGGTGCTCAGTGTTATTTTCTTAATTCAGGCAGCCTTTATTGTTGCTGCTTTGAAAATCCTATACAAAGTGGGGGGGTGGGTCTTGTTGCTTACTTTGGTCACCATGTTTTCCTTGGTCTTTGGTACACTCCACCAAAGAAACAGCACACTACAACTCACACCATTATTATTAAAGTCATGCCATCAAATATTATGCAGTGCCTAATGGCTGGTCTGATTTAAAATAGCAGAGTCTTACTGCTTCCAGATAATAGAGTTACTATTTTAATGCCAGCAATAGAAGTTAGGTTATAAAGATGAAACTTGTGGGTAAAATGTCACTAAAGATCCATGCTTTGGGAAGGGGACATTACATTTCCTTTTGGTACTGCAAGAGCTTGAAAATGTTTTGTTTGTCATGCTGTTAGGTTGATGTTTGGTTGGTTTGTTTTGCATTTTTGAGGGATTTAACAATGTTGTTGTGTGAAATTGTTTGTTTTTAAGCCAGAGGATGGTGGGAGAAAAAAAGGCTCATAGTTCAGCAGGATTTCTTTAGGATGAAACGTTTTGCTTCAACTTGGAGACCTAAGACAAAGGTGAATTTGCAAAGCAGATTGCTATTGCTTCCACACTGAAGCACCCTCCTGCCCCAGCCAGCCCCTCCGAAGCATAAGCAAAATGTTTGAAATTACTGAATGCTGGCCTAATAGAAAAAAAATGTGGAAGTGTGTACAGGTAGGTAGAAGTATCCCATTCAGTTTGTTGATGTGTGTCTCTTTTTGGAAACTGGTTACAATAATAAAGCTTGTCCCTGACTGACTCTTTCAGAATATTTGTTAGAAAATTGATGACCAATAGATACACATAAGCAAGTGTCACAGATCTTCATAGGGGAACTTACTTGAGACCACAAGACTTGTACCGCTGCTTCAAGTTATCCCTTGAAGCTAGTCCAGATTTAGTCTCTAGAGTGGGAGAGTTCCTAGCTGCTTGGAATTTAGGATCTGGTCTTTTGGTGTCTGCCCACCTTGGTTATAGCACTTCGGTGGCAGGGCACCTTTGGTGCCTGCCACTTTAAAAGCAGCAAACAGGCAGCAACCAGGTGCCTGATGAGGGCAGCCATTTTGGCCCAGGTATATAAACTGGGCTGCAGGAAGGAAGGAGGGAAGATCAGGATGAGGGGCTGTTCCAGCCAGAGTCAGGAGGTAAGGGCAGGAGCTGTGCAGTGGAGGTGACCCCTTGTCCTGGGTAAGATATAAAACTTCACCCTGCCAGGAAGGGTGGTCTGGTGGGGCTCCTAGAAGCATGGGAGCCCCCAGGAAATGCCAGGCCAGTTACCTCCATGGTGAAAAGCAAGTTGGGGTGCCTTAATAACCCCAGCCCCACATCTGTGGTGGTGTTCTAATGAGCAGGGGGAGCCCAGGGCTTAATTAAGAAGCCCTGAGGTAGAAATCAGGTGGGAGAAGGAACTTGGGGCTGCACCCAGGTGGCAGAAGAAAGCCTGGGAGTGCAAATAGAGAGTGGTGAGTAGAGAGAAGGGAGAGTTGACAAGTAGAGAGACCCCCATGTGAGAGGGACAATGAACAGAGTGACCCTGTGAGTGTGAGTGAATGAGGAGGCCTAGTGGGGGCATAGTGACCTGGCGAGGGACTAGGAGTGAAATAGGCCTACAGTCATACAATCACTCAGTCAACACTCAGGTGAAGGTAGTAGAAGATACCCAACAGACTGCGCTGGGGCTGACCAAGGAGAGGAGAGCTAAGCCAGACTTTGGGTGAAGCCGGGTGGCATGGGTGTGGCCTCTGAGAGAGGGAGTATGAAAGAGGCTGGATGAGAGCCAGCACAGTGAGTGGGACCCCGGTGAGAGAGGGTAGCATGCAAGTGGGCCTCTGGGGCTGTAGAAAAGAGCTACAGATGTGTGCCTTGTTTGCTGTGGTCATAGGATGGAGAAGTAACACCAGAGTAACATCTGCGAGGCATGGGACCCATGTAGGGATGGTCGGACCAGGTATTAGGCTCTTGTCAGCAGGGCAAATAGTGAATAGCCTCCACCTTTGTAACAACTCTCATATTTTTCCATCAAGGTGTGGCAGGAGAACAAAATGGGTGGTTACCCCAGTAGCAGGGAAGCTGGCAAAGACCTGATGAAGAGGCCACCCTGTTATGGCTCCCCTCAGACATCTTCTGGCTCCTCTTCAAGGAGACAAAATGCACCCAAAGTTCCAGATGCAGCAGTTACCTTTTCTCACAGCACAATTTTTATTGTTAAACAGCAATATAAGAGGCAAAGTTCTTCCATTGCAAAGCTTAAGAAGTCTGTCAGGAAAAAGAGCCTCAGCTGTTCTCTTTCAAGCCTCACAGGCTGCTCTCCTCCTGCTTATCTCTTCCTTGTCTTTAGGTGTTTCCCATGTCAGGATCTTCTCTGAAGTGAATTCTCTCTCTCTCAAGCTCCTCCTTTGCACTAGACACATCAAAGAATCTCTTCAGGTCCTTGTCTGGAGTCCACTGAATGCATCAATAGAGGCCAATTAACTCTTTGTTTCTTCATAGCTCCTTAACCACTAATGGAGTATTTGGATCAGTTTCCACACCTCTTGTTCAAGCACAATTAATCCTTTATTCCCCAGTGTATAAACTAGTTAGGGAAATGGAGGCATGGAAGTTTAATATAACATGAACACATTTAAACCAGAAATGTTAAAACAAAGCCATAATCTGTCCTACCAAACATATAAAACACTGCAAGTCCTTACATATTATGCAACAACACCAGATTAGGGCATACTTCTTCTTCAGAGGAAGACTGCCTCTGAAGATCTTGGTCTTCCCATTTTACAAATACACACACGCATACCCACACGCCCATGCATTCATTCAAAGTTAACTTTAACATGGCAACTTACAGTTGAATTGCCTGCTATATGAAACCTATCTAAAAGGCCTGGCATGATCCAAAGATCATCTATTTAGATGCAGCTTTTGCCTAGGCATGACTAAACTGGTGGTTCATGAAGTATGGTCCATAAGTTTTTCATAGTGTGTCATGCTTTTCAGTTTTATTCAAGAGGTATACTTTTGGGTTAAAGAAACATAAAAATGCATATCGAAAGGAGGAAAATAGTCTATCTGTTTCATTAAGCGTAGACAGTGATTGCATTGTGCAGAATGAAAGAAAGAATTTGCCACAAAAAAAGAATTCCAAAACCCATGGCAATGCTCATGTGTATAATGCTACACAGTACTGGGCAGCCACACTAGCTGGTACCAGCTGAAGCAGATCTGAAGTACAGTGTAAGCTTTCAATGCATGCTGTTCTCAGTTAAGAATAAAATATCCATTAATAGAAATAAGAGCATAGCTTTTCTTTAGGTATCACAAAACCTTTCTGACACAATCGTACCAATGAATTTTGTGGTAGTCCAATATATTCCATGCATAAGAATGAATGGATAGCATAATAATAAGCCATCACAGGAGAGATATATTTACTTGGCATCGTATAAGTAACATACCATAACATACTTGATATCTGAGTCTGAATTGTTCTAATAACATATAAATCAGTAGGGCATTTATTTCAGGCGCTTAGCTTAGCCAGTGCATGTATGCAGGCATGTGCACATGCGCACACTCATATACTCATGTACACACAATAAAGACACAGAAATCTGCAGATGGCTACAATTTTCTTATTGTCTGAAATTGAATTTGAATGTACAGCCCGCCAGCTGTATTTGGATAGCTTTCCAGGGTCTGGAGATAATTTATCAATTGAACTTCAAAGGCATCTTTGGACTTTCAATGTTGCTCATTATTAAGTAGACAAATATGTAATAGTTTAAATGTAATCATTTTCCTTTCAAATAAAGATCAACTAGCTCCAAATAAACGTACAGTTTCTGAATTAGCCTTCATTTCCAGCTTCTTGTTTCCTTAATCCTCTCCTATGTGCAAATGATCAGCAAAATTTTTTGGGTTTCATAGGTTTAATGATTACAGAAAGCTAAGCTGGAGAAAGCCCTGTTGAACCACATAGATAGAAAATTCCAGGCATAGGTTTAGGGTCCAAGGAAAGCAGAGCTGGAAAGGACCTTATGAGGTCATCTAGTCCAGCTCCCTGTTCAAGGCAGATTGTAATATTACGATCTGCCTTGGTAACAGGAAGCCTATAGCTGTGCCACAACTGAAAGGGAAGTGTGCTTTGCTCCAGGAAGGAAGTAATCTCCTACAGTATATTACTGATTCACAGCTTCTTTTTCCTTATGGCCCTTCAAGTCTTCTGTCCCATATGTTAAAACAATTTTGCTGAAATCTTGCCTAATGTTGCTGAAACAAGATTCTACACATTACAGACCTTGGAAGGCTTTATTTACCCTGAAGAAGTTACTTTCCTGAACCATACTGGGTACATCTACATGAGGTGCTAACTGTGCAGTAGCCTAATAACACTGTTTAGTGTTAATGCCCACTGTAACTTGCAGGACCTTTTCTGCAGTGCTACTGCCTAACCGGTCAGCCCCCAGCCTGTAGCAGGGCATAAGATTGTTCCATCCTAAGTGTAGGACTGTGTACTTGTCTTTACTGAACCTCATGAAATTTTATTTTGGTCCAATCCTCCAATTTGTCTAGGTCTCTCTGAATTCTAGCCCTAACCTTCAGCATATCTACTACTCCCCCAAGCTTGATGTCATCTGAAGACTTTCTGAGGGTGAACTCTATGTCATTTTCCAGGCTGTTGATGAAGATATTGAACAAAACTAGACCCAAGACTGTCACTCTGCTTGATATTGGCTGCCAACTAGACATTGAGCCATTGATTACTACTGTGTGAGCCCAATGATCCAGCCAGTTTTTTATCCACCTTATGATCCATTCATTCAGCCCATACTTCCTTAGCTTGCCTGTGAGAATGTTGCAGGAGACCTATCAAAAGCATTGCTAAAATCAACACAAAATCTTTTATTAGGTCAACTACTCAGTTGGTTTAATAAAATATAAATCACATCTACCCAAAGAACCTTGCCTTGCTAAAAATCAAGGTATACCTCATCCACTGGTCTCCCCACACCCACAGAGCAGTCATCTCATCGTAGAAGGCAATCAGGTTGGTCAGGCAAGACTTGCCCTTGGTGAATCCATGCTGACTGTTTCCAATCACCTTACTCTCCTCCAAATGCTTAGAAATCGATTCCTTTAAGATCTGCTCCATGATTTTTCCAGGGATTGAGTTGAGGATGACTGCTCTGTAGTTCCCTGTATCCTCCTTTTTCCTTTTCTTACACATGAGCACCACACTTGTCCTTTTCCAGTCATCTGGGACCTCTCCCAAGTGCCAAGAGTTTTCAGAGATAATGGCCAGTGGCTCTGTAATCACATCAGCCAACTCTCTTGGGTGCATCTTGTCCAACCCCAGGGACTTGTATATGTCCAGTCTCTAACGTATTCTTCAACAACCTAATCACCCAACTCCAGTTCAAGAGCTAAATGAAAATTCTGAAACTCACAGTAAAAACACAAGAGCTGCAGGCACTACCTACACAGCAGACAATCCACATGCAGTAGTCCTCTTGCCCTGCTACACACATAGGCAAAAACTTTGAAGAGAATGTGTCTGGGAGGATCACATTTCCATAGAAAATGGGCTCAAAGAAACAGAAAGAACAAGAGTATGGATCAGCATTGGGTTTGGAGGTTAGAAAAGCAGAATTTATAACCTTATTTTCAAGATCATAAAATGCAGATTTGGGTATATAATTAGCCAAGTACTGTAACATCTGTGGTTACATTCCTAGGGAGTCCCACTTTTCAATATGATGCCCACTAAAGCTGCAGAACTTCTTGGTGATAGTGGACACAGAACATGTTCCCTCCCCACATCCACTCAAAATATATAGTTTTTGATACACACTATAATAATTCTAGGCCAGATCAACAGTGATCACCTCACTGCTTCCACTTAGCCATTGCAGTGCTTAAAAAACTAGGTTTCTGGCCTAACCACTATGTCAAAAGTTAAACATTTTCCAGTTTTCATGTCAGCCCTCCTCTTGAAACTGATCAACTGAAGCTTGTATTTAACATCCATATTCACCCCATGTGAGCAAAGGTTAAGGCTAGAATCTGGTGGCCAGAAGTCAGAGAGACACCAGGTTCAAATCATATCTGGGTAAAGAGGCTTAGAACCTAGGTCTCCTGGGTGAATGGCTTTACCACTATGCTACTGGGCTGAAACAACTGAGGGCATTTCTCCTTCTCCTTACCAGACCAGAATTTCAAGACATATGCTTATGTACAGACATACAGTGGTGACACATAGGAGGTGCACATGCACCCCCTGAGAGTGCTTGGGCACACCTGGCAGCCAGCATTCCCCATTTAGGTAATGGGCATAGAGGCAGGCAGGAGTGCTGGTGCCCCCCTGAGAGCTCTGGCTGGGAAGTGGTAGTGCTAGGAGAAGCACCTCTGGCACTTCCAGGCATGAGTGACTGGTGCCTCCTGAATCTGGGGGGACACCCACAGAAGCCACTGATGGTTGCAGTTCTGTCAGGGGGGGCACCAGCCTTACCAACAGCATCAGCTTTGGCCATCAAGGGGCACCAGCTCTGTCAGGGGGGCATGTGCACCTCTGTGCACCCTCTACCAATCGCCTGTGCTTTCAGTTGCATCCCTGGCACTTCCAGGTGTGCTGCTGGCACTTCTGGCTCAGCGTGATCGGCTGCAGGGGAACCCGTCTCTCCCTGGCCATTGACTGGCCACTGGGGGGGACAAGTGCCCCCCCGACTCAGCAGGCACCAGTCACCCATGAGTATATATGTCATGTATCTGCCCCACCAGAGCACAAGCTACTGTGCATACTCAGTAATTTGTGTTTACACTGCACACAGAATAGGATCACTAATTATGAAAGTGCTACTGTCAGTTACCCAGCCAGTGAAATAAGATTCTGCCCAGAATGCTCAAGTAACTTGTTCTCCCAAAACTATAGAAAAGTCACAGTAAACCCAAAGTATCCTAACTCCCAGTTGCTTTGCAACAGACTATTAGATTAAAATTTATGTATATAGCATAAAGGAAATAATAAATAAACCAAATACCATAGCAATATTGTGCATATTCTTGTAATATATGTTAGCTGTCAGCGTATGTGGCCTTATATAAAATTGTATGTGTATGAAAATATTTCTCAGTACAAGCTGTTCAAATGCAATTTTTTTTCTTTGACAGAAGAATTTTTAGATTAGACTATAATGAGGGAGAATAAGCTATACATGTTCTAAAAAGTGACTTATCTCCTGTTTCTGGAACACCCTGTGGAGGACCAGGAATGTACGTATGAACAGACAAACAAACCCCTCATTAAAGGACTGCATCAAAATGGAACTGAGTGGCTGTGTCTAGATAAGACACTAACTACAC
Source organism: Crocodylus siamensis (assembly GCF_052110815.1). NCBI lineage: Eukaryota > Metazoa > Chordata > Crocodylia > Crocodylidae > Crocodylus > Crocodylus siamensis. Next base: position 261,457,175 of record NC_143396.1, read on the forward strand.
AGTAGCCTGATACTACTATGCAGTCATGTGATGTGGCAAAAACCATGATGTGATGCTAGTGTACAGTACTATTAAGCTACTATGCAGTAGCATGACAAAAAAGGCATTTGTCAGTACTACTGTGCAGTAACTCAGATTACTGTGCAGTCATTTAGTATTTGTTTAAACAAGTACTAAATGACTGCACAGTAACAACCTCTCAGTCGGCATCTCATGTAGATGCAGCCAGTGAGATGCAGGGGTACTACAGAAAGATGGCTGAAGATGTCAGAGAGGAGACAGTGGAGATCATGTGGAAGTAAAGGACTGACACAGATCGGTCAGAGGCAGGACCACCACCAGAGAGAATGACTATGATGACAACCGAGACAATGACAGAAACAATGGCAACTATTATGAATGAAAGGCCAGGGAAACAGGCAGGGAATTGGCAGAAGGTGGAGAGAAGAGGAGGTCAGGGAGAAGGGGAAGGGAAGAGGAGCACTGAGGCAGTTCTTTTCCCCATTGTGACAATTAAAGGTGATAGTGAAGAGCATACAGGAGTGCTGGTGCACAGTGCAATTGTTCTAAAAGGAATGAGAGTAATGTAAGTGTAAAGGCATGGCTCAGATGGTTGCGTAAACCATGTCAATTATGAGACTGATTGGAAGAAGTATATATATATTTAAAAAAAACTCACAAAAGTGACTGTAATACCTGCTAAGTGAAATGTATTCTTCTGTAATACTTCCCCCAAAGACGATGAGAATTGGTAGCCACTAGTTTCTGGAAAACACAATAGACTTGTAAAGATTCCTGATTCTTTTCTTTAATTTCCTCTATTCTGTATTTTTATATCATCTCTTTTGAGAATTTCAGACAATATTTTATGCAGTGTTATGAGTAAAAGGGTGCCAAGTCAAAATCCTTGGTGCTCTCCCCACAAGTCCCCAAAGGATTTGTGTGTGTGTTTGCACAAAAGGAAAAGTTGCTTATGTATTCATGTTTATGCATGAGAAGAATATTGACACATTATTAATGCTGGTGACATTTAGTTTTGACACTGCCGGGCTGAGAAGCCTACACAAAGACCAATGGATTTGGAAAGAGGTCTGTGGCAGGATTTCTAGAGAATTATGGTGTGTGGGGTTGCATAACAAAGAAAAAGAATGAGAGGCCTCTTAGTCGTATCCTAAAAGTTTTGGCAAGCTGAATCACTACTGCTTTTTCTTCCCACACTGCATAATCCCCAAATTAACTAATGGTTGCAATTTAAAACTGGAGCTATTAGTTTTCAAAAATATTTGAATAAAGGTCATTCCTCTTCCAGGTTTAGAAAATGACAGACAATTTGATTGCCCCATAAAAGATCAATGGTTAGTATGGGAATCTAATTAGAACCTTGTTAGTTTTAACTTGCACTTTAAATAGAAAAGTATGTGGAATGGTAAAAACAGGCAGTGTGAAGCATTTAAACAGTTCATAAAATCAGTTAGCATTAGCTGTTGTTTATTATTGCTGTGACATGGCAGTCAAAACTTACATGATCTAGGGCAGTGCATCTCAACACATGGGTCGTGACCCAAAAGTCGGTTGCAAGAATATATAAAAGCGTTGTGAACAAATTTTAAAAATTGACTCTTTTTTAAAGGAAAAAATGTGGGAAGCTGTGGCTCTTTCCTTACAGGCTGGCAGAATTACAGGCTTCAGGCCCCCCCTGCCCTATGCATACCGCACCCTGACCCACACACAGGGGAAGGTGGCTGTGGGTCAGAAGTGAGGAGAACTGAGTTAGGACTGGCCATTGATGTTAACAAATGGGTCCTGGTACAAAACAGGTTGAGAACCACTGATCTAGGGCATAACCTCTTATCTCTTGACTGTTGATTCCCAACTTGCAGGCCATCAGTTGAGAATGTAGAACAAAAATAATATAGATGTCTTGGCCTTTAAATACTCCTGGATTGTCAACTGGCTATCAATGATAAACTGATGGGCAGGAAGGCACTCCTACCCAAATCAAGTACTATCTGATTATCTTTGAGTTCATGCTCCTTTTGTGGAGTGACAGGGGGCCATCCCAAGGCTGGTCTCACAGTCGGCCTGCCCACCCATCTAGGGCAGCGTGCCCTCTCTCACAGATGGCATCTAAAATACTAGGCTGCACTGGCCCAAACTATTTACTACCCTGGCTCCCTTACTGAGCCATAATACTCAGCCTGTGGCCCAACTGCAGCCTGAGGCATCTGCAGACTTACCTTGGCCATTCTTCCCCCTCCATGGGACTTCAGCTTATGCCTTCATACTAGGGCCTCCCACTTATGCCCTCTCACTAGGGCCTCCTACTTAAGTTACCACTCTTGTGGAGCAAGCCAGTGTGTAGCCCTTCAGGCCGCCCCTGCAACACTACTTTGCACAACTCTGGTGCAGCCTTTCAGGCCTGCCTCAGCAGACCCTACCTTGCACCCTTCATGTGCAGCCCTTCATGCCACCACTACACACCCTACTCTGTGAGGGCCTCTACATATACTTTTGCCCCCTCTCACTGGAGCAACCCTTCTGCCTCTTACTGGGGCCACCGGGGTCTTACACCCCCCTAGGGCTCAGGTGCCTCTGCCTAGGCATGACTGGACCCCGTATCTGTCCCTACATCTGGTTGTAGGGGCTGGGGCTATAAGGCATCACTTACTCACCTTTCTCTAGGGAGACAACTGGTGTGGCATTTCCTGAGGACAACCCTGCCATGGGCAGACCCACACCATCCTATTCTAGCAGGGTGTAGTTTTACATCATGCCCCAGAAGCAGGAGACTCCTGCTATCGCCATAGCTCCTGTCTTTACCTCCAAGATATTGTAAGCAGCAGCTCCAGACAGGGGGATGTTCTCCCTACAGCTACAGCCAGCAAACTGCTGGCTCCCCTGCTCAGGCCTGCTCTTACAGCTTGCAGCTGAGCCCTCTTCCCTAATCAAGCAGTCCCCCGTTGGCCATGTGATTCCTGATTGGGGAGTGCACTAATCTGCAGGCTGTTCTGCTGCTAGCTCTAAGCTCTTAAAGTGGTAGCCAGTGAAGGTGTTCTGCCACCTGGGGTAAGCAGTATATTTGGTATTTCAACTAAAATTATGTTAAACAGAAAAACTTCTATCATAAAGACTGGACAAATGTATACGTGCTTTGCTTTACCTTGTATCATGGAATCAAAACCATGTAGCTGTGTGATGCAGGTACCAGGTGATTTTTTATTATTAACTCAAATGGTTGGAGGTTGTTGTCTAGGCACATAGTAATCTTGATTGCATCAAAACTGATGTCATGGTATTGTGAGTAGCTCCATGTAGCCTGTCACTTAGAAGCACAATCAAATATTTCTTAGAATGAATTTTTTATAGCATACAGCTTTCCTCTCTGTTGCCTATTGTCCTAAGTTGGACTGTGAGATCTTCTGAGAAGGCCTATATGCTTTTCTAGACCCTACAACGAAACCCATTTATAAGCTGAGATTCAAAGCATTTATGTAGCACGAATAAGGTTCAGTTGTGCCTTTGTAACAAACCTTGTGCAGTGACATAACTGGACTATTCCAGTATCTGATTGTTCTACTTTGGGTAACAATACAAAAAGACTCCAGGTCTGTAACACTAAATTGGATGCTTGTTAAAATAACTGTTTACAAAGGTGCCACAACTGTGGTAGGTGTTCTTGCCATGTGCACACAGATGGACTTCTTGCTGCCTTCTCCAAACTTTTTCCCCTCCTGCAACCTAATGCTCCTGCCTTGAAGTTCCTTACTGGTTGCTACATAAACTAGGAAACTGAATGCTTCTTGGAGATACAATCTAGTACTCCCCAACTTCCTCTTGCTTTGAGAGAAAGTATCCTCTGCCAGCACTGTATTTCATGCAGTTTATTTCCCCTGGAGGACTACTGTAGATTGGTATAATAGTGAGTCAGTGTATGTGTGTTATGCTTGGTAAATCTTTTCTTCCTAGTCCTTATCTACTTGTATAAGAGAGTCTCTAGCCCTACAGAGGCTGCTCTCCCCTCTCTTGTGGTACATGTTGGCTTGGTAGCTGGCACAGCAAAGTACAAGTACAACTTGCACTCCCATACTCCCCTGTGCAGATGCACTAGGTAGGCCACAGTTTGGTCCACAGTAAACAATAATATCAATAATTCACAGTGGTCTAGTGAAAAACTTCAGAACGTAAGTAACAAAGTCAATTACATTTTTAACGAGCCAGGTTAGCTTGGGCACCATAAGGGACAGCACAAAAGGAAACAGCATAGTTTGCTAAATTTCAGAGACTAAACTGGCAAGGAAAAAAACCACCTATGAGACTGCTACCAGCAAAGCAAAGTATGTGTATAAACCCCCACAAAAAATTATATACAAGAATACAGTAGTGTCCTCTTTAAAATACTTTAAAGCAAGTTTAATTAAGAATAACATATTTGTTAATACAATAAAAATTGACAAAAGAGAGGCTTTTATAACTGCAATTTTCTCTTCCCTCTCAGAAGAGCAACAGGATTACTTGTACTCCTACATTTCCCAGCACAGAATGATAGTACTTCACAGTCATCTGCATACAAGGATTGCAGTTTCTTCTTGTATGGAATCACTTCACTGTTTATATATGACAAGAACATTTTTTATATCTAGTTAGGCACCACCATACAGTTCTTTGAAAGACATTTCTGTTCTGTTCTTAAGTTTCCATTGTTCTAGGTTGTTGTCAAGATCGGGTACAGTACAGGATACAGTACACTTTGATTCCCCTATCCAAAAACCAGGTACCCCTTTATAGCTGTGTCAACAGGTTCAGCCTTTTAAATTAATCTAAAACAAGACTCCAAGTCATACCTTAGCAAAAATCCTTAAACATTCTGTATCCATGCTTATAATATGGGATGGATTTTCTGGGTAAAATCTCTTCTTTGGCTTTGGTTGTGCCACAACTCTGGTGGCAGAAATGTCTTCAAATGCTCAGTGAAACAGATGAGGGCAAGCAACAAATAGCAATCAGCTGTGTGTCAGGGGGGGAGAGAGTGTGTGCCAGCACAAAAACCAAAGCTAAAAGGAACCACAGTTGGCAAACAGAAGCATATAAAAGGAACTGCACAGGTAATATGGATACTGAGAAGATGCCCATCAACAGTTGCTAAGAAGGTATATACCTTAAAAAGTGAATACATGACTCAGGATATAGCCTTAATGTAGGTTACATGACCATGAAGGAGATCCAAATGTATAATTGTAATGGTCCCTTTCTGGCTCAGATTCTAAAGATGTGTTGATATGCCTTAGTACTTGTAGGTATTCTTGAAGTTATATCTGTTTTAGGCCTGTCATTGGAAAGCAACATTGTGACAGGGGGCAGCTCTCAGAGCTGGGTCTTGTGCTGACCCTCCCACCTATCTCTGTGGAGCAGTCCACCCCATCTTGTCTGCCATGACTTTGCTGTTCTCAAAAACTGGTGGTAAAATGCAGGAGAATGCCCATTGCATGCCCCCATGCCAGGGGACGCTATTGTGGCTCTGATCGCCCATGCCTCACAGGTGGCATCACAGTTCTTAGTATCTGTGGCCCCACACTGGGCCCCATGATCCTCTAGTCTGGATCATAACTGGATCCCTCCCATCAGGCAGCCTACTTCACCCTCATTCTGGACTACCTAGCTCCCTGTACTCCTCCTCCTCTTGGGTGTGGCCCACCTGGGACCCTGGGCCACACAGGCCCTGGCCTCACTTCCACAGCCAGTCAGAACCCCAGGCCCTCATCTCTGGGCACCTCTTGTGGTGGGCCCCTGTCCCTTTGGATCCTTCTGGTCCTGGCCCCAGCATTGATCAGTTAAGGGTTCCTCAAGTCAGGCTTCTTGTCACATGGGTCTGCCTTCTCAGCCCTACTATGGGGTTACCCTCCCAGTTCTCAGAGCTGGGGTTAGGGCACCCCAACCCCCCTTTCACTGGGGTGATAACTGACCTGGCATTTCCTGGGGGGCTCTCACGCCACTAGGAGCCCCACCAGGCCACCTATCCCAGGCAAGGTGCAGGTTTAGGTCTTGCCCAGGACCAAGAGCCTCCTAGCCATCCCCATTAGCTCTTGCCATTACCTCATAATGTTGCTCCTGCTGTAGCTCAGCTAGACAATGCTTCTACCTCCACTGGCAGCAGCAGACTGCAGCCTTTATATACTAGGTTCTCAAAATGGCTGCCACCATTAGGCACCTGCTGGATTCCTGACCCAGTCCTTAAAGTGGCAGGCACCAACAGTGCCCTGCCACACATATGGACATGCACGCTTGAGTACGTTTGTCTTAAATAATCCAAGGACAATATGGTACACTCATTGAGTAAATCTGATTCCATTCACCAGAAGGCTATAATCCTAGTGAATGCCAGTTAATTATAAGGGATACTCTAAAGATGACACTATTGACAGACTGTAGCTACTTCACAATTATAATCACATTCTTTTGGCTGGAGCGGTGTGAGAAAGAATTAAAATATGGGAACTATCATGAAGCCTCTTAAATACACCTACACCACTCCATTCTTTTGTAACTATACTGAACCACTGTTATCATGTATTAATTCATGCAAATGCTGATGTTATACGGTCCTAATCAGCTGGAAATCATACACTGTGAGAATGTCTATAGAAGATGCTAACTGCGCAGTAGCCTAATAATACTGTGTAGTAGTGCGTCACAGCAGAAATTGTGCTAATATGCTACTGCGAAGGATTATTAGACTATTGCACAGTATTGTCACTAAAAAGGCATGTGCTGGGTGCTACTGCACAATAGGCGCATCTACACATTGCCCTATGTCATTGTAGCGACACGCTACAGTACCATACAGCTCGCTCCAGCAATGTAGTGATCACGTGTGTGCAGACATGATTGGCACCTACTTTGCTGTAGCAGTGTGCTCCTCCCCCCATTTCAGTGCATTGCTATGGCAAAGTAGCAACAAAATCTAACTATGTACCATATGCATGACTCAGGACAGGCAGTTACTGCACCATGCTTTAGTATTTTTTATACAAGTACTAAACAATGCACTGTAGCTATGGCACATTAATGAACATGTAGACACACCCTCTATCAGACTCTGGCTTTCAGTCATTATTGAATATTACACAATATCCTGGTAGTTAATGCATTCATTTAGAGACATCAGTTCAAATACTTGTTCCAAAGTGAACAAAGTGTGGGCTGGAAAACAAATCACCCCTTTCCATGTGCATTGCAGTATTAGGTTAAATGGGGTAAATTCCATCTTTCTCACACTATCACACTCTCTTGCAACATGCAAGTCCTTTTGTGGACCTTGTTTTCTGGGAGTAATTTTTCACTGTTGATATTAAAGCAGAGTTAATTAGATACCTGCTTCATTGCTTGCTAAGGAATGGTTTGTCAATTTGAGCTGGTTTGTTTGGTAGAGTATGCGCTACTCTAGATGTATGTTTGTGTATATTTGCTTATGATCACAAGAACGAAGAGGAAAAGAGCGAGAACATGTCTATAGAAGAAAGAATTGAAAGCACACTGCATTCTCAGATGCAATGTCCATATGCACATGTTCCAAAAGAGGGTGCACCATAGTACTATATACACATTTTCTCTCACAGTCACTTCATTGTCATATCATGTATCAGACTAATTCCTAAGCAACCAGACCATAGACAAAGCTGTCCTAAAAATAATTATATCAACTTCTTCAATGTTACGGGGGGAAATAGAGGTGGATGAGTATCCAGGTTATGAAACTTTTTTTCAGCCTCAGTTATAATGAATACACTAAGGGCTGTTTTCTCATGAGGGTCTTAATGTATTCCCTGTCATGATCTCAAGGAGAAGAATTTCATATTTCTTTTCCATCTGGACTAGACAATGCTTTGTGATCCCTGGGCTCACTGAAGGCCACTAGTAATAAAGCTAGAATCTCTGAAGGTACAATAAGGTGCTCTCCTCCTTGGTTTCCGTTTATTGATATGGTGCTTCCTAGAAAATAAAGGACCTTGTCTATACAACTGATACTTGATGCCAGGGAATCTGGTGTACAGACCTCAGCTTCTTTCCAGTCTCTTTTCTCAGGGGTACTGATATGTCTGGCATTTTTTTACTCCCTCTGCCTTACAGCCAGGAGCAGGCACTTCCTTTTTTTAAGCTGGAGGAATGGTGGAGAATGAGAGAAAAGCTGAACACAACTCTTTCATTGCACACTTCCAGCTCTTTCAGCAGCTGCTAAATCCACAATTAAAATAACCTATTACTGTAAAATTCATTAAATATAATAAATCTTTAGAAAGCTCTCCCAGGAAGTTGTGACTTTAAAACAAAGCTACAGGGATTTTCTTATTCAGTACATTCATACACTTGCTTTCATATTTTTTATCAAAAAACAGTTTGACAGGAAGTTATCGAATTTGTTTTAAAGTCTATTTTTAGATGCGGTGGGGAAGGGGAAACTTCAAATAGGATTGACCAATTTTACATATCTGTCACATGTACCTGCAGTGCAAACTTAATCCTTCCCTGCCCCACCCTCCAACACATATAAACTTTCTTGATTCTGATCTCGGTTACATTAGTGTGAACTCAGAATACTCTTAAACAATGGAGTTAAAGTGGCATAAAACTTTCTAGTGATATTAATTTAATTTTCAGGAAAACAAAGGTTGCTTTAAAAGTCCTAAAAATGTTCTTTTCTTCGGAAATCTTAAAGTGCATCTACAGATAGCTGCCCCCCCTAGAAAGACATTAACTCAAATGAAAGAATTGTTGTATAAATATTTAGGAGATGGCTTAAATGACTGCATGCAGGCATAGAGAAGCAAAAACGTGAGAGTGTCCTTTATTCAGAACTCTCAGAGCAAGTGAGAAAGTCCCCAACTGAATTGTTAGGTCAGAGGCGAGGGAAAAATGATAGCCCTTCACAGTGAATCCTTGATTTTGGAGAAGAGTTTTCCTCTCTTTAGGAGCTCACCTGTTTTAAAGAAAAGGAGTTTCTTTCTCACTTGGAGACCTGGCTCTGGGATGTGGTAGGGCTACTTCCCAATCTGTGTCACCCATATGAAGATAAGAAATTGTGGTGAGCTAGGGCAGAAAGACCTACAGAACCGCTACAAACTGGGCCCCTCTTTATCCCTGGCCTTCTGTTTGGGCTGCAGACCAGAGAAAAGAAGCTGTGTTAAGCAGTAACAGCTTATAGTGGGAGCCCCTCTTACCTGGTCTCCAGATCAGATATGTTTATTTGAAAGGAAGGAACTACCAGTGGATCCAAAGTGATGAGTGAATCCCCTTATTTCACTAGTGATGTGCTATTCCATGGAGGCGCTCAGTACTGACGAGGACAGTTCTGCTATGCAAGAAGAAACAGTCAGGACTTTCGGAGTCAAGCCAGGAGGGGCACTGACTTCTGTCTCAGTTATGGGCTCACACATTTACATCATTCCATATATTTTAAAAAATCCCTAACTCGGGTCCCTAGATGTGACTCTATCAATCTTAGTACTTAAACCATCTCTTCTTACAGGTGGAAGGGAGAAGTTATTTCTGGAACTGCTCTTTCTGGCCTATTCAAATATTTTACTGTACTAGCCATTCCTTTGCCCCAAAGTGATTTTCCAGATTTGCTGGCTGTCTTTTGTGCTGTCCTAATACTCTTAATCTTGGCAAGGCCTTCCCTGCTGGCTCCTTATGTTTCTAATCCTCCTAAATGTAGATGTGTTTTTTCCATGTACAAAGGATTTTGCACCTCCAGAAATATATGGTATTTAGAAGAATGCATTCTCACATCCTCAATTTTTAAACTAACACTAAATTTGATATCCCAGGCTGGTAGGAACTAAACTGAAATATCGTTTTTGCCTATTGGTAAAACTGTCTAAAAACATTGCAGATGGCTCATTTAATACCTAAAAAGCTTGTACAAAATCAAATCATAATTCCATGAAAAAAAGCAAAAAAATAGATACAAATTAAGTACAGTTACCATGAACTATAGCAAAATAGCAGCTGGAACAAAATATTTTGGGTGAAAGCATTGTGGAATTTGTTTTTTTTAAGAAAAACTTTTTCACCTTTTAAAAATGTGCTGTTTCACTGCTTAGTTTTGACTTTCAGGAGAGATTTTGTTTGGCTTGTTAGAGTAACATAGTTTTGATTATGATAGCCAGAAAGACACCATGCATACATGGGGAATTTATCAAAATAACTCCAACAGTATGATTTCAGTTAGACATAGCCAGGGCCTAGATAGATGAGAGAACTGGAAACGGAACAACTGCAGTCAGGATATAAAGCCATTCACTTTTTAGTCAGTAGTTCAAACTTGGCTCAAGTCGTGTTTAGCAGTTAAAATTTCAGTACTATCTGATCTGCTCTGCTCAATGGTCTGTATGTAATGTGTTACTGATTGCAATCCAGTTCCCTGTGGAACTGTATCCAAGTCACAACACACATCATTATAATTGACACTCAGTGTCACTCTTATTGGCAGACTCAGAAGAAAGGTCAAGGACTGAATGGAGCATGGAAACTAATTTCCATTCTTACCTCAATAGGTGGCTCCTGTAGAGGGTACAGTGGAAGAGCACATGAGAAAACCTGTCTTACTAGCTTCTGGAGGAAGATTAGCAGGGCTATCTATACAGAAGTAGCTTGAGAGAAAAAAATGCCTCTCCTACTACAATTCTCCAAAAGCTACAGTAAAATAATTTGATCTTAGAATGGTACTAGCTGCAATTAATGGTGTACTTCCTCAAACCAATACACATTCTTAGAACTCCATGAAACACTTTGTTGCAAAGGCTTTTTCCTGAAATATTTAGTCTTTTTATGCAATTTATCCAAGAACTGCATTTTCACTAATTTATTTAAAATTCATACAGTATTGCTAAACCAAAATATTTTAAAAAATCATGAATCTTAACAATCAAACTCATAGTTGTCTTAAAAACTATGTATTTATATAAACGTATATATAAAATTGTATGTATGTATAAACGCATAATATATAAAGTTGTATGTGTGTATGATAAAGTTGTTTTTATATGGGGGTTGCCTTTTGATTTTATGAATTTGAACTACTTCATAAACACAAGGACTAGCAATTATTTGTTTTCTTTTTTCTTTTTCACGAAAAAACAAGATTTTCATGTATTTTCATTACTTGAAAAGCAATTGTTTAAGGAATCATCATGAGAGCAGACAGAAGTTCAGCTCCCAGTTGTAACTCAGAATGATTTTTGCAAAGTGTTCTGATTTACAATGTTACCCCAAACCAAACAGAAGTTTCACTCTTGCTTCCAGGGGGGAGGGAAATCTAGCTAGGGCTAGGTGTCTGCAGCCAGGTTCCCATAGCAATGGCCAGGGCTCTCTGTTTTCAGAATAGGAAGGGAGAAAGGCAGCAAAGGGAGCTTGTTTTGGGGGCTCCCCAGCTGCTGCCAAAGGGTGGGTGAATTGGAGCCCCCCAACTCGGGCCGGGGGGTGGCTCCAATACACCTGTCCCACCAGACACGGCTGGTTAACTCAGACTGGTGGGGTGGTGGAGCATCCCACAGGAGCTGGGGAGGGGGGTTGCAGCTGGCCAGGAGTGGGGTGGCATTTGCAGCTGACTGGGAATGGTGAGGGGAGGAGGGAGTTGCAGCTGGCTGGACACTCCAGCCAGTAGCACGGAGGCTGCAAACCCCACCTCCCTCCCTCCTGCCAGCTGCTAACTTCCCCTCCCCCCACTCCCCTGAACTCCCATGGGATGTTCCACTGCCCTATTTGTCTGAATTCACCAGCCATGCCTGTGTCCCACCCTCCGGGGAGGTGTGGTTAAAACCCCACAAACTGAAATCCCTCTGCTCCCTTTCCTTCCTAACACTCTGAAAACAGTGAAAACCTAGGAGCTCAGCAGACAAAAGTTGCTACATTTTGAAACATCCTTATCTGATACCTCATGCAATGAAGGGTTAAATTGCACACTGCTTACAGACATTAAAAAGAGCTATTAAAAACACTCTTTTGGCATATTTCATGTTTGCAAACTGGTTTCTATCATAGAATCATAGAATCAATGAGTCGGAAGGGACCTAGACAGATCATCTAGTCCAGCCCCCTGCCATGGGCAGGAAGAAGCACTGGGGATGGCAGGGGTCATAAGACCCCAGCCAGGTGCCTATCCATTGGCAACTCATATTCATCCTGGAGTCAGTCCTGTCTCCAAGATCCCTCTCTCCCCCCTGTGCTGCCGAGAGGGTCAGCCCCTAACCTATAAACATAATGCTGGTTCCCTTTCCCCAGGTGCAGCACCCTGCACTTGTCCTTGTTGAACCGCATCCTGTTCAGATCCGCCCACTTCTCTAATCTATCCAGGTCTGCCTGGATGCGGTCCCTGCCTACCGATGTATTCACTTTACCCCACAGCTTGGTGTCATCAGCGAACTTGAACAGAGTTCTCTCTACACCCTCATCCAGGTCACTAATGAAGATGTTGAACAGCACCGGCCCAAGGACCGAGCCCTGGGGGACTCTGCTGCCTACACCCTCCAGGTCGACATCAACCTGTCCACCACCACCCTCTGGGTGTGCCCCTGGAGCCAGTTTGTGACCCATTGGCCCTTTTCCACCACCAAGAGTCCTCGAACAGCTGTGCCAATGGCTCCACAATGACACCAGCCAATTCCCTCAGCACCCGCAGATGAAGGTCATCTGGGCCTGCTGACTTGGACACATCTTAGCCTTCCAGGTAGTCCTTAACTAGGTCTGAATTAACAGTCAGGGGACTTGCATCCTTCCCAGGCCTCTCTATGCTATCACCCAAGAGCACCCCATTGTCAGCAGACAGGAACATGGAGGCAAAGAACTTGTTGATGAGTTCTGCCTTCTCTCACGTGTCCATCACCAACTGCCCTGCCTCGTAGGGGTCCAATGTTACCCTGAGACTTCTTGCTACCTATATATTTGAAAAAGGACTTTTTGTTATCCTTAATCCCAGAAACTAATCTAAGCTCCAGTGCTGCTTTAGCCTTCCTCACCAAATCCCTACAAGCTTGGGTCAGGGAGGTGTGCTCCTCTTTTGTCCCTGCCCCCTGCTTCCACTACCAGTACACAATTTTCTTTGCCCTCAGGCCAGCCTGGATATCCACGCTCAGCCATGAAGGTTTCTTGGACCCTTTTCCCACCTTTCTGCACAGAGAAATTGCGTCCTTCTGTGCCCCAAGGATAGCCTCCTTGAGGAAGGATCACCTTTCCTGGACCCCCATACTAGCTACCCCCTGAGCTCTGAGTGCCTCCCAGACTGCTGCTCTGAGCACATTGAAGTTGGCTTTCCTAAAGTCAAGCATTTGCACTGTGCTAGTTACCATCCCCACCTTTCTCTGAATAGCAAACTGGATCATTTCATGATCACTGTCCCCTAGCCTCCCTTGTACTAGCACCTCCCCCACCAGGTCATCCCCAGAGGCTAACACCAGATCCAGTATGGCATTTTCCCTAGTGGGGACGAGTACCTCCTGCACGAGGTGTAGGTCCTGTACACATGTCAGGAACCTTCATGAGTGGCTAGACCTGGCCGACTGCTCCTCCCAGTTGATGTCAGGGTAATTCATATCACCCATGACCACAACATCGTTTGCATGCACGGCCTCCCCAAGCTGCTTGGAGAATTCCAGATTCAGCTCTTCCTCCTGATGTGGTGGCCTGTAGTAAACCCGTACCACTGGATCCCTTTCCCTCCGCCCTTCTTGAAGTTTGAACTGAGTTAAGCCTTCCTCTGGTCCCATTTGGAAGGTAGAACTGGTATGCTGTTCCCTAACATAAAGCGCAACCCCCCCCCCACCCTTTTTCCACTTCCTATCTCTTCTAAACAACCTATAGCCCTCTATGTCTATTGCCCAGTCAAAAGTTTCATCCCACCGTGTCTCCACTAGGCCAACCAGGTCGATTTTACTACTTGAAAGCAGGAGAGTAAGCTCCTCCTGCTTGTTCCCCATGCTTCTTGCATTAGTAAAGAGACACCTTAATCCCCCTATGTGTATTCACACTTCAATCCTTGTGGCCGGCCATCTAAATTTTAAAAAACCAACTATTGTTTTTGTTCATTTACAAAATGAAAGGACCAAAAAAAGTCTTCCTATAATTTATCCATGAGTTGAATGAATTTTGGGGAAAAGATTAATAGGAACTTCATTGTCAGGAGTTTTTCCCATGCAAACAGTTTCATGGAAACCCTGATATTTTTTACTTTCTATAGACTTACAGTAAATAAAAATCACTTTTGTATCTATATTCTTAAATAAGGGTTACATTAAGAGTCTGCTCTCAGTTCACAGAAGTAACCACAATAGAGCTATATTACTTCTACTTCAGGTCACACTTGGCCTAGAAAAGGTACTACATGCCTCAGTACAATGCTGCCCTGTGAATGGCACTGATGTGGTATTGACATGTCCATAGTGACAGAACTTGAATATTCTGTAGCCTTTTTTGAAGTTCCAGGTAATGGAGCAGGATTGTTCTCTGCAGAGCTCCACATGTGATGACTCTTGGCGACAAGCAACAGCTGCCAATTTAAGTTCCTTTGTAATGACAGAATCCAATGTAGTCAAACCTTTTACACTTTTCTGGTAGGCCTTTTATTTAGGTTAGCATTCATGATCCACTTTGTTTAATGATGCCAATAAAGGGAACGGTACAATCATTGACATTTGTTCTTTGTCCATATTCATAAAGAGATCATTTCATAAGCCTTCTGAAGCTGTCTGTGTGCCATGGCCCAGTATGATGCCTAATTGTGAGGGTTCCAATGTTTTAGCAGAAATAAAGATGCTGTTTTTTTTTAAATTTCAGTGTATTTGCTGAGGAAGGGATGATTGAAAAGTAATGACATTCTTAAGGTTGTTAGGAACTAGTATAGCATCCAAATAATAATGAAAGGTTAATATGGAAGCGAAACGTATTTGGCTAGCAAGTGCTCCGTTGTTGGACATAAATCTTCTGTGAACTGTGTATGGAGTTATGCACACAATTATCCTTATCGTTAGTTGGAATCAATGCCCTTACTTCTTGGCTTTCAGCGTTTACCTGAGAGACTCACAAATTTTCTGCTTCCCAGAATGCACAATTTTTGTTTTCACATAGATAAAAATCAACCTTCCTCTCTATTCCTATCCATTGCAACAGTAACATTAGCTAGGTCAGCTGTTTGATAAAGGTCTCAAGGTTTCTCATGATTAAAACTGTGAGAATTATAGTTTAACCACTCATATATCCCCTCACACAAAAACAGAACTTGCTAGCAAACCATTTGTAATGAAATTAGGAACAAGGGGAAACTTACTATTTTCAGCCCTTTTAAAAGCTTGAACTTCAGGTCATTTTTGTGAAAGGTTTTTCTGAATCGACAACGCTTTTAATCTGAGTTGCAACATGCATGGCTTTTAGCTGTTGTGACTCATGGTTTGATGCAAAATTAGTTTCAGCTGTGTTTGCTTTTGATTTTGTTCAACATAAAAATAAATATAAATGATTTAATGACTATAACAGGATTCACCCAAAAGATGGCTCAGATGCCCCAGGCTGCAGGCTTATCCTGCTCTTCTGGTTTCCTTATGATTTTCTTCCTCTATGCTCACTTGCCATACCTTGATATAACTTAGTCTCTGGGGAGGTTGCCCTAGAGCAGTGATTCCCAAAGGGCGTAAGGGCGCAAAAAGAGGAGCAGGATCTGGCCCCACATGGCAGGATCCAACACATGGGCCAGTGATTGAAGTGTGCTACCAAAAAAAAGGGTGTCCCAGGTATCAAAAGTTTGGGAAACTGCTCTAGAATCTCAGCAGGAGTCTGATGGTGCTATCCTCAGACCAGTCTAAGGCCCTGGCTATTCCCTTCTGCTCTCATTCTTGCTCCCTCATTGGCCCTACTCAGGGCCTCCAGGCTCCCCTATAGCTATACTCACACCTTGCAGTTCTTACTCATCCTCCATTTACCAGGCTTCCTATCCCAATACTAGTTCTGTTCCCTCAAGCTCCTGACCCCTTTCTCTGCTTCCACCCACTCAGACCCCATCTCAGTCTCAGCTCACCCAAGTCCTAATCTCTGCGCTGGCTTTAACCTATTTTCTCTGGCTTAAGCCTCTTTCTCACTAAGCCCCTCCCGGCCCTTGCAGGGCTTAGAAATATGAAGTATAGTTGAAGGCACTCCAGTCCATGGCCCCCAAACCACACTTTATAGCGACTCCCAAGGTACCAGTATCTATAAATGGATTCTTAATGCCATAGCCCCATTGGTTGAAGAGAAATAAGCATTAACAGAGGAAAGGCAGCAAGAAGGCACAGCAGCCCCCCCGGCTCTCCAGAGACCTAGCGGACCTACTGTGGCTAAAAAGGAAAGCCTACAAAGGATGGAGGACGGGATTCACCTCCAAGGAGGATTACTCCGCACTGGTCCGGTCCTGCAGGGAGCAAACCAGGAAAGCCAAGGCTGCAACTGAACTCCAACTAGCTTCAGGCATCAAGGACAACAAAAAGTCCTTTTTCAGATATGTGGGGAGCCGGAGGAAAAGCAAGGGCAATGTTGGACCCCTGCTAAACCAGATGGGGCAACTGACAACTGACGCCCAGGAAAAAGCCAACCTATTAAATAGGTACTTTGCGTCAGTCTTTCATCAGTCACACGGGATGCCCATGCCTGCTATGGGACAGGGAAATCTGGGTGAGGGGGATCCCCTACCCTCCATAAATGCTGACCTCGTGAAGGAACACCTTGAGAAGCTGGATACCTTCAAGTCAGCTGGCCCTGACAATCTGCACCCCAGGGTACTCAAGGAGCTGGCGAGCGTCATAGCCCAGCCCCTGGCACGGATCTGTGAAAACTCCTGGCGCTCTGGTGTAGTGCCCGAAGACTGGAAGAAGGCCAATGTGGTGCCGATCTTCAAGAAGGGGAGGAGAGTGGATCTGGCTAACTACAGGCCCATTAGCCTGATTTCTATCCTGGGGAAGATCTTAGAAAAGTTTATTAAGGAGGCCATCCTTGAGGGACTGGCCCAGGCTAACATTCTAAGGGATAGCCAGCATGGGTTTGTTGCGGGTAGGTCTTGTTTGACCAATTTCATTTCCTTCTATGACCAGGTGACCTATCACCTGGACAAGGGAGAAGAGATTGATGTCATATATCTTGACTTCAAAAAAGCTTTTGATCTGGTATCCCATGATCACCTCTTGGCCAAACTGCCCAGTTGTGGCTTTGGCTCCACCACGATCTGCTGGCTGGGAAATTGGCTTCGTGGTCGGACCCAGAGGGCTGTGATTGATGGCAGTCACTCATCATGGTGCCCTGTGACCAGTGGGGTCCCTCAAGGCTCTGTCCTGGGACCCATACTGTTCAACATCTTCATTAACGATGTGGACATTGGAGTCAGGAGTGGACTGGCCAAGTTCGCCGATGACACCAAACTTTGGGGCAAAGCATCCACGCCAGAAGATAGGCGGGTGATCCAGGCTGACCTGGACAAGCTCAGCAAATGGACAGACGAGAACCTCATGGTGTTTAACACCGAAAAATGCAAGGTTCTCCACCTTGCGAGGAAAAACCTGCAGCACCCTTATAGGCTCGGCAGTGCTACGTTGGATAGACCTACAGAAGAAAAAGACTTGGGGGTCATCATTGACCACAAGATGAACATGAGCCTGCAATGCGATGCTGCGGCTAGTAAAGCGACCAAAATGCTGGCTTGCATCCATAGATGCTTCTTGAGCAAATCCCGGGACGTCATTCTCCCCTTGTACTCGGCCTTGTTGAGGCCGCAGCTGGAGTACTGCGTCCAGTTTTGGGCTCCACAATTCAAAAAGGATGTGGAGAAGCTTGAGAGAGTCCAGAGGAGAGCCACGCGCATGATCAGAGGTCAGGAAAACAGATCTTACGATGACAGGCTGAGAGCCATGGGACTCTTTAGCCTGGAAAAGTGCAGGCTCAGGGGTGATCTGATGGCCACCTACAAGTTTATCAGGGGTGACCACCAGGATCTGGGGGAACATCTGTTCACCAGAGCGCCCCATGGGATGACGAGGTCGAACAGTCACAAACTCCTGCAAGACCGTTTCAGGCTGGACATAAGGAAGAATTTCTTTACTGTCCGAGCCCCCAAGGTCTGGAACAGTCTGCCAGCGGAGGTGGTTCAAGCGCCTACATTGAACACCTTCAAGAGTAAATTGGATGCTTAACTTGCTGGGATCCTATGACCCCAGCTGACTTCCTGCCCTTTGGGCAGGGGGCTGGACTCGATGATCTCCCGAGGTCCCTTCCAGCCCTAATGTCTATGAAATCTATGAAATCTATGAACCATAAACCTTTAGCCCATCTGGGTACACTCACCAACAGGGAAAGGCTCCCCTCACCCTACTAGCAGCTTTGCTTCTCCATGTAGTACTTAAACTCCTCATGTTCTCCAAGACAGTTTCTCTCCACCCCCCCCTCCCCAAGTCATGGCCAGAGTGATATATTTGCCCTATATTGGTCAACCCCTCCCCTGATGATCAGCTGACCCTTGCCTCTTAGCCCCAGCATAGGGGTTTCCCATTATCCCATCCATAGCCTCATTTAATTTCAGTCTGCTCTGCACAAGATGAATCAACGGTCCTGGGCCAACTGCTCTTCATCAAGCAGTTTCTATACCAGCTTTCAGTCCTTAGCTTACTTCTCGTCTGCATCTGTTATTGTGAAGCCTATCACTTGGCAGCTAGTTCCCCATAGGAGCTACCAGTCCTTTGACTCTAGCTTCTACCTTCCCAGGACTGTTTACTTCTGCATGGCCACATATACAGAAGACACTGACTGGTCAGTAGCCAAGACTAGTGTGCAGTAGCATCATGTGAGAGCAACCATGACACAACACTACTGCACAGCTGTTTATCAACGTGACTGTGCAATCATGACTGCACAGTCAGCGTCCCATGTAGACATGGCCCATGTAGCCTTGTTCCCCTCTCTTGCAGCCTACTCATTGGAGACTTTTTCTCTAGTGGTTTTGGAAGGAGAAACCTTGTCCTTTTTCAAAGACAAAGACAATCTGTTTGACTACTTTCCCCTCTGGGTGACAAAATTCTTGCTTTTAAAGGGGCCTGGTGGGTTTTCTTGCCCTTCAGTCCTTTCTTAGTAACAGGGCTAGGGTTCCCTATTGCAATACCACATGGACTAAGAGGAAATTCTGGATCAGAAAAAAGGAGAGCCTGGGGTCTATTCCTTGTTCTGCCAACTGACCTACTATGTAACCTTGGGCATATTAATTCACTTCTTGGTGCTCCTATTTCCCATCCATTTTTTGTTTGTTTTGTCTATTTATATTAATCTCACTGAACAACAGAGGCTCTTTCACTATATTTGACCAGCATGAGCAAATGGATCCCTAAGCTTTGGTGAGTACTGAAGTTAGTAGAAGAGGGAGGATGATACATGAATGGAGAAAAGGTTTATGCAAACTCCTGCAGAATGACAGTAGCCAGGATAGTACAGAAAATTTACTACGCTTTCACAGACCTCAGCAGTGAATGTATGTAATTTTACTTTGGGGAACTGGAAATCACTTCTCTAAATACTTAGGCACAAATTTCACACCTGCTTAGCTTTTAACGATACCTTCCTTCTGCATATTTAACTTCTGTTTGGCAGTCTATGCTAAGGGGGTCAGATCCATCCTGGTGCAAAGCCAGGAAGGTGAATAGGATCATGTCCCAAATGAATTTGGCCCACCATCTTTGCTGATATTGTGGAACTTTCCCATCTAATATTTCCCTACTATTTTTCTTCCTGTTTCCTTAAAAAATGTCATTTACAGGAAAACTGCTCTCTAAATAAACAAAGTGCAATATTGTTTTGCTAATAAAAGTAACTAGAAATCCTACTTGAATTCATATAAAGACTACATTAAACATTTGGTAAGACATTTGGCATAGTGTAAATGCAGGTGGAGCTGGGCTGTAAAGTCAAAAGGTGAAAAGCATGGAACATGATATACAGTTCTAATGCCAATTATCAGTGACTGAAGATATGTCTGCATGGTAATCTCCAGTGTCATGAACAAATATCAGCTATTCTGGTTATCAGAAACAGACTAGCCACAGCATTGTGGAGTTCTGTACTTTGCTAAGAAACAGGATGAATTTGCCTGTTCAGAATTCCATGCTGCTATAGCTAAAGTACCTGAGAGAGGAGAGACATCACTTCTGATCTTTGTTCTCAGAAACTGGCTCATTTATGTAGACAGTTATTGGCCAAAAATTGAGAAGAAACCCTGAGAGCAGGAAATCCTGTTGAAATCCAGGACTTCTGTGTCCCCAAGGGAGTGCTCACATCACTGTCAAGCTCTTTGTTTAATCTCTGTGGTCCTCAAACAACAACCCGCCTTTTGTAGAAAAGATGGAATGTTCTTCCCACACAAACTATTCCACAGGCTGGCTATAAAGGTGTTTAATTGAAGCAGTCACCTGTAAGATTGGATACCCTGATGGCCGAGAAGGATCTAGCATCCACATTTACTTCTCCATGAGTGTTATTACCATGTTATTTTGCTATAAAGTAAATGGTGGATAGCATTGCTGCCATTCAGCATCTACTAGCAGAAGGTGAATCAACATCCAAGAGAGTGGCTGGATGTTGTGAATAAATCTCTCTCTCTCTCTGTCTCCCTGGAAGGGGACATTACAGTCTCCCTTGTCCTCTAGGTAACTGGGTTATAAACATTCCTGAGAGCAAGGGAACTTGTTTTCTTGCTCTTCCAGTGGCAGTCATTTTGGGGCCAGACAGACGGATGAGCCTCCAGAAAGACCCCCTGGATGATTTTACCATGAGCAGATTTGGAAACTAGCTAATAGTTTAGAAATAAGTAATTTTAGCTGCATTTTAAAAGGGTGACCAAACACAAATTTGATGAAAGGCTCAATTTATTCTGTATTGCTCAAGGTGCATTCTCTAAAATCCCTTTGTTCTTCCCCTCTCCCATTCTCTCTCTCTCTGATCAATAAAAGGCTACCTGGCTCAGCATGCCTAGCTGTGAATGCCTGAGGGGAGAGGGGTCAGAGATGCATTTCACTTCTAGCAGCACTCATCTGTTTATTAACTAATTCAGTCCTACCTGAGTTTATCCTGGAAGGCTGCAGGCTACAAGGAGTACCCAAAAATATTACTAGTGGGCAAAGCACCCCCAAGACTTGCAGGGCCTGTGTACCCAGGGTAGCACACAGCCCTAACAGAGACCAGTGCCTGGGTGGTGGCAGCATTAACACAGGCTTGCAGGAGGTCTCCAGAAAGGGGAACAGTCAGACATAGGCTTCACAAGGGAGACTCCCAGAGCATGGTTTTGGGTGTGGCACAGTGAGGTGGGTGGCTCAATGTAGTAGCACCCCCTACTGTCACAGCACAGATGTGTCTTATATGCAGCTCTGACTCAGGGTGCTGTCACACATTAAACTTAATACTTACTAAGTAAAGTTACAAGATGAGCAAATATACATACAAACAGTTTAGTATGTGTTAAATGCAGCAACCAGCCACAGCAGCAGCAGTCCTGTTGTTCCCTCCCCATGACCTGGTGTTGTGTGGCTAAGTAAGCCAGCTCAAGTTTCCCCAGCTCTTGTGGGTGTGTTTTCCCCCTTCCCCTCCTCCCCCCACATCCTCAAAACATAGGCCTTTTGGTTCTTTTTTTCCTGTGGGGCTGTGGCTCAGTGAGCCCCCTTCCTCCCTTCTTCTCTACTCACTTTCTGCCCCCAAGACCCCAGTCTGCCCCTACTAGATTCATCAGCCCCATGGGATATTTTGTTTTTCTTTATTGTTTTCTCTGGCCTTATGTGGAACAATAGCAGGGCAGGAACCTTCTGGGGAGGTGGCAGATGCCCATATAGAGCTTCCCAAAGCCCCCACTATGGGGGTGGATCCTAGCCAAGCCCCCAAGGGGATGCATGCCCCTGCATTCTTCACCCCAGAACCAGAGTCCAATCAACCTCCCCCAGGGGTGGAGAAGCCTGAAACCTCTTCTGCAGGGGCAGGTGGGACTCTGGTAGGGAGCCAACAGGGCCAGGGGGTCATCCCTGGCCAGGGCTGCCCTGGAGGGGTACCCAAGCCCCCTCTTCCATCATCAGGGACCAAGGACTAGGGCAGTGGGAAGGGCTCCTATTCAGCCTCCTCTACAGCTGGGGGTGGGAAGGGCAAGGGCCCTGCCCCGAAGCCTAGACCATCAGCACCTGAGGGGACCAGGTGCACTACACTAGGCAAAACACCCATTCAGCCTGGCCCTGGCCCTAGCTCAAGCCCCACCAACATGGCCCCCTAGGGCAGGAACTGCAGCTATGCACAGGCAGCTTTAGGGAAACCCAAAGCCAGGGGGACCTGGACCCTCCACCACTGGCCCTTCCAACTCAGGCAGCAGGGCCCCCTTTCTGGCACTCACCCACAGGCATGGGGTGATGTGCCAACTGCCCAAGTGGGAAAACCTGCACTTTCAGACTTGGGTGCAGGCTCTGGCTTGGGTAGTGGGGGTCCCCAAGATCATGGTGGCCTCCTGTTTTCATGGCAAGGGGGTCTTTTTCCTTGCATTGGAGGCTGCTGAACAAAAGACAGTGGAAAGCAGGGTCATGGTAGAGGGTGAGTATGCTCTTTCTGTCACCAGGTCATGATCCAGCTGGCAGCAGGAGCACAGCTGGAGGCTGAGGGGTGCCTGATAATTCCTTATTAGGGGGCTCTGGTGAGGATTTCTATACACTGGGGGATCTGCGGTGCTTCCAGTGCCATGCCCTGGGCACTCGCATCGTGAGTACCTCGTGGACCAGGCGGGGAGGGAATCTGTGGGTCCCACTGGAAAAAGGGGTGCCCCTACCACTGGTTCCAACCCCCCCTCATGCCCCCCTGGCACCCCAGCCACAACTATGAGCCCACCTGTGAGCTCTAGTGGAGTGCCAGGGAGGGTACCAGCAACCGGGGGGAGAGAGGGAGCAGGGCCTCCCTGCCCCTAGTCATACCCCCATTGTGGCTGCCCCACCCCTCCAACCCTCACCTTCTCTTGTTGAAGCCTGTCCACCTGAGGACCACCCCATGGCTGAGTGGATACAGGTTCCCTCTGGCCATAAAGGCAAGAGGAAGGCCCAGACACAGCTGGAGCCTTCTGACATGGAGGACTCCTCTCCCCCTCCCAAGACCACCACATGGGGGGAAGGAGTTGCTCAGGCTGCAGGGGCCTCCCCAGCTGTGCCTCACAACCCACCCCCAGGAAAGATGAAATGGGTGATCCCCATGGAGGCAGTTTTGGGGCTGCTAGATAGTCCTGAACAGGAGCCCATGAGGGAAGCCCTTCATTCTGCTGACCAAGGCCTATCCCCTGAAACCACAAGTGCCAAGGCTGAGGCCTGCCCAAAGGAAGGCCTGGTAGCAGGGCCTCCTCCCTCTGATCTAGGGGATACAGAGACCCTGGGGCTCACCCCAGTGAGTTCTGAGGGAGGAGGTCCACTTTCCTAGGACCCCAAGGCAGATGCCAGAGCCACCTTTGTGCCTGGCTGGTCTCTTCTCTCCCCCTCCCAAGAAAACCTCACCTGTAGCCTGCCCCATAGTCCCACATCAGACCAGGTTATGGTAGCGTCCCCTAATCAATAGACTGATCACATCACGGACACTGCACAGATCCCCCAGGATTCCAGCACTACATGACCACTTTGTGAAGGAGCCCCACCCCTGTCCCAGGGGGCTGCAGAGCTCTCCCAGTCCCAATGAAAGTCTGGGGTCTTAGAGGACTGAGGGGTTCAGATGGTGCCAGAAGAGCCCTCTGAGGTCCAGGACCAGGAGAAGGATGGCCAAGAAACAGCAGGTTCCATGGAGCTTGCTGACCTCTTTTTCCCAGCAGTCCCCAGGGATGAGCTACTTACATTTCTTGACTGTTACTGCCCCCGCTAGTCTGCCAGCAAAGTACAGTTAGCCCTGGACCACTGGGGAAAATTTGATAGCATCCTCACCACTGCAAGGGAGTTGGTGGGGGAAGGCAAGGGACCCAAAAGCTTCAGTGCCTGGATATATAGGTGAGCCCACAGTTTCATAGATGCCCTCTATGCATATGGGAGGGCACTATGTGAACTGGTGGGCCCCACACTGATCATTGAGATCCATGAGGCCCCTGTTGAACCGTCTATTCCACCCCCACCCCAGCTATGTGGTCATTTAAGATCATAACCCTCAATGTCCAAGGCTGCAGGAAGGGTTTCTGGAGGTGCCAGGTGCTCTCTTTCCTTCAGGAGGGGGGTACTCCATGGCATTCTTACAAGAGATCCTGACATCTCCAGCTGATGAACCAAATTGCCGGCTGGAGTGGGGAGGCATGGTCTTTTTTAGTCACCTCTCAGCCACCTCATCTGGGGTGGCCACCCTGTTCTCCCCAGGCCTGCAGCTGGAGGTTCTCCAGGATGATAAGGTGGTGTCAGGTCGCCTCCTGCACCTCTGGGTCCAGGTGCGGTGGCTAGTCCAGAACCTCCTGAACATGTATGCCCCTGTGAAGGACCTGGAGTTGGCTTATTTCTTCTGCCAGGTGACCACATACATCAGCACCATCAACTGTCATGAGTGCCTGGTCTTTGGCGGGGACTTTAATGTCACCCTAGATCCATGAGACCGGTCAAGCAAAGAGTATAACCAGGCCACCATGGGTGTCTTCAGGGAGATCCTGATGGACTGCTTCCTGGTGGATGTCTGGCATGCCTGTCACCCCACTGAGTCCCCTGCCTTCACTTATGTGAGGGTGGGGGAGGACCAGGCATGACACTCCTGGAAGACTGGGTTTACATATCTTTGCCACACTTTGCCCGGGCCCACACCTCTGGCATCTGGCCAACCCCTTTCAGTGATCACCACCTTGTCTGGGCCCAGGCCACGCTGGGGCCTGGGCATCTGGGGTCAGCCTACTTGCATTTTAATGCCAGTCTGATGGAGGATGTAGGCTTCAGGGCAGCTTTCCAGGAGTTCTGGCTTGTCTGGAAGGAGCAATGGGCAGCTTTCACCTCAGCTCAGAGATGGTGGGATGTGGGGAAAGTGTGCATCTGACTTTTTTGCCGCGGCTACACTTAGAGACACACCCAACAGAAGGAAGTAGTCCAGGAGTAGCATGAGTGGGAAGTGCTAGAACTGGAGAGGTTCCTGGCTACTGACCAAACCAACCCATCCCTCTATGGAGAGTGTTGGGAGAGGAGGGAATAGTTTCACGCTCTGGATGACCACCGCGACCGCAGTGCATTTGTCCACTCATGCATCCAGCTACTTCAGGAGATGGACCACAGCTCCCACATCTTTTATGCCCTGGAGAGGAGGTGAGGGCCCAAGATGTACATCACCTGCCTTTTGGCGGGTGACGATACCCCCCTCATAGATCCAGGCAAAATGTGGCAGTGCACGTGGGCCTTCTATGAAGAGCTCTTCTCCCTGGATCCAACTGATGCTGAGGGCTGTCAGACCCTGTTGGAGGGACTCCCACAGGTCAGCATGGATGACCAGGACTGACTGGAAGCTCCTCTTACTCCAGCTGAGTTTTCAGCTGCCCTCCACATGACGCCTGGCAACAAGGCTCTGGGCATCAATGGGCTGACCTTGGAGTTCTACCGGGCTTTCTGTGATGTCCTCAGCCTGGACCTTGCTGCAGTCTGGGTCAGATCTGAGGGAAGTAGGGAGCTCCCCCTGTCATGCTGGAGGCCCATGCTGAACCTCCTGCCAAAGAAGGGAGATCCCTGTGACCTAAAGTATTGGCATCCCATGTCCCTCCTCTGCATGTACTACAAGGTGGTAGCAAAGGCCGTGTTACTGCGCCTGCACTCCATGCTGATGGATGTGATCCATCCCAACCAGATGTACTCGGTGCCTGGATGTTCCATCTTCAACAACTTGTTGGGACCTTCTGAAGCTAGCATGCTGGGAGGGCCTGTCCTTTACCCCCCTGTACCTGGACCAGGAGAAGGTGTTTGATAGAATGGGTACCTCACAGGCATGCTTCAAGCCTTTGGCTTTGGGTCCCACTTCGTGCAGGCTCTCCAGGTGCTGTACGCCTCTGCAGAATGTTTGGTCAAGCTAAACTGGACCCTGAAGGAGCCCATCTCATTCAGGAGAGGGGTGCATCAAGGCTGCCCACTGTCAGGTCAGCTGTACGCCTTGGCCCTGGAACCTTTCTTTATTCTCCTGCAGAAGTGGGTGGCAGGGTTGATGCTCCAGGATCCAGCAGTGCAGCTGGTCCTGTCATTGTACGCTGATGATGTACTCCTCATGGTCCAGGACTCAGGTGACCTGAGGCAGGTGGAGGTCTGCCAGGCATTGTACTCAGTGACCTCCTCTGCCCAGGTCAACTGTGTCAAGAGCTCTGGCCTGACAGTGGGTGATAGGTAGCAGGTGGGCTCACTACCACCCACGCTCTGTGGGATCTGCTGAGGCATGGGCTCACTGCTCTACTTGGGGGGTCTACCTGTCCCCCACAGACCCCTGCTCTACAGAGAACTGGCACCAGCTGGAGGCAAGGGTGATGGAGTGGCTCCAGGCCACTCCACCACCCTGCACAACTGTTGCAAATGAATCACAGGGCTCCTGCAATGTCTCTCCCTGTGTGGAGGAATGATGGTGCTGAACAACTGGTCCTGTCCATGCTCTGGCACCACTTGCACACCCTGCCTGTGCCCCCTGAGGTCCTGGTGAGACTCCAGAGATGGGTGCTGGAGTTTTGCTGCCTGGGATGGCACCAAGTCAATGCAGAGATCCTAAGTCTCCCCTTGTGGGAGGGCATCCAGGCCCTGGTTTGCCTGCACAGCCAGGTCTTGCCATTCCAACTTTAGGCCCTGCAGCAACTGCTATATGGTGTCAGCAGCCATGCAACATGAGGCCACCTGGGATGTGCTTTCCTCCACCACTTCTGGGGGCTCTGATATGACAGACAGCTCCTCAGCCTGTGGGGCTTCTCCCTGCGGGACCTGCAAGGGCTGCCAGATTTCTACCAGGACCTAAGTCTGTACCTCCAGGCCCCCCACAACAGTTGCCCAGGGTGCCAATCTGCTCATCTAACCCCTCCTCTGGAACCCCAGCTGGAGGTGCTGATGGCGTAGGTGCCCCGGTTGAGACAGAGGTTGATCCTGGCCAGTGTCACCTGTATTGGAGACCTTCTGGACTATGATAGGCAGGGGTGGGTGGACCCCACTGCACTGGCCCAGTGCATGGATCTATACACGACGCGTGCAATCTGCCATCTGGACCAGGAAGTGAAATCTGCCCTACCTCCTGACTCCCTTGCCTTTATTGACCAGGTCCTGTGCAGTGGCAGTCCCCCACCCCCCGCCACTGCCCGCCCCCATGTCCTCCAGCCCACCGGAATTTGTTATGAGGCCAACACCTCACCTGGCTTCATGCCCTTGTGTACTGCCCAGACACCAAGTAGTGGGACCTGCTTGGTGAGGGTGTAGCTGGGGCACCCCAGTGGCTAAGTCTGTACTCCGCCCTCATCTCACGAGCCACTTGGGACCTCAGCTGGTGGCTCCTTCATGGAGCCATCCCCATGGGCGTGTATGTGGCATGATTCATGGACACCCTGGTCTCTTGCCCTTTCTGTGGGCAGAGGGAGACCCTGGTGCACAAGACCCTTGAGTGCACCAGCCTGCAGCCCCTCCATCTCCACCTCCAGAGCCTCCTCTTGATGTTCTAGTTGAACTTCACCCTCCACACACACATTTTCTGTTTTTGGTCACCCCATCCATGGCCTCACCAAGGCTTAGGACCTCCTGGTTAATATCCTCCTGGCCCTGGCCAAGTGGGCCCTGTATTTGACCAGGAAGGAGGCTTTGGCTGGGAAGCTTCCTGGAGACTGTGGGGCTGCTCTTCTCTCACTTTCCCACCACCTTCCCGCAACCAGAGCATCTCTTCTGGAGGACTGACTTCCTGCTTGTTCTGGGCATAGCTTGGGACTATGCCTTGCTCTGCTCTTCTGTGGAGCATTTTTTTTGACCCCTGGATATCCAGGGGTCCAATTTTCTCCCTGCGCTGCAAACCTGCAGTGCGGGGAACATTTTTTTGTTCCCACACATGACTCTTGCCCCATCTCAAAGAGGTTTGAGATGGGGCAAGAGGCATGTGCATGCTCATCTGGACACACCCTTTGAGTCCAACATGTCAGGATGCACTGCTGTATGCATCCCAGTCTCCCCTTGTGTGGGGAGAGTATCCCCTACCCAAACACTTCTGCCCACAGCCAGGAGGTGATGCTTGGTACACTGGCAACACCCCACCTGTCCTGGGAGTGTTACCAGTGGACCACATGGAACCCTCCTGAGATGTGCTGTAGATAGTTGAGGCCTGGCCTTCCTCCAGTGTGACATTAATCAGAGGAGGGGTGCTGGGAAATGGGGGTTAAGGGAAGAGAAGGAATAACTCTCCAGCAAGGGACAGTAGAATACCAGCTCACCAGCCCTCTAGTGGCAGAGTATGATCAGTTCATGTTTGGGCATGTACATGCATCTGTTCCTGACATAAACTAACTTTAATACATCATAACATTCTAACAATTTACAACTCTTGCAAATGAATATGTGACTATACCCTCAGATGCCTGAGCTACAGAAAGCAACAGGAATTCAGATACCTGTCTATGCCTAGTGCTATCAGAGGTATAATATGGAAACTGGACCCTAGGCAGTAGGTCTACATAAGGCACTCAAAAAGTAGCACCTAGGGCTGCTGCCCTGGTTTTCTGCCACCTTCCTTAGCTCCATACCCTTCCTGAGTGCCACTCTAATCCCTTTCCCATGTCCTATCTGCTGCTCTGATTTCTGCTTCCTGGACTATCACCCAGTGTGATGCTTGTCCCCTTCATGGTCTGCCATGTGCCACACATAGAAACTGGCTATGCCATCTATGGCATGCATGGCACAGGTTGGGCCTCCCTAGATTAGAATATTTGATAATATTCATTTTTATACTCTATTTTATACTTGTTCCTTCTCATGACCATCATTGTCTTGTACCATTCTTCTTTTGTCTTTGCAGTATCACCATTTTCATTCTTGCAAAACTCATTTTGAATTTTAGAGGGTGCCTGGACATTTTCCTTTGACTCAGTTTTACATCAGCAAGCAAGTAGAATTATAAGCACCTTGCCATTCATTGCCCTAGAGATCTGCATGACTTCCACTCTTTCTGGCTGATCTTTTTGAGACTTCTTGTCAGAACATCCTCTGTCCATTTCCTACATTTAGGCAAAAACTGACAGGGAAGCCTGATTTGTTTTAGGCCTTCCCTCTTCATGTTGTTCTTAATAAATTCTGATGTTATTTCGAGGCCAATTGTTGTAATTATGTTTTCATTGGCCTTCCTCATTATATTTCATCTCCAGATGGTCCACAACTTGGCTTGTTGGCTTGGCTCCTAATACAAGAAATATAGGAATATTATACCTTTTTTTTTCCCCTTCAATCAAATCTACATAGGCTCCTTATTTGTCAACTAAAAGACTTTAAGATTCTGCCTCTTGGGGCACTTCATATCTCAGTTACTTCATTATGAGATAGAATCCTCTGAGAGATCTTATTTTTCACTTCGGATTTAACAATTTGTTGGTACTGCTTTGATATATTGCCTTAGCTTGTGACATCAATGCTTTGTCATTCTTTAGCAACTTTAGATTTATCCACAGCTTAAAGTCATGCACATGACTCCCCTCCATCAGCTGACATAAAGCATGAAGCTAAAGCTGCTTTGTATTATACAGGGAAAGCAAAATATTATGTAGGGATAAGAAGGCTGGCTGTCAGTCATATCTAAGAAAATAGATTTTCAGGGGTCAATATTCTGAGAAGCATCAGTGCACTTGAAAAAACTATCCCACTAGTTCACCTATGTGCCATTTCAAGGTTTTCTAAAATGCTCTGACATACTGGGAAAAATAGATGATTCAAACCCACAATTTTGCATCAAACACTATTAAAATACTCAAATATTAGAAAATATAGGTCATTAAATAATCCCAGCTTATTTTCTAGTTTAAAAAATGAATCTATATCAGGGCCTTTTCACATTCAGTTTTACTACTTCTGGATTCAAGTTTCAACTGAATACTACTCTATTGTATCTAGTGTATCTTCTCCTACTACCTCGTGATATTTATCTTGACTATTTTTTTCTAAATTGTTGTTCAGTTTTGCTGCCTGCTGTTAAAATGGTTGACAGATTTCACCCCGGAGACAGCTGTATTTCGGTGGTGGGTGAGGTAATATTCCCATGGATCAGATGCTGCTGAATGAATGTATTGAAAACTTGGCTCAAACGTTTAAATGCAAATTAAAACCTTTCCCATAGTATAATAGTGTTATGCAAAGGAAATCCAAACAAGCAAACTGGACAACTTTTATATAGCATACAACTTGTAATTGCATAATATAATTACTTCCAGGGGATTTTTGAGTACAAAGAAGCCATTAGGAAAAGTGTGTGTGTGTGTGTGTGTGTGTGTGTGTGTACACACAACTGGATTTATATATTTATATCAGGGTTTCAGAAAGGCTGCAAAATCTTTTTATATGCTCACTTCTTGAAGCATTACAAAAGTGTCACAGTCAGCTATCTTCAGTCTGAGGCTCCTACCAATGGATTTTTTTAAAACAATACTTACTGTGGGCCAAAAGTGTTTGGTTCATAATTTTGAAAGCAAGTTACATATTTATTTGCATATCTGTTTTTAATGGAATTATATAGATAGTTGTCCTTTCCATACTTTTTTTTTTCCTGAAGAGAGAGTGAAAATTCTCTTCTAATTGGGAAAGTATGTTGGGAAGAAGGACATCATATCTAAATATAGTTATAGATCACATTTATAGAAAATGCTGATGCCCAAGAGAGGTTTCCATATTTCTCTTCATAATGCATGAACTATTATTATGACTGTACATAGTCTTGGCAATTGCAGAAATACAGGTACAAAGCCAACTGTTCATTTGTATGTATTACAATTCTGAAACATAAATACAGATAACATAACTACTTCCAAAGACTGAAACAAAATGCTTCTACATCTAAATGACCTTTCTGTACAGTTGGAGATAACATCATCACTCCATTGAAAAAGGTCTTGTCTACACTCAAATTGGTTTGCCAGTATGGTTATAACTATCCTAGCAAAACCTGCTAATGTAGTTTAAGCTAGTTCCCAAAAACTGCATAAACAGTACTGGAGGCAGATATGTTTGTGAGTATAACCATGTGTACAGTATGGCTCTTGCAAGTACTAAGAGCTACTAGTACAGCTATTTCAATTGGGGTTGGAGTGGGGATCCACTTCCCAGAAAGACACACAGATGCACGAAAAGTTTCTAGACATACACAAGGCATAAGATCAAATAGTTGGTTATTAAGCTTACTGGACCAATTACTAATGGGAGATACAATTATAAACATGCAACCAGTATATTATATATTCATTATCATGACTTCACTTAGAATCATGGCACCTGCATATGAAAATTAGATACCTAATTTTAGTAAGTATAAAAAATGAAAAATTGTGTAGGATTTTATGAGGAAATAAATATAATGGCCTCTGTTCTGAAAATTTTGGAATTACACATATTTGAATTCATCATCCTTTTTTTTTTTTTGACCTGGTATATGCTAGTGATTCAGGGACTGATTTCCCAACATGGATTGTCAGGGCACATACAGTAGAGTGGAATCCAAAACCCACTGGTGTCAATGGTATTTGAATCAAGTCCTATGCCTGTTCCTTTGGGCAATGAGATACCTATACTGTTACCTCTTATTTCCTTGGCAACCTATCTCCAATATCCATTCTTGCAATCAAGATAATTGCTACACAAAAAACAGAAGTTACACATTTAGAGAGGGACCTGTCTGAACATTAAACACTTATTTAAAGCAAGAATTCTCTATAAGTAAAAAATACTGACAGAGAAGATAATTGCAAAATGAAATTTAGTGGGAAAAGGCCAAAGATTCAAATTAAGACAGCACACATTATAATTCATTACCAGTTGGCTAATTAATCAGATGTTGCTGGGGAAAACACAGGGAAAGAATAGCTTTTCTTACCTGTGTTGGTGATGAATAATGACAGTGCTGCCTTCAAATGCTATATCATGACATGGCTAGGAGAAAAAATATTTATTCATGGTGGTGTGTTAAAGCATAGCTTTTTCTAGTAGGGCATGCTATAGACCCATTAGCATGATAGATTAATGCTTTAGTTAACACATCTTTCACACATATACTGCCATCTATTTATGCATAAAAGGAAGACAAAAATATATCACTTTAAGTTTATTTTTGGATAAAGTGAATTTAACTTATCAGTAAAGTGGAATGACAAGTTCCTGGGCAATAAATTTGACCATTTTATAAAGTTATGAGTCCAGTGGTCATCAAATAACACTTTTCTCCGTCTCTTCTCCCATTCCTCTCTGAACCTCATGAATGTTTCCTAACATCTAAGTTCAGTTACTCATTTATCTTCAGAAAAATCTTTCCAAGAGTAGACCAAATCCTACATTCCTTCTTCTATCTAATCTTCATGGATAGTGTTGCCAAAATAAGACAAACAATATAATTTGTTCCCTGATTTTCTACTAGGTGATGGAATTGTCTCTCTTTTTGCTATTTGTTATTGTTTGTGTAGAAACTAGGGACATTCCATGCTAGGAACAGGTAGATAAAAAGTGGATGAAAGGAAGTATTGTCATTTATATTTTATAGATAGAAAGTTGAGGCTAGTAGAAATTAAGCAAAATGCCTCAGAAGCCATCCACAGAAGAGACAGTTGAAAGAATGTGTCCCGCTCATAATTTTTTTTTTTTACTTTGAATTGAAAAATGTCACACGTGGCTGAAAATAAAACAAAGGTTTAGATTAGAGGTGGGCAGTTATTTTGGGCTTAGGGCCGCTTACTGAGTTTTGGCAAGCCATTGAGGGCTGCATGACAGGCAGCCAGGGGCAGATAAATATTAATTTACTAAATTTTTGGGGGGCCCCGTGGACCAGATAGAATAGCTTGGCAGGCTGTATCCAGCCTATGGGCCACATTTTGCCCA
Source organism: Crocodylus siamensis (assembly GCF_052110815.1). Taxonomy (NCBI): domain Eukaryota; kingdom Metazoa; phylum Chordata; order Crocodylia; family Crocodylidae; genus Crocodylus; species Crocodylus siamensis. Next base: position 261,490,228 of record NC_143396.1, read on the forward strand.
TCCCTGGTTTAGATGAAAACTATGTAAAAACAAAAAATAAAATTGCAAAATATTTTTTTTACTTTCATTGTTTTCCAATGAAAAAAACAAATAATTTAGAAAATGCCAGGCACTTGCCATTCAAGGTTCTTTGAGTAGATATGATATCTTTTATTAGACCAACTAAGTAGGTGGAAAAAAGTTCTTGGCACAGTTACCCTTTTTTGGGCGTAGGGGATCTCTGCTGTTCTGAGGCTGCAAGAAATGAGAGAAGCTAAAAGTGTGGCAGGATGTCAGTGAAAATGTAAATAGGGAAATTAGAAAGACAAAAGGTAAAGCAAAGAGATAAAGCAGAGGGGGTGAGGAGGGGGAAGGGGAAGAGAGCAGGGGAAAAGAAATGGGAAAAAAGACTGAAGGGACGCATTACAGTGATAGAATACAAGATAGAAAAGAGGCTGTCAGTAAAAAAGGAAACTAGTAGGAGATCAGGAAAACAAGACTGAGATAAGGTCAAAGTGTGAGAGGATGTAGTGAAAATATAAATAGGTAAAAAGGAGAAGCAAAAGGTGAAGCAGGGGAGAGATAGGGGAGAAAGCAGGGGAAAAGAAAGGCAAATAGGAAATATTAGAGAGGAAATAATATAGGGTAAGAAAGAGGCTCTCAATGAAGAAGGAAATAATAGGAAATCAGAAAGACAATGGGCAGAAAAGTGGGGGAGGGGAGAAAAGGTGATGGAAAAGAAAAATGTAAGAAGTCAGGTCAGGCAGGTACCTGGTGAATCAGATATCAGGAAGGTTGTAATATGTCATAAAACTGTTGGCTCCAAAGGACCAACTCACAGGAACATCATAAAATTCTAGTTTATTGGATGGATGCAAAAGTCAGAATATAAACCTTGGTGCTGATCCCCTCAAACATACACACATTCATGCGCACACACTCACAGTAGCTAGCTCTGAACACTAGCACTGGTGTCAAGATATTTCTATCCCCAAGTGCTGGAGTCCTTTGTCAATGGCCATTTGAGGCTTCTTTCAGTGTGATGTTGCTGCAGAAGGGGGTCGCTGGCTGGTCCTTCTGGCTGGACAAGCAGGGTGCTAGTCAGGTCAAAGAGGGTGCCATTCTTCGCTGCCTTTCATCCCTCTCTGGCAGAATTGGTGACTCGCCAGTTCTCAGGCTTACCCAATCCAGGGGTCATTGACCTTGAGGGACGTCCCTCTTGGTAGCTGCTGGATGGCAGCTGTCAGCCTCAGGGGTCACGTCCGCACATACGTGCAGTCACAGGAGTCCATTGATGAATTTTGATTGATCCGCTGCCGTAATGAATAGAGCTCTGGAAGTGGTTGATCAGGAGGTATTTCAGCCCCAAGGGTCTGTTTACAGCATTGATTAGTTCGAACTGGGGGCTTCAGTACCTTTAACAATGAAGTTCCAAGAATCCCTGGCTCTTTATTGATTCTTTCTTCTCCTTGGTCTCTGATTTTGTAGGTGTTAATTGCCACTCATTAACATGTTCATCCAGAGTAGCTACTGTTACACAATCAACCACGACTCATTCAGGGACCCGCTCCATACGGAGATTCCTGCCCTTGCTAACATTGTTACATGGTACAACTTACTTTTAACTTAAAGTGCATTTGTAAAAGCATCCACAACCTCTATTTTTACTACAAATACACCTTATATAAAGGGTTTTTGCAGGGCCCTTGGCACAGCTTTACGAGCGCTTGTGGTGTTTGGGCCAGGTGCCAGATGACTGGAAGATAGCTATCGTGGTCCCCATCTTCAAAAAAGGGAAGAGAGAGGACCCGGGCAACTATAGGCCCGTCAGTCTTACCTCTATCCTTGGGAAACTCTTTGAGAAGATCCTCAAGGAGCACATCTGTGATGGGCTGGCTTCAGGGATGATGCTCAAGGGCAACCAGAACGGTTTCATTAGGGGCAGGTCAAGTCAGACCAACCTGATTGCCTTTTATGATCAGGTCACAAAGGCAATGGATGCAGGTGTCGCCGTGGATGTAGTCTTTCTAGACTTCAGCAAGGCCTTTGATACCGTCTCCCACCCCATCCTCATTAAAAAAACTAAGCAACTGTGGCATTGATGCCTACACAGTCAGATGCATTGCAGATTGGCTGAAGGGTTGTACTCAGAGGGTGGTGGTGGACGGGTCATATTCAACCTGGGGGGAAGTGGGCAGCAGAGTCCCCCAGGGCTTGGTCCTGGGGCCTGCGCTGTTCAATTTCTTCATCAGCAGTTTGGACGATGGGGTGAAATGCAACCTGTTTAAATTCACCGATAATACCAAAATTTGGGCTGAGGTGAGCACGCTAGTAGGGAGGAAAAGACTGCAACAAGACCTGGAAAGGTTACAGGAGTGGGCTAACATAAACAGGATGCATTTCAAAACTGAGAAGTGCAGGGTGCTGCACTTAGGCAGTAGAAACCAGCAGCACACTTACAGAATGGGAAACTCCTTTCTTGAGAGCATGGAGGCAGAAAGGGATCTTGGAGTCATTATTGACTCCAAGATGAACATGGGCTGACGATGCGAGGTCACGGTTGGCGGGAGGTGATCCCCTCCCTCTATGCAATGCTGGTCAGGCCACAGCTGGAGTACTATGTCCAGTTCTGTGTGCCCCATTTCAGGAGGGATGTGGACAACATTGAAAGGGTCCAGAGGAGGGCCACCTGCATGATCCGGGGACTACAGGGCAGACCCTACGTTGAAAGACTGCGGGACCTAAACCTGTTCAGCCTTCACAAAAGAAAGCTGAGGGGGGACCTGGTGACTATCTATAAACTCACTAGGGGGGACCAGAAGGGTTTAGGGGAGACACTGTTTCCCCTAGTGCCCCCTGGCATGACAAGGAACAACGGACACAAGTTATTAGAGAGTAGATTTAGTTTAGACATCCGCAAGAACTACTTCACTGTTAGGGTGGCTAGGAGCTGGAACCAACTTCCAAGGGAAGTGGTGCTGGCTCCTACCCTGGGGATCTTTAAGAAGAGGCTTGATGACTACCTGGCTGGACTCATAGATTTCATAGATTTCATAGACATTAGGTCTGGAAGGGACCTCGGGAGATCATTAAGTCCAGCCCCCTGCCCAAAGGGCAGAAAGTCAGCTGGGGTCATAGGATCCCAGCAAGATAAGCATCCAATTTACTCTTGAAGGTGTTCAATGTAGGTGCCTGAACCACCTCCGCTGGCAGACTGTTCCAGACCTTGGGGGCTCGGACAGTAAAGAAATTCTTCCTTATGTCCAGCCTGAAACGGTCTTGCAGAAGTTTGTGACCATTCAACCTCATCATCCCTTGGGGTGCTCTGGTGAACAAACGTTCCCCCAGATCCTGGTGGTCACCCCTGATAAACTTATAGGTAGCCATCAGATCACCCCTGAGCCTGCGCTTTTCCAGGCTAAAGAGTCCCATGGCTCTCAGCCTATCATCATAAGATCTGTTTTCCTGACCTCTGATAATGCGCGTGGCTCTCCTCTGGACTCTCTCAAGCTTCTCCACATCCTTTTTGAATTGTGGAGCCCAAAACTGAATGCAGTACTCCAGCTGCGGCCTCACCAAGGCCGAGTACAAGGGGAGAATGACGTCCCGGGATTTGCTCGAGAAGCATCTATGGATGCAAGCCAGCATTTTGGTCACTTCACTAGATGCAGCGTTGCATTGGAGGCTCATGTTCATCTTGTGGTCAATGATGACCCTCAAGTCTCTTTCTTCTGTAGTGCTATCCAACATAGCATTGCCGAGCCTAGAAGGATGCTGCAGGTTTTTCCTCCCAAGGTGGAGAACCTTGCATTTTTCGGTGTTAAACACCATGAGGTTCCCGTCCGCCCATTTGCTGAGCTTGTCCATGTCAGCCTGGATCACCCGCCTATCTTCTGGCATGGATGCTTTGTCCCAAAGTTTGGTGTCATCGGCGAACTTGGCCAGTCCGCTCCTGACTCCAATGTCCACATCATTAATGAAGATGTTGAACAGGATGGGTCCCAGGACAGAGCCTTGAGGGACCCCACTGGTCACAGGGCACCACGATGAGTGACTGCCATCGATTACAACCCTCTGGGTCTGACCACGGAGCCGATTTCCCAGCCAGCGGATCATGGCGGAGCCAAGGCCACAACTGGCCAGTTTGGCCAAGAGGTGATTGTGGGATACCAGAGCAAAGGCTTTTTTGATGTCAAGATATATGACATCAATCTCTTCTTCCTTTTCCAGGTGATAGGTCACCTGGTCATAGAAGGAAATGAGATTGGTCAAACAAGACCAACCCACAACAAACCTGTGCTGGCTATCCCTTAGAACGTTAGCCTGGGCCAGTCCATCAAGGATGGCCTCCTTAATAAACTTTTCTAAGATCTTCTCCAGGATAGAAGTCAGGCTAATGGGCCTGTAGTTAGCCAGATCCACTCTCCTCCTTTTCTTGAAGATCGGCACCACATTGGCCTTCTTCCAGTGTTCGGGCACTACACCAGAGCGCCAGGAGTTTTCAAAGATCCGCGCCAGGGACTGGGCTATGACGCTCGCCAGCTCCTTGAGTACCCTGGGGTGCAGATTGTCAGGGTCGGCTGACTTGAAGGTATCCAGCTTCCCAAGGTGTTCCTTCATGAGGTCAGCATTTATGGAGGGTAGGGGATCCCCATCACCCGGATCTCCCTGTCCCATAGCAGGCATGGGCGTCCCATGGGACTGATGAAAGACTGACGCAAAGTACCTATTTAATAGGTTGGCTTTTTCCTGGGCATCAGCTGTCAGTTGCCCCATCTGGTCCAACATTGCCCTTGCTTATCCTCCGGCTCCCCACATATCTGAAAAAGGACTTTTTGTTGTCCTTGATGCTTGAAGCTAGTTGGAGTTCAGTTGCAGCCTTGGCTTTCCTGGTTTGCTCCCTGCAGGACCGGACCAGCGCAGAATAATCCTCCTTGGAGGTGAATCCTGTCCTCCATCCTTTGTTGGCTTTTCTTTTTAGCCGCAGGAGGTCCGCTTGGTCCCTAGAGAGCCAGAAGGGCTGCTTTGCCTTCTTGCTGCCTTTCCTCCCTGTTGAAATAGACTTAGCTTGTGCATTGAGGATCGCTTCCTTGAGAAGCAAGCACTCTTCTTGAACTCCCATCTCCCTGGGGTCGTGGTCCCTGAGGGCCTGACTGACAAGCCTCTTGAGCTTGTCAAAGTCAGCTTTTCTGAAATCAAGGACTTCTGTGTTGCTGACTGAGTTGCCAGCTTTACGGCGGATGGTGAAGGTGATCAGCTCCTGGTCGCTGTCACCCAGCTTCCCATCGATCACTAGGTTGCCGATTAGGTCATCCCCTATAGCCAGTACCAGGTCGAGCAGCGCTTTGCCTCTCGTTGGCCCATAAACTTCTTGAGTCAGGTAGAGGTCATCCACGCATGAGAGAAAGCTTTGCGACCGCTCGGATTTTGCTGAGTGATCTTCCCACGAGATGTCTGGGTAATTGAAGTCACCCATGACAACCAAGGCCCTGGAGCAAGCGGCCTCAGTCAGTTCCCGGGCGAACTCCTGGTCAAGCTCAGGACTTTGAGTGGGAGGTCTGTAGTAGACTCCCACCGTTGTGTCCCCTGTGCTGTTTTTCCCACAAATTTTTACCCGGAGGGTCTCTAGCTGTCCATGCCGGTCACCAACATCAGCTTGCAGGGACATGTATCTTTCCTTCACATAGAGAGCTACCCCCCCACCCCTTTTGTCAAGACGATCCCTCCTGTACAGTGTATAGCCCTCTATACCCGTGGTCCAGTCATGGGTGGAGTCCCACCAGGTCTGCATTATCCCAATGATGTCATAATTCTTTGCACTGAGCAGGAGGACAAGCTCCTCCTGCTTGTTATCCAGTCTCCTGGCATTAGTGTACAGGCAGGCCAGTGTGCCCTTAGGGGCTCTTGCCTTGCCCACAGATTGTGCCAGGGCTGGGGCAGGGGTGGGCTCCCTTAAGTGCCTTTGTCTGCTGGCTTTGCAAGGGTCGCTCAGTGGGCCAGCAGTGGCAGTAGTCCCCCCATCCCCCAGCGGGCTTAGTTTGAGTCCAGTCTTTTCTCCTGCCCAGGTGGGGGGGCGGGGGGTCAGACTTGAAGATCTATAAGGTCCCTTCCAACCCTACTTCTATGATTCTATGATAATAATATAATAAAAGAAAAAGAGAGAGGAAGAAAAGGTAGAAAAGAGAAAGCATCCCCACAAGGGGGAAAATAGTAAAAGAGGGGCTTTTGCCATATAGAGGAGCTTCACATTTGACAGGGGGTGGGGACAGACGAAAGGGATTTCTTTCTATAATACCAATATCTATATTGAATCCGTGATCTTTTTGTATCCAGTAGATTTATGAAGTGAAGTTTGTACGCTCACGTACAGAAGGTGATCTGTAAGTCCCCTTTAAGAATTAGAACTGAGAGATCAAAGGGAGTGATTGTTGTGTGAGAAGTGTGCACCCACAGGCAGTTGGGTATTCTTGTCTTTGATAGACTTTCAGTGTGAGTTCATTCTGGTGTGCAGTTGTTGTTTGGTTTCTCCAATATATTTTTCTTGAAGGGCATTTGTTGCACTGGATGTGATATATAACATTTCTGGAGCTTCAGCTATAAGATCCAGGAATTGTGATGGTTTTGTTGTGGAATGTAGTTATAGTGGGGGTGGTGGAGATGTGTTGGCAGGTTTTGCATTTATTGTCCTTGCATGGTCTGGATCCATTCAGTGTGTTCTGGGCCTGAGGAAGTTTACTTCTGGTGATGAGGTTAATGAGGTTCAGAGATTGTTTGATGGCTAGGATGGGTGGTTCTGGAAATATCTCTTAAAGAATTTGGTCTTCTAGTATGGGTTGCAATTGTTTGAGGATTTTCCATGTTGGTTCCAGGAAAGGGTGATGTGTCATAACTAATGGTGTGAAATTTGTGGGGAATTTCTTTTTGTACTTAAGCAAATGTTCATGTGGTATCTGGGTGGCTCTTTCAAAAGTGCAGTATATCTATCTGGAGGAGTACCCTTGTTAGCTGAAGGTCCTTTTGAGATTTGTGAGGTGGTGATCACAGGCATTCTTCTTACTGCAAATTCCATGTTATCCGAGAGCTTGGCTGTATTACAGATTTCTTAGTGTGTTTAGGGTGGTTTCTGGCTCTGTGTAGATATGTATGTTGGTCTGTGGGATACTTATATATGGTGGTTTGAATTTTACCATCTTGGATATTGATCATGGTGTCCAAAAAAAAGTGCTGGTGTTAGAGTATTCAAGTGATAGTCTGATGGAGGGGTGATGATGGTTCAATGTTTGGTGGAAATCATTCAGAGACACTTCCAGGGCATTTTTTTTTTTCATTTAGTAAAAAAAGGGGGGGAAGTCTATTGAAAAAGCTATGAGACAAAAATTTCAACCCATTCATGGTGCAAACCCAAGTGTTCTAAAGCCTGATCCAGTGGTGAAACCATAATACCAGTAAATATGGTAAAAACCAAACTGAACAAAACACAGTATTTGGTACTGCAGAATTTTGAAGTAGATAGGTAAGGAAGATGTTATTTTTCTTATAAAACATGATAGATAAATAAAAACAGAGAATCTCATCTCAGTCCAGCTATAATATTGATTAGCATAGAATCTATGGAATGCCGTAAAGCTGGAAATATAAAAGACAGAAGAGAATTCTAGTCTTTCAAGTCTGTTATCTATGTCAGGGTCTCTCTAGTGAAGAGAAATAGTTTGTAAAGCACCCGAGAATTCAATTCTTTAGGAAGGTAGAGGGAGAAATTCTGTCTCATTCCAATTATAAATTAGCTTGTACAATTTCAGAATAACAGTACTGGAACACATTCTTAGGTAATGTAAATCAGCACAGCACTGCTGAAAATCAATAGATCTATGACTACTAATATTAGCTGAGAATATGTGTAAATATCATCAAAATAGGACTTTAATATCATCCTGTATGGTGAATGGTGGACATCCTTGAGAGTAAGTAGAATTTAGTTTGTTGTATCTTCAGTGGGCATTTCTAATGTCCCTTCACCACAACTGTGCAAGGAACCTTTATAGTTTTGAGCATTTCCCCTTAGAACTGTAGAGAAAAATAAACACCTAATATTAATATCATATTTACCTAAATCTAAGATGAGGATTTTTACCCCATTTAACATGAGAAAGAATGTCTCTTGTCTCAGATTTGACTATGAGGTGGCAGATTGGGAAGAAGGTTCTAGGCTGGAGCATGGAGCAAATGTGCTGGCCCCATCCAGCCCAGTTGCAGTGGCAGTGGTGGCACCTCCAGCCTGGTCTCTGGGGCCTAACTGAGCTGCTGCCACAGCATGTCTGCTAGCTGTAACCAGTTGGGGCTGGGCTCAGAGCAAGCATGTGGGTTTAGGGCTGGAGCAACCATGGCCGGGGGCAATGTGTGGGGGGGTGGTGAGGGGCAGGCACCAAGATAGTTGACATCTCACTACCTACCCCACCACCTGCCCCACTGCCATCTATTCCCTTACCACCACTTTCCCAGCAACAGTAGTGTGGGAGGAGGCAGGAGTGACTTTACGACAACCCTACAATACTTAGATTGTATACCTGGAAAATCATAAAAAATTTCTAAGTTTACAATTTTTAAATTATTGATTAGTTATCTTAAATACAGACTCTTCTTGGATTTAGGTAAATACAGTATGTCAGAGCATGACAGTTATCAAAGTGTGGTAGTTTGCTCACAATAATTTACACATTTTTTTTTAAGTCAGATCATTTAGTGATCTGATGATAACAGCTATCAAGGGAAAGTCCCAGGATACAGATACAAGATGTGTTGATTTATGAAGTGATTTACCACAGATTTTACATTCTAGCAGTCACAGTCATAGAGAAGTAGGGCTTGAAGGGATTTTCAGAGGTCATTTAGTCCAGCCCCCGACTGACCATCCCTATTCAAACCATCCCATAATCTAAATGCTACATAAGACTTCCATCAACCCTGGCACAACATAGATCTAACACTTGAAACTACCACAGGTAAATGCCTGACCAACCTGATTGCCTTTTATGGGTGTGCCTACACATGCATATGAGCATGACTAAATTTAATGCACATTAAGATAATGTGCATTAAGTTATTTTTAGCAGGCAACTATACATGCAGAGACCTGGCACTAAAGTCACTTGGAACTAACTTTAGTGCACTAAAGTTAGTGCCAAGTCCCTGCAGCCCTGCCCTTTGCCCCTAGTGGCTAGGCAGACCCATCCCTAAAGTTATTGCTGGGTCATGTCTACACATGCATTAATACATTTTAACTAATTGCACCTAAATTTGATATTGGCATTTGAAGGTATCAAATTTAGACATGATTAACCTAATTTCATCATTTTTAATGTGTATTAAGGGTGCGCAAGTGTTGACGTGTCCCCTTGATGCAAATTAAAATTAAGCTTATTAACACATCTCCATGTAGATGCGCCCTATGATGAGATAACTGTCTCTGTGGATGCGGGGAAAGCAGTGGATACAACATACCTTGATTTTAGCAATGCTTTTGATACGTCTCCAACATCATTCTTGCAAGCAGGTTGAGGAAATATGGGTTGGATGAATGGACTGTAAGGTGTATAGAAAACTGGCTGCATTGTCAGTTGTTCCAGCAGCCTGTGGAGGGTTTGGGATTGAAAGAATGGTCAGGGGTAGAAAGGTAAGAAAGGTTTAATGACTTAGCAAAAACACAACTATGCATAATAACAACACAAACAATGACAGACAATAATAATTCGCATTGGCAACTTATTGGCAGTCCCCTCTGATGCCTGATGTACGACAAGTTCTCTTTCCACAAAGCTCAGCGAAGTCAGGCATCCCCAATCAGTGCTGTCTGAGAGGTACTGGGAAGGACCCTGGAATTCAGTCCCTGGGCTCCTCAAGATCCACAGGCTCACTGATCCAAGTCAACAGCTAATTAACCCTTTTCACAGAGCTGTATCTTCCTTCTGAATTATTTCCGGATGCTTCAGCCAATTTATAATTTCTGAACTGTGCTGATAACTTATAGCCACTCAGATTTTTTTTACTTTAGCTGTCCTTAGACTGACCAATAGCAGTACAAGCCTTGCATTCTTTTGATAAGGTTAATTTTAAGTACGCCAGAGGGCCTTACTACTTCAAGGCTTTGCTAAATTTACTAGGCCTTACTTTATACAAGGCCTTACTACATCTTAAACTTTAATTAGGCTCTTAGCAACAATTTATAGATTAATAGCTTAACACATGACAGAAAAACACTTTGTCTAATCTTCATAGAGGCTTCAGCAAGCACCTTTATCACGCAGATGTAATTTCAGCTGTCACAGTCAGTCTCAACAGGATGTAATCAATGGATCAGTGTCTAGCTGGCAGCTGGTATCAAGTTGAGTGTCCCAGGGGTTGGTCATGGGGCCAGTTTTGTTCAATGTATTCATTAATAATCTGGAAGATAGGATGGAGTAAACCCTCAGCAAGTTCACGGATGACACCAAGATGGGGGTATAGTAGATGGAGGTGATGGAGGGTAGGGCTAGGATTCAGAGTGACCTAAACAAATTGCAGGATTGGTCCAAAAGAAATATCATGAGGTTCAACAAGGACAAGTACAAAGTCTTGCACTCAGGACAGAAGAAACCCATGCATCACGATAGCCTGTGGACTGACTGGCTAAACAGCAACTGCAGAAAAGGATCTGGGGGTTACAGTGGCAATGAGATGAAAATGAGTCCGTAGTGTGTCCTTGTTGCCAAGAAAGCTAACAACATACTTGGCTGTATTAGAAGAAGCATTGCCAGCAGATCAAGGGAAGTAATTATTCCCCTCTATTCTGCACTGGTGAGGCCACATATGGAGTAATATGTTCAGTTTTGGGCCCACTACTATAGAAATTCTGTGGACAAGTTGGAAGAGAGTCCAGCAGTAGGTAACAAAAATGTTTAGGGGCTGGGACACATGACTTATGAAGAGAGGCTGACAGAACTTGCCTTGTTTATTTTGTAGGAGAGAAGGCTGAGAGGGGATCTGATAGCAGTCTTTAACTAACTGAAGGATGGTTACAAAGAAAGTAAAACTATACAGTTCTCAGTGGTGACAGATGATAGAACAAGAAGCACTGATCTTAAGTTGCAGCAAAGAAGGTTTAGGCTAGATATTAGGAAAAAACATGCTCACTAGGAGGATGGTGAAGCACTGGAACAGGTTACCTAGAGCTTTTAAGTTTTTAAGGCCTGGCTTGAAAAGCCCCGGCTGGAATGATATTCTTGGGGATGGTCCTGCTATGAGGACTAGATGACCTCCTGGGGTCCCTTCCAACCCTAACTATCTATGATTCTATTATTCTAAAACATAGGAGCCATAGTAGTCAAAGTCCTGCTTCTATAAAATGTTGTCAGTACATGCTCAAGAGGTCTCAGGTAGAGGACCACGCCACCACTACAGAGAAAGGCAAAATCCCAGCAGTTCATACCAATATGATCACGGGGTAAAATTCCTTCCTGAACCCAAATATGGCAATCAGTCTAACCCTGAGTAGAGGGACAGACCCTTTAGCCAGGAACTTCTGGTTTAAGTCCCAGAAGGAGAATTGGCATACCCCAGTCAGAGTCCCTAGTCCAACACACAATGCCTCTGGGAAGGCTTAAAAATACCCTGGCACATATTTAGTAGAAAAAAGGGAGTGAGGGGAGAGGGGGCAGCAAGGTAACCAGCAAAGTCCACAAGGATGGGAAATACCCCTGGTAGAAAATAGGCATAGCTATATCTAGATCATCCCCTACCAGTGGTTGCCCAACCTGTTCTTGAACACCTTTACAACTTTCCTAGGCCATCTATTCAACTGCCCCACTGTTCTAACAACACAGAAGATTTTTTCCAGATATCCAGTCTAAATTTTCATTGCTGCAGTTTCAAAGCATTGGTTCATATCCTCCTCTCTGAAACAAGAGAGAAAAGGTGTTTTTCTTCTTCTTTATGGCATCACTTCAGGTATTTAAAGACTGCTATCATGTCTACTCTTAGGCACCTTTTCTGCAAGCTGAACATGCCTAGCTACTTCAGCTTCTTCTCAAAAGATTTCCTTTCCAAGTCCTTTATCACCTTTGTTGCCCACCTCTGGACTATCTACAACTTCTCCACATCCTTTTTAAAATGTAGAGCCCAGGACTGTGCACAGTACTCCAGATGAGGCCTAATGAGTGCCAAGCAGATAGGCTCTTTCACATCTCATGTCTTGCACCTAATGCTTCTATTGATGCATCCCAAAACCACATTCACCTTTTGTGCAGCTGCATCACACTGCAGACTCATAATGAGTCTGTGATCTCCCTAGACTCCCAAGTTCTTTTCCATAGTGCTGCTATCCATCCAGGTAGCACTCATTCATATCTGTAGTTTTTATGTTTCCCCAGGGGGGAGGGGAGGGCAGTAGCAACTTGTATTAGTCTGTATTGAACTTCTTCCTTTTAGCTCTAGCCCAACTTTCCAGTCTATCAAGATCCTTCTGAATTATGTTCACATCCTCCAACATGTTTGCAGTCTCTCCCAGTTTCACGTCATCTGCAAACTTGCTCAGGAAGCTTCCTAATCCAAATAATTAACAAACATGTTGAACAGCACAGGCCCTGCTATTCTGACATGGACCAATTAATAATAATCTTTGCATGTGGCGATTAAGCCAGTTATCTATCCACCTTGTAATAGTTTTATCTAGTCCACATTCCTTCAATTTGTTTAAGATACCGAACCTTGTCAAAAGCCTGAGTGAAGTTCAGATACACTGTATCCACAGCATTCCCTTCATCCACCCAAGTAGTTACTTTGTCAAAGAAGGACATCAGGGTGGTTTGACATGATTTGTTTTTCATAAATCCATGCAGGTTGCTTGTGATCAGCCTCTCCTTCTCTAGATGCTTGCAAACAGCCTTCCTTCTGATCCAGTAACTTCCCAGGTATTGAAATGAGGGTAACTGGTCTGTAGTTCTCCAGGTCCTTTTTCTTGCCCTTTTTAGAGAAGGGCACTACATTGACCCTTTTCCAGTCCTTTTGTTCCTGTCCTGTGTCCCATGACTTCATGAAGGTCATTGCCAAAAATCTAAGATATCCTCTGCCAGTTCCTTCAAGACCCTGGGATAAAGCTCACTTGGTCCTGCTAACTTGAATTTACTGCATCATAGAAAGTGGTCTACTCAGGTAGCTGCCCACATTAGGCATTATTATAGTGCATGGCCACTAAGTGGTGCTATCACAACTTGGGATAATTATCACTAGGGGAATAAACCCTGGACAAGCTTTATGAAGTAACTTTCCCACATAGTAAAGTTACCACACATTTTTCAAGGGGTAACTCTGAGAGTTTTTCTATGTAGCAGAGCAGTGCATTGCATAGCTGTTTCCTTTTTATTCAATAGTAAAGTCAATTTACTGCATAGTAAGAATTAGGGCTGTGCAAAAATTCACGGGGTGTTTCGTTTTAACACTATTTTGACTCATTTCAAGCTTGAAGCAGTGAAACTGAAATGAAATGAAAGGCTTCAAAACACCCTTGAAATGAAACAAGGGCACTCAAAATGTTTAGAAAGTTTCAAAACATTTTGAGTTTTAAAGCTGGGCTTGCTTGCAGCTAAAGAAAAACTAAGAAGAGGGAGGGGGAAGAGGGGAGAGGGATTTCTCTGATATTGACTGTGTAGCTGTGATCCTGTGATCTTTCCATGAGGTCCCTCCCAATCCTACTGCTCTGGGGGAGGGATGGAAAAACAGTTGCGTCTTAATGCACACAGTCACATGTCACACATTTTGCTTGTCAGCAGCTTGAGGTGCAGTTTCACAGAAACCCCTGCACCTATCTCCTTGAAACTTGTCAGGCTTCATGGCCTCAGCAGGGGATACCATCCCAGCAGTTTTCACCCCCCCACCCCCGTGTCTTCACATTTACAAGTGACACAACTTTTGCCTTCAAGACTTTGAGGTGCATTTTCCCCCAAACCCCTGTACCTATCTCCTTGACACTTGTAAAGTTTCATGCCCTCAAAAAGCAGCTACCATCCCTGCTATTTTCATCCAAATTTAGCAAGAAATGATAAAGTTATAGGCAGTTTTGTGCTCCCCCATTATAGCCTATGGGCAAAAGGTTGAAACAGTGAAACAAAACAAAACTCAAAACAAAACACTGTCCCATTGAAATGTCAAAATAGATGTCAAAATGAAACAGTGTCCTTTTACGCAGAGCTAGTAAACGTGTTGTGTGTCCATATCCTCACAAGCAAAAGGCACATGGACCTACTGTTAAAGTAGGTCAATATTTATGTCTTTGCATATTGTACTATGTTCCCTTTCAAATTATTTTGCTATGATTTCCCTGTCAATAAACTGTGAGGTTGCATGAGGGCTGTGAAAGGGTTACTTGATCATCAAGTGCCTGTCTATACTTTTTAATTGTGTGTGTAGATGTGCACTGGAGGCAAGTGTGTTAAAGGCAGCATTTATTAACTGGAAAAGTGACCTGTTATGTTAATGGCTCCATCTCTTACCATGTGAAAGAGGTTTATACTTTAATAAATCAAGGCAAATGTATTCTATTCTTTTAAAAAAAAAACCCACAATTTGCAGCAAGGTAGTTGCTGCCCGTTCTTTATCATTACTTACAGAAAGGACAGTCAGCACAGGTTGGCCATTAACTAGATGGTTTTTCTGCTGCATTATTCTGCCAATTAAAAGACAAACAAAATTAGAGTATTATCTGTATGTGTTTAGTTCATATATATATTTGTTTTGATAGGTTCTTAACACTAAGGCACTTTATAAAAAATCCTGCATTGTAAGTAAATACCTCTTAACATTTTACTGCCTTGTGGCTTCTTGTTGTTTATGTAGTGAGGGGAGTGGCTGAAAAGAAATGAGAGTGAAAGTCTCTATAAATGACATAACTGGTTTTGGATTATTTTCTGATGGGCAAACAGTGAAAACTTCATCTAATGGCTCCCCCTCCTTAGACAGCTGAAACCTTTTTATGAGAGATATTGTTGGTCAAATATGTGTAGCCAGAAAATGCTATGTCTTGAAAAACAATGTGCAAAAGAATGAAGATCAACATAAATATTGATTCGGGCCTTTTTTTCTGTAAAGGAGACACAGAAAGCATTACTGTACCTCTAATTCCAAAAGTTATGAGACTGTATCATATAGATAGACATTGGTAGCAAGGCCAGTTTAAATCATGCAGCTGGAAGAAACAGGTATTTCAGCATGTGTGTGATAAATATGATGTCTGGCCTCATGAGATTCCATTCATAAGTTCATGGATACCTCTGCCTGGAATAAGCATGTCTGATCATGAAATATTTGTGACAAAAGTACATCAAACAACCAGTTTAAAATCTGAGATCCATATTCATATTCAACTATAATGATCGTTTCTTGCAAATGGGGATAGAAAAAAACCCTAAAATATTCCAGAATCCCTTATATCCCTTATATCTTGTGTATCTCTCTCTAAAGAGTTTCCTCTCCCCACCCATTCATACAGGTTTGCCAGACATCCAGATATGTGGGTGTCTGTCTATCTGTCTGTCTCAGATAGAGTCTCATGGACAAAACTGTAGAGGCCCATGATTTTTCACATGGTACATTTGCAAAACTTAAAACCCAGGTTCAATTAACCATTCATAGATTTTTTCGCCTGGCTCTAGAATTACTCAGTACTTAAATCAGAAATGAGCTAAAACTGCTGAGTGTTTAAAATGTAAATCTAACTCAGTATTTGAACTTATCAGCTAGACTCTTGTGATGAGCCAAACCAAAACCTCCGATTTAAAACCTCAGAGTCTGGAATGCTCAAAATCCTGATGTGGTTCTGCATTTTGCATCTTGGGTTTCTCGTTGAACTGCAGCTAACTTAAGGGTAGGTTGAAGATAACCATTATCAAAGCTAAATTATAGCTTTGTCAGGCATAGAATTCAGTTGTGCTTCTTTATGAATAGACCAGCCACTGTTGTGACTGCAGTTTGGTAGATACATCTGAGTAGCTTTCAACAGGTATAAGAACTTTTGCCAGTATAGTTGTGGCAGCACTGAACTTAATTTTGGTTGCAACCTGCCACCCACACAAAAAGCTGACTATACACTTTGGCAGTTAGCCCAAACCAGATTCTGTGCTACTTTTGCAATGCTTTTAGCAACATCTAGTAGTTTAAAGCTATGCCATGCATGTATGCACAATCAATACTTAATGCTATGGTTATACTATAGATACATTCTCAGGACATGTCTACCAGATAAACTTCCCATGCCCAAAAAGAGTGCTCTCAAGCACACTGCTCTAATGTCAGCAGGCTGCTTCCTAAACTAGAAAGAGTATAGTTATATCCACATGGTGCAGCAGGTAGATTATTTCACACTGATGTGACCCAAAGAGCACAGTCAATCAGTAGCACTATCTGGCTTGTCTAAAGCACCCATGCTTCCAACTTTGCAGACAACTCATGTGGAGTGGTGCCCAGTATGTGAGGGCACTGTTGTCAGGCATAGTAATTTTTTCAGGTAGATGAGGCCTCAAAGGCCATATCTTTGTCACTCTCTACTGTGTCTAGGACTGCTGCTGAGAAACAAACAAAACATTCTTACTCAAGAGCACCCAAGCCTGGAAATTAGGCAGAGTATTTGGCTTAGATTGGTTACGCAGATAATTACACGAGGTGGGCACTGAGGAACTCTCTGCCTAATTACCTGGTGTGTGCAGAGCAGGAATGAGGGGGCCTGGCTTGTTTCTTGGAAGCAGCTGCAGACACAGAGACAAGGAGATGGCATACTCATGGACACAGTGCTATGGCTGGGGTCATAGTTGGAGTCTATGGGGATTTTTTTTGTTTTTACTCCTGAAAATTAGTTTAATTGAAATCAGTCAGATTTTCCTCTTTTTTCTTTCTTTCCCTAGAGTTGGAAGGATTTCTCTGCTCCAGGATCAAAACCAGAGAGAGAGAGAGAGAGAGAGAGAGAGTACTTTGCTGGCTGAGGATGGAAAGGAAAAAGGAACTGCTCATTCCATTTTTCTCCTGTTTCTATTCACACCACGTATACAAGACAGATTATAACAGCTCCTCCTAGTTATAGCCTGCTGGGTAAATAATTCTTTCAAGGAAATAAGAGACTACTTTTATCCTCTCAATGGGCACATCTTCATGAAACGCTACATGTGCAGTAGATTCATTCTACTGTGCATTAGCATGTCACGACAAAAGCAATGCTACTGTGCTAATACACAGTAGAATTAGTCTACTGTGCATTAGCATTGCTAAAAAGGCATGTGCTAGTCCCAGTGCACAGTAGCACCAGTTACTGTGCATTCGGTTAGTACTCATTATTACAGGTACTAAACTTAATGTGACATACTTATGGTGCATAAATGGATATGTAGACAAAGCCCGTATACTGGGGGGTGAGTGTAGAACAAATTATGCTAATGTAATTAGATATTTAGTCTATGATATTTAAATGATATGTATAAGATGGTCTCTGTCTGTCTTTCTCTCTCTCTCTCCCTCTCTCTGTACTGAGATAAATTTATTAAAGTTTAATCATCAAACAAACTCAACCACTATCTGCTATATAAATTTTAATAATATATTTCGGAAATATCTTTTGAAAAGGTATTGTGCCTAAAATAGTAAGTATATGTAAAGCAGCCAAATTTTGAATTTTATTTCACCGTTATTTCCAACATTTTCTACAAATGGACATAATAAATATATACACTTCTGCGGCCATTCTGGCCTGTATAGCCCTTCCAATGTTCAGGTGGAATGACAGTGACTTAGATAAACTTTGGCCTGCTTCTCCAATACTGGTGATTGCAGTTCTAGCTAAAATAATAACGATGATAAAAACAACAAGCTAGAGATATTTTTACCATTCACTAAATAAATTATTGTATATCTTTGTATATTTTTCCTTGGGAAAATCAAATTAAGTAAATGCTACTTCCTACTTGTTAAATTGTTGATTTATTTAACATAGAAAAAACAGGTATGTGCAATAATAGCATGCCAAGCAAAAATTAAGCCTTACCACTTGGACTGCTGTAATAAAGACTATTGGTAGGTCTGATAGGGACTCTGATCACATGTGGCTGATTTGAAGGATTTTTTTACCTCTAATATTTGAAGAGAAATAATGGGGAAAAAACAGATAACAAAATAAAACAAAAAATAGTATTTTCAGAGTTTGGATTACGAAGATGAAGACATCATTTGTCATCTGCTTATTCTCTAAGATGAAGTGTTCGCAGACTTATCATCTTGTCTTTACATAATGGTAGACATTTATAATTAATTCAAACCCTTCCATATTATATGCAGGATTGTGTGTGCAGGATGTTAAAATACGTGAGAAGGCAAAACAGTGAAGTGCTAAAGCTTTTGATCATTTGAGTGAAGGTTTTTCGTCAAAATATTATATTGGTTTTTGTTCTAAGAGTCTTTTATGAAATGTATTCTGAGATACTGGGAACCCATAAAAGATTATTTGTGCCACTGTTTGTTTCTTCAGAACTCTTTTCCACCAAGTTGCTCTGTTGTACCCAATAGGCTAATTTCCTCGAAAGAAATACTGTGTTTTGCCTAGTTAAATTTCCCATTCATTTTCAAGATGATATTTATTAATTTCCATATACTGATGTAAGATGCTGCATATCTTCTCTGAACACTATTTAAAGAGATGTTTCACTCCACACTAGAGTTGGCTGCATCTCAGTAGAATGTGAGTTATAGGAGTCCTGAGAAAATACTGCTAACAAAAGTGTGAATATATCAATGTATTTTGCTACATTCCCACAATCAATCTACAGCCCACAGCAGCAGCTGCTTCTGCCCCATGCACAGACTGGGGGGACATGTGCCCCCTGTGCCTGCTCTGGGGAGTGCGCAGTGGCGGGAACCTCCCACACCCCTGGGTGAGCCGTCCAGACTCTAAGCATCTCATGACCTACTATGGAGCTCTATTCACCCCCCTATGGGGGTCTCAACCTGTTCCCCTATGTCCCTTCCCTCCTCCG
Organism: Crocodylus siamensis; assembly: GCF_052110815.1. Taxonomy (NCBI): domain Eukaryota; kingdom Metazoa; phylum Chordata; order Crocodylia; family Crocodylidae; genus Crocodylus; species Crocodylus siamensis. Next base: position 261,509,244 of record NC_143396.1, read on the forward strand.
CACCCTTTCCAGTTCACACATTTACCTGCTGGCTGCTGCTCCACACACAGCCGAGCCAGGCTGAATTTCCAGCTGCCTGCAGGCTCCAACTGCTCATCTCTGTGTGTGCACATCCCTCTCCCTGCCCTGCTGCAGCTGCCCAGAGCCTGCGCCTGGGCTGCCTACATTGGGGTGTGGGGGTTAAGCCCCATTAGCCCCAGCCTTCCACTACTTATGCTGTGGAGGTCCCTTCCAGCTCTACTTTTCTATGATTATATGATTCACTTCCCTAGTTCTTGCCATATTCAGTAAAAAAAAAACAAAAAAAGGCCCCCAAATCAGTGTTAGACCTGTTAAAAGATTTCCACCTTCATCTACTATAAACTCTAGGAACAGAAATTCAAAGTTTAGTATTGCTTCTGGAATTTTTATAAACCTTAAAGAGCCCCCTCCTTCCCCTCAACCCAGAAGGGAGTTGAAGCCTGCATCCATAAATAAGTAGGGCTGGAAGGGACCTCCATAGGTCATCTAATCCAACCCCCTGCCTAATCCAAGTGGAGAGGCAAGATGTTCTACCCAGGTTTGATCCCAGCAGGAAAATTGGCACACACCCAGCCTTGGCTGTAGCTAACACTCAATCCCTCTGGGAAAGCTTAAGAACACCCTGACACTTCTAATTTACTAGAATAGGATTCTCACCACCTTGCCATAGATCAATACTATCCGGTCCCTTATTCAGTCCTTTTTAAGTTATGTCACTGTACCTTTGGATAAAATGCATCGAGATCGGTGCAGTGTAGAAGTTTTTGTCCTGTTGAGAATAAGAGTCTAGGCTACAACCCAGGAGCACCTACCTTTTGGGGGAGCATACATCTTATTGATCCACATTTACTCTAGCTTGTGCTTCTCCTTCTGACTTCACAATTCTCCCTTTCTCAGCTTTCCAGAGCCAGCTTTAAAAGGAACACTGGGTGTGTCTACATGAGATGCTTTACTGCACATTAGACTAATCTAATACCCAATAAGGCATCACCAACTACATATGTGTGTCAATTATTATGTATTAATTTAGTCTAATGCACTATTTGCCAGTACCAAGACATACAAGTACTAGAAAAACAGTGAATTAACTAATGCGCTGAAGTATATGTGTAGACCCTGACCAGAAGCAATTTGCTCCCAGTCAGCCCAAGCAGCAGGGGGCCACAACTGCTGCCTGGATAACCCTGATCTCTATGGAGTGGGAGGAGCTATCCCAGCTCCGGGGTAACTCCCTTCCAGCCACACAAGGATCAGGGCTGGCTCTGAGCCTTGGGGAGTGGGAAGAGCTGTCCCTCCTTTGGGAACAGCTCCCTCAAAGCTGTGGGCACATCATAGTTGGGCCCAAGCCTTAGAGGGTGGGCAGAGATGATCCTGCTCCAGGGCAATTTCCTTGCAGCTGCAGGGAAATCAGGGTTGGCCTCAATCTCCACATGGCTGGCAGGGAGTTGCCCTCAGAGAAGGGACAGCTGCTCTTATCCACCAGAGCCCAGACCTAATCCTTATGCCCCCAGCTGTGAGGGACCTGCAAGGGAGCTTCCACCAGAGCAGGGACAGCTCCCCCTATTCCCAGAGCCCAGACCTCACCCCCATGCACCCAGGGGAGCCTGGAGCTCCCCCACCCAAATGTTGCAGGGGGGACTATGTACTGCCTAACCTGTAATATGGTGGTTAGCTCACTGTGCTAAGAAAATGGATAGATGTAGGTACAACTCCCCGCTCACCTTGGACAAAAGTTAGCCACAAATCCAGGTATCGTCCTTCCTGGGTGAGCAACCTAACCACTCAGCTATTGGAAGTAAAACACTGGAGGGTCATCCTCTGGTTTCAAACAACTGCTCCTTATGGAATTTTGTCCAGCTTCATTTTGATGGCTACAGATCTACAGTAGTTGTGCATATATAGCCACATACCTGTGTGATAGCCCATTGCTCATGCTCAGCCTACATATTCTAGTGTACTACCACTGCCCTGTTACACTTCTTATATACACATCTATGCTGTGGAGGAAACAGAATTGTACAGTGTGGCTAACCCCCAGAAATACCACTTATGCTGCTGGAACACTGCCATTTACATGTACAAAAATAATAGTCTGCCCTTCGTCTGATTTGGGTGATATTGTTTCCATTATCACTAAGTAAATCAGCATTTAACTACCTGAATGGAAAGCAGCCACCATATTCACCAAGCTCAGCATGATTTTTTAACTGCTAACAGCTCAAAGATACTCCTCATGTGCTATACAAATTTCAGTGTAACATTACACCATTTTTATTGTATTTTATATGAATTCATATTTTAATTATATTTATTATCATTTGATTTGGGGCATTGAAAAATTATTATCTACAAAAAAATTATCAAAACAAACTTGTTCCCATAGCATGCTAGACAAAGTGGGATTTTCTAGCAGAAAGTTTTGACCCAGTCTCTCATTATCTTACTAAAATAGGTTTGTCTTATTTTTAGTTTATCCCTAACTGCAGAATCCAAGATTCTACCTCGTGTTCCTAATCTATAACTATATCTCTTCTTCAGTTCCTGGAATTAACAGTTCATCCTCTCAGACCTTCTTTTAGTCTTGGATCTCACTTGTTAATCTAAGATTCCAACTGTTCAACTGACTTCATTTTTCCTTTCAGGAAAACTTCTTGAATGTGCATCCTGTGAAATTCCTTGATAACAGGCACATGGCCAACTTCAATATTGTCTAGAATATACCCACTACACTTCAAAGTTTACTGTCCCTTGCACCCATAGAACTGTCGCTTCTCGTTAGAGAAGATCTGTGGAAGATTGTATGCCACCAACAAAGGTCTAGAGGTAGGGGGGAATTTCAACATCCACATTTCTTCACCCATGTGGTCACTGTCTACGCATGGTCTAGTCCAATTTTTAGCATTAGAGATGCTATAGTTAGTTTCTGAAATAAAATTCTGCATTTCAGCTGCAAAGCACAGATATCACTCTATAGTTTCCCCTCCTGCCAACTTAAATTGACACATTGCCAACCTTTCTGACATAAAAAGAGAATAGCTTGATTTTATTTCATAGTTTCATAGTTAGTAGGGTCGGAAGGGACCTGAGCAGATCATCAAGTCCAACCCCCTGCCATGGCAGGAAAGAGTAGTGGGGTCAAACCACCCCAGAAAGGTGATTGTCTAGCTTTGTCTTAAAGACCCCCTGGGTAGGAGCCAGCACCACTTCGCTTGGAAGTTGGTTCCAGATCCTAGCTGCCCTGACCGTGAAGTAGCACCTACTGATGTCTAATCTGAATTTATCCTCTGCCAGCTTGCAACCGTTATTTCTAGTCACTCCTGGTAGTGCTCGGGACAACATGGACTCCCCCAGTGCCTGCTGGCTCCCTCTGACTAGTTTGTAACAGGCCACTCTTGTGGAAGCTGAACAGATTCAGGTCCCGTAGCCTCTCCTTATAGGGCCTGCCCTGCTGCCCCCGATCATGCAAGTGGTCCTCTGGACCCTCTCCATGTTGTTCACATCCCTCCTGAAGTGCGGCACCCAGAACTGGATGCAGTACTCCAGCTGCGGCCTGACCAGTGCCGCAAAGAGGGAGAGGATCACCTCCTTTGACCTGCTTGAGATGCATCTGTGGATGCATGACAAGGTGCTGTTGGCCTTCCTGACTGCATCCCCACACTGTCAACCCATGTTCATCTTGGCATCAATGATGACTCCAAGATCCTTTTCTGCCTCTGCACTGACAGGAAGGGAGCCCCCCAGCCTGTAGGTATGATGCTGGTTCTTTCTCCCCAGGTGCACCAACCTTGTCAGTGTTGAAACTCATCCTATTCTCATCTGCCCACCTCTGTAACCTGTCTAGATCTGATTATAGACTATTCCTTCCTTCTAGCATGCCCACATCCCCCCACATCTTAGTGTCATCAGCAAATTTGAACAGGGTGCTTTTTACCCCCTGTCCAAGTCACTGATAAAGACTTTGAACAGTGCCGGCACGAGGACCGAGCCCTGCAAAACCCCACTCCCCACATCCCTCCAAGTTGAAAATCACCCATCCACCACCACTCTCTAGGTGCAGCCCTCCAGCCAGTTGGCGACCCAATTGACTGTATGGGTGTCGGCACCACAGTCCCCCAGTTTTTTAATGAGAATGGGCTGAGAGACAATGTCAAAGTCCTTCCGAAAGTTCAGAAAGATTATGTCCACTGCTACCTCTGCATCTAAGGATTTGGTGACCTGGTCATAGAAGGCCACCAGGTTGGTCTGACAGGACCTGCCTCTAATGAACCCGTGTTGGTTGCCCCTAAGCATAATCTCCCCTGCTGGCCCCTCGTGGACATATGCCAGAATAATTATCTCAAAAAGCTTACCCAGGATTGAGGTAAGACTAACTGGTCTATAGTTTTCTGGGTCTTCCTTCCTCCCTTTTTAGAAGTTGGGAACCACGTTTGCCCTCTTCCAGTCCTCTGGCACCATAGCAGAGCACCACGAATTCTTGTAAAGCCATGCCAGGAGTCCTGCAATGACCTCAGCTAATTCCCTCAGCACCCTGGGGTGGAGATTGTCCAGACCAGCTGATTTAAATACATCCAGTCCCTCCAGCAGTTCCTTGACTAGGTGCACCTCCCCTGGGGTCTGAGGGGGGCCGAGTGTGGGGGGATGCCTCCCCTGGGTACTGAGGGGGGCCCAGTGGGGAGGGGCTGATCTGGCCCCTGCTCAGGAAAATGGAGGCAAAGAAGTCATTAAATACGTTAGCTTTGTTGTCTGGTGTGATGACCAAATTTCCTAGTGTGTCTTGTAGGGGCCCCATGTTACCCGGTACCTTCTTTTTGCCTCCTTTGTTTTTAAAAAAGGACTTCTTGTTGTCCTTGATCCAGGTAGTTAGTCTCAGTCCCAGCTCCACCTTGGTCTTCCTAACTGCCCCCCTGCATCCCTGGGCAACCACAGTATAGTCCTCCCTGGTGATGGCCCCTCCCTTCCATTGGGTGTATGCTTCCCTTTTAGCTAGGAGACATTCCTGGATGCTTTTGGTGAGCCATGGGGGCTTTTGCACCCTCCTACTCCCTTTGATCCATGTTGGGATTACCTCCCTTTGGGCTTGGAGGATCATCTCCTTAGGGAGCGACCACTCTTCGTGGACACCTGGCTCCCTCCCCTCCGGGACCTCAGTGCATCCCCAACTATTCTCCTTAGCTCATTGAAGTCCGCCCTCCTGAAATCTAGGTCTCCTGCCTTGCTGCAGGCCTTTGCCACCTTGTGCTGGATGGTTAATTCCAGCAGGTGATGATCACTGTCGCCTAGGTGGTCGAGCACCCACAGCCCCCTCACCAGGTCATTGCCCATGGCCAGCACCATGTCCAACAAGTCATCTCCCCTGGGGGGGCTGTGCACCTCCTGGGTTATATGGAGGTCCTGAATTTTGGCTAGGAACCTACGTGAGCTGTCAGACCTGGCTGACTGCTCTTCCCAGCAGATGTCTGGAAAGTTCAGATCACCCATGATGATCATGTCCTTTGACCTAACTACCTCTGTGAGCTGACCCAAGAATTCCTGGTCCAGCTCTTCCCCTTGGATGGGTGGTCTGTAGTAGACCCCCACCGTTAAGTCTCTTTCCCCTCGACTGCCTTGTATTCTAACCCAGAGCACTTCAGTATGCCCCTCCTCTGATTCTGTGCTACTTGATGAGGATGTGTATTCCTCCTTAATGTAGAGCGCCACACCCCTGCCTTTCCTCCCTGGGCTATAGTTTGTCCCTCCTGTACAGGCTATAGCCCTTGATATTCACTGCCCAGTCATGTGTTGGGTCCCACTGGTTTTCAGTAAGCCCCACTATGTCTGGCTTGGTGTCAGCTAGCAGGAGGGTAAGTTCCTTTTGCTTGTTCCCCACACGTTGAACATTTGTGCGGAGGCATTTGAGGCCTCCTGTGGATGTGTGCACTGGCCCCCTAATCTCAGCATTGCCTTGTCCCCTGTTGCTTACCTGGGTATATGTTCTGCTCATCAGTCTAGTCTGTGCTGTACTTGTGGGTGTTGCGTGGTTTAGCGGTCCAAGGCTTCCTCCGCCCTCATCTTCCCCTTCCCCGATGAGGTTAGTTTAAAGCCCACCAGAGGAGATCTGCCAACCTAGTAGAGAACACGTGCTTACCTTTAAGGGAAAGGTGGAGCCCACCCCATCTGAGCATATCTCTCGTCATGATGTGCGGGTCATTGTCAAGGAAGCCAAAGCCCGCCTTAAGGCACCATTCCCAAAGCCACCAGTCAGTCTCTGTGATGCAAAATAAACCAAAATCAATAGGCCAGATTTTAATGTGATTTACCTGAAATTCATAGAGCCAAACCAACTTATACTAATGGAGGTTCAATGCTAATCTCATTAGAGAAGATCCAAATTAACCATGTATCAAATGAGATAAATGTGTTGGGAATATGGAATTTCCTATGAAGTCTGGATTACTGATACAAAGATCTTAAGGCCAACACTGGGTACTCAATGGAACAAACCTGGAGCATTCCCTAACTTCATATACACAAAATAAAATATTTCACAGGACAATAAAACATGATGGTATTGGCATGCCCCAATGCAGAAAAAATGTCACATTATTTATTTATTTTTGTTGTTATGTAGGGCACACTACACCATAGTGTTTGACAATGGTTCACGGTGCTCATTTGGTTTCTTACTGAGGTGTGAATATTTCAGATGATTGGAAAAGGGCAAACATAGTGCCTATATTCAAGAAAGGGAAAAAGGAGGATCCAAGGAACTACAAACCAGTCAGCCAAACCTCCGTCTCTGGAGAAATCATGGAGCATATCCTCAAGGAATCCATTTCTAAGCACTTGTAGGAGAAGAAGGTGATTAGAAACAGTCAGCATGGATTCCCCAGGGGCAAGTCATGCCTGGCTAACCTGATTGCCTTCTATAATGAGATGACTAGCTCTGTGAACGCAGGGAAACCAGAGGATGTGGTGTACCTTGCTTCTACCAAGACATTTTATAGTTTCCCACAACATTATTGCAAGCAAGCTAAGGAAGTATAAGCTGAATACAGAAGCTTATTCTATCCATAAGGTGGATAGAAAACTGGCTGAAGCATCAGGCTCAGAGAGTAGTAATCCATGGCTTGATGTCTAGTTGGAAACTGGTATCAAGTTGAGTGCCCCAGGGGTTGGTCCTGGGGCTGTTTTTGTTCAATGTCTTCATCAGTGATCCAAGAGATGGCATAGAGTGCACCCTGAGAAAGTTTTCAGATCATACCAAGCAGGGAAGAGTAGTAGATATGCTGGAGGGTAGGAATCAGAGTGACCTAGACAAATTGGAGGATTAGGCCAAAAGGAACCTCATGAGGTTCAGCAAAGACAAGTGCAAAGTCCTACATTTAAGAAGGAACAATCCCATGCACCAGTATAGTCTGGGGACTGACAGGCAGGGCAGCAGCTCTACAGAAAAAGACCTGGGGGTTACAGTGGACAATAAGCTGAATATGAGCCAGCAATGTGCCCTTATTGCAAAGAAGGCTAACAGCATACTAGTATGCATTGGTTTGTGTGTTGCCAGTAGGTCAAGGAAAATTCTTATTCCCCCATATACAACACTGGTGAGGCCACATCTAGAGTACTGTGAACAGTTTTGAGCCCTCCACTACAGAAAGGATGTGGACAAATCGAGGATAATCCAGTGGAGGTCAATGAAAATGGTGAGGGGGCCATGGCATGTGACTTCTGAGGAGAGGCTGAAGGAACTGGGCTTATTTAGATGAGAAAAGAGAAAAGTGAGTGGAAATTTAATAGCAAGATTTAATAACAGCTTTCAACTACCTGAAGTGGGGGCGGGGGGTTCAAAAATGTATGGAGCGAGACTTCTCAATGGTGGCAAATGACAAAACAAAGAGCAACAGCCTCAAGTTGCAGCAAGGGAAGTTTAGGTTGGATATTAGGAAGAATTTTCTCACTAGGAGGGTAGTAAAATACTGGAACAGGTTACCCAGTGTGGTGGTAGAATCTCCACGTTTGGAGGTTTTCAAGATCCAGCTAAACAAAGCACTTGCTGGGATGATCTAGTTGGGGATGGTCCTGCTTTGAGCAGGGGGTTGGACTAGGTGACCTCCTGAGGTCCCTTCCAACCCTAATGGTATATGATTTTATTATTTCATTGATGTTGTACAATCAGTTTAATTTATGTTTCTGAATGGTTTTCATGATGAAAAGTGAATCTTTGGACATTTTTTACCTTTCTCTTTCTATAAAGTATATAGATATATTTTACTCTAATTAGATATATGGGATGCAGTTACATTTCCCAGTGCTATCAACCGGAGTTCATATAACCCAGGGACAGATGTTGTTACAATTACATTGAGATGGTCAGAAAACTCAGAACAAAATGTGCAGGATCTAGCAATAAAGCATCCTCAATTGGATCGGTAAGGGTTTGCAATGAATTCCCAAGGGAATTAGACAAATTCAGAGATTGACTACATGTAAGGAATTCTGCCAAATTGTCCACATTGATAACATTTTCTACCTTAAACATAATGATGTCAATGTCAACTACCATCAACAAAAGTGTACCGCGAGAAAATCATTCTATAACTCAATGTAGTGTCATAGGCTTCATGAAGTGCATAAAGATTGAATATTATTTTGTGTGAAACACTCAAGTGATAAGGTGATGGGGTACAGTATCAAACTTTAGAAAGATATAAGATAGTAGCCTACTTATTCAGTCTTGCATTTAATTTCAATAGGATGAGCCTCAGATTAAAGCATCACTTAGTAGCTATATCAAGAAACACTTTATTCAAAATTAGAGCAAATTACTGCGCAGTAAGTATCACCATCTACACATGCAGTAATTCGCTTTAATCACAACTAAATTTGCTACCTGTTAATATAAGTAGTACATTTACTCCCAAATACTTACTGTACAGTAGTAGGACACACACAGATGGCTGACCAGGAACTAATGTGTTCCCAGTCAGCCAGTTTTTATCTTCTGCCCCCCAGGAGATGCCTGCTGCTGGAGTGGGCTCTGCAACTGGAACCTGGGTGGGGACAATGACCATGGATCATGATCTGGGAGCAGTGGCTGTGAAATTCTTATCTCCAAGCCCTAGCTCCTCAGTCATGGGGTTGGGACGGCAGATAAGAATCTCCCACCCCAGACTCTGCTACTGTGGGGACAGGGTTGGGAGATAATAATCTCCAAGCCTGGGCCCCATTATCATGGAATGGCAGCAGGCAGCTTCCAAAGGCAGAGAGTAATGTCCCAGTCCCCACTAAGAGACAGCTGTCTCCCGGCCCAGTGCTCCCTGCCAGCCCCTGGGCTAGAACCCAAGGGGAGCTTAGAGTTTTCCCTGGCTGCTGAAGAGGGATGGTGCAGAGCTGGCAAGGGTGGGAGCAGACTGCTGCCATGAGCAAAACGTCTGCTACTATTTTCCTGCACATGTAGATGCCTACCCAGTACACTCACCCCAGAGCATTTGCACATGTAAATTTACCCAGTATCAGCAAAGTTGAGACTGTGAAGGAGGAAGGTAACTTGGGTAACAGTAACTGAAAAATGGTAAGAGTTCAAAATCCAAATGGGAGGAAAGAAAGGTAGCAGCACAATAAGGACACTGGAGTTCAGAAAAGCAGGCTTTAATAAGATCAGGGAACTGGTGGGCAGAATCCCCTGGGAGACAAGTCTGAGTGGAAAAAGGCCTCCAAGAGTCCTTCTTTAGTTCTGAGTGCTGCACTTCAAAAAAAGACATGAAGAATCTTGAAAGGGTCCAGAGAAGGGGCACTAGAATGACTAAGGTCCTGGAGGACAACCCCTATGAGGAAAGACTAAGGAATCTGGGACTGTTCAGCCTGGGGAAGGGAAGATGGAGGAGGGAATTGGTGGCCCCTAAGTATGTAAGGGGTGAATATCAGGAGTTGGAAGGAAAACTGTTCGGGGGTGGGGGGGCAGGGAAGGACAAGGAGCAATGTCCATGAACTGTTAGAGGATGGTTTCAGGTTGGATGTAAGGAAGAATTTGTTTATGGTAAGGGTGACCAGAATCTGGAATAGACTTCCCAAGGAGCTGGTGCAGTCCCCAACCTTAGAAGTCTTCAAGAGGAGAATGGACAGACAAGTTGCTGGGATCATTTGATCTCAGCAGTATTGTTGCCCAAAGCACAGGGGGTTGAACTTGATGATCTTTCAAGCTCCCTTCCAGCCCTTAATTTCTATGATTCTAAGAGAGCTTGCTGTACTTTAAGGAGGTCCTTTTAAGGGCATAGGAGCAGGCTATCCTGTTGTAATGGCAGAATGGGAAATGTAACAAGAAACCACAAATCCTATTAAAAGTGGAAAAGTGCTCACAGTATTAGGGAAGACTATAAGAATATCACACAGGCATGCAAGAAGAAAATTAGGAAAGCCAAGTTATGATTCTACAAGTATGTCAAAAGTAAGAGAAAGACTAGAGAAACAATAGGTCCTTTACATAATGCAGAAGGTAATACAGATATGAATGATACAGAGAAGACTGAAGTATTTTTTGCCTTTTTAATTTTTGTCTTCACCTATATTGTCTTCATCAGCTACCAGATATTAAGCGCAGTTGGCAGCAAGGTAGGGAAGGAGACAAGCATCCTAGAGTAGAGGAAAAACAGATGATGGATTACAGTAAAAACTGCGTTATCTGGCACCTTACAAGCCCGCATGCTCTATTAACTGGCATGCTGGCTTGTAAGCTAAAAACCAAACTAGAAGTGCCCATTGTGGCACTTCCCATTTTGCCAAGTGCCCACAACCCAGGGCAAAATAGTCTGTGCTGCTGAGCCCCCATGACCTGGGGCATAGCAGCCTGCATGGAGCCCACCTCCCTGTCCCTCGGGGCCCACAGGAGGGGCAGCAATGTGTTGGGAGGGGCAGTGATGCCCCAGACATGGCAGGAGAGGCGATGAGGCCCCAGGCATGGCAGGAGAGGCAGATGCCTGTTTGGGCCTCTCAGCTACCTAGCATATTTTGTTATCCAGTACCCCCCATTCCCCATGGGTACTGGATAACAAAGCTTTTGCTGTACTTAGAAAAGATGGGAGTTTTCAAGCCAGCAAAGCCAGATGAGATTCACCCTAGGGTCCTGAAGGCACTGTCTAAGGTAATTTAAGAGCCATTGGCTTAGAGTCCTCTTTGGGGACTCCCAGATGCTGGGTGAGGTCCCAGCTGATTGGAAAAGAGAAAATATCTTTGCCCATCTTTAAGAAAGGATAGAAAAAGGATCTAGGGAATTGTAGACAAGTCAGCCAGATTTTAATACCTGGAAAGATCATGGAGCAGATCCTCAAGCCATCGATTGCAAAGCACATAGGACATCTGTACATGTGCTCTGGGGTTTGCGGGGGAGGACACTTTAATTAAAGAGGCTCTGAGAACTGCTCTAATTAAAGCACTCACATTGTCACATGTATTCAGTATCCCACACTTCAAAATAGTGGTGGGGGAGCTTTAACTAAAGCTCATTTGATGAGTGTGGCTGCGAGATGTCCCACAGGCTCCCGAAGGGGAGAGGATAGTCCTAGCTGGACCCAAACCCCACACACAGCCCCCCTGTGGGGGAAACTTACCTCCTGCTGGGCAGCCAGAGCTGGAGCAGGAGCTACGGCCACACTAGCCGGCATTTCACCAGCTGTTTAATCAGCTGTTTCCTGAGTGGGGAAGAGCTGAGCCAATCACAGCAGCTGTTCCAGCCACCACAGGAAAATTTAAAAGCACCACAGGCACTCAGGAGGAGAGGGAGCATGCTGGCATAGAGCACGCCAGACACGCTGAGGCTCCTGCAAAGGCAAGGAGCAACGCAGCTGGTGCAACGCTGGCAAGCAGAATCAGGAAGGTGTTTTTGAGCCCCCTGTAGTAGACTGGGGGAAAAGGAGGCAACTCCACAAACCTTTCCAGCCCAGGGGTCTATTTCTTTTGAAAAAGACAAAAAGAGAGAGAGAGAGAGAGGAGGTAGAGGGGCAAAACACCCTACTCTGAGGCACTGAGAATAGGCATCAGTTGATGTGCCTACAGCTCGCCAGTCTCAAGAAAAGGGGGAGCAGTAAAAGTACCAACAAAGCCCACTCAAATATGGGGTTCTCCTTGAAGCAAGCTGTGGTCGAGCCACCACAACTGAATTAACATCTTGCTGACGCCCATCCGGTTGGTGAGTGGATGGGGTGTAGGAGAGGTGGATCCCCGAGAAACATCACACCTGAACTGTGAGTACTGCCATCCCCCCCGTGGAGCCCTTCCAGGAAGGAGATCTCCACTGAACCCCCTCTCTTTACATAATAACATCAAGTCATGGTAGGTGAGCTGAGGGGTGGGGCTCCACATCCGGCGGGTAGTACATCACTTAGGGAACCTCACTCAAGGCACCTTTTATCACAATGAGCTTAATTAAAGTGCCCCTGCTGCCATTTTGAAATGCAAGACACTGAATACACATTACATGGAGGCTGCTGGAGTGCACCAATGTCAGAGGAGAGGTCTAGCACATGTATAAGTGCCCATAGAGGATACCAAGGCAATCACAAAGGAATCATCATGCAAAGAGCCATTGGGGAAGTAAAGAGCAAGTCATGCTTGACCAACCTGATTTCCTTCTATGATAAGGTAAAAAAAGCTCATTCACCAATTATATGCTGTTATTCTGAAAATCTGGAAACATAACCTCAGTGACATGGGAGATGCCAAAATCATAACTATATTCAAGATAGGACATAGACTGAATCTCAGCAATTACCATGGAATTGCACTCCTGTCCGTAGCTGGTAAGATGCTTGCTGGTATTCTCCTCAATAGGCCTACCAGCATTGTTTCTGAATGTCTCCAAAATCTTGCCTTTGATGATCATGACATCAAGATTCAAACCAAACTTCTCATCTACATTTAAAGCTGTGTATGTCCGAATCGTCGATCCTCTTCAGATTTGAATTAGGGTGAATCGAATCAGGGACAGTGATCTGAATCAACAAATTGAATCACTGTCCTTGATTCAGGCCAAATCTGAATCCGAATTGAATAGGGCCTGCTTCACCCTGTATCTATCTATCTATAAATAAATATAGTCCCAGGAACAAAAGGCTTATAGACAAATGTCTCTCTGTCTGTCAGTTTGTCTGTCTGTCCATATCCCAGTTACCTCTTCAACACTTTGATCCATATCTTTATGGGGGGGGGGTTTCCCTTACCTAGCAGAAATGCTCATTAAAGTCAATGATTTTTTTCTTGAAGAATGGAATTACACCTTAGCAAGGAGACCATTATTTAACCTATTATTAATAACAATGTAAATTCACACATAACACAAGATGAAAAAATGCTAACATCATACTGTCCCCCCTTAAGAGTTCAAGGATCTTTGTTTGGTTTTGTCTGGTTTTGTTTATTTTGGTCTGTTTTGCTTTCTGGCATTCAATGGTTTTATACAATGGCTAAATTCAGCATCCTTTGCTACAACAAATACCAAATTTAATTCATTTCATTTAAGGCAACATCAAGTTTTAATTTTTAATTTGTGGAACACATTCAGATAATAGATATTTTAAGTATTTCTTGATATTATATTCATTCAAACTTTAAGTGCAGGGCAAATGTACATAAATGGAAGAAGCATAAAATAACTTCATGACAGATAAAAAGAGTATGAAACCAAATAAACCTTTAGAATAATTAGGTTTTCATGTTGAAATATGCTGTTATTACAAGAAACAGAGTGGTAAAACACTTTAGAAATCCTCTGAGGTGAATTTGCTCAGTGCTATTACAGAACAAGAATAAAAACCCCCCACCTCTTTTATGGAGTCTATTAGTAAAAACCAAAGGGCCACACATAAAAAGGAAAGAGTAAAATAAAATGTAGTTACTATTTCTTAGTTATAGAATATAGACACTGAAATCTGGCACAGGACAGGTTTCCCAGATCAACATGTATCATCTAAATATACAATTACATGGAAAGTTCAGATGATCAAATCATCCCCCCTAACTTTTTTCAAAGCCAGAAATTGAAATAATTTGAAGTTTTATCCTATAATACTGCCTCTTTCTAGATGTATAGTGTCTTCAATTTGTAGTCAAATCCCTAATATAACAAGTTATTCAAACGCATTTTCTTTTAAATCTTACACTTGAAGGTCAGGTACTGACATTACACTTATACCGGTCTAAGTGATTGGAAATCTATCTAAACCTGTAATCATACAAAAGTTCAGAGCATATCGACTGGTCTATAAATGTCAGAACCTGGACTACGACAGACCTGGTTAAACAGGGACTCAAATCAAATCGATTTTGGTTGGACTAATGAATTGAACTTCTATACTAGATCCCCTATTGATTCAAGTTAGATTGCTATCTGCCAACATCCCAGCCTCCTTTGCAGCATTCTACTGCCTTCTCTCACAGGGAGGTGCACTAGCATTCAACCCAGACTTGGCTGCTCTTGCCAAGCATCCTGCCCCCATGCTCTCTCAGATCCAAGCCAGCAAAGCCCCTCTCCCCATCTCCATCTCCTACCTTAGGCTATCTGTCAGCCATAGGCTGGCAGTGGGGTAGGGGGAAAGGAAGGAGTCTGTGTTCCCTGCACCCAAGTACCCAGGCTGTGCCTCCACATCCCATCACAAAGAATCCTAGGATGTATTCACAGACCTGATGCTGAGCCCAAGAGAATCCCATGCTTGTACACAGTCCCATGGACTTTGATCCTGGCTCCTGCACACCCATCCAGGGACCCCCATGTCCTCATGCTCAGGCTTTGCACCACAGACCCAACCCCCAAGCTTTCCCAGAGATGAACCAGCAAGGCCCTTCACCCCAGGGGCCTCCTGCTTCCAGCTGTCTGTCAGCTGGAGGCAAGTGTCAGGGTGGGGAAGGGAGGCATCCATGTCCCCTGCAACTGCATGAGCCCCAGGACCTGGGCACCCATGTACCCAGGCTGTGCCTCTGCACCCCATCACAAAGAACCCCCATGCTTGGGCATAGCCCCATGGACTATAACCCTGGCTCCTGTGCACCCAGGCAGGGAATCCCGTGTCACCATGCTTGGACACAGCCCCATGGAGCCCAACTCTAGTTCCCACACACCACATCTCAATGACCAGAGCCAGACACCCTGCCACCCAAATCCCAGTCTGGACTCATGTATCCCCCCCAGAGCAGGAGCTGGTGTGGGCAGCTTCCCTGTGATGGGTCAGGGTGGCAGAAGGAAAAACACTGGGATCTGGCTTGTATAGAGGCAATCCTGTGACCTCCATGGCTTGGCCCCCTGCCTGCAGGTACACAGGCCATGGGCATCTATGATGCTGCAGGCCTTTTTTAGCCCATAGCTACAGCATCCTAAAGTACTAGGGTGCTACGGTGCAGAGAGGCAGGAGGCTAGGAGCATGCTCGCCTGTGCCCAGCAGTCAATCAAGGGTCACCTAGGCACTAAACTGTACTCAACAGTCTCCAGCACCTGGGGAGCTCACATAGCCAGTGCAGGTAGTCTGTCCCCCTCCCACCTCGCAAAGAGTAAATGTGTGCTTTGTTTGCTCCCAATTTAACCTTGGCCACTTATGGAAACCCATGTAAGTTAGACTGATTCCTCCTTGGGCTTCGAATGTCTGTACCTGGCACAAATCTGAAAATTACATTTTGGAAGCATAAATACTCTGTAATTTTCAGCCTCATGGGTGCTTGAGATGATTAGAAGGTACTAGAATTGTCTCATCATAATACTCTCCCAATCATATGTGCTTAATATGCAGAAACCCTATTACATCCCTAGAAGACTTTTTTTCTTACTTCTGCCTCACAAACTAATCATGATTTCTATCAAAATTGTATTTATTCATTCGTATCTACCAAGTAGGTATGTGAATGGATTTTAACTTAGAGGCCATATGCAATATGATTGCTTCAACTATGCTCATTCTGCCTGTAATATTCATTACTCATTTACAATTTCTGACTGGATTATCTCAAATACCTGATACTGCTCATGCTTCCTGATTGAATAACTAAACATTTTGAAATATATGAAAGTCATATGGTAGTTGAGAGGCAGAACATAACAAAGTGCAAATGACAATTTATGGTGCAAATTTGGAGATGGAACATTTGCAAGATCGTTCATTAATATTTCTAGATTCACAAGTATTTGTATAAATATCCAGTTCCACTCTGAATAACCAAGAATAAAAAAGATGACCTCAGAAATAAAAGTAAATTAAAATAGCTGCTTTTGGTGATGAATATAGTTATAAATCACCTTTTATACTATAGGAATAGATCCAATCTTAATGTTTTGGAGCACATGCGGTATTCTTCTCTTCAGAACTGGAGTCTCCTATCTATTAAAAGAAGCTGGGGCCCCAGTAACATATTCTTGTTTGCCAGGCAAACAATTCCAGAAGGCCAAGGAATCTCTTTTCTTCTTATAAATATTGAGGTGCGTTATGGTTGGCAGGTTGCATTCACTTAGTAGCAGTCCATGCCCCTGAGACAAAGAAAAGACAAACAATAGAGTGTTCACCAGTTCTGGTTTGATTCTTTTCTTTGTCTAAGAAGATAGTCTTAAACCCAGAAGATAGTCTTAAACACTAGGCCGTAAGGTATGACAATGCAAGGCTCTTCGGAATTTTTTTTTTAGGATGGTTGTCCTTGTGTGGAGTAATTACATTTTCCCTGTGCCACACAGACTGATGCTATAGCCCACTGATCAGGGCACCCAGTAGGAATGTGAAAGACCTAGCTTCAAATCTTTGTTCCAGTTAATATCTAAAAATGAATAATTACTACAGTGTAGAATAGTTCCAATGGAAAAAAAGGTGTGTACCCAACTGATGAATCTGGCTTCAGTTATATGTTCTTACTCAGACAGAGGAGGCAGCTGAGAGTCAAATATGGTTTCCTGCATTTGATGGTTATTTAGTGCCCTAAATGTTGAGCTATTCACTGATCTGAGAAAAATAAGTCTCTTTCCCTCTCCCTCTTCCTCTCCTCTCTCCCCCTCTCTCTCATATTTTGGGAAATTCCAGCCTTGTTGAAACTGATATATGCATTCTCATAGAAGGCTTGTCTCTCTATGAAAATGTATGTACCAGTTTCAATAATGTTGGAATTGTCAAATGAACATTTTCTGACTAAAGTATCTTCTCAAAAAATTCCCAGAGAGCTCTCCTCTTTAGTCCTACTTTGATGCTTTAACAAGGTCATGACATGGTATTGTGTCTTGATTATGTTCCTTATAATTTTAATCTGCCCTCTGGTTATCCATTGGCATTTCCTGCCCAAAACATTTGCATTTGTGTTTTCCCAGTGGAATGGGAGGAGTTTGTAATTGGAGCCCTGAATTGAGCTAAACAAATTAATTACAATGCTTATAAATTGCCTTTGGATTAAATGGACACTAGTTTACAATAAATTTAAAACACTTTACACTGTACTTGCTGTAAGAGGGAAATGACCCTGTGGCCCCTGAAACATGTCTAATTTCCTACGATTTATGTTTAATGGATGGGGAATAATGGAAGCTACTCCAACAGGAGACATTAAGCTTCTCCTTTTCCTGGAAAAGTGGGTACCCAATTGTTCAGGCTAGTCCCTTCAAAAGCAAAAATAGTCTTTTTTCCCAATATTCTAAGCCAATTTTTTTCACTGTGGATGTGTCTACATGTGCATAAGGATCTCCCAGCTTCAGCCCCAAAGTTGTGGAGCTGGTGCTGGGAGATAAGGACCTCTCAGCCCCCACTCCCTGATCACAATATTGGACAAAGGGTCTTGGAGCTCCCTGCTGCCATAGTAGCAATCCCCTGCCCCCTGCTGGCCAGCTGACCAGGACCAAATTTGTTCCTAGTCAGGTGTTTACATGAGCACTACTGAGCAGTACCTAATCACAAGCAAATTTGCTACTTGCATTTTGCAGGTAGCAAATTTACTTGTGATTAGAGCAGTTCTGTGCACAGTAAGCATGTACACATGTAGATACACATGCTTACTGTGCAGTAAACTGCTCTACTGCACAGGAACACATCTCATGTTGAAGCTGTATTTACCTCTTTCAGTACTTCAGAGGTTTCTTTCAATTTTTATCCCGCCCACAAAAGAACACTAATATTTAAAAAGTAATTGTTCTTTAGAAAGTTTTGTTGATTCTGTAGTACTCAGGAATTTTCAGATAGGATGGGGAAAACCCTGTGTGATGATGGCTTCAGTATCTGCTGCCAGACTGATTTTCTGGTGGACTTCAAGACATGTTTCCTGGAAGTCTTAATCTAGTACAAAGACTTCTCCTGAGAAATATATACAAAGGTATAGCAAATTATTTACTTTTACATATCCATGGAGTCAGAGGTGACCTGAGCAGGTTGCGGGGCCCGGGGCAAATCTGCCCATGTAGGGCCCCACCCCGCTTTGCTGATCCCAGACCCAAAGAGGCTGCCACTGCCATTAACAGCAGTGGCGCTGGTGGTGGGGGTGGGGGAGAAGAGTAGCAAGTGGCTGGACGTGGAGCTGCCTCTCCACCCAGCTCCATGCCATTACTGCTCTGCCTGGCTCTGCGGGGCTTCCCAAAGCACAGGGCCCAGTGTGGTTGCCCCAACTTGTGCCCCTTAGGGATGGCCCCACATGGAGTTACTAACAGACACAGAGTCAGTTTCCAATTGTCATACCTAGAATAAATTGCCATAGGAAGAGGTTATTTTTATACATAGACTTTTTATTTCCTAGTGTGTTACTATCTTTTTTTCTCATTCTTAGAAGTTGGTAGTACTATGTCTGTATAGTATTCATTGCTAATGAGCTGATTGACTTTTACATCATTGTCAAACACAATGGCAATTTATTGTACAGGAATGTGCAGTACTTCAACAAAGGTTGAATGTGTTTGGTTTTTTCGTCTCCATTATGAAGTCAAAATAAACTAATTTTTTATTAATAATATTTGTATAGAACCATCAAAACAGTCACAACCAAAAGAGGATACAGTTGTAATTGTACTCAGCGCTAGAATGCCTGTGCTTGCTTAATCTATCTTAATCTAGATAACAGTAGCAGTGAGGAGCCATTCCCACGACCCCTAGCAGGTTACAACAACCAGTATACAAGCACTCAAAAGACTCTATCTACATAACCTGGCTGCTAGCCTGTATTAAAACCTTGTGCTGCTATGCCTTCACTGCTATTGTTACTGAACTAGCTATATTGTTCCACATGCTACAATTGTACATTAATTTTGCTATGTAGACACAGGATAAAGCTTAGATACTGCAAGCACCCTTTAATCACATGAACAAAACCAAACTATTGAGCCCACATAGAGGCCCACTGTAGCCATCTGACCCTGCACAGATGTCAGATCAGCTATGTATGATTGGGCATAGAACACAAAGAGAAAATAGAAGTAACGTTGACTATAATAAAATTAACATGGTATATGAAATGAGATACTTTTACAGTAAAAAATTAACCAAAACTAGTCATTCCAAGTGATGGTAACTTCAATATACACTTAATATATTTTCAGCATATTTCACTGTAAAGCAAACTGAGAATGATACAAATCAGCCACAGATAAATGGGAAAATTATTTACAGGTAGCATTGATTAAAATGTTTCGGTTAACTATGTACCTTTCACCTACTAGAGCAGCGGTTCCCAATCTGTACTACGGGTACCACCGGGTGGTACACAGACAACCAGCGTAGGCAGTGGTACACATTAACAGATTTATTATAATTACTTTACATGAGAAAAATCTGCTGGTAGTACTTAAGGTTGTATCATTTTAAATTGGTGGTGCGCAATCTGTAAGAGTTTGGGAATCACCATACTACAGCAATGTCAGAATTTCATAATGAAACCAGAGACTTAGGTAGGATGGCTAAATCCTATGAAAATATAAACATGGTCCCAAATCCTACTTTCAATACAGTTAAGGGGAGCTTGGTCAGAAACTGCAAATCTGTGAACTGAGATATGACAAAATAGCTTAGGGGGTCAGGTTCAACTCCATCTGTACTATGGAGCTGGTCAGATTTATTTTGATTAGTGAAAATGGTATGGTTTGTGACTCTGGAACTCAGTAACCCTTGTGGTACATAAGAGCCCAAGGCTGGACATTTCCCTAGAGTGCCATGGGACTGAGTCTAAGAAGTCTGCTCTTTTAAAAAAATGTAATATTTTACCTAATTGGAAAAAAAAATCTAATTTTGATAGTAAACCATCTTGAGTCCCTTTTTGGAGGGTAGCATATAAAAGTGACAAACAAATGCAAAAATAAATGCTAAAAATAGGTGAAACTCAGCTTTCATTCAGCACTATATTTCTGGCTATTTAAAACTTTAAAATTCATGCAGAATCCAAGGGCTGGAATTACTTTGAAATGAAAATAGAGCAGAGGTCACACATCCCTTAAACCAGACTCCTTAAGGGTGCTTCCTCTGCACCTAGATTTAATGCTTCCCAATCTGTAGGTTGTACATCCAGACTGTGTCTTTCTTTTTCTTTATGCATGACCAGATCATTCATCTGGACAGAAGTTATTTTATTTAAAAGCAACAAAATCACTTTAAAAGATGAAACTTGTTTAAATTTAAGTAAACATCTTATTCATTTTTATGAGCTGTTTTGAGCAAACAGTGGTTTAAAACATCTTAGGACTTACATCAGTTAAGTCAGTCACGTTCTGTTAGAAGCATGTGACTATGGAAAAATATTATCATGAATAAAATTATTACTATGTAGCTCCTCTTTTCATCCATGCCCTGTTTTCTATACTCAGAATCATGTCCACTTTATCTGCATACCTAAGGCAGACAGTTGTGCCTTATGAAATAGAATTCCTTTACTTTAGAAATCTTTATCATCCTCACAATCCTGGACTCCTTATAGAGACCAAGACCTATGTCAAAATATCCTGCTCTAAACATCCTCAAAATTAAATTAAAGTGTTAAAGTATAATCTTAGACCCAAACTTGGGGGGGGGTGATCAATGCCAAATTTCTTGCCCCCACTGCAGTCATGGTGTCATGATCAGATGTTAGAGTAAGGAAAAGCATAATTTAGTATACTGGTATGTTTGTGTTGGGAGACTGGGGAATACTGTATACAGTGGTGGCAAAAGGCAAGCCAGATTATGTATGTACGTAGACTGGATGATCTTTTAAATCAGGAGATTTAGGGATAGAGCCACAAGGAGTACATCTATACATGCTCTTTACTGCAGTTGACTAATTAGCTTAGCAGTAAATTGTCACTGTCTATACTGTTGGAGACAGTATGATCTTATGGGAGAGTAAGTGACTACAATGAAATGCCTGTGTAGATAGTGACAGGGGTTGACTGGGGCATGATGATACTAAATTGCAGAGGCTGCCTGCCACCTAGCCATGGGACTCCACAGGTTCTGCACCCTCATGGCCCAGCCAGCTCTTCTGCCACCCATTGCTGCCACCTGGAGCCTGGGGCTGATCCCCTACACCTGCTGCTAGCCTGGAGCTGCTCTACCCTGGCTTAGAGTGTTGTGGTCCCAGGCACACAAAGGCAGTTAGCTCCAGTATGAACAGCTCCAAAGTTTATTGCATCCCATTAATTTCATGTGTAGATGTACCCAGTTTGTATATTGTCACTTTACTGTCAGTGGGCACATCTACACAAGACGCTAACTGCACAGTAACCTAATAATACTGTGTAGTAGTGCATCACAGCACAAACAGTAATAATAAACTACTGTGAAGTATTATTAAGCTACTGTGCATTAGCATCGCTAAAAAGGCATGCACAGGCTTTACTGAGCAATAATGCCACTTACTGCACATTAATTTAATACTTGATTATACAAGTACTAAATTTAATGCACAGTAACTACAGTGCATTAATGAACATGTGGATACTCCCAGTTTGTCAAACCGTTCATTAAAGTTTTCCATGGGAGCTATTAAAGTTGACATCAACCGAGGATCTGCCACCTGGACTCTATTCTTATGTCTTCCACAAAAATGTTTATCAACTTGAATAAGCAACTAGACTTGTCTATGTCCTAGTCCCTCTATCTGACAATTATGTGTCTTTATCTTATAGACATTAGAGCTGGAAGGGACCTTGGAAGATCATCGAGTCCAGTCCCCCACCAGGGCAGGAAGTCAGCTGGGGTTATAGGATCCCAGCAAGATAAGCATCCAATTTGCTCTTGAAGGTGTGCAATGTAGGTGCTTGAACCACCTCCGACAGCAGGCTGTTCCAGACCTTGGGGGCTCGGACAGTAAAGAAATTCTTCCTTATGTCCAGCCTGAAATGGTCTTGTAGTAGTTTATGACGGTTCGACCTCATCATCCCTTGGGGCACTCTTATAGGGAAGAGTATTTTGGTTTATGTGTTTTTATCTCACTGGGAACAGTAGTGTAACAGTAGTAGTAGGAGCTAAGCTAGAATCACAATGCCATTTAGCTGTAGGAGCCATGTGCTGGCACACATAAGGGACAGCCCTGCACTGCCCACTCCTAGAAGCTGAGCTAGAGCAGCCTCCTGCTGTCCAGCCATAGAAGCTAGGTCCAGGGCCATAGCAGAAGCAGCCCTGTATTGCCCAGCTAAACAATGGTAGGAATAGTGGGAGTCTTTGAATCCAAGGCCCAGATAAGGACCTCCTGTAGCTGTGCAGCATAATTCTGTTCCAGCTGTGCCCCAGGACCTAGAATTAGGTAGTTCAGGGCTTCACCAGCTGGGCGGTTGACAAAGGAGCGCTCGGCTTCCCTCCCCCAAAGTTTGCACCAGGCACCAAAATGTATACCTATGCCTCTGCCTATTAACCTATAAAGTGCCTTATGAGGCTGCTTACAAAGCTCTATATATGTACAAAGCATTACCTGCATTACAATTTTTGAACTGTAAGCTTCACCCTTGTCCCCACACCTGGAAAATGACTTAATAAAGACAGAGTCCATACATTCAGAGTTAACATGCAAGTGAATCAACACTTTGGGTCTGATTTTCCATCACTTTCTAGCTTGTGTAGTTATTTACATCCATGCAAAACGAATGCAAAAGGTGTAGAAGATGGTGCTAAATCACATTCTCCACTCACTCACACTAGGGGTAAGAGCTTTTTACATGCTGGCATTGTAATGAATGCTCAAGGCAGGAAAGAATCAAGCCCTTTATCTATTCATGGCCTTTCTAAGTTCTTCCCTCCCACTATGTATGAAGGTACCTGCTCAGGCCAGAACTCTTTTAACCCAGGGCTAATTAATACTTCACCTAATCTTCTTGTAATGCTGCTAATTGTTCACAAACAGACAATTTAATCAACACTCTGGTAACAGGCAAAGCTTTATTCTCTCCGCTATTTTGTTCTTTGACACAGGGCAAACTTAGGCAAGTATGTCTCAATTGCTTTGTTTCCATGTAATTTAACAGCAAGACATTATTTTCTCATAAGAGGTGCTTTGAATTTTTACTGCTAATGAATAAATTAACTAAAAAAAGGTTAATCTGCCTACATGTTTATGAAACATTATGCAAATTGCTCTCAAAAAGGTTTAATGGTAATTGAAAGCAATTGAAAACCATGGTACATTTCACTCAATTTTCACTTTTTTTTAAGTATACAAATTACACTAATTTTTATATTTTTGCAGATGTATATATACATAGAGATTCTGTAAACTTAAAATTTAAGGTATGGTGTGGTTGCTCATTTTGCTAGATTTCAAAGGTTGTAGTAATTCATTTGAAAGGGTAGCTGTGAACTGGGAAAAAAGTATGATTAATGTTACTAAAAAGCAAACAATAATGTTTTACTACTTATTAAATGAGTTGGCAAAGCAGTTGTCATCACAGCTTCCTGCAGTGCAGCTTAAGATCTACTATCCACTTCAGAACAGTTTG
Organism: Crocodylus siamensis; assembly: GCF_052110815.1. Lineage (NCBI taxonomy): Eukaryota > Metazoa > Chordata > Crocodylia > Crocodylidae > Crocodylus > Crocodylus siamensis. Next base: position 261,533,125 of record NC_143396.1, read on the forward strand.
GTTAGTTAGGACTGAACCTTGTAGCTGCTATGCACACAGAGCTCCCACTAAATTCATGGTCTGTGCCCTGAATGTGAATGGCACTGATTTAATGCCTAAGTAGATGCGGATCTCTCCATTTCCATGGCACTATTCCAAATCCAACAAGAGGATACCTTAGTTTGATCTGATTTCATTTAGGAACATGTGGGTTCTTCGTAAATTCAACTTAAAACCCGAATTCTTCTCAAATTTGCACCCCTGTGGAGCCCCACTGACAGAAATGGAATGCAAAGGGTGGGTAAATAATAGAGGTGAATTTGCCCAAGTTAAGAGCTTGTGAAACAATTTCATGAAATGTGATGGGGTTGTACAGCTGTTACTGAAATAGAGATGGGCCATATGAATTAAACCAGCAGGTAAGAATCTCAACAAATGAAGGTTCTGTCCACTCGAGGTTGACTTATATGTGGGAGACCCTGCAAATGGGATTATAGTAAATTTGGAGCTGGTCTGTAGTAATTTGTAAATGCTATATATGAAGGTGTTTACTCTATCAAGGTGTGGTTTATCAGAGACCAACCCAGAAAAAACAAGTAGGAAGGAAAAATAAAGGATTGAGGTAAGTTAGACACTAAAGAGCTGGTTAGAGATGGTGCAAAGACAGGAAAGGCCCCCGAACACAGGAGATGTAAAGAAACCTGGGAGTTAAAAAAAAAAAGAATGTTATCTCAAAAGAAGGATGTTATTCAGGGGAATTGTAATGAGATACATGATATTCTGCTGGAAGTGTCTCAAGAAGATGAACCTGCCTGTTATTCCATAGAACTAATTGAAAATTATTTATTTGTAGACAATCAGGTTTCAGCATACCCAGGAATTTCTCTGTCTCTTCTGCATTTGGTCAGGATCCTGAGATTAGTGCTGGTCAAAAAAGGAAAAAAAAAAATGTTTTTGAAAATTCAGTCTGTTGTATCCTGCATGTTTTCAAAAAAGTACAGTTTTTCAGGAATTTTGGGACTTTTTTCCTTGCTCTTTTCAATTTTATATTTTTTAGGAGGTTGGTTGGTTGGTTTGTTTGTTTAATCATTTTTCTTTTTTTCCCCCTTCTTTTTTAAAACTATTTTTCCTTGCTTTTCCCTACCCTCTTTCTACTTTGCCACTGGGAGAAATTAAGGAAGATAAAAAATGATAAATGAGAAAAATCAAAAGGCTAATAACTTCCGTGAAAATTTCTGACTTTAATTAAAGGATATATAAAAATATAAAATAAAATATATTGACTAGCTCTATTTGTGAATTTTTATGTCAGAGATTTACATTAATCACTTTGGCTAGGGACAGGAATTACACATAACCTGGTCTAAATCTTTAACACAACAGATATTAAGTGCACATAAACTGCTTTCAAAATGGCCCAAACTGGTTTAAGATAAACCTGGATGGATGTAGTATCAGACATCTTTATTTAGGTTAAATCAGTTTATTGAACTTCTGCCCTAGATCCCCTCCTGATTTCAAGTTACCTAACAACCCCCTAACATCCCAGATTTCTTTGCACCTCTTCTGCAACCACTTCCCCTGCTCTTCCTCCCCGGTGGTCAGATTAGCCTTGGCTCGAGTTGTCTACTCCAGATGAGCAAGAAGGTAGTATACCCTAGTGTCCCCCTGGCTTCTGGCCTGGGCCACTGCAGGCATAGGCTGCATTTCTGGAATCAAAAGTGAATGTCTATTCACTTGCTTATCAGTTCAATCCATGCAGCTGGACTGGACTGTCTGTACTTAGCCCTGAAGACTATATTGATGTGATGACTTTAGAGTTCTATTTTGGAAAGTATAGCTTATATGGAACACAACAGCCTAAGATTAAGCAGATCACAAGATGTCATGATCCTGTGAGCCTTCTGAATGTATTTAAGATGCTGGCTAGTCTGCTTGTCTCTCATATTGTTGCAATGTGAAATTCATAAATAGCATTGGGAACAGAACCCAGGACTGCAGTTAGGCTTTTTTTTTGTTTGCTTTCTTCTGGGTCAGTGACTGCTGCATTACCGTATTTTTCGGACCATAAGACACACCTGACCATAAGACGCACCCAGTTTTTATGGCAGGAGAGACTATGTGTGCCGGTGGCTGGCCATTTTTATTGCCGGCTCCCGGCCACTGGCACGGGCGCCGGCTTCCGGTGTAAATAAGCGGCGGATGTCCCGCTCGGGCTCCGCCGCCTCCGCGGGCAAGCTCCGCCCCGTCTCCCCCGGACACACACCTTCGGACCATAAGACGCATCCTCGTTTTCCCCCCACTTTTGGGGGGGAAAAAGTGCATCTTATGGTCCGAAAAATACGGTACTTCCTTCTAAGTAGGAAGCTTCAACAGGTGGGATAGAGGGTTCCCTGTAATGGGGCATGGATTCAACCCTCCTCAGGCTGATTTGGACCTAGAATCCAGCTTTTCCACTTTCTGGGAAGTACTCCAACTACAAAATTAATGGACACAGTGTCCGTGTCTCCATCCTTCTATAACTGACAGACTTAAGATGAGGAGAAAGATCTATTATGAAAGTGAAAATGGTTTTACATACACGCAAGCAGGGTGAGCTACAGTGACTTGGGGCATTTATAGACATGATGTGGGAATGTGTAGGTTAAAAAAAGAAACCCAAATCCATATTTTTTCATGAATAAAATGAAATACCACTAATATACGAAAATAAGGAACACAACATCTACATTTTTGTCATTAAAATGAAACACCCAAAATAACTTTTTAAAACTTTTAAAAACCAGTATATATATATCTGATATCTAATATATAGATCTATATCTATATATTAGTAGTGTTTCGTTTTAATCATGGAAGAATGTGGATTTTTTTTTTTTAATTTAGAAATTGAGGGTCTAGTTTTAACAAGGAAAACCAGGATCCCTTCCAATTAGATGTCTTAGAGATAGAATAAGATCACAGTCAATATTCCCAATGCTTTGTACAATTATAAAAATATTTCCCTATCTGTACTAGGAATACTCTATTTCAACCGATCAATACTAGAATCACATAATAGATGTACAACAAGGATAGAAAAACTGCAAATGGTTCAGAGATTCAGGCCCTTGACCCTCATGTTAAAAGCAGGTGGATTTAAGCAAATGTGATTTAATATTGCTTCTGTAGCACTTCCAAATCCCAGAGGAGCTGGATCTTCTTCTCATATAAATACAAGCCCCTTTAGGGATTCCTAGACTCACAATAGCTAGCTGCAGTAGCAGCAGTAGGTGGCTGGCATGCAGTGGTTTGAGCTGTTTCCCCTAACATCCATCCTTACATACCTCATAATTTTACAAAAAACAAGCAAAACCCAAGACACTGAAACCTGGATGCAAACACCCCTACTCCAGACTTTGTTTGAGCCAAATCTGCATACTTACAGAGCAGCTTCACCAGAACAGAACTTCCTTTCCCAAGAGAAACAATCCATCACCAATCCTTCTGTGCAAAATGAAACAATGTAACAAGAAAGAAGCAAATTCAACATCCTACTTGCCATCAGACACCTTTGAGGTACACAGAGTGTTCCAGATTTTATCCAAGCCTAATTTGCATAAAATGAACTTTTTCATCCAGGAGAGCTTACACCATCCTCCAGGTCTCCTGTGCAATATGAAGTTTTATTTTTTCCCGTGAGAAATTTTACAATCTTTGCATTCTCCTTTGCCTGAGGAAGGATGCATGAGCCTGAAAGCTTGGAAATAAAGATTTTTCTTTTTCTTTTTTTTTGCAACTATCTAGTTGGTTTAATAAGAAGGATGGCCATTTCTACCTTAAGAGTTCTGATTCCTTATGCAATAGCAGTGGAAGTGGGATTGGGTGACTAAGGATCAAACTCCCAATGTTGAGCCGTTTGGAAAAGCACCTAAAAGGCTGAACTCTTCTCTGCATCTCTAAGAATAGAAAAATCCAGCTATATTCACAGATTTTTTTGAATAGACATCCTTCCGCTGCAGTTACTCAGGTCAGAAATACCATTGTTCATGATTTCAGAATTTCCATTTGTACAACTAGCTCAAAGCCAGGTCATCAGAATTTCACATTAATGGGGAAAAAACATTTAGCCAATTTTAGCTTTTGTGCTTTGCTTGAAATGTGGATGACTGTGCTCTACAGGGATGCTGATTCAGCTTTCTCTCTTCCTGCCTATTAATAGTCATTGGCATACTCTCAAATCACCAGTGAGATTGTGAGAGGTGTCCCTTGAACCTCTTACTGCAGCATGAGGCACTATATAATCTTCTCTGTTCTCTTTCTGCACCCATTTCTCTTTAATCAGAGTATACACTGTACACTGCAGCATTTTGGCTCCAGAGGCAATTAGTGGCTCATTGACTAATGCCAGGAAGATTGTTTCCTCTCCTGTTGCTGTCAAATAGGGTACAGACTTCATGTAGATCATTCACCCGAAATAACTATCAACCTTTTTAAAGGCAAAAGTGGGTTTTCTGAAGAAAGAAAAGGTTCAGAGAAAGAAGCTACTAATGCCCACTGCAAAATAAGGAGCCCAGTTACCCCACTATAACATGCTGGGAGGGGTGATCCCATAATAAATTAATCAGCCTTCCCAAGAGACATTTATTCAACAAGGATAATGGGAGGAACAGACTCCTGTGGCAAAAGCATAATACTAAAGGTGAATGACTAACAAATATATATAAATAATATTTGAACCCCCCAAATCAAATGACCCATATCAAAATATCAATCTATTCCCTCATCACTACTGATCTGGCTTCAACAGGACCCAGCTTGAATTGGTTAGGACTAATTACCAGCAAATTCTTTTTAAACAATGAACCTCTTTCTTTCCTCCCTCCCCACCTCCAGATTTACAGGAGAACAGAAAAAGGTGCCTTAAAAATTTACCATGTTTGATTTTGTGTCTGTTCTTCTGACTCAGAAAATCCTGAACCAATTTGATGTTTTACTTTCTCTTGAACCTGAGAGCTCTTATGCCAAGTGATGCCCAGGGGAAAGTTTTCACCTGGTGTTATAATGGGAAGCCTGGCAGACTTTTAACACATTGCTCCAATGTTTGCCTCAATTAGATCTTGTTTCTGTGGTTGTTGGACATATTTCAGATGGTCTTGACCAATAAGCCCTTGTAAACTAATATTGCTCACAAAGTTACCCAGGACAATATTATTACAGAATGATTTAATGGTCTCAAGATAGAATACATTAGCAGGGCAGACAAAACTCCAGATATTTAAGTATGAGTGATTTATAATGTATAGGGATTAGCAAAGTGATTTGAATAAAATAAAAACCAACTAAAACTCAAACTTTATTTCCATATTTGATGTTGAACAGATAACTTTGTAATAATAATACTGATACTGAATTCCATGTTTAATGCTTCTTCTGAAGCAACCTCCCACTGAGTCCAATGGAATAATGAGTAAAGACTAGGGAAATTGCAAATAAAGAACTTTGGTTATCTCACATGCTTTTTAGTGATGAACTTAATCTCTTAGAAAGGAATATCCCTGAACTTGATAGGTACAGAAATTGAACCTGGATTTGCAGTTCTATATTTAGCTCTTCCATAAATGGTCAGAATCAAAACACAAGTTTCGAATTGTTTGGAAGTTGTGGGATTCAAAATCTGGATCCAGATTCCCAGGTTCTTTAAAGCTTTTGCTCTAGAACATGGTCATCCAGATGGGAACTAAAGAAAGACTATTTAAAGTTAGCTTTGCTTCTCTTTCTCCAATGCCATTGATTCTTGAATCAAGCAAAAAGATCTAACCAATAATGTTCAAAACATTCATGAGGTTTTAATTATAACTGCAGTTTTCATCTGTTACATATAAACTATATGGGAACATTAACACAAATGCAAGCTATCCAATTTGAAGACATGCTGTAGCAAACAGGACTCTATTTCTTCTCTCTGTGTTTGCATGTATATGCAACATTTGAATTTTGTCTATAGAGATTAATGGAAGTGTGATGTGATGATGGAGCCAACTGTATATGTTTCAAATGAGCACAAAAGGGATTTCTTATTTATGCACATCTGATTATTCAGAAATCTATTGTTTGTTACTAAATGGCTACAGTATGATTAAAAACATGGGAACAATAAAAAATAAATTCAGATCTCTGGAGTTGTATATGACAGTAGTCCAGAGAATGTTGCAGACAAATGGAGAGGGCAGGTCTACAAACATGAAAATTATTTTCTTTGGATCTATGCTCAAGCTTCATAACAGAAAGGGAGAAGGCAAGGAAGAAGGAAAGTTGAAGTCAATGTTAGCCTAAAGTGTTAGTGACATTTGATTCAACAAGAAGAGCTGAGTGTCAGTGTAATGGAAGCTGACCTCAAAACAAAAGCATACCTCATGATCAGACCTGTGGCAATCTCAAGGTAAGTAAGAAAGGTTCTTCAATTTTCATCTGAAACTTTGGAAATGAGTTAATTGGCCAACTGTCAAGAAACTAAAAAAAATTAGAGGAAAAGGTAAATATTCATCAACAATAAGAACCTACCCTTCTCCTTACTTCTTATCACTGCTCAGAATCACCTTCAAGAATTCATTATCATGCTGATGAAAAAAGAGCTGGTACAACTCAAATGGAAACATGCATATATATTTGCAAAAATTAGGAGGCCAGATTCTGATTTCAGGTGCAAGAGTGAAAATGTTAACAAATTTCATGCTCAGTAGGTATGATTCACTGTTTACTAATCCCAGTATATGTCATGAGGAAACTCAACGAAGCCAAAAGCATTATACCAGTATAAACCTGGCCAAATAGAAGCATTAGATCCAGTTAATATACATTGTAATAGGAAATACGCTTTATTCTGTCATGGCAGCCATAACCTTCACACGTTATTGTATACACCTATTAACTCTCATCATGTACTTGGATTATAGGATATTTATGACACACATGATGATCTTTTCATAATATGTTCCTGGTTTGGTCCTTTCAATGCTTTCATAATATAAATTGTAAATAGCAGTCTCAAATGTATACAGCTACTCCTTGCTTAACGTCATAGTTACATTCTTGAAAAATGTGACTTTAAACCAAACAATGTTAAGCGAATCCAGTTACATCACAGTAGTTACCTACTAGCAGGCAGAGGCCAAACAACATTATAACCAAACATTGCATGACTTGCAACACGTATGTTGCCTAATAGATCAGTGATGTAATAATGAAACAATGTTAACCAGTTAAGTAAGGAGCACCTGAACTTCAAAGGTAAACAGTTTCCAGTCAATATTATAGCATTGTACCTTGCGGTTCCCCTGCAGTTTAAAAGTAATTCCTGAAATAAATGCTCTTGTATTGTCTTTGGAACAAGTTTTAAAAAGCCCAGTCACCCAACTGTTATCTACATGTTAACGGTCTTATACTAGCTTTGCATGAAAGTTAATTCTGTTTGATTCTGATTCACCCTTTCCCCCTGGTCCATTTCCACTGTGAGTACTTCAGTATCCAAGTAAAATATATAAAAGAACACAATATATAAAAGAAACAGAAAACAATAAAAAGCCAAGGGAAAACACAGGTATCTAGGAAAGAACGTACTTTGATGGCATCACATTCTAGTGTCCTTTACATTCTAGCAATACTTTGCTAAACTGTCAACAGTTTTCAATCTGGATGTAGAGCCTAAATGGCTTTTGGCTACTCTAAGACAAACTTAAATCATTTTTAATAAAATATGTGCAAAGGATTGAGTGGAAAACAACAGAACTGATGAGATTTTCATAGCTACATAATACTAAGTTATTTGATTTCCCTGAAATTCCAGACGCAAAGCAATTCTATTCTCATTGTAGGATGTTGCCCTGAGGCATGTATTAGAAATGTCACACTGCTGTAGCACTTCTTGTGCATTACATATGTGTACAATATAGCTTTGGTCCCTGAGGTTAGAATTTGTTCATTGTACAACCAATACCCCGAGGGCTAATGCATACTGCTGAGGAAATATTATTTTGTCAATTTTGCTGTAGCATACACTCCAACAATGTGATGAAAATCTTGGTTTACTGTCCCACTCATGTATCCACTGTTTCTCTGATATAGATTATCTTAATATTGTTGCCTAAAATGGCCACATGAAGGAAAATAAATTGGATCAATAGGATTTTCATAGTGAATGAAAAAAGAAATGCTGAAATAAAAATTGCCCTTGCCCATCTACCTCTATCTAGAAACTGACCTGAACACAAAATGAAGGCTTGGAAATATTTAGTTAACTTTTTTTTAATCCAAGCTATATATCTGTAATCCAGATAGTACGTGGTTATGTACTCCCCTCTCCAACTGAAGGGAAAAGTTAGCAGGGCAGGTGCGCTGCAGGATGAAACTGCTGGCTGCACACAGTTTCCCTCCTTCCCCTATAGAACTAACCAGGAGACTCCAGGAACTTAACTATGTATACATTTTTTCATTCAATGAATCATAAAAAAGAATAGATATATAAACACACACAAAACATGGAACTATATGCAATATATGTATACTCCTTTACCTCACCCACTCGGATACAGGTAATAGGAAAAAGCCAGAACAAAGGATAAAGATCAGGCAATATTAAACTCTATTAGCATACCAACTCACAAACATAAAATACAAATGCACAAATTATGAGGCTCTGACTCATAAAATATAAGGTGCATGAAGGTGCAAATGAATTCTTTAAGGGACACCAAGGCCCCGGCCATCCTGGAGCAGTGGTATGCCCCAGTGACAAGGAGGAGAGAAAGACCCCTAGTGTCCTTTTGGCCTTCCTTGCCCCAGTCAGAATATCCCCGGAGGGAGAAAACCTACAAAACCCAGGGAGCCCCACCCCTTCAGGGCTTTCTCACCAGAGGTTAGTCTTACAGATGAGGAGGGAGAGATCCCTCCTCGCCTGTGTGAATCCCCTTCCCCAGTAACTCACTACTCCAGAGTCCCAGTGAGGAGTCTCCTCCTCTGGCTGAGGCCCCACAGCTGTCCTGGGCTCTCTGCCCCACTCGAGGCCCTGTGCACCGTCACGTGCACAGAGGGCTCTGCTTTTTGTTCAGGGTAGGAGACCCATGTCACCTTGTGTGGCACCAGGGTCTCTGTGCGTTCCCAGGCAGTCTGGGCACAGACCCATGTGCTGGGTTCCTGGCTTTGTGCCAGGGGGGTTGCAGACCCAGGTCACCCTGAGTGGCTCCCAGGGCCCCAGTCTACTCCCAGACCCTCCATACAGTACTGTCTGCAATGACTGCCTGGCCTCATTCCAGGGGTTAGAGTCCTGAGTCGCAGCTCCTAGGGTCTCGCTCCATGCACTAGGCCGTGTACCGATGCTGTGCTCCTCGGCGGTGGAGGCTGGGGATGTGGCTGCTCACCTCTTCCATCTCGCGAAGACGTCTTTGGGCTCTTCAGGGCACCAGCTCCATCCCACTGGCCGGCTCTTGTCAGCTCTTCTTTGCCCATCTTTTTCCTTGTCCATCTATGTAGCTGCCCATGTGCCGGGCATGCTGGTCTTTTACCTCCTCCAGAGGCTCTGCTCCTGGATTGCAAATGGACCAATCAGAAGTCCTCAACCAGGTCCGGACTCTTCACCTTACCCCAGGTATGGGCGGAGCAAGCCTCTCCCCAGCCATCATCTGATTGGTAGGAATGCCCCACCAGATGCTTGAAGCCTTTTTCAAGTCAGCAGCCAGGCTGCTCTTGGCAAGCTCACCACATATTGTTTTGCAGGTTTTTGCTTTCAGTCAGATCTAGAGGAGGAGGTACCAAAATGTAACGTCTGAAGTACTGAGGAATATACTCATCACAGCTGCAACTTCTATTACTAAAAAAAATGGTCTTCTGTGCTCTCTACTAGGTCAAATGGCAGGTTGCTCTTAAAGAGCAACCCGCAACTAGATCCTCTTCAGGCTGTCCATGTTATGTAGCACCTCTATCCTTTATGTTTTATGCTACACTGAGAAAAAAAAAGAAAGCCATGTCAAAGTATATAAAAGGATAGCTTGAACTGCATCATTTCTGCAATATTATGTGATTTACATTTAAAATAAAGCGAACAGCATGGAACACATTCCGATATCAAACAGAGAACAGTCCCAAGCTGACACATGACATGTTTGATAACAATATAGGAGAAAGGACATTTTGGAAAGATCTTTAACTCAGAGCACAGTATGATGTAATGCAAACATTACTTTGCTAACAGCTGCATCTGAAAGACCTCCCAAGCAGTAAAAAATAAGTTAGTCAGTCTGTCCATATTAAAAGGTTATAGGGCTGACTTGACCTTGTATTTATTTGTCCATGATCCTGGTACTGAAACCTGCTATGTTCACCACTAAACCTTTTCTTCTACCCACAGAATGACCACAGAATCCCATCTTGTGTGATGTACAGTATTTCATATAAAGTTGTATTCTATTATTTATTATACATTAGACAATACAATAGTTTTTGCTCTTTTGAAACCAGCAAAGTATGAAATAGAAAAGTTCAAGTAAATCAGTCATGTCGGTCACTGCTGTTTGCTTGGACTACGAAAAGGTTTATCTAAAACTAAGGTATTTGTGGTGATGACAAAAATTAATTTTGTTGTCACTGTGTGACTTTGTGTGGTATTTCACTTGATGGGATATTAGAAATAATGTCTTTAAAGGGCTAATTTAATCTCTGATATGACATCATTGATTACAATGGTGTTTCCTTCTTGAGGAGGCCAAGGAGGAGGGAGAGAATATTTCCATAGTTGCCCTCCTACGTTCATTTACTTGAAGAAAGGCAGCTTCAGCTTCCATCAGGAGTTCTCTAGCATCTTCCCAGCTGGAAAGAATGGCAGGAATATAGCAAATCAATCAATGTATCAACTATAGGTCTTTTCATGACTCCCACCTACCTTGTATTGGGGCTATACTGTTTGTCTGCAAACCTTTCAAGAATTGGCCTTTCCTTTGTATACCATAGGTGTTGATATACCCTAATTTACACAAGTGTATAACATAAATCAAGAGCAAACAATGCAAACAAATTAGATCTGTATAAATTAATCTGGTGTTTAGCGGAGAAAAAGAGGTTACTGGATCTTCTATTATTTCCTAAAGTGACAAGCCACCATAGTGGTTATCAGAAGACATTCTCCAGAAAGACAAGAGAGTCTAAGGAATCCTTACTTCACTGTCAATTGCTACTAATTATTTACTCACTATTGTGCTTTGTCTTCCAGTGATGGAAGGGAAAGTTGTGGGCATGCCTGGAGTACATGAAGGGATAGCCTGAACTGCAACTGCATAAAAATCTCACAGCACTACATGAATTGCAGTGGGGGTATGGGAAGGGACAGTTTAGGAATTAATTTAAATGATTGGTATTGATTGAGGCAATAGGCCTGCAAACTGGCTGGGAAAGCAGGCACAAAATTAATCTTAGTTAAAATAAAAACATGCAAATGAAATCCCAATGAAGAGAGTTGGCAGAATATTTGCTTAATAACAATACTGGCTGCTGGAGATCAGAGGTAGTTATTAGATCAAATAATAGCACTGAATGCCAGAATTTTATGACTAAACACACACACACATACACACACACACAGCATTAGGGAAAATAGGTTGCTTGAAACAGATGCTGAAAGAACCAGGAGGGCACTGAGAATTCCAATAACCTGTAACTATTAAATATTGCAAAGGTCTGAGGTTAATGCATTAAACTCTCGATAGAAGCAATGTCATTAAACCAAGCAATTCACTTTGTTAGCAACATTATGTTCTCTCAATGAACTGCTTGGTGTGATACTTATTTTCAGGAGGACAATCAGTGCTTAGAAAGTGTTTTGTTATGACCATGTTCACTTGGAAAACCAAAATCAAAATGAAGAAATCAATGATTTAGAAGAGCAGGGCAGGTTAATTAGAGTCTGGAGAGATTAAGGGGACAAAAAGGAGCAGCAAAGAATAGCAAGAAAATAAAATATAAGATCAATAATTAAAATAACTCCTTTTCCTCCAAAATGTCGGCAAAAGCTAATCGGTCTCTCAGGCTGACTAAAAAAAGAGACGCTTTCTTGAACAAGGGTGAGTTCTGGCCCTGTGAGGCTGGGAGATGATTTTAATTCACATTTCTGTTTACATCCACCATTCTGGGACTGGCAAGGGGTTGAAGTGTCCCCTGACACATACTGAGGCAGCCTAAAAGCAAGTCTCCTAGTGCACTTACACACACGTGGGGAGCCTGCTCTGATGCACTGGAAATCCAGCACGTCAGAGCAGACTTAATTAATCAAATTTGCAGGAGCACATAAATTGATGCACTTGGGCAGCCTTGTGAGTCACGTGTATCACCAATGCAGTGTGCCTCCATGCTGAGAAATGGCAGTAGTGTGCTTTGAACTAAAACACATTCAATGGTCTTTAGTGCAAAGTGCACCACCTCTATTTTCTCAGTGCAGGGATGCACTGTGCTGCTGATACACATGATGTGTGGTTGCTTTTTATTAGTGCAGTTCACTAATGTAAAAATGCCCCTAGGGACCTTTATTTTGGTGAGAACTACATGGATCAGTGCTCTCCATCCTATGCGTGCCCCAACAAGCAGTTCAGTTAGATAGGCAAGAAGGGCCTCATGTGGAGTATGTTATGCTGTGTTAACATCAACAGTGGATATCCTCATACTGGGAAGATCTTTAGCTCCCTATTTCCAAAATTGTCAGCTATCATAATTTTATCCTGAGTCTCAGAATATTAGTGATATGGTCTACCTGTGCTTGGATTCACACACCTGATAAAATCTCAACTTTCATTTAAAAAATAAATTTCTAACCCTGAGAGTGTGGAGAAAAACTTGTAAGCTTAACCTAAGAGTATCCTCACTGTCAAACATGATAAAGAAAAAGGACCAAAAATGTATGTTTACATTTTCATATCCCATGACTCTAACACAATTTTGGAAACCTTCACCATGATTTTAGAATGCTTAAGGTTGGCACTACTGACATATTTAAAACAGTTTTGAGGTTACTTTGTGTCCCTTTAGTAATTTATTTTGCTCTCTATAAACACTAGGAAAGATTCTGTCCTGATTTCTACTTGTAAAACAGATCCATGTAAAACTCCAAAGTAATTCCATCACCATCAGTCTTCTGGTTCATGGAGGTGGCTCAAAACACCCATGGTTTTCAGATGATTCTCATGAAGGCTAACCATCTTTGGATCCCAAGCAAGTATGAATGGTATCCATGTCATTTTCACAGTAACCACCTTGGAGCTGTTGTTTGCTAGTGTAAATTAGAGCATCTCAGAGACCTTTTTATGATGTTCATATATCAAATAATACAGCGAAAGTTGTGCATGTATTCTGAACTCTCCCAGCTCCTGTCTAATTTGGAATCATTAATGTTTTCATAAAGGATATATTTTAGTTGTTTTTATGTTTCAGATGTAATTAAAATATTTCAGGTTAAATGCATGATCAACTTTGCTCACATGAGCAGTCTCAATCTCACTGAAGTCACTGGGACTTAATTTTAATATACTTCAACTTTGGAAGTTAGGCCCAATGTTTTTAAATCAGATGAAGTTACTGTCTTGTGAAAGACTCTGTGTAAATGTAAAAACATCATGAACAAGTAAAAAGCCTCTATGACTTCATAATTAATCCTGATTATTAACTTTTTTCTCTATGCAATAAAGCTTCTCTTAGTAATATAGAACAATTTTACCTACTCTCCAATTTTTCTGACTTTCATAGAATCCTGGAAAAGTAGGGGTAGAAAAGGCCTTGGGAGGTCATCTAATCCAATCCCCTTCTCAAGGCAGAATCACCTTTATCTAAACCAACCTAGACAATATTTGTCTAACCCAGTAGTTCTGAACCTTGTTAAACTCAGGGCACCCTTGTTAGACTCAAGACAGGCCTCAGAAAATGCCAACTCTTAGCTCTCACTCAGTTTTTGGCTATGGGAAAATAATAGAACAATTCTTCTGTTGCAAAGAACTCAGAAAGACCACAGTAGATCAGACTAGTTTTGACACTAGAGCTTCCTATTTGAACTCTTAAGTTTATCGTGTAAATCATGTTTGGACAAGAGTTCTAATACTGCACAGCACTCTGTGGGATACTTAAAAGTAGTTTATGGCTTCCCAGAGTGCTATGGCACTAAGGCTGAGAATGAATGGTCTAATGACAGGTCTACTTTGGGAACAAATCTCATGTACATCTACTAGGCATAAAATATTAAAAGAAAAAAAACCCTTTAGTTTATCATAGGTAAAGTCAAGGGACAAGGAGACTGTCAATGCCCTGTCACTGCAAAGACAGGATGCATTTTGTTAAAATGCCATTTTGTTGGATTTTTTTCAGGTTGACTTTCCATGCTATAATCTGAGACTGATTGAGACTGAGGTGGGCACTTTTTTTTTGCCCTTTTTCCAAAAAAAGAAAAGAAAAGAAAAGACATTAAAATAGCACAATCTCTGTCAGAAGAGATTTAAAATGATCATTTCTTTTCAAGGATACAGCTGTTTTCAAAGTAACTAACAGTGCCTGAAAGGATGAGGGAAATGCTATTGTGACAGGTGTTCAGCTGCTTTTTTCAAGTTTTCCATATGCAGTGTCATTTGTTCTATGGGTACTTTTGCACACACTTCCTTTACTTGTTTCATAGTGTTCAGTGTATTGGCTATTACAGTAAAAGTTCTGCTAACTGGAATCTTACAAGCCAGCATGCTCAATTAACCGGCATGCTAAGATAAAATGAAATGGAAAGTGCTAACCATGGCACTTCTGGTTTCACTGAGCCCCCATGACCCAGGGCAAAGCAGCCTGCACTGCCAAGCCTCTATGGCCTGGGGGCATAACAGGCTGTCCAGGGCTGTGCAGGGCCCACCTCCCTGTCCTGTGGGGCCCACAGGTAGGTGGTAGGAGGATCAGCGATGCCACGGGAGGGACAGCGGGATGCCCCAGATGCAGTAGGAGAAGTGGCGGCCCTGGCCGCTCAATTAAATGGCATATTTTGTTATCCAGTATCCCCCATTCCCAGGGGATGCTGGATAACAGAGATTTTATTGTATTTGTTACTAACCCTGAGCAAGACAACATTCTATCTTCCTATCCTTACTGCAAATCTTCTATACATAGACCCTCTCTTGCTCATAAACACCCACTGGAATACAGGTTTGATCTGTGCATGACAGCTTCACAGCTTAGAGATAAAAGGCAAATTCTCAGCTAGTGCAAATGGGCAAAACTATTCTGTCTTTAATAAAGTTAGGTTAATATATGCCAGGTAGGGCTATGTGAAGCTGCAGTCACTGATTTGATTTGTCAGAGATTCAGCCCAATTCAGTGGCCAAATCTCTGAATTGAACCAGAAGACCCCTTCATGCCCTACTCTACTCCAGGGACCCCCTCCACCCCCCCCACTCATGTCTCAGCCACTGTGCAAGCTTCTCCAGATGGTAAGCCATCTGCTGGGTGCCTAGATCTTGTTGCATAAGTTTGGTCGCAGCCCTGGCAACCTTGACAAAAAGTTTAGGGTTTGTGCACCACTGGGTGATGTTCCCAGCTATATTCTTCTGTCCTTTGGTTTGCTTTACAAAGGTCAGGAGACCCCTACGGTTGGGCCTGACCCAGGGGTGTCTACCAACATGGGCTGGACATTTCCGACAGAAGCATGGAAGCTAACTCACAATAAACGTTATTTTAGTAGAGAACAAGGGTCCACAAGGAAAGTTGGTATAGAATAGCAATTGCATTTTAATGCTCATCTTAGTTTATTTCAAATAACTTCCCTGTGTAGAAAAGCCTTTCATGTTTCAAGGTATTATTTTCAAACAGGTAGAAGGAACAAGTAGCAGTACTTCCTGCAGCACAGTATCCAGGGATTTTTTTGAGCTGTTCCATTAGGCTACTGGCAAGACCACTGAGCAGCTGGTTAACTTGTAGTATGTGTAAAGGTTTTGACTGAACACAGTATGTCTGCAGGCTATTAAAGATTACCTGATTTTAAAAGTTTAGTAGTGAATGTTTTCCACAAATTAAATCTTAGTTTTGAGTCTTACCCTATATGATTATTTCAGGATCTATAAGTTCACAATGGTATTGAGCTGGTTGTCATAAACAGACAGAAAAATCTTGGAAGGTCACTGTGCAGCTAAATTTTTATATATTGATAAATGTGAACTTAGTTGATTTGTAAAGTACCATCATGCAGGAAGCAATAGAGTAAGCAAATTCATCTATCACTCTTGAAAAGGAGTTTGGTAACACTGCTTGAAGGCTAAACATGGAAATGCTCAGTGCCTATTAAATCACCATAATTCTTCCAGGCTGGGATATAGTTCAAAGTAATGAAAAGCTGTGATAAGAAAATATAATGGGTAATATTTACAATGCAGTAGGATATTTAGGAGGATTCCTTCCCTACTCCATAAAATGTTGGAGAATTCTCTAAGCGTTTGGATAACTAATTTGTGATATGCCAGTAAAAAGAAAAGAATGCCAGTAAAAAGAAAAGAAAAAAAAATCTTTAACTGAAAACAGGCACTTTATAAAAACCGTGGATATATAAATATCTTAAATTCCATGTCAGCTATTTGAGTTGGTCTAATAAAAGATATCAGATTCACCCGAAGAACCCTGTCTGCCTATGTCTTTAGACCAGCATGACTACAACCTAGACCCCTGTTAAATTCCATGTAGCATTTCTAGAAATTGCCCGCAATGAGAAATTGATCCTAGAATGATTGTATATCAGAGGAGACTGGCTTCTCCTACTGGTCTATCCCCTGCAGGAATTCTGGATTTTCACACACAACTCCAGCCAGAAGTTAATAAATCTCAAAGCAGACAATACTGAGTAGTCAGGATGGCAGGAATCCTCAAGAGAAGCTACACTGCCGGTGAGGAACAGGGCCAGTGGGGTTGCACAGAAGCAAAAGCTGGCCTGTATGGACCTACAGAATCCTTTTACTTTGACATAAACAGTTCACTAATAAGAACCAGACAGAGGCAAAAAAGTAAAAAGGCACAGGATCAGTGAACTCCTTGGCATGAGGGGTTCTAACCTTTATTTCTCACATGCCATTAAAGTAATCTAATCATAGGGCAACAGATTATTCTGGTGGGAGAACTCTCCACTCCTGTTCAATCTATGCCACTGTGCAGGAAAGAAACTGAGATTTTCAAAGGGAAAAAAGTGGGCAGAGAGACTGTAGCTTTGTGGTTAGGGCATATGTGGAGGATGGAGTCCCGTTATTAAGACTGCTGCTTTTTTGTGTGTCCCTGCTACCTCCTCCCCGCAATTACTCTTTACTTTAAAGTACATAAACAGTTAAGGGACAAGGGTCTGAACTCCAGAACATCCTTTTCTCTGGTGAATAGTCTGTCTTGTGCATGTCCTCTCTCTCTCTGGCCCAATTAATTTTGAATTATTTGCTGTACAGTGGTACAGTCTCCACAGGGTGCATGCCCAATGTTGCTTGTAGTCAGTTGGCTAGAGCATTTTCCTAAGAGGTACAGCAGTGACTGGTAATACTGAAGCTGTGTCTCATACTTCCTATGTAAATGCTCTCACACTAGAGCTCCACCTTAAAAGAGTGAGTCCCCGATCCGGTCTTTGGAAGAATTATTCAAAGAACCTGTACTCAGGAGAGAATTGCAGGCTATGTATCCCAGGTAGATGCAGTCACTTCCCTGCAAACCTGAGTCTGGTACCTAAGCTCCATGGAGGGTTGGCGTTTAACACACCCTTGTCCTTAGTGTTTCTTATTGGATTGCAGGTGGTTCCCAGTGCACTGTATAGTCTTTCAGAATAACTGTATAGTTATTCTGAAGTGCTTAACCTCTTCATTCACTTTTAGGGAGTCCAATTCAGCATTCTGGATTCTACTCCAGGGGTCGGGATTTTACTTAGATCTTTCCTTTTAGTAGAGGGACTTATTTAAGGTATAAAAGGTTTGATGAGTCATAAGTACATATTGCTTTTCCCAGATGTCTGACATTTTTGTATAAATAAAAACTTCAGCACAAAATGGTCATATCCTTGGAACAAACTGATATAGTGCACAGGTCACCTTGACATCATCAGTGAGCCAATAAAAATTTAAACTTTGTGAAATCAGGATCCCTTGTTCCACTATATACAACAGTCAGGAGAAAGTTTTCATGACATCAACTAATGATGATGTCTTCTGAAGAATGTGAGTGGCATGTCGCACACTGCTCTGTCAGCGCAGCACACGTGCATTCATGCCCACTGTTCTAGTATCTGTATCTGCTTCCCTAGAGTTATCTTTTATTGTAAACATAAATGAAACAACATAAACCTCAGTATAATAAATCTTTCTCCTGAACCTGTTCCCACTCCCCTACAGTGTATGCTATTAAGTGATCTGGACTCCTGCCCCTAATTCCATCTTCCTTTTCAGAGACATGTACCCCCTTTACATCTTTGGTGCTCAAGGGCCTGATTCTCCTCTGAGTTACTAGTAACTTGAAGCCGATATGCTCCAAGTGATCTGGCATCCAGCATAATCCTACATGAATTACCAGAACTGTAAATCTTCTCCTGGAAGGATGTTCAAAATTGTCATCCTGTCACAAATAAGATTCCAGACTGATGACACCTGGTAAGACTGCTATGTGAGTTGATTTTACTATTATCAAACCAAAAATAATGAATTGTTTACAAGAGGGGTTAAATTTGTACAATTCTAAGATCTTTAATACAGGGAAAAAGCAGAAAAGACCACGCTCCAGACCTTCAACAATCATACAATGACAGGTCTGTGACAGATGAGCAAAATGAACTAATGGTTTAAATAGCCCTCAGGAACTGTGAGTTGTGAGGAATGAATGTGCTGACCTTACCCTGGTGGGCAAAGTTTCATGACTGGAAAACATAAACATTCTGCGCTCCTGCTAGCAATGTTGGAAGGATTTATTCTAGTTTGAATCTGAGCGAGGTGTGTAATTACACTCCATCAGGAAAATGGAAAAGCATTGTACCAGCAAACAAATAATGCTAATGATAGCAATACTCCATTCTTTATAGCATCTTTCATCTGCAACTTTAAAAGTGCTCAGCAAACATTCATTAATTAAACTTTACATGTTCCCAAGATATAGTAAGGAATTTGATCTGATTGTACAAATGGATAACCTAGGAAACAGAGATGGAAAGTGACTTAGTCAAGGTCACAATGTCAGTCATCCCAGGAGTTGAATCCTGATTCCCAGTTCTTTGCTCTCCCCCTTCTCCGAGTGGATATGCAATTATTTGAATCGCATTCTGTTTTCAACACTGGTCGAGGAGCTAAAGGTTGCACATTGCCCATTTTAAAAATGTAGTCAAAATGAAATGCAATAAAGGAAGTGAGCTGGAATCCACCACAACGCAGCTCCAACTCTACTGTTCTCAGAGCTTCTCTTCTCTGTTTCTGAGCAGCAATAATGTTTCGCAGCAATCAGCTGGAAGTAAGTACAACACGGATGAAACTGGATTCAAATGGGCACCTCTCCGAATCACACCCATTGCCACTAGATGGCAATGTGAAGAAGCTTTACTTGGCTCTAGTGTACAGGAAATCAATTACAACACTCTCAGGTTGTTGCTGTTGTCATGGTAGCAGCCTGGAGCCTCATTCATGAACCATAGCCCTACAGTTTTAGGTGTTGTTTTAATATAAAAAAAGGCCACACAAAACTTACAGTTTAAATATTTGTGAGTAATTATATCTTGTAATATAATAATTTGATATAATTACAGTAACTTTTTATAATTCACATATAGGGAATGCACATTTCTAACTGTTGAGAAGCTTATATAATGTAAACTTAAGTGAAAGAGAATAAATTGAATGGATCTATTATTGCCTTGGGTTAATGGCCCAGGACTCAACAATCAATTGTGTTCCATCTCTTTTCTCAGGTTTCCTGGATGAATGTGGGCAAGCCACTTGAACTTGTAAATGCAGCAACTCTCATGTTTGTAGTTTAATATTTAATATTTTTCTTAAAGCTCTTGAGGTTAGGTTATGTTATTTTATGATAATTAAAACTTTCATTTGAAAACTGCCTATCTTTCTGACACAAATTGTTGCAAAGGAAAGCAAACCCACAATTGCTGAGTTTATTCTAAGGGTACAAATCTAGAAATCCAATCAAAACCTGAAATAATTTTTTTTCAAAATAAGCTTTTAATGCTGGCCTCTTGACTTTTTGGGGCCTGACTTTTGATTTTGGTATGCTTTGGATTACAGAGCAAAATCAGGAAGATCTTTTAAGCCCATAGAGGGTTTCATGAAACAAACTGTGGCTAGTTACTTGACTGGTTTTGTATTTCTGTTTGTAGTAAGCATCTCTTCAACTTTTAGTGGTACAACTACAATCTTAGCAATTCCTCTTGAAAGGTCAAACTATACACCTTCTGATGCATATGGACATTATGTTTTCTGTAGTATTATATAAGGGATCAGCTGCTGTTTGATCTTTCTCAAATTCCTCTATATAACTCAAACTATTAACATTTGAGCCCCATGGATTTTGCATAAATAACATATTTAATAGAATATATGGTTTTGCTAGCCAACAACAGTAGTAGTTATTATTGTTATTGCTGCTGCTATTGTTACTATTACTGCTTCTACTACTGCTATTACTTCTACAATGGGATCCCAAGCTCACTGTAGTCCTGGAGTCCCTGTTTTCTGGTGGCTGTGGAGCCCAGGGGGTGAACGCTGCTGTTATTCCTTTTCCTCTCCCTCCCTCTCTCTGCAGTCTTCAGCAGCAGGAGAAAGGAAGAGACAAGTAGTAGCAATGGCACTTACCCCTCAGAATCTGGAGCCACATGAAGCAAGGCCTCAACCATACCCTGTGCTCACATGTGGCACAGCCAAAGGGGGATACTACCCAGTTACCACACCTCCTCTGGAAACACCCCTCTATATAAACCATAATTGTATATATAAGTCAGCAATTATCTGTAGGTAATTTTATGATAATGTGCATATACAAATGTAAATTTTGTTCTGGCATGTAAATCTCATGTTTTGGTCTTGAGAACATTGCCTTTCATACCAGTTTTGAGAAAACACAGATTAAAGAATTCTCCATGAACAAATCAATAGGCTGAATATTTTCCATCCCCTCCTGCTGGCTGTTGAGTATATTGTTGGATTTCTAAATACCCTGGGCAGATCTCTGTTTCTTAGGCAGTCCCACTTTCCCACGGAAACTCAAAGTAATAATAATTAAAAAAGGCTTATGCTAAAATGGTTTGTCCAAGTCTTGGAGCAACTTAAATGGAAGAAATGTGGTCTTCCTGTTATTATGGTCTAAAAATCATGTTATTTCCATGCACTGGTAGGGCCTGGCTGGTTAGTAGTGCTGTGAGAAACAGGCCCTATTCAATTGAAATTCAGCCTGAATTGGGGACAGTGATTTAATTTTTTGATTCGGATAACTGTCCCTGATTTGATTCAGCCAAATCCAAATCTGAAGATTCAACGCTGCTTTGGCGAATCAGTGATTCAAACACAGGCACAGATTTAAAAGCTTTTTTCTACATACCTTGAGGTACCTGTGCACCTCATCATCACTGCAGTGACAGGGCAGGTGGAGCATTCCACAGGAGCATGGAAGGCCCTCCAGTGTGCTCGGCGGTGAAGCCAGAAGTGGACCAGAAGTAGTTCTGGTCCACTTCTGGGTCTGCAGGGGAGCATGCTTGGCCCACTCCCCCCATGCCCCCCTGGCTCAGTGATTGGCCACAGGGGGACCCCAGGTGCCCCACCCCCAGACCCAGGAGGCACTAGTCACTGAGCCGGAGGGAGTTCAGGGGGGCCTCCCCATGCACTCCCCAGCGGACCTGGAAGTGGACCACAAGTGCTTCTCTTCTAAGTCTGCTGTTGAGCATACTGGGGACCCCCTGTGCTTCTGTGGGATGTTGCATCTGCCTCAGCACCACAGCATTCAGAGCCCCTGCTACATAGAGGTATGTAGAAAAAACATTTAAAGCTGTATCTATGTCAGAATCGTCAAATCTGTCCAAATCTCTCGAAATTGATTTGGAGGATTTTGAATCGATTCAGAGAGATTAAAGGTCCTCTGATTCAATTCAGATTTGGAGATTTGACCACCAAATGGGGCTGAATCTCTACCTAACTGAATTATGAAACAAAGCTTCACATAGCCCCACTTATTAGGCAGAAGCTCCACAGAAAAGGACCTGGGTGTTACAGTGGACAATAAGCTGAATATGAGCTAACAGTGCACCTTTGTTGCCAAGAAAACTAACAGCGCACTGGGCTGCATTGATACGTGTGTTGCCAGCATATCAAGGGAAGTGATTAGCCCCTCTATTCAGCACTGTTGATGACACATCTGGAGTCCTGTGTCCAGTTTTGAGACCCCACTACAGAAAGGATGTGGACAAATTGGGGAGAGTCCAGTGGAGGGCAATGAAAATGGTGAGGGGGCTGAGGCACATAACTTCTGGGGAGAGGCTGAGAGAACTGGGATTATTTTGTCTAGAGATGAGAAGACTGAGAGGGTATTTAATAGCAGCCTTCAACTACCTGAACGAGGGTTTCAAAAGGCTGAAGCTAGACTGTTCTCATTCATGGCAGATGACAGAACAAGAAGTAATGGTCTCAAGTTGCAGCAAGGAAAGTTGAGGTTAGATATTAGGAAGAACTTTCTCATTAGAAAGGTAGTAAAACACTGGAACAGGTTACCCAGAGAGGTTGAGGAATCTCCATCCTTGGAGGTTTTTAAGACCCAGCTAAACAAAACCTTTGCTGGGATGATCGAGTTGGGAATGGTCTTGCTTTGAGCAAGGAGTTGAACTAGATGACCTCCTGAAGTTCCTTCCAGCCCAAATTTTCTATGATTCTATGATATCCAGGAGTATCTCTGGTTTGGAGTGTTACTGGTGGGCAGGTCATTATCTCATCTGTGGAATGGGGATAATAATGTCACTTTACCCAAAAGGGTAATGTGAAAGTTAGGGAAAGTTTATGCAGTACTTTGAGATCTTCAGATGAAAGCTGGAATATGTGCAAAATATTATATTTCTTCAAAGTAACCCAGTAACTTCAGCCATCATTGTTGACAATATCCTTGGAGAAATTATAAATCAAAAGCAGAATGGGAAAGGGTATGGGAAATAGATCCAAGAGCATTATCATCATTACAAAACTTTGATGAATTAAAAGGGTTAGCTGAACTGCTAAAGAGCAATATCTGTATTGATTGAAGTGTTTAATAAAGGGGTCAAAAATAATATGAAGGGAACAAAGACAAATCATAACTATAGGACACAATATTAGTAAAAACTGAATAAATCAACCTTAAATGACCAGATTTGTGAGCCTCTATGGAGCACTATTGCTCTGTACAGCAAATCCTGCTGTCTGATCTCCAACTTCCCCCACACAAAATCTTACTAGTCAGACCAAGAAAACCTTGGTAGTAGGGCTTCCCATTTCAGAATGATTTGGAATTTTTAATGCAATATCTTTCATTCTATCTCACCAGAAACCTTTTGTTATATAAACTGGTGATGACAACTTCTGCTCATGGACTGGCAGAATGCTAAATCAGAGAAAACGTGTTTTCTACCTCTTCATCCCCAGAGTGCAAGGATAAATCTGGGATTCCAAATCTGGATAATAACAGTGATCACATCTATATGACACCTGTTATTTTGAGACATCTTCACAAATATGCAGGTATATCACTACATTAGGCATTGAAATATAGGCACTTTTGGGTTGGCATATAGATGCTTTTCACAACACATAGATACCCTGCCCAAGAGTTTAAGTTATAAATAAAAGAGAAGTAGTTGAAGGTAGCTAAAATGGGAGTAATGATATGGGAATACCTGGGCACATCTACATGAGATGCTACATCATCATAGCAATGAGCTAAGGTGATGTAGACCATTCCTACAGTGATGTAGCATCGCAGGCATGAACTGTGATGCCAACACTACTGCACAGTTGGGCACACAAGTAGACACGCCCCCTAAGTATTTAAATTGGGCAATTTCTAAGAGATGTGTTTGCCATGATTGGTTGATGTTAGATATAGTGTGGCCATTCATCCAGTTTTATAGAGTACAGTCCAGTTTTCTGCTACTCTGTCCTCTGTCCTATTCAGATGAAACCAGATGCCTTTATGTCAGACTGGTGGAAGTCTGCAAAGGAAAAAAGAAGACACAAAGGTGTCCAGTCTCATATCAATAGGACAGAGGACAGAGTAGCAGAAAACTGGGCTGTCCTCTATAAAACCAGACAAATGGCCACCCTAGTTAGGTGTAGGAGGTCAGTCTTGATAGTCACTTCACTCCTCAGGTTTCAAACTCTGTCCCCTTTGAGGCCCACCCAAGTTCACACCTGAGCATCTTCCTGAAGATGCACTGTAAGTAAGACCTTCCTATTTGGATACGCATTTCAAGCCAGGCCAGTCTGGAATATCATTTAAGGAGTTTATTTTTCACATTTTATTTTAGTATTCTACTGGCCTTTATAAATTATTTTGTCAGTTATTGTAAGCCGCCCTGAGCCATTGTTGGGAAGGGTGGTATATAAATATAATAAAATAAGAAATAAATGTAATGGTATGGGATCCCTTTGACTCAAAACCATAGATTTAATAGACGTCATAGATTTTCAGGGTCGAAAGGGAATTCAGTAGATCATTATGTCTGACCCCCTGCCCTGGGCAGGAAAAAGTGCTGGGGGAAAAAATACTGGGGTCAGATGACCCCAGCCAGGTGAATGTCCAGTCTCTTCTTAAAAATCTCCAATGTAGGGGAGAACACCACCTCACTTGGAAACCCATTCCAAATTCCTCATATAGCACTGCTGTTGATACAACATGTTTACCGCCACGTTTGTTTTATGCAGATAGGACTGCTTATTTGGTTGATACCATATAAGTCATTTGTAGAATAAAGCTACAAATACACATTGTGGGTGCATCTACACATGCTATTAAGGCAAAGCAATAAACACTGGCACTTATTACACCAGAGTTATTGCTCCTGGGGTGTCAGCCTGCCAGCCCAGACCTGCTTTGACTCTCACTGTGCCCCAGAGGGGCTAGCTGGGGCACAAGAGTGCTCCAGCATGGGTGGGGGTCTAGCAGGTAGGCAGTTTCCTGCACTGAAGCACCTTTGTGCCCTAGCCAGCCACATCAGTGTCTACACATTTATAAGTACTAGCCTGCTTCAGAGATAGTTTTCTGCACCTAATAGGGCCACATGTGTAGATGCAAGATATTTACTGTGGAATTAATTAGTCTACTCTGCAGTAAATGTCTTGTGTAGATGCACCCACAGACATCTGGTTTACTCCAGATTCAGAGAGTAATGCTAATACCACTTTTCAACAAGGGAAAACTGCTCCTCTCTCCCCTCTCCTTCTCACCTCAAAGGACAGGAATTTACAACAGTTTCATGCTATGATGGAATATCAGATGTGTTCTTTTGTCCTTCTGGGCACCCACTTATAATTATAGTATAAAGACAGCTTAATTTTTGTATTTTCTAAACTGCGAAAATCATGCCAAAAGAAATTAAAAATAAATCCATAATTTTGGAATGATATTGATTAATGCTGTAAACTAAGAACAAATAAAAGAGTTTCTTTAACGTAAAAACTAATCTTGAACCAAAAGTTGATCAAACCCCAAAACTTTTAAAATATTGAATATATGTTTTTGTTATTTCCCATTTCCACAGAGGGTCTCTATATTTCATGATTTTGACTAGCAGTAAATGTACATATTCTCTCAGAAGTGGTATGTATCTGTGACATACAAATGCATGTTACCATAAAATTCATGTGATGTCAAAGCCATTTTGGGAAGACCAATCTTCTTGTAGCTTCACTCTGTCCTTCAGATGAAAAACATTTAGCTACCACAAGAAACAATCTTGTCTGGGCAAGAGGATGACATATTAAGTCATATAATATTATGTGAGGTTGGCTTGTAACTATTCCAAACCTTTTTATTTATTGAAATAACAAAGGAATCATCAGGAAAGAGCAAAATCTGGCAGGATGATTGGCTTGAACTACAGCTAATGGCTACGTACATAGAAAAGATCTGCAAGTTGAAAC
Source organism: Crocodylus siamensis (assembly GCF_052110815.1). Lineage (NCBI taxonomy): Eukaryota > Metazoa > Chordata > Crocodylia > Crocodylidae > Crocodylus > Crocodylus siamensis. The sequence continues at coordinate 261,559,242 of NC_143396.1, forward strand.
TGTAGTTTTATAAAACCGGTCTGAGAGATAAATCATTAAGAGTTAAAGATGGTGTGTTCACCAGGCCAGGAGAGAGGCAAAGAAATCTAGCAGCTGTACACTGCACTTCTGCAATTGTGAAAGCCTCAAAGGAGACAAACTGGTTAAGCAAAATGACTGGTGAATTTTAGTCCAAAGCAGAAATATAAATTCACAGACTAGTACTCAGTGTAATTAGGTGTAAAAGAAGGACAGTGGTGTGGCTGCTCATCGAAAGAGAAAACAGATTACTTGCAAATCTTAAATTCCATGTTGTCAGTTAGGACAAATAGGAGTGAAAAAAGGGTCTGGCTGATTCTGCCTGTTTTTGAATCTCTTCCCAGGCTCAGCACACGCTGCCTGCTATACCATCTCTGTAGTTCTGCTTCCAGACCTCAGTACTGGCTTCTCCCTCTCTCATCCCATGTCCACCTTCAGATGTCCTGTCTATTCTGATGTTTGTCCCTTACTTGATTCCCTTTAGGTTTCCATCTCTTTCCCCTAAGGCTGACTCTGTTGTAACACAGAACATAGCCATTTCCCAATTATGACACTCCCTTCAAGTGCCACAGAGTGTGGTTGTTCTCTTCAATTCAGTGCTTGTCCATTTTATTCTTATTTTTACATGGAAAAAGAGTACAGAACAAATAATGTGCTGCAGGTACTGAGTTCTACCTGCCATTCATAGTTTAGCCTTAACCATACACACTTAAAGCTAAATCCCTGATTACTGTATTTCAGAAACATATACTTCTACCATTTGATCTACAAAGCAATATCCTTAGAAGAAAACAGAAAGACGTAGTAGTAGAGGTCTGATCTTCTCAGTGAGTCAGTCATTACAAGAGTATACTTAAAGCATCTCTTTCTATCTCCCACCTTCTCTTCCCTTCTCTTTCTCTCTCTTTCTCACACACGCACACACACACAGTTCATTTCAATAGTGGATCTCAACAAGTTGAGAGAATCAGTATAGTTGCTTATTGGGACATATTCAAATGTCTTTGGTTCCAAATTCCAACAATGTTGTGGGCAAAGACTGCTTTGAAAGATCTCCAACATTCTTGGTTTCATGCTGTACAAAGATATGCTAAGTTTAGTACTGCTTATTTTCAGCTGAAACCAAAGCTAGAAAAAGGGGATAAATCTCCTTGTGAAAACCAGAAAGCTAGAGAACCCAGTCCTGTCAGGGGCTGACTCTGAAAGCTTCCTGTGTTCTCAGCTACTTAGTGCAGTCACAGGGACCAAAGATTTAATTATCAATGGTTAGTTTGGGTGCGAAATACATTTAAAAAACTAAAGAAGGGAAAGACCTGCTAAAACTTAGTAAATGGCTGTGTGAATCAAGTTAGTTAAAAATCCTACTTTTGACTGTAAAATGAAATAACATAATTTCCTTTTCAAAACAGCTATGACCTTCAAACAAAATGATGGTACATCATGCAAACTGCAAACTGCAGTTATGAAAACAGCACTTTTCACATGCAGTGACAGGGATGTAGCATACATTTCTTTTCTACCCTTACAATTTGTGTGGGATTGGATAATTCAGAACGTTCTCTATGCAAGAGGTTAATATGGCTCTTTGGTTTGAGCTCCTGAGAACGACCATGATTTGGGAGTTCCAAAGTAAGTTTACATTTTAATTTTTTCAGAACAGGTATGCATAGCCATGATTGTGTCCTTATTTCTTCTTTGAATTGGGAGGAAGAGTAGAAAGGAGAAAGTTATATTCTATTTCCTGGAACATACTAAAAATGAAGTCTTCAAAAGTATCTGACTGAACCTGGTTTGTCTGTTTTTAATGACAGCAAGATATAGGAGACTTACTGAAAAGCATAATTCCCTTAAAAATGAAATGGAAAAGTCTATTAAATTAGAAGTAAAAAGGGGCTCTACCTGTCACATTTTCACTTAAAAAAACTCTGTTGCAAGAAACTCAAATGAACAAATTCTGAGTTGCACGTTCTCGTCATGTTAAATAAAGACAAACACCAGAGCTGTGGATGCAGTGATGAAGTGAGTAATAGAACAGAGTGTATATGCACACATATGGTGATCAATTAATTACTTGAAGGTCATCTTTTGGACAGTATATGTAGTGCCCAGCAGGAGTTTAATTCAAATGCCCCAAAGCTTTATCCATGCTCTTTATTCCACTTCACAATACACTGTATTATGCTACATCCAAATTAGGTTAAATATCTAACTAAAACCCACACAGGCATGAGAATTAAGAGACACTGGATTAACTCACCATGACATTCAATGTTTTCCTAACATGTCCTGCACTAAACTCAATGCAAATCATATCCTGTGATATCTATTGTTTTGGAAACCCCTTTGCTTCTAATACAAAATTATATATACATTGATATTACATGTAGTATAAAATAATTATATTAAATTCTTGCTTTATGCTATTTATTATTCACTGTTTGTGCTCCCTAATTACCCATGCACATCATGGTAGGTTTTTGTTTGTTTGTTTGTTTGTTTTGTTTTTTGATCTGTGATTGTATACCTGAATCCTGAAGAGCTGAACTCTTTTCTTTTTCTTATCTAACTATAAAGACCATAAAATAAACAGTGTAAAGGAGAGGAGAGATTAGAATAAAATTATGGCAATTCCTTTCTTTTGGATGAAGAAAAGAATAAGGTATTTGTAATATATAAACCTCATACGTGAACATTATTTTGGGGAAAGCTCTAAAAAGTTGAATATTTTCTGGAACTTACATGGAATTTTGCACATACCCTTTCATGGTTGGTCTTCACAACCAGCTGAAGTTCTTCCTCTGAATTTTTTTTTTTTCTATTCCTTTTGTAAGGTACCTGTTTTTCTCTGGACCTTTGAGTTTGCCAACAAAGCTGCAAATAGTTTGAAATGACACCTTTGTTATTCATGCACCCGATGTGGCAGGCAATTTTCAGCCACAGCAAAGACACACTCCTTGATGCAAAGATCATACTAAGATAGATCCATCACTCGCTGGAGTCTGTGACATAACTTCCATTGACTTTAGTGGAATTAGAGAAATGTGAGGAAGAAAGAAATACAGTTTAAGAGGAGACTATAAAGAGTGTCTTTTTTCTCTACTGCCAGATAGGAGTGTTCCGTTCTTTGCATTAAAGTTTTATTTTCCCCTCCACCTGATTTGGGTCACTTTTTACCAGGCCATTTCAACTATGACTTGAACATTTCATAAGACTGATGATAATTTCATGGCTTCAAGTGATATTTGAGATGCATATCTAAAATTGCAATTTTGCAAATCTCCATGTTTTGTACCTTTGAACTCTAATGTTTCTATGAACATTCATGTTAGTCAAATTTGACTGTCCCCAGAAATTATTATAATAGGTCCGTGGCCTTGGGAGAAATGATTAGTATGAATATTCCTGGAAATTTCTTTTCAGTAGTTTTCCTTTTTTAGCACATATCTCTCATAATCCCAAATGTATTGGGATTTGTCCCAAATGTATTTGTTTGTACAGTGCCAACTTTCATAGCCTTGAAAAAATATATAGTTGGGTGTTTTTCAGCCCCTGCCCTTCCTCAAACTGAAATTGAAACCTATGTTGTCACTGACTGGGAAAGGTTTTTTTTTTTTTCTTTTCTTGCTTGATTGACCACACTGTACTCACCAAGTAATAAAACACCTTTTAAAAGAAACATATGGGGTTATATCCACTGAACTCCAGCACTATTAAATATTTATCAATACAATAGTACATGTTTCAGTGTGAAATAAACATCAGGGCCTGTAAATTTAATAGTTTCCAGTATAGGGAAAAAATGAAAAGAAAAGAAAAACCTCCTAGAGCTTTAGCAGTCTCAAGAACTGGACTTAACAAATAAATAGTTCATGATGTGCCAAAATTGAATTGCCAAATGATTGACCACATCCTATATTCCACAAGTAAAAGGCCAGTGTTGTTTTTACAAGTGTGTTTCATTCAGTGTTTGACTTCATTGTATAAATATTATGGAGTCGGCTTTTCAAAATTAACCTTTATTATAGATTAACTGCAGGCAGGGCTGAAGGGAAGAAAACATAAAAATTAGGGGACAAGGTATCCCCAAAAGTCTTAATATCATATTTCCTGGATGAAAAGTGTTGAAATCTAAGTCAAAGTTTCTGGAAGAATCAGACCATTTTCAACAACAAAAACATTTTTTTTTAAAATCCCTGAAAAGCGAAGAAAAATATCATCAGGAACTAGAAGAAAATATAAATGTAATAGAATTATTATATATGACTGGAATTCTAGAGCTGTAAAATATTTTTAGATAGTGTTTTTCATTCCTGACACTCACAGCATTTTTTAAAGTTAGTTATGAGAGAGATTTTCAGAAACACCTACTTGGACTGTCATTTAGGAGCTGTTGTAAATTCCACCTTAATATCCTATTTTCCAGGTAGGGATATTGAAGCTCAGAGGGTTAAGTGATTGCCCAGAGTTGCAGTTAATAAATAACAGAGCAGGAGATAGCACTCAGGCTTCCTGACTCACATTAGGAAGGCCCATTCACTCTCTCAAGCTGAAGATTGTATAGTGGTGACTGAACAAGAAAAGATTCAAAGGTGTAGATATATTTCATTTGAAACTCTGCAAGACCATAAGGAGAAGATGATTCCTTGGATATAGCTGAGAGTTGCTGCTACAGGATGAGCCAGAAATATCAAAAGAACATATTATGTTCCTATAGCACTAGAGCTTTCAAATTCCATGTGTATTACAGAGAACTTTCTACCTTGCAAAGGCCTTGGAAAGCAATGAGTACCTATAAAAAGAATATTGCTTCTTGCCTGTTAAAAGAAAGAAAGAAAGAAAGAAAGACTTTTTGACTTTTTTATAAAGGTTTATTAAGGGGAAAAGGGGATAACAATCTAAACAAAGTAATAAAACACTGCCCATGCAGGGGCCCAGGTACAACAGACAGAGCCTGGGGCTTTGGTCCACAAGGCTTGCCCTCACAGTCTAAAAATAAAAATATGCAGTATATTTGCTTGCTGAGAGCCTGCCTCTATCCTGGGAAAAGGCTAGCAGTATCACAATACAAGGACTAAATGGTCACCCTCAACTCTGCAAAGCACTCCCTGAACTGCCCTGGAAGGCAAGCACCATCCACTGGAGGACTGCATGCTCAAACTCCAATGACAGACGTATCTGCACCCAAAACTGGAAAAGCTGCAGGGCGTTGTTGGAGCTGGCCCTGGCAAGCTGGTTCCAGTGGTTCTTGAGGATGGCCATCTTAGCCTAGCTGAGTAAGAAGTTGGCCAGACAGATGACATCTTCCTTGGCTGCTCGGTAGGGGAGGGAAAACAAGTAAAAGGCCTCTGAGAAGACTAAGTTTAGCACCTCAAGTAAGGTGCTGAGGGCAGCAAAACAGCCAGGGATATCTGAGGATGACATGATGAAGATCCTTCTCCATTCTCCCTGGGCAAAAGGGGCAGGCTGCTGATGCAGCTGGGTCTATGTGGCAGATGAGAGTGCCGGTGGCCAATATCCCATGTAGCAACCGCCACTGGAGGTCACCAGTTTTTTGGAGATGGGAGGGCTTATAAAATGTGCACATCCCCAGCAGGGAGGGCTCTCCATCCTCAGAGGAGCTTCTCCAGGGCAGCTCTTGCATCCTCTGGGAGAATGGCTGGCACGTCCCTTAGGAAATCGACAGCACAGCAAACTGAGTGCATGCCCAAGCAGGTGGCCAGAACCTCAGCTGACACCCAGTCTGACTAGGTCATGTTGAGAAGGTGTCCCAGCCAGATGGTATGTGACAAGATGAGGGAGTCAACAAGGCTACTAGAAGCAAGGCTTGGCGGACTGCGCTGCAGGGCTGGGTTATGGACCAGGGGATCCTGCAGTAATTGTGGAAACTGCAGATGCTGGGCCTGAGGCAGGAGGCAGAAAGGAGCTCTCCAGGCCCACACCGTGCTTCGGCAGAAGAGTGGGAAGACACATCCAGTCCAGGACGGTGGGATCTAGAAGGAAAAGCTCCCAGTCGAAACCAAGGTTCCCCACCTGGCAACAAATTAGCTAGCTGCCACCAGGGGAGGAGGACCTTATAGTAGAGGAGCCTTTGGAGGGCCTGCAGGCAGAAGGCCACTACCCTGCCCACTAGGTCAACCAAGCCCTGGCCCCCCTCTGCCACTGGCAAATAAAAAATGGCTTGGGAAAGCCATCCCAAAAGAACTCCACAAGAAGTCTCTGGAGCTTTCCAAGCAGGTCCAGTAGGGGGTCCAGCACAGTGCAACAGTGCCACAATATCGCAGCTGCCAGGTTGTTGACAATAAGGACCCATCTGCAGTAGGAAAGGCTGGGCAGACACCAGTATCATCACTGCAGGTGTACTACTACCTCAGCACCAAGGTCCTCCTAGTTCTGTGCCAAGAAGATCAATGGCCTGAGGAACACCCCCAGGGCCTTGAGGCCCTCCTGATGCCAGATATGACCCCCAGGCAAGTCGGGGGGGGAGGCAATTGACCCAGAGACCAAGAAGGAGGGTATCACTCTTGATCCAGTTCACACAAGCTGAGGATGTGCATTCATAGGCTTCTTGACAGGTGACCAAGGACTGGACTTCACCCTGGGTGCTGATGAGGGCAGTCACATCATCTGCATATGCTGTCAGCCTGACTGACAGGCTACCCTTTGAAATGGAGGCAGATGGGAGAGTTAGTCCAGTCAGGCACTGGCACAGTGCATGGAGTAGGGGCTCGATGGACAAGGTGTACAGCATTCCTGACAGAGGGAAGCCCTGGCAGATGCCCCTGCAGGCCAGGAATGGGGCACAGAGCATGCTATTCACCTTTAGGATGTTTGAAATGTCCTGATACAAGAGCCTGAGGGCAGAGGTAAAGACAGGCCCAAAGCCGGAGGCCTCAAGTGTCTGAGAGGCCGACCTGATCAAAAGATGACCCGACTGAAAGCTATCTCATGGTCCAAGGAGACAAGCCCAATGTTAAGATCAAAGAGATCTTCAGCCATCAGCAGGTCTCAAAGCATGAACAGATTGTCCTGAATGGTCCTGCCCAGCATGTAGTAGCTCTGCTCAGGGCCGATGATGGAAGTCATAACAGTGCACAGCCGGTTAACCAAAACCTTGGCCAGGATCTTGTAATCCGTCCACAAGAGGGACACTAGTTACCAGTTCTTGATGCAGCCAAGGTCTCTTTTCTTAGGCAGTAGAGTGAGAACCACTTGGTGATATCTGGTTGGCACTGTCTGGTCTGCGAGTCTCTCATGAAAGACATGTAGGAGGCAGGGGCTGAGGAGAGGTCAGAAGGTCTTACAAAACTGCAGGCAATCCATCAATGGCAGGGGCTTTGCCCAAGGTGAGGTCCCAAACAGCAGGCATGAGTTTCTCCAAAGACAGTTTTCACTCAAGATGGTCAACCTCTGATGAGAAAAGCCTAGGGAGGCCATCATGTAAGCACCTAGTATACTTTAGGCAAATCAGTTCAGCTGCAAACAGTTCCTAGTAAAAGGCAATGGCTTGGTGTTGGATCTCGACAGGATCTGTGAGCGTTTGGCCATCTGGGGTCTTAAGATGGTCAATGACCTTCTGTGCAGCTCGTTGTTTCTCAAGGCTGAAGAAGAAGTGAGTTGGGGCATCTGTCTCTGCCAGTTCTTGACAGTGGGCACAGACCCTCGCACCCCAGGTTGTACTCTCTGCCAGCTCCCACAGGGGTTTCTTGAAGAGCTTAAGGCTCTCAAGCAGCCCCACATCATGACCAGCATCATGCAGGGCCACCTCAAGCTGCATCACATCCTCCTCCAACTCCCAAACATGGCAGTGAGGCTTGCTTGTTGCCAACTGTGTGTACTGCTTACAGAAAACTCTAATTTACATCTTTCTAACATCCCACCACTGCTTCCAGGAGGGGAAAGTGACTATTGTGGCCTCCCATGTCTGCCAGACATGACCAAAGCAGTCACAGAAGTGAGTGTCCTGCAAGAGACTAGTGTTGAGGCACCAGTAGGGCACCCAGGAATGCATCATACCAGGAAGGCTCAGTGCACAAGAAACCAAGCTGTGATCTGATAGTCCTGCTGGGGTAATGTGGCTGCTGCGCAGAAGTGGTAGGTGGTGCCTGGAGATGTACAGGCAGTCAAGGCAGCCATGGAGAGCCCACCAGCAGTTGCCTTCAGCCAGGTATACTACCTTGCATCAACATGCAAATGGCTCCTGACATCAACAAGCAGTCTGTTATCGTCCAGCAGTGGGCGTGTAATTGTTAATAAGGAGGAGGCATTGTTGCATGAACTAGATGTGAATGGTGAGGAGGTGACCAGGGATAACCTCTTGGGCTACCTCTGTGTCAGGTGTCAGCTGTGGTGACAGAAGGATCACGACCCCTGCACTGAGGGAGGTGCCATGACTCAATAAACTGCGGTCCTTCCAAGCGGCATGCCAGTCAGCTTAATTAGATGCATTGGTGTGTGTTTCCAGAAGAAAGGTGATGTCCAGCCTTTTCTGGTGCAGGAAATCAAACAATACTGTCTGCTATGCAGTTTCTCTGCAGCCACTGGCATTAAGAGAGCCAAAGGTTGTGGCAGCCATGTCTGAAAGCATAGAAGGCAGGGACAGGAAAGACCAAAACAACAGAGAGAGAGCTAACACAGAGGAGCAAACATGCAGGACAGGGAAAGACCTGGCCTTTAACTCCCCAGTTGGCACCTCTAATTACATGCACCCAACATCCTCCACAAGCTTGCTAAGGTGAAAACTATAATGTTGCATCCCTGGATTGCCACATTAGCGGTACCTCAAATGCCTCAGGGTCTGGGAATCATTTATGTATGTGCTGTGCAACCTTCCACTGGTGCTTCGTCTGATCTAGAAACTCAATGTGGTGTTCAGCAGAGTAGCCAGCATAGGGAGGTTCCTCAGAATCAGGAACAGGTTCCCTCCAGGGTAGGGATGCTCCCTAATGAAAGGGGAACCTTAGCTAATTTGGGGAACACTACCTCCTGAAGGAGGACTTCTGTCAACTCATCCTCAAAGGCAGAATCAAAGTCCGACTCCGAGGAGGAGGAGCTCTACACATCAGGCACCGAGAGCCGTCGAGTCCTGGAGGGAGCAATTGACCCTTCACTAGGACTCTCAGCATCAGGCTCTGTGGAAGCAAAGTCACCCAAGAGGTCTTGGGGATTGACATCAGTCCCAGATCTCTTGGGTGGGGTGCTCTCCTGGTCCAGGCAGTCTTGCTCCCAGAGCTGCTTGTGGTTCCCAGAGGGTCCAGCCTTCATATTAACCTTATCAGGCTCAAGGATCTGAGAGGTAGGGGGAGGGCCATTGGGGATGCCAAGGAAGGCTTTTTTAGAAGACCCCTTGTTTTTTCTGGGACTTGCCCTTCCCAGCCCCCTGAGGGGGTGGAATAATGGGGACCAGGTCCACCACCACAGAGCTAGCACTCTGATGAAATGGGGAGTGACCAGGAGGAAGGCCCTTCCCCACCACCCCACGGGGCTGCCACACCAGAGGTGGATGAGCCACCATTGGGCACAGCCACAGGAGGCTCTGCTGCCATTGGCTTCCTTTTAGGGCATTGGGTAACCAGGCGAGACCTGCTAGAACAGCAAAAACATGAGGTGTCCCCAGTTGTGAGGTAGACCTCTTACCGCTGCCCATCAATCATGAAGAACATGGACTGAGACAAACCCCTGTTAAGCAGCATGAACAGCTGCTTTCTAAAGGATAGGACATGCCAGAGCTCAGGGACATTGCTGCCAAGCAGTAGTCTATGGACTGGCCTTGTAACCATGCCATAAGGGCACAGGTGGTTCATGAGGTCATCATCTGAGAAAAATGGAGGCATGTTTGAGGCTACGACACAAAGAGCTGGTGTGTCTAGAGGTGCTGCGAGGCAAAAAACACCCCTGACCAACACACCTGCTACCACAACCTCCTTTACTAAAGCAGGGGAGCTGAGGAAGTTGATGGGGACTGAACTCACCCGGGTGGCATACAGGATATGTTTGCAGCCCATGACCACCCCCACGGTAGCAGCATGCTCCTCCACTCCAATGGAGGGAGGAGCACGAAACCAGAGACCAGCGCTCCAATCCAGAGGGGCTGAAGCCCCAGTGGTGAACTGCTGGAAGCTGCCTTTAGCCATTCCAGCACAAAAAGAGTTAATCCTGTAAGGAACCACAGGGGTGGGAGATGGGAAGCCTTCTGGAGACAAACAAACTAACTAACCCCGGGGGGAGGAGAAAGGTAAGCAACATGGCAGGGAAGGGAAAACAATACAGAGCAGAGTAGCTGCAGGGAGAGGAAGGGAAATAAAATACAACTTGATGGAGGGGGAGCAGAGGTGAGGGGGAGAGGGTGACTGCTGGAGAAAGGACTTAGAAAAGGGGGAAAAGGGCAGGGAAAAGTAATGAAAAGTGGGGGGGCTGCAGTGGGAAAGGGGTCAGACTGTTTGGGGGAGTGAAAACAAAGCAAGAGAAGGAGAAAGGCTCACAAAACAGGGAGAAGGTCTCAGAGCTCTGAGAAAACATTCTTGTCGGTGCCCATCTTGAAAGAAAGAAGGAGAGAAAGAAAATGACTTTTGGTGCTTAAAATGTAACTTGGCTGGAATTTAGACACTTAAGGCCAAGTGAGTGAGCAGTCCTGTTCCCACCCGCGCCAAGGGCTTACCTACAGCACAGCAGCAGAGGGTACCACCATCACTGGGATCAAGCATGCCCTACCCACTCAAAGCTGTAGGCACAGCCCATGTTTGCCAAGGAAGTTGCTTCAGATTTATCCCTTTGCATCTGTTCTTGAGCCTTTGGTCTCTAAATAGCCACAGTAGAAAAGCCCAGAGCAACCTTACTGATGAATTTACAGTGAATGCAGGGTGGGTGTGATATGCTTGAGCTTATCCTTGCTGCAACCTGCTGCTGATGCTATTATGTAGACAAACCCCAACAAGCCATATCACCTCATTTTTTGCACTTTCTTGTGTTTCAGAATTTTGCTACTGTATGTACTCAAAATTGCTGCCCTTTTGACCGAGTTCAGTGTTTCAGAATCTGTCTCACATATCATGCATGAGGCACCCCCTACATAAGGCATATTCAGATGGAGTCAAAGCAGACAGCTCTGTACCCAAGGCAGCGGAAGCTGCCACAGTGATGATCACAGCAGCGCAATCACCTGCCACTTACAGCTGCTTTTGTGCCCGCCTTGTCCCCGCCCCACTGAAACACACAGGGGCCCACGGGAGGGTCGATGATGCGGCAGGAGGGGTGGCATTGCAGTGGGAGGGTCCGCAACGCCTCGGACACGGTGGGAGAAGCGGTAGCCAGAAGAGGCAAAGACACCTGTTTGGGCCTTTCAATTAACCGGTATATTTTGTTATCCGGCACCCCCCATTCCCCATGGGTGCCAGACAATAAAGCTTTTTCTGTATCTCCATTCAGTATATATGGAATTTAGGCACCTAACTCAAGTTTGTAATTACCTAAAACTGGGTGAATAGGTCACCCAGTGGCTTTATAGTCTCTTTTGCTGCTTTCATTTCTTCTTCCAAAGGGTTTGGTGTAATCACAGAAATTAGGAATTCATTTTTCTAGGAAACCCTGCTAAAAACAGGTTAAGGTTTGTTGGCTTGCTACTTTTTAAAACAGTAATAAGGAAGTCTATTGGTCAGCACAGAAAATCAGGATTCTTGGTTTTCTGTTACCAAGTTCGTGTGTGACCTTGGGCAAGAGAGTTCACTTTTCTGTAACTCAGCCCCCCAGGCATAAAACATATTAATACTGCCTAACCTCATAGAAGTATGAGATTCATGGAATCTTAATTAATAAATGTATGCCAAGTGCTAAGAACTTCAAATAATGGAGGCCGTAGAGGCGTAGATTATTATTGGTCACTTTGTCTATATGCTTTTCAAAATATATATCTTCATTTACCTGGCCATTGGGAAATGCTCTAAGTGGAATAAAAAGAATTAAACTATATTTTATGTATTCTTGCCAGCCAAATGCATTTTAAGGACTCTGACAGAGTTCAGCGTAAACCTAACGAAACTGGAATATTTTAATAGTATCAAGGACATTTCCTTTCATTTTAAAGGCAGCTACTAGTATATTGATTAATAGATAATATTTCTTTGTCCCAATAGATTAACTGGGTACAGGAGTTCAGATCCCTTCCAAGTTGTAAAGAGTTTTCTTGTGTGAGATTTTTTTATTAGCTAATACTTTGTAGGGCCGCACTTTCCTTTGTATAACGTCTTTCTACAAAAGTGGAAAGCGAGTATCTGTCTCAGTATTGAATCACAGTATCCTCCCTGGGGTTCATCTGTAACTCTGGCAAAGGCAAAAACTAGAGAATAAAGTCAGACAAACATAAGAAATTGTAAGGCAAGTTTTGTAAAAGGAATGTTGTGGAAGACCAATAAAACGATGAGATACCAAAAAGACTGGGAGACATCTCAAATGGAAGCTGTTTTACAAAAGGGAGAAGAAGGTGAGCCAGAGGTTAGGAATTTGCTAGAAAAAGCTGGAGGTTAGTCCAATAGTTCAGAAAATCTTAAGAATTTCTTGTGGAAGCTCCAAATCCCAAACTGAACCTGAATGCAAATCCAGATCTCCACATAATTTGATCTGATGCCAAGATTGAGCATACCTTCAAAATAATTTGGTAAAAAATTCTGTGCTCCATCCATATTGTGTATACATTTCATGACAAATCCACAGACGTATATTTTAACTACAAATCCAAATCTAATCTCTACCAAACCTTCATGTTAGTCCCACCAGTGTCACTTAGACATAGTGATCAAACATATACCTCTGATATTTAGGAAATGTCTACATTTACAGACGACAAATTATAAACTGTTAATGCTTGAATTCTAAGCGTGGCACTCAGTTCCAAAACCAAAATGCTCATTTATGTTCATGCCTCTTCATTACAACAATGGCCTTTCAAGAGTGGGAAGCATGGAAACTGAGGACAAATAATTAACAAGGCTCTGTGGGAAAGCTAAGTAGTGACAACGTTTTCATCACTGTTTGTTTTCTAGAGTAGCAAAAAGATGCCATTTTCAAATACCACATCTAATTTAAGAAAAAGACCAAGGCAGTAGCAGCCAAACACCATTGGTCTACTGACTGACACAGCTGATATCAAGAGAGATCATGCTGGGGTAACAATTACATGAAACATAAATGGAAAATATGTCTTTCTTTTCTTTTTTTGCCATCCCATCTTAATTAAAGCTCATTTAAGTCCTTCTGGAAAGAAATACTTTTCTCTAACCGCTGATCATGACATTCTGATGTGTTATGGTTCAGAAATGAGTGCGAGGTGAAGCTTATGGTTGTAGACAGCTACCACTGTGAATACCATTATTGAATGTGTTGTTACTGAAATATAGGAATCTTAACTGCTTTTTTCAAAAACAAAGAAATGCTGTGAAAAACCAGAGGTGGGTAAACTAGGTAATATTCCTGGCTCTGTCTTAGATGCCCTGTATGACCTTGAACAAGCCATGTGATTGCTCTGTGCTTCACCTCCCTAGTAATAAAATAGGAATAATTATACATAGAATGATAGAATAATAGAAAAGTAGGCCTGGAAGAGAGCTCAGGAGCTCATTTAGTCCAACTTCTGCTCCAAGTATGATCATCTTTATCTAAATTATCCAAGATAAGAGTTTGTCTAGCCCATTCTGAAAAAGTCCAGGAACAACCATCTGACACACAGCTATCACACATGATGCTGAAAATGTCAAAAACACCTTTTAACTTGCCACAGGTAAAGCAAGGAAATGAGGGCACGCTCCATGTTCTAGCACTTTTTCTCAACAACCTTTTGTCCATCTTATCTATGCAGTTTGCAAGAACTTTGGGGTCTTTTCAAAATTACTAAATGTAGATCAAAGAGAGTCAGATTATACGCTCATGACATCAGGACTGCTCAGACTCCTGCTTCTTGTGCTTGAGAAATCTTTTTTTCTTATTTCCCTCCTATATTTCCTAATACCCTCATTTTTCCATATCTCCCTTTTCAACTATTCTGTGCTGCTCTGCCCATCCCTCCCTCACTACTGATGTAGTACAATTAGCAATAGTAGGAAGCTAATTTACAGTTTTTTGTAATATAATAATGTTTCTCTGACCACATCAGGCAGAGTAGAGAGTGTTCTTGATTGGACTAACTGATGCAGAGGGTTTGTGGTAGGCAACTAGTTCCATTTCTATGCACAAAGAGCAAGTGCATACCTTCAGTCTATACTTTAAGGCAAAAGAGAAAAAGCAACAGGAAAAAAAAATATTGATTAATATATTAATCAATATTTTCTGCGAATGCCTTTTTAGTGACGTTGCCGTGCAGTAGCCTAATGGTTCTGCTCAGTGCCGTATTAGCACTGTCCATGCTGTGATGCAGTACTGTGCAGTGTTATTAAGCCACTGTGCATAAAGCATCTCATGTAGATGCACCCTGTAGCATGTTATGAACCTTATCTGAAGGTACCAGAATTTCAGAAATATGTCCAAACGGGCCAATCACAGCATGTAGAGCAGGAATGGGGTGGATCCAGCCCTCAGGGCCCCATCCTGTTGCATGGGGCTGGTTCCAGCCCATGGATCAGTCCCGCACCACTCATCTGGCCCACAAAGCCAAAAGCTTGAAGAATATTGTCTTACATAATTTCCATTCCTACTTGATCAAGAGGTTTAGAAAATATGAACCTGATTTAGATATGCATGTAAATATCTGCAAGCTCATACAAACCTTGTGAAATAAAATTATTGTGTGAAGGCATTTTATCCTCCTTTCTACAGAAATTGTGTCTATATTGCTTTTTAAATAACTGGCACTGATTTCCTTGGTCAAGAGCATCATCTTTACATATTAATAAAAAATGGCTACTAAAAATCTGGCATTACTGGAGTGAATTAACTGAAGTGGGTGAATACATATCCAATTGGTATCCTATCTTATGTGCTTGTTTATGTCTAGTGGAAAAATATAGTAACACATACAGATTAACTTTGTGCCACAAAATGTACATAGGTCCCTTCAATTTTCTTTTTTGGCAGAATATCTGGGGGGTGTGGGGGAACCAAACAACATCAAACATCATGTTATCTGGCTCTTTTATGAGGATATTTCATCTCCAGACACAAGGTAAAATATCTCCCACTCCTTTTCTGAGGAAAAAGATGAATCCTTGATAGCAACTTGTCCATGGTACAAATGCTAACAACGGCCATTAAAATATTCAGGTATCTGTTGGAAAGGTGGTTGTCAATGAGATTGCTAGCAAATCTTTTTTCACAGGAGATAAACTGTTCTGTGGAGGTGATGAATATATATATATATTTATCTATGTGTTTGTGTATGTGCTTGTATATATGTGTGTATGTATATATAAATCTACGTAACACTCCCACACACATTTGGTTCTTGTATATTGTGTTTTTATGTGGGCAAGATGGCCCTGTTTTTCTGGCCATGTGCTCAGCCCATGGCAAGCCAGGGCAAAATCCATATCTGGGCAAAATATGTAAAACCCTCTGGCTTCCTTGGGCAGAGGAAGCAGGGGATTCTACGGGCAAATTGGTTGGGAGAAAGACTGCAGTGTGGTGCTCCCTGACTGGACAGGGGATGACCTAATAGGCAACCTAGTGATCGATGGGAAGTTGGGTGACAGCGACCACGAGCTGATCACCTTCACCATCTGCCGTAAAGCTGGCAAGTCAGTCAGCAACATGGAAGTCCTTGACTTCAGGAAAGCTGACTTTGACAAGCTCAGGAGGCTTGTCAGTCAGGCCCTAAGGGACCATGACCCCAGGGAGAGGGGAGTTCAAGAAGAGTGGTTGCTCCTCAAGGGAGCAATCCTCAGTGCACAAGCTAAGTCTCTTCCATCTCGAAGGAAAGGCAGCAAGAGGGCACAGCAGCTGCCCTGGCTCTCCAGGGACCTAGCAGACATCCTAAGGCTAAAAAGAAAGGCCTATAAAAGATGGAGGACAGGATTCACCTCCAAGGAGGATTATTCTGCACTGGTCTGGTCCTGCAGGGAGCAAACCAGGAAAGACAAGGCTGCACCTGAACTCCAACTAGCTTCGAGCATCAAAGACAATAAAAAGTCCTTTTTCAGATATGTGGGGAGCGGGAGGAAAAGCAAGGGCAACATTGGACCCCTGCTGAACCAGATGGGGCAACTGACAACTGATGCCAAGGAAAAAGCCAACCTGTTAAATGGATACTTTGCGTCGGTCTTTCATCAGTCCCATGGGACGCCCATGCCTGTTACAGGACAGGGAGGTCTGTGTGAGGGAGATCCCCTACCCTCCATAAATGCTGACCTCATGCAGGAACATCTTGAGACGCTGGATACCTTCAAGTCAGCCGGCCCTGATAATCTGCACCCCAGGGTACTGAAGGAGCTGGTGAGCATCATAGCCCAGCCCCTGGCACGGATCTTTGAAAACTCCTGGCGCTCTGGTGTAGTGCCCGAAGACTGGAAGAAGGCCAATGTGGTGCCGATCTTCAAGAAAGGGAGGAAAGTGGATCTGGCTAACTATAGGCCCATCAGCCTGACTTCTATCCTGGGGAAGATCCTAGAAAAGTTTATTAAAGAGGCCATTCTTAAGGGACTGGCCGATGCCAACATCATAAGGTATAGCCAACATGGGTTTGTTGTGGGTAGGTCTTGCTTGACCTTTTACGACCAGGTGACCTATCACCTGGACAAGGGAGAAGAGATTGATGTCATATATCTTGACTTCAAGAAAGCCTTCGATCTGGTATCCCATGATCACCTCTCGGCAAAACTGGCCAATTGTGGCCTTGGGTCCACCATGATCTGCTGGCTGGGAAATTGGCTCTGTGGTCAGACCCAGAGGGTAGTAATTGATAGCAGTCACTCATCATGGTGTCCTGTGACCAATGGGGTCCCCCAAGGCTCTGTCCTTGGACCCATATTGTTCAACATCTTCATTAATGATGTGAATATTGGAGTCAGGAGTGGACTGGCCAAGTTCGCCGATGACACCAAACTTTGGGGCAAAGCATCCATGCCAAAAGATAGGCGGGTGATCCAGGCTGACCTGGACAAGCTCAGCAAATGGGCAGACGAGAGCCTCATGGTGTTTAACACCGAAAAATGCAAGGTTCTCCACCTTGGGAGGAAAAACCTGCAGCATCCTTATAGGCTCGGCAGTGCTATGCTGGCTAGCACTACGGAAGAAGGAGACTTGGGGGTCATCATTGACCACAAGATGAACATGAGCCTTCAACGTGATGCTGTGGCTACTAAAGTGACTAAAATGCTGGCTTGCATCCATAGATGCTTCTCAAGCAAATCCCGGGATGTCATTCTCCCCTTGTACTCGGCCTTTGTGAGGCCGCAGCTGGAGTACTGTGTCCAGTTTTCGGTTCCACAATTCAAAAAGGATGTGGAGAAGCTTGAAAGAGTCCAGAGAAGAGTCATGATCAGAGGTCAGGAAAATAGACCTTATGACAACAGGCTGAGAGCCATAGGGCTCTTTAGCCTGGAAAAGCGCAGGCTCAGGGGTGATCTGATGGTCACCCATAAGTTTATTAGGGGTAACCACCAGAATCTGGGGGAACGTTTGTTTGCTAGAGTACCCCAAGGGATGATGAGGTCGAACAATCATAAACTACTGTGAGATTGTTTCAGGCTGGACATAAGGAAGAATTTCTTTACTGTCCGAGCCCCCAAGGTCTGGAACAGCCTGCCATCAGAGGTGGTTCAAACACCTACATTGCACACCTTCAAGAGCAAATTGGATGCTTATCTTGCTGGGATCCTATGACCCCAGCTGACTTCCTGCCCTTTGGCAGGGGGCTGGACTCGATGATCTTCCGAGGACCCTTCCAGCCCTAATGTCTATGAAATCTATGAAATCTATGACAAGGCCAGGGTGATGTCATGTAAAGGGATATAAGGGAGGCTAGACTGGTTTGGGGGAGAAAAAGTTGCTACAGCTGCTGAAGAATGACATCTCCAAGGGAGAAGGAGTTGCAGATAGCAAAAAGAGAAGCTCAGGTAGAGGGTAGAGAGAGGGAGAATTGTCCCAGTGTCTGTGAACT
The DNA here is from genome assembly GCF_052110815.1 of Crocodylus siamensis. Classification (NCBI taxonomy): domain Eukaryota; kingdom Metazoa; phylum Chordata; order Crocodylia; family Crocodylidae; genus Crocodylus; species Crocodylus siamensis. Next base: position 261,577,333 of record NC_143396.1, read on the forward strand.
CCTCTCTTCTCCTCTTTTCCCCACTAGTTCTTTTGAAGATTTAAGGGATTAATACTGGGGACAAGTGTTTTAGTTTCTTGGGTTTGCTGGCCAGGAGTTAAGCCTGGCAATTTAAACAGTGTTGAAACCTGGAAGTTTCTAATCCTGCCAGTTTGGGTTTGGGGTTAAGGTTTGCAATTTTCTACTCCCCATGGATCTGTGACCCAAACTACCTGTAGCCCATCTAGAGGGTAGGCCTGGTCTTTCTCCTTGTTTCTTTGATAGGCCTTTGCTCTAGTCAAGCTGTGTGGTTAAGCTGGATGTAGCCATTAATCAACCAGGATCCTGATGCAGTCTTTCCTGCAGTTTGTTTCAGTAGGCCACATATACCAGCCCAGAAATTTTGGGGTGTATGCATGCTGTCTGGAGTCACAGTCACTCTTCTTGTACACATACAGCCTCTCTGGGGGAGCAAAGATTGGCATGCTACCATTCCTACAAGAGCAACAAGAGGCCCCATGCCTAGCAGAAGGACCCAAAATCTCTAGCATCTTCCCCTGATGCAGCACAACCTATAGACTGTTTTGTAGTTAGTAGTGTTTGATATTGCATTTGGTGTTTTCCTCTGTTTTCTGTGAGAAATGTGTCTTTTGTGTACACTGCTTGAGAGGAAGTTTTTGTTTATGCGGGACACACTAGTAATTAATTTAGTGTTCCCAGATTTCTGGGTCAGGGCTTCAGCCACAGGTATAATTTATGAGGTACCCCAGAATGTGAATCCAGTCCTTGTGCTGTCAACCTGTTCCCAGAAGAAGGGTTGCATATATAAATGTGTGTGTGTATATGTGTGTGTGTGTGTGTGTGTATACACCTGTATCTATATCTTCTATATCTATATCACTGTGGTTTAATCTACCTGCCTGTGAAGAAAATCATTTGCACAATGACAAATTTGAATTCTCTTTCCATTCACAGTGTTCTTGTGATTCTGAAACTTTGTATATTTTAACAGACTTGAAGCTGCTTCATATTTAATATTGAACTGGCAATTTGTAATACTTTTTCAGAAGTAGTGGATCTAGTCTTCAAATATTCTTAAGAGAGCCTGGGAGGGAGGGGAACTGGGGCCTGTTATTTTAGCAAGTTTAATATATACCATTTGAGGAAGTGCATAAAACCAGTGTTACTGAGTGCTGCATAACCTTTTTACCTGAGTAATAAAATTCTAAGCTCCATGAGCTTATTCACAGCCCTGGTGAGAATAAATTCTCTCAGAAATGTGTGTGCTGCCTTTACAATTTTTTTCCTGGAATGTGCAATAGTTTGTGATCTCGTGAACAGTGCTCTTAGCATATGTGTGAATTAAGGAATCTTGACAGGTGTGGGCCTGACAGCATGGGACATTGAAGTCTCCTCTTTAACTTTATAAAAAGTATGAAATGAGGAGTCTCAGGGCAAGCATATCCATGTAAGATACACCTGAATCGTGGCTGCCAAGAGACCATTTCTGGAGGTGAGACAATACTCTTCATTTGTCTTGGTACTTGGATTCTCAGCAGTGACAGACAGTTGTAGTTATTACCACCTTAGCCTTGGAAATGGGCTAAGTTCAGACAGTGCCAAATCAGCATGCAGTCTTGAAATAGTAGCACTGAACCATTTTTTAACGTACTCCTCTTATCTTCCAGGGTTTTAAAGATGCTTCAGCTATTTTTATCCTTGGTCTTTCTGCTAAATATTCCTATTGCTTGTATTTATCTTTACGCTAGTGATGCATCCAATGAGGAACTAAGCAGAAATGTTTTGTCTTTCTCCTCCTCAGAGGCTATTGGGAGACAGCAGAGAAAGCTCTACATCTGGTATAGAGGTCCTCCTGCACTAGTGCTTCAGATGGCCCAAACACACCCAGCAATGCTGACTCCCGCCCAATATCTGTAGACTCAAGTGATATTAAAAGGAAGCAGAAATTTAAAACATAAAATTCAGAGCTTACAGCAGTGAGTCTATTCCCCCTATGGGAGGATGTGAATTAATGTAAAAGTTAGAAAGAAAATGAAAAAGATACCAGGAGAAAAATAAAGAGCCTACTTTGGTATGAAAATGTGTCAAGACTGGTTACTCCAAAAAGGTGCATTCCCTCAGGGGACCAAAACATTTGAGAAAAGAATTAAAATATCTTCTACAGGAATATGGAAGCTTTCAACCAAGCACAGAATAGAGCGGAATGAGCCCAACCATGCCTGAAAGTACATCTGAAGGGTATATTTCTGAAAGTACCCTTAACTCTAAGGTAAAGGCTAAAAAGGAGGAACTGGAGGCTTTGGGAACCAGAGGAAGGAGAAGAACAAAATACTTGACATCTAGGGGGAAGCATGGATGGCCCCTTCATTTGCTGAATAATCCAAGAGAACTAATATATGTAAAAAGAAGATTTTCTACTACCTGAAGTTGAATCCAGATGAATGTGGATGTGTGGTATGGGGTGCCACAGACCTGTCTGCAGTGCCATACACTACACATGCAGATTTTCCCTGTGCTCCTACTTTGCAGTATTGGGTGGGAGGAGGTTGCCATGCAGTGACAAAATTCAATCCTAGGACATCCCTATATATATATATTTTAAAACACTGCAAAAAGTGGCACAGAAACAGAGCCTGGCCATCCAAAGACAAGCTCTGGCTGCTGGCCAGACTGTATGACTGGATCAATACCACTGCTACACCAGGAGCCCCCCAGTACCCCAGATAATACTGTCAGGGCAGGCATAGGTGCTATCCCCAGCCTTCCCTAACCAATTAGGACAATTTGGTGAGCACTGGAGCACATGTACAGAGGTGTGCCCTGGAGCACAAAGCAGTGTCACAAATGTGTGCCACTGCTTTTTGTGCCCCCTGTAAATATAAGTCTCTACACATGGGGAAGTCCTCTATGAGTTGAGAAATTCTGTGAAAGATGTTTGATGCATCAGAAATGTTTTGGCAGGTATTCTTAGAAAAACAGAATGTATTTATGCTTTTTCAACACCCTTTTTGGAAGTCTCTGTTTCCTCAGGCTGTCATTTGTGCTTTATTCAGTAGATTAGGTATTTTACCAGTCAAAACAGCAATCTCTTCATTGTGGCAGTTATGATGTCTATATAATGGTGTTTTGAACTAGGGAAAAACATAAGAGCATGACCAAATGATCTGAACAATCTTTGATACAGGACCACTGAACTAAAGGTAACCAAACAAAAATAATATATTTGAGGGAAAAGTTAAGAGGTCAGGATGTACAGGAAGATCATAAACTTAGACCATAACCAATACAAGACAAAAAGGCATGCAAAGATTCCTTGAAATGGGAAACTATGTAAGGAATAGTTTATGTAATCTAGCTGCCCAAGTCAGGGTACCTAGCTAGTGAGGTGATGCAGCCTGAGATCACAACTGGGCCAAGATGTCCAATGGGGACATGGGATACACATTTTAATAAGAAATTTGAGATACTGAAGAAATTAGAGTCCCCTCTCTTGAGTTATCAGTACAGTAAATGTAATACTAAACTGCCCGTGTTTGCTTCTAAAAAAATCAGACATTCAAATGCCTCTACACAAATGCTCGTAGTATGAGTAACAAGCAGGAGGAACTCACCCTCCTGCTGGCTAACACCAGCCCGGACATAGTGGGGATTACGGAAATGTGGTGGGACGCAACGCATGATTGGGTGGTGAATGTCAAGGGCTATAGGCTGTACAGGAGGGACAGGATAGGAAAGAGAAGTGGGGGTGCGGCGCTCTATATTAAGGAGGAATACACATCCTCGTCAATTAACAAGGAGTCAGGGGAGGGGCACTGTGAAGTGCTTTGGGTTAGAGTACAAGGCAGTCGAGGTGAAAGAGATTTAATGGTGGGAGTCTACTACAGACCTCCCAACCAGGGAGAAGAGCTTGACCAGGAATTCTTGGGTCAGCTCACAGAGGTAGTGAAGGCTAAGGATGTGGTGGTCATGGGGGACCTGAACTTCCCAGACATCTGCTGGGAAGAACAGTCAGCCAGGTCTGAACGCTCATGTACGTTCTTAGACAGAGTGCAGGACCTCCATCTAACCCAGGAGGTGCACAGCCCCACCAAGGGAGACGCCTTGTTGGACCTAGTGCTGGCCACGGGTGATGACCTGGTGAGGGGGCTGCGGGACCTTGACCACCTGGGCAACAGCGATCATCGCCTGCTGGAATTCACCATCCAGAGCAAGGTGGCAAAGGCATGCAGTAAGGCAGCGGCCCTAGATTTTAGGAGGGAAAACTTCAACGAGCTAAGGAGGAGAGTTGGAGAAGCACTGAGGTCCCGGAGGGGAGGGGAGCCAGGTGTCCAAGGAGAGTGGTCGCTCATTAAGGAGACAATCCTCCAAGCCCAAAGGAAGGTAATCCCAACGAGGATCAAAGGGAGCAGGAGAGAGCACACAAGCCTCTGTGGCTCACCAAAAGCATCCGGGAATGTCTCCATGCTAAAAAGGAGGCTTATACCCAATGGAAAGAAGGGGTCATCACCAGGGAGGACTATTCTGTAGTTGCCCGGAGATGTAAGCGGGTAGTTAGGAAGGCCAAGACAGAGATGGAACTGGGACTAGCTTTCCATATTAAGGACAATAAGAAGTCCTTTTTTAAATACATAGTGGGTAAAAAGAAGGTCCCGGGTAATGTGGGGCCCTTGCAGGACGCGTTGGGAAACTTGGTCGTCACACCAGATGGCAAAGATAACATGTTTAACGATTTCTTTGCCTCCGTCTTCCTAAGTAGGGACCAGAACAGCCACCTCCCTCCTGGGCCCCTCTCGGGCCCTGGGGGAGGCACACCTGGGCCACAGGTTAGCAAGGATTTAGTTAGGGAGCTTCTGGAGGGGTTAGACATATTCAAGTCAGCTGGTCCAGATGATCTCCACCCTAGAGTTCTAAAGGAACTGGCCGAGGTCATTGCAAATCCCCTGGCATGGCTTTATGGCTTTATGAGCACTCGTGGTGCTCTGGTGTGGTACCAGAGGACTGGAAGAGGGCTAATGTGGTCCCCATCTTCAAAAAAGGCAGGAAGGAGGACCCGGGAAACTATAGGCCGGTTAGTCTTACCTCGATCTTAGGCAAGCTGTTCGAGAAAATTATGCTGGCACACATCCAGGAAGGGCCAGCAGGGGGCTGCATGCTTAGGGACAACCAACATGGGTTCATCAGTGGCAGGTCCTGTCAGACCAACCTGGTGGCCTTTTACGATCAGATCACCAGATCATTAGATGCAGGGGTAGCAGTGGATATAGTCTTTCTGGACTTCCGGAAGGCTTTTGACACTGTCTCTCACCCTGTTCTCATTAATGAACTGGGGGGCTGTGGTGTAGACACCCACACAGTCAAATGGGTCGCCAACTGGCTAGAGGGCCACACCCAGAGGGTGGTAGTGGATGGGTCCTTCTCAACCTGGAAGGACGTGGGCAGTGGGGTTCCGCAGGGCTCGGTCCTCAGGCCCGCACTGTTCAACATCTTCATCAGTGATTTGGACTAGGGGGTAAAAAGCACCCTGTTCAAATTTGCTGATGACACTAAGATGTGGGGGGACGTGGGCACACTGGAAGGAGGCAACAGGCTACAATCAGACCTAGACAGGTTACAGGGGTGGGCAGATGAGAATAGGATGGGTTTCAACACAGACAAGTGCAAGGTGATGCACCTCAGGAGGAACAACCAGCACCATGCCTACAGGTTAGGGAACTCCCCTCTTGTCAGCACGGAGGTGGAAAAGGATCTTGGGGTCATCATTGACTCCAAGATGAACACGGGCCAGCAGTGTGGAGAGGCAGTTAGGAAGGCCAACCGCACCTTGTCATGCATCCACAGATGCATCTCGAGCAGGTCCAAGGAGGTGATCCTCCCCCTCTATGCGGCACTGGTCAAGTCGCAGCTGGAGTACTGTGTCCAGTTCTGGGCGCCGCACTTCAAGAGGGATGTCGACAGGAGAGGGTCCAGAGGAGGGCGGCTCGTATGATCAGGGGACAACAGGGCAGGCCCTATGAGGAGAGGCTACGGGACCTGAACCTGTTCAGCCTCCAAAAGAGAAGGCTGAGGGGGGATCTTGTGGCCTGTTATAAACTAGTCAGGGGGGATCAGCAGGCATTGGGGGAGTCACTGTTCCCCCGAGCACTGCCAGGAGTGACCAGGAATAACGGTCACAAGCTGGCAGAGGGCAGGTTTAGGTTAGATATCAGGAGGCGCTTCTTCACAGTCAGGGCGGCTAGGATCTGGAACCAGCTTCCAAGAGAAGTGGTGCAGGCTCCTACCCTGGGGGTCTTTAAGAGGAGGTTAGATGAACACTTTGCTGGGGTCATTTGACCCCAGTATTCTTTCCTGCCATGGCAGGGGGTCGGACTAGATGATCTGCTCAGGTCCCTTCCGACCCTAGAAACTATGAAACTGTTTTATAACAGAATGGTCACAACAAGAAGTCACTAATTTATGCATCCTTGGCACTAAAAAAAATGGACTGTCTCTATATTCATGTTGTTCCTCACTGTAAATATATTTGTCTTTATTAGCACAAGGGCCTTTGCAAACCCAATCCTCAAATAGATTATTTTTTTCTTCTTTATGATCTGAATATAAACCTATGAGATTTGATCATTTAGCATATATGGAGTCACATGGAGTCACCCTGGAATGGGATGGCTTGCTCCTGGGGCACTTCAGGGAGGTGAAAAGAGGGTGCTTGGGTGCACTGGCAGCTAGAGAAGGTGGGGGGATGATTTATGCGGGGCTGCTTGAGTAGGCTGCTAGCTTCCCAGAGCCCACCTGGGCTTCCAGCATCACATGCACCATCCCCACCACCTTCTCTGGCCACCAACACACTGAGCCACCTTCCTGCCACCTCCCTGCATTGCCCCATGGGCAAACTAGTCTGTTCCCAGGAGGCTCCAGGTATCCTGCCAGCTTGCCCACCTCTCCCATGGCTGGGGAGTGATGTGACAGATGAACAGCACAGATTAATGGCCCCCTGGCCATGGGAGAGGTGGGCCGACTCCACCAAAAAACAAAGGATGGGGCCCTTCACCGCTTCTGCCTTCAGCAGACACCTGCAGAGACCAGGAAAATAATATATAAACAGTGATGGAAAAGTAAAACCCACCATTTCAATTAAAAACTCACCATTTCAATTTAGGGTGGCATAGAGTGCAAACCTAAAGATTAAAATCCCATCATGTGTACAAGCACCCAATTATCAGACTTAACTGCTTTAGTTTAAATCAGTTTATTGAACTTCTGTCTCAGATCCCCTACCAATTCAAGTTAACTCACAGTCCCTAGCATCCAAGAATTCTTTGCACCTCCCTTAAAAATCCCCCTTTGCAGGGTGGGTGGGATAGCTTGCCCAAGCTTTTTGGTTCAGCTAAGCAGGCAGGCATGCTCTAGCATCTCCAAGCTTCTGGCCTGGGCCTCTGGAGGAACGTGGCTGCATTTTCAGGATCAAAAGTTAGTGTCTGTTTACTTGCTTATCGGTTCAGTCTATGCAGATTAGATTCACCTGTGAAGATTGAGTCAATTCAGCCTCCAGCTTTTTGACCATTTGTACAAAACCCTAAAATCAAAACCAACCAACCGCCTCAGCCCCTCCCAATTCCTGCCCCACATCCACCTGTTTTTGTATATGTGAACTCTGATTGCCAGATCTGCTACTGAGGTGATACAGAAGGCCAAGTTTAAGTTCCCACTTACTATTATCAATATAAGGAAGAGACCTCATTAAAGGATGGGATTTTTTGTGATTCTTTAGATTAGGAAATGCAATTAATGTAAGCTACTGAGGGATTGAATAAAGTCTATGAAAATGGCCCAATACATTTTTTACTTGGTTAAAATAAAGAGTGACATTATGGAATCTGTTACAGTTTGCTGCACATGCAAAAACTACAGAGGGATGTGAAGAACTTGGAGAGGGTCCAGAGGAGGCCACTCGTATGGTTGGGGGCCTCCGTGGCCAGTCCTATGAGAAGAGGCTGAGGGACCTGAATCTCTCCAGTGTCCGCAAGAGGAGACTGAGGGGCGATCTTGTGGCTGCCTACAACCTTATCAGGAGCCACCAGCAGGGACTCAGGGAAAGTCTGTTCACCAGGGCCCCCCTTCGAGTCACCAGGAACAATGGCCACAAGCTGAGGGAGGATAGGTTTAGGTTGGATATTAGGAAGAACTACTTCACTGTAAGGGTGGCCAGAGCCTGGAATAGGCTTCCTAGAGAGGTGGTGCTCTCACCTTACCTGGAAATCTTCAAGAGGAGACTGGCTGGGCACCTGGCTGGGGTCTTATGACCCCTCCCACCCCCAGTGCTCCTTCCTGCCCACGGCAGGGGGTCGGACTCGATGATCTGTCTAGGTCCCTTCCGACTCATTGATTCTATGATTCTATGATACAGACCAAATCAAATGAAAACGGCTCTTGTTTGGTGGCATAGAAAAATTGCCACGCTGAGCCAAAGAAGGCATAGTTTTACTTACACTGATTGCTAAACGAAAAACTATTTACTGATCCTGTACTACTATACCCATTTCCGTGACATTGTGCTACTAGAAGATATTACAGATAAATGGTTGCTGTACTGAGTTGATAGAGAGTTGCATATCAACTCCATTTTTATTAGACTGGTATACTTGACTGTAAACCCTGACAGAGGACCACAGCTTTGTGGACATGAGTTTAAACAGTTTGCAGTGACATAAAACTTTAGGCATGTAACTGTTATACCTATTATTCCTAATCCAGCATTTTGGGAAAAAAAATGGTGTCAAAATAACAAAGCCTTCACTAAAAAAGATAGTTTCAGATCTGCATATAGAACTATTAAATTACAGAATGCCACCCATGAAGTGCAGATTGTTACCTGCTGACATTCTGTTCAACAGAAAAACAAAAACAAGAATGTCTGAAATGATAGAAACTGATATCAAAGCCACAGGGGACTTTCATATGCGCATAAAAAAACAGACAAGGCAAAGTAAAACCTTCAGTATGATTTGAGATTGTGGGTGACACTCTCCATGAAATGATAGAACATATACTTATAATGTGAAACAATGATCACAAACAACAGTGGTGTCTCCAGAGTTAGGCCCCAGACACATGCTAAAGACAAATAGATGACACCTTCTTCAAGTCCTAGAAGCGGGGGGGCATGCCTTTTGTTGACAGCTTGGTTTGAAATAATGGGATGGCAATAACACAAGCAGGTTAAGATGGCTGAACTACACAAATGGCATAGCCAGTGTTAATGGAGTTAACAGTGCCTTACAACAGTGTGTTGATATCTTAAGGAAGACGTGTAGGTCCATATGACAATGCAGGCACTAAACACTAACTGAACTTCATTAGTAGATAATTTAGGTGTCATTGACTTTTATGCTTTGTAAATATTGATAATTGTTGCTATTGTTATATTTGGGTGGAAAAGGAAGTCGTGGAAAACTCCACATTTAAGAAGTGATTGCAAAAGCTAGTTGGAACTCACAGGCTCATGTCAGACAATCTTGATCAATTCAGACTCAGACAATGAATGAAGCAGACTTCAGTCAGACTCCTCAACTAGAAATGATTGCCAAGTGCAACATTAATGACTGATAAATCTTTGAGTAATTAGAGTTTTTTATTGTAAGTTCTTTGGGGCAAAATGTTCTCTGCTTCTTTCTCCACAATGCACTATGCAGATTTGTGCTTTTGGACAGCCATTTCTATTAGCTATAATCACAGACATGATTAAAATTTAGACTTTAATGTTTAAAACTTTATTTTAAAACTGTTTTTCAAAGGACTTTTTTTGACTAAGATATGTGTTTTGTTTTATACTGTTTTATTTCCTAAAGTGTCTGATTCCCACAGATGATGTCAACTGAAAACTTGAAAGCAGATAAATGAAATGAAAACATAACAAACATAACAAACATCAAGAACTCTGTAGGCTTTTATGGAAAGCTTGCCAACTTTGGATAAAAAAGTCATGCATTTCTTTGGAAAATTTAGACTTCTTTGATTTTATCTAATCCTCACCCTCACCTTCCAACTGCCTCTAAAATTCCACAATATAGCCTTATATTTAAAAAGTAATCATCGTACCAGAGGTTTTGTTCTGTTAAATCTAGGAAGTTGATTACTTTTAAATAACAACTGGGTGCGTCTACACAAGATACTACGTGCAGCGTTGGCAGGCACCAACTGTGATACTTCCACTACTGGGTTGAAAACAACCCATGCACCGCTGGGATTGTGCAGTACTGGTGGGTACTACACAGTCATTTAGTACTTGCTAAACCAAATACTAAATGACTGTGTGGTATCAACTGTGCAGTCAGGGGCATGTATAGACACACCCACTTCATATCATATTTTGTTTAACAGTGATGATACTGCTAAAACATTTAAGAGGCAAGCAGAGGCATGTGATAGCTGCCATGGTGCTGGTGGTGACTATTTAGTATTTCACGCCAAAAAGCCAATACCTGGGGCTTTTGTCCCAATCAACACGCTTTGTTACACTACTGGAAGCAAGGATCTTTGTCAGTGATCTTTTATTAGACCAATCATATCTGGTCCAAAAGAACATTTTTCTTGGACCATCACAGCTACAACATCACCCCCATCTTGCTAAAACATTGGATATATTTTGTGAGCAATTTCTGTGTTTCAAGGAAGTATTTGAAAACAGCAAACTGGAATTGGAGAAATGTATTCCTTCGTGTTATTTTTCCTTCAACGATGTCCCCATTTTCAAGACAAAATGCACTGTTTATACACTCAAATCTCCTCGGAGCATTTCCTTTTGAAAAGGTTACAGTCAACATGACATGTTTTGGTAGCTGCCAAAGGAGCTTTTTGCTACAATGCTTCACATTTAAAAGAAAGTACAAACTTATTACCCTACTCTGAGACTGCAGTGCAAAGAAAAAAGAACAGAAGGGGGAACAGGAGAAGGAGGAGGGTGCAGGGAAAGCCTCAGGAATATCAAGTCCTTGAATGCCCTGTTTTCATATGAAAGCACATGAACAAGAGGGTTTACTTTAGCCAATTAAAACAACAATAACTAAGGCAGGAAAGATCATTATACAGGAATTAGGAAAACTATGCATTTATAAAACAGTCTCCAATAACAAAGTCATGTATGGAGAAATGCTACCTTGTCTCCTGAGTAGTAGTAAGTGGCTATTTTGTGCTGCAGTAATTACTGGTGGTTTGAAATGGACAGACCTATAAAGTTTTCATTGTTGGTGGCAGTGTTGCTCCATAGCTAAATATGTGGAGGGGTAGGGAACCGCTTTCTTTTGCATCCTTAGAAACTAGTCAATTTTGGCTCATGTCAGTTTTGTAAAAAGGCAAAAACTGAAACAACTGCCAATATAGATCTGGAACAATTCCCATTAAGTGAATGATCACTTTATAAAAACGACTCTCACTCATAAAAAACAACCCTAAATGATTACTTCATTGCTATGTAACAGTTGATATTTTGCAGTAGCAAGTTTTCAGAATTCATTAAAATCAGGAAATGATATTCCATGTAAATCCCCAAGAACAAGAATAATAAAAAAACATTGTCACTACTTAAATGTTTATGGAGCTAAATGTTTCATCGTAACTGCTTCCACTAGCATTAACAAGCAAGACATGTATTTTGGGAATGGACATTTTAATAAAGGGTATGTGTTATCAGCCACATGCATGGACCATAATCACAATTTTCAAATGTCAGTGCCTAAAGTCAGACACTAATGCTTGGATCACAAATGGATTTGTGTGTACTAGTTGTTTTTTAATCATAATTTATGTGTATTTTCTTTAAGGTGTAAGTCAGCAAAAGCCTGTGAAGTTATGGGCTTTTCAGCACAGATCGGTTTGGCATTTGAAAGCATAGCTATAAAGCATGCTCAGTATGCCTGCCATTTTAAATTAGATGTGTATTTTAGCATATGAATCCTTCACAGGGACATCTGAGTCATTCCTGCACCTAAATCATCTCTAGGGTCTGATTAGGTACACCAGAGGATACCTAATTCAGGAGCAGATCTTTAACCAAAAAACAATAGACACAAGCTGGGAAAAATATGACCTATGGGCTGAATCCAGCCTGCCAACTGATTGTATCCAGCCTGTGGGCAAGTGGCTGCAAAGTCATGAAATCCATCCTGTGAGGAGATGGTGCCTTTGACTACTCCTGAGCAGGCAGGCACATCTCGGCCCCATCTGCAGTTTCCAGCACATGCCTACTGCATTGTGCCAGATGGGCAGGCATGTCCCAGCCCTGTCCTCACTTTATATCAGCTTCCGCCACGTATGCTGGAATCGGTGCCAGGGTGGGTGTTGGTATTATCTGTGGATACTGTTGGCAAGGTCCCATGAGGATTCAGGGTGACCATTCAGAAATTCAGCCGATGCAGCAGCAGCATCTGCGGACCTGGACAGATGCCCCAATCCCCACCCAAAACTTACTGGCAGGGTCCACAGTTGATGCTGGAACCCAGCTGCTGCTGCTTCTGGCATGTGCAGCAGGAGCTGATGTAAGGTGCAAATGGGGCCAGGACATTGTAGATTAGGGTGTGCAGGGATGGTTTGGGTGGAAAGGGGAGAGAGAAACAGCTTGGGTGGCCCAGAGGTGGTGCTGGTGGCTGTGGCAGCAGTTAGAAAGTGCCACAGGACAGCCTGGCATAGGCTCTGGGCAGTCACAGTGAGAAGGGCTCCAGCAGTGGTGAGAGGGAGGCAGTCATTTCTGTTGCCAGGTCCCGCATTTTCCCAGCACCCAGCAGCAGCTTCTTCCCAGTCACCACTGCCTCCATGCCTAGGCTGCCACCACCAAAGCTGGGCAGCATGTCTACCCCCTCTTTGAGGTAGAAGGCCAGCCCGGAGGTGATGCTGGCGGTGGTAGGGGCCCAGCTGAGCTGCCCCTGCTGAAGCTGCCATTCATCCATGCCCCCACCAGCTCCCTGCCTGCCTGTTTGCAGCTCCATCCCACATTGGGAGTTCTGACAAGCTGTTGTGTGGAAGGAGGGGGGTACTGACCCAGTCTGTGACAGCTCACCAAAACTCCCTATGTGGCCTGTAGGCCCAAAGGATTGCCCACACCTTCACTAGACAGTGATTAGGATAGTTGCCCAAGAAGTGGGAGACCTTGGTTCTAGGCCTCACTCATCCAGAAAAGATGTAAACGTCTATCCTCTCCTTCCTAGGAAGTGTCTTTACCTTCAGTGTATGAAGTTGGTAGGTTAAAAGCAACCTCCACCTCTGCTGCTGAAGCTGGCCCAGTATGTAGCCAGTAGTACAGCAGTCATGGAACCAGAAGGAAAGCAAGTAGGAAGGGGGCTTGAATCTGTAGTCCAATGAAGAGGACACTCCCTTAGAAAGGAATAAGCACTAGGTTCGGATCCCTGAGACTGTTTATGCGATTTGTATTAATGCTATTAGAAAAAATTCAAAAACAAAATTACTTGAACCCAGAGTTCCCTTCCAGAGGAGTGTTCTCCTCACTGAGTTATAAGTGATAACTGCAGCAAATATCATAAATCATCAAAACTTCAAGATCAATGGGTAGTCATCAGTGGATCAATGTCTAACTTGGAGGAGGCATCTAGTGGGGATTCCAAAGGGTCTGTCCTGGGTCCAGTATTGTTCATATTTATTCATGATTTGGATGATGGGATGTAGTGAACACTTAGCAAGTTTGTGGATAACACCAAGTTAGGTGGAGCTGCAAACACTATGGAGGGCAGGATTCAGAATGACTGTAATATACTGTAAAATCAGACAATCAGACAAAATTAAACATAAAGAAGTGAAAAGTTCTACACTTGAAACAAAATAATTACCTTAACAAAGGCAGACTGGGGAATGATTGGCTAGGTTGCAGTGTCACAGAAAAGGACTTGGTATTTTCATGGACCATAAGCTGAATATTAGCCAACAGTATGCTTTTGTTTCCCCAAAAAAGGCCACCACCACACTGGGTTGTATTAACATGAGTGTCTCTTGCAAATCAAGGGAAGTGACTCTTTCACTCTATTCAGCAGTGGCGAGCCCTCACCTAGAGTACCATGCCCAGTTTTGGACACCACACTTTAAGAAAGGTATGGTCAGTTTGAAAAGAGTCCAGTGAAGAGCAACACATAATTAGAGGCCTGAGAAGGATGACTTACGAGGGCAGGCTGAAAGAATATGGGTTATTTAGTCTTCAGAAGAGATGGAGTGGGGCTTGAATCAGTAGTCCAATGAAGAGGACACTTCCTTAGAAAGGAATAAGCTTTAGGTTTTGATTTTCTCTGGCATACCTAATTTCAGCCTCTGGTCCTTGAAAGGATCTAATTCCAGTAATTTATTGTTTTTTTCATTTGAGATAATATCATATTATGTCATGTTGCATCATGTCATGTCACATCTGTATATATGCACTTACCAGTAACTCCTATGGGTGGATTCCTTGTTCCAGTGGAGTTCTGCTTGATTTAATATCCAAAGATGGTATTGCACAAGGATGATGACAAGGAATAATGTCACTGAATCTGCAAGGAGAAAACTCATATTCCAATAAAGCTCTTAATCACACCCTTAGTATCCTGTTACATAGCAAAAAAACAAAAACAAAAAGAGTACACCATAAACAGTCATAGGTCCTCTACATTCATGCAGGTAAAGGTACAATGGGGATCTAATGTGTGATCCACACAATTCCACCTCCTGTCATGCCACACATGCATGGAAGGAGGTGGGATCGTGCAGTAGATCCTATCACTCCTGATTGCTGGTGCAGCAGGAGCCTGGGATCACAATACCAGATGCCCTGTGTACTGGGTCCTCTGGCTGTGAGCCCTGCAATCGATGGGGTATGGCAGGGCTCACAGTGGAGACAGCATCCCCCCACACTGCCCTCACTGAAACCCTAAAGACCCTAAAACCCTAAAGACCATATTGCTGTGGGGCTCACAGCAATGTCAGTGTTCTTCCTACTGCACCTGCTGCAGAGGCTTACAGGGGGGCAGTGTGACTCCTGCTGCAAGCCCCACAGCTAACAATGCTGCTCCTACTGCAAACCTTGTCAGCTGTGGGGCTGACAGTGACTGGTGTACCCCTCAGTTGATTGGGCTCACAGGGGAACACTTGACCACACGTTGAATTAATGGTGATTCGGACAAGCTACAACGGTATTAAATATTTTTTGTGAAGAACGTAACTTATTGTTTGCTTAATTGTACCATTGATTAGTTGAACGTGCAGCTGGGTCACAATTTAATGCAGGATTACCTAATTAATCATGCCTTAAATATGACATGTAAAGGAGGCCAGGGCCAGTTTACCACACAGGCAAACTAAGCACATGCCTAGGGCCCTGAGCTGTGGGGGGCCCTGGTTCTTCCCTCCATGGCCCCATCTGCCTCCTTTCCCCTCCCCTCTGCCAGCCTCACTGCAGCAGCTCCTACCCCCACCCTCTTCAAGCAACAGCACCAGGGTGGGGATCGAGGTCTTGACCAGCCCAGGGTCCACAAATTTGTTTGCCTAGGGCCCACTAAAGCATTAATATGACCCTGGAGGAGAACATAACCATGTTGGATGCTCCCCAGAATCATTTTTACAAGCTGTCTGTTTGATGACTCTTTGGCTCTTCTCCATTTTGAGGGAGCAGGCCCAGGAACTATAGATTCAAAAAAATGAGCTGCTGACAAAGAACGGAAGCTTCTGATTTCAATTGCATCAGGGATGTATGTTGAAATAAAATTGACTTAATTAATTACAATCTCAGTGGCTACATCTACAAGAGACACTGACTGTGTAGTCATTACTGTGCAGTCATTTATTACTCATATAAACAAATAGTAAATGATGTGCAGTAACTGGATTTACTGCACAGTCACATTGGCGAACAGCTTTTTTGTGATGCTGACCATGCAGTAGCCCAAGACTACTGCTCAGTAGCATCATGTCACGGTTGCTGCCATGCAACACTACTGTGCAGTGTTCTTGGGCTACTGTGCAGTAGCATCTTGTGTGGCCTCTGTGTCTTAATAAGAGCCACACCGTTCATTACTTTTAGCCACTGTTTTTGGATGATACATAAATCATCTCTTGTGGCTTGATCAAAAGTCCCCTGAAAACAACAGGAGGCTTTCCCTCAACAGGGAGGAGCTCAGGATCAGAACAGGTTGAAAATTTTTTTCTTCAATAAACAAGAGATCAAAAGACATTTTCTAATCTCAAAATTTGGGATTGCCTTGGCTGGGAACCAAGGAATCTGACCAATTGATATCTGATTTGAATAACACCAGCAAGAAGGTGTTTAAAACTGTCTTCACTCTTGATGAAACCCTGTATTGGCAAGTTGGACGGAGAGCAAACATGGCTCTTGTGAGCTTTTGCTGCCTTGCAGCAACACTCTTTCAGTATTTGTTGACATGTTTGCCCACTGTCTGAACTTGCCAACACTGGATTTTTGTTAAGAGTGATGGTGGTTTTAAAGATCTCCTGGCATGGGCTTGTGAAATCATTGCCAGTGAGACGAAAACCAAAGAGGACTAAGAAAAAGGAACCTGGGAAGTGAACCTCTCAATTCCAGTGTTTGGTTTCTAAGCTTTGGTCAAATGCTTGCTCCTAAGAGCAGCAACGTAAAAGAAGAACCAAGTTTCTTTAATAAACACTCCACTTTTATTACTTCCTTCTCATCGGTTCATTTCCAGCACCCCAGTAGAAGAAGGCAGAAATCCATCAGTTTACAACAAACTCCGCCTTTATTTTAAAGGGACAGAAAATTCTCTAGCGTAGCTCTGAGTTCACTCCACTGCTCCTTACAAAAATAAAACCTAAGGTCCCACACCTGCATTTTGGGAAACCTTTTTTATTGTTCCTTTCATCCAGAAGAAGTAACTAAAATGCAAAGTGTATTTGTGGGGGGATGTATTTGGTGTGTTGGTGTGTTTGTCTGGGACAAAAAGAAATGCAAAAATGTAGAACTCTTGGTTCAAAAATGACACCTTTTATTAGACCAACTAGGAAATTGCAAAAAAAATCCCTCTCTTTTTCTGCAAGCTTTCAGGCTCAAACCTGATGAAGGATGCTTGAGCCTAAAAGCTTGCAGAAAAAGTTTTGGTTTTTTTGTGATTTCCCGGTTGATATAAAAACTCAGTTGAAAATTCTTTTGTACTAGCATTTTATGCTCACTCTGCTTTACCATCAACAGTACTTGTCTTGAGCTCAAATTTCTTGAATATTCCCTGAAGGCATATTGAGAAATATATAATTAATCAAGAAGAGTTATATAAATAACCAACAAGCGTGAAGATATTTTTCTATATTCAATTTTAAATTTTTATAAGCCATTTGAAATGCATATTTCTGATGCTTAGTTATATCAATAGGCCATTCCAGGAATAGAAAAAAATATCCTTTTTGATATACAGTAGCATAATATGAATACAACATCTCTGCACAGGGTGGTTAATACAACAAAAACTGATCATTGATGCAATGTTTAATCAGTTTTAAATAATAAATGTATTTAGGAATTCTGTGTTGTGTTTGTGGAATGTTGTAAGAAGGGGAAGTCTATCCATCCATCTATCAGTTTCATTCTGATTTATTTGTCCAGGCTTTTACATAGGCAAAGCTGCACAGCTTATTATGCTAAATCATCTTCTAGTAATCTTCCAGCTCATATACACAAAGCAGGACTTATTTTTCACAGCAACAATAACAAACAATTATGTTTCATTTTTAGTATTGCTGTTGATGATATTATGATATTAACAATAATTACTTTGTTATTACTAAGATTAGGCAGATTAAAGAGCTGGACAAATAAACCAGAATGAATTAGGCAGATGAAAAGATGATGATAACAATGAAGATGATTATACTTATACCATGAAGTAAGGCCTTGGTAGTCTAGATGCTGTAAAACAACATAAAGACAGTGTATATTCCAATGATCTTCTATACCAAAGGTACTCTGTGCCAATCAAAGGAGTTTGTCTTCAAAATACAATGCAATGGCATTTAGAAATATCAAATATAGTTGGACTAGTGTGGCCTTCTACCCAAGATATGCTACCATTGCATTGCATAAGTACTGTGTTTACTTGAATTCAAGATGAGGTATTTTTTCTCCAGTGAGCATGGGGGAAAAAAGCCTTATCTTGGATTTGAGTACTGGCCTGGGGGCAAGTGACAGTTTAGCTTTGGCTTCACCCCAGGCTCAAGGCTGAAGCCAGAGCTGAGCTACCACATGCCTAAGGCTGGGGTGGCTGGTTTGGGAAGGAATGGGGTGAAAGGGGAGACCTACGTGTATGGCTCAGAGGTGAACACAGCACAGCCTACACCAGCCTCAGCTGCCCCCTCCCTCGCTTCTCTTCTACTGTAGCTTTAACCTCTTGAGCCCTGACCAACCCGGCCTGGAGGTACTGCCATTACCCCCTGGCTGGGCTGGAGGTAGGCCAGGTTGGGGCCACTGCTGCTGCTGACTGCACTGGAGCTGGAACAGAGCTACGGCAGAAGATAGGCAGCATGGGGGACAGGTGGCACTTGCAGATACAGGCATGGGGGCCATGGAAAAGGGGGCATATGCAGTAGGAGCAGGTACAGATACAGAGGGACAGGAGGCAGGTGGGTACATAGTGGGGGGCAAACAGAAGCACAAGCATGGAAGAGCAGTGAACAAGTGGGGCAGGCAAGAAGGGCAAAGGGTAAAGGATCAAGGGATGGGATCTGACCTTCACCCTTGTGCCACTGCTTTTCCTGCTACAGCAGTGGGGAGGACAAATTTAAGATGACCTTCCACTAATAAGATTCTTCTGTACATGGAAGATTATAACACTTTTATTATTTTCCATGTATAGCATCTGTGGACTTGTCTTTAATTTGCAGTCATCTTGGATTTGGGTAGATACAGTAGGCCTACCCTAAGTAAAAGATAAAAAGAACTTGTAGAAGTGTCAAGTGTGCAGTGACTTTGTCTGGAATGACAGCTGGGGTGCTATTTTGGGTCTATTTTTAAAATCTTTTTTCATGGAGATGTTTTTCCTGCAAGAATACTTATGCAACTCATTGTTGATGGAAGTCAGGTGCTGCAGTTATTTGCCATGCCCTGGGTTCATGCACTATGATGATGTTTGTCTTTGCTGGAAACTGCAACAGAACTGCTAGATAAATGAATTCCAGTGCAGCTGTTCAGACCCGTCCTGCTTTTTTTCAGATTAATGAAGCTGCTTCTTGAATATGGTACACTTCTGATTGAGTAGGGATGGCAAAATAGGAAGAAGGAAAGAAGGAAGATATTGCTCAGAGTCAGAATATAGTCTACAATCTAGTAGTTTCTTCTATAATTTATTCATAATATTTTTATTTATATATGGCCAACAGTATGGTCAGTATGAGGATGCAGAGCTTTACACATTCATTTGCTTCTTTATGACTGTGTAAAAGCAGGACACAACTATAGTGTGGTTCATTGCAATCTGTTGACATTTGTATTTATGTTCATAGGTCTGGCATCCAAATTTATTCATAATACTCACAATATTCAGATTAAGAATGTTCATATATTCTTTTCTATGGGGTCACAACATTTTTAATTCCCTTATTCTCTTTAGAGTTATTTAGCATTTTAGCAGTCAGATAAGACTTCTTGCACGTTCAAATCCATTTTAAGAAGTGAGTGTTAACTCAAATCACTTAAATCAGTGTTCACAAGGGACGAACACTTTCTTTTCCCCTAAAATTTCCAGTCACCCTTCATTTCTAAGGAAATCTCATTCACAAGGTTTATTAGAATCAAAAGTCAGACATATTGTGCTATCACATCTTTCCCTTAACCAGTTTGTGATAGATTGCTATCATACATCTTTGTCAAGTCTCCTTCTAAAAGTTCCAAATGATGGCACTTTCACTGCTTATTTGAGGGAACTATTCCCTATTCATTATTAAAAAATGATATTTTGCCTAAATATTCCTTTTTGTTATTTGAATCCAGTTTCTTTTAACTCCATTCTCTTGCACTAAGCCTTTTTCTTTTTAGTACTTTGACTCATTAGATCGTTATCAAATCCTCATCACCCATTAGTCATTGCTTAGCCAAGTTATGAATATTTAGCTTATTTAAGCTTTCTTCATGAATCATTCCTTTCCAGTCTCTAATGTTTGTTGCTCTTCTTTGAACTCCTTCCAGTTTGCCGACATATTCTGAGTGAGGAGATGCCCAGAACTGAGAGCACTCATCTAAGAGAAGTCTCAGAGGCATATACCTGGCACTCTGACTTATACCACAAGCCAAGGATTCAATTATATCAACTTCCCATTATTCTTTCTACATTTGTAGTAACTCTTGACAGCAGGAAAGGATATTTTTTTAAAGCACATAACAGATGAACAAGCAAGTGACTTTCACCAGTTCTTATGGTCTTTTACTGTGGTAGTAGCAAGAGAAAATTGAGCCGTACTGCATGTAGAAATGTATGTTGCAATGTATCGTGTGTGCAAATGACTTTTGCAGTGGATTACACTCGTCCACCTTGTTTATCTAATGTGGCTTGTTGGCTGTAAAATCTCTCCTCTGTGTCAAACTACATTAGCATGATTGTCAATGTAAAATTAATCCACAAGCCTGGCAACTGGCAGAGCTATCCCTTTAGGGCCCTGAGGTTAAACATCTGTCTGAAGTGATGTTTCCTAAAAAGCTTTACATAACTGCAGTGATATTTCAGGCAAGCACTTAGCATTTCAGCTGATGGGAGTCAGCAAAGAAGAAAGGACAAGACAGAGACACTTGAGGGAAAGTGTTGGGTTACAGCTCACTGACAGCCTCACCATTGTACCAAAAGGTTACAATGCTGTGTATGTACAACCTTTTAAGTCCTATCTCCCTGGCTCTGCATGATTGCATTTGGCACAAGGTGCCTGTGACCCACATGACTCAGAGCATTTTTGTACTGTACAAGTGTTTATTTCAAAATTGTCTTTTCTCACGCATGGGCAAAAAGGTTAAGTCAAAACTCTTTGTCAGAAGTTTTAACTGTGTTATATCTAAAGCATGAAATCCACAGTGTTCAAGAAGGGTACATTTTTATCAAAGACGTGTTATTTAATGATAAATGTGTTAATGGAGGAAAAGAAAGCTGAGGACCGGGACTCTTGGACTGTATTTCACATTCTATTATTATCTTAATAGAAACAGGAAAAGTCATCTTACTGTGGGGCAGAGTCTGGCTTTTTTGCTCACATTGTTTAATTTCTTATTCTACACATAATCCTATTCAAGTTTATTGGTTAACTTATTATTCTTTGCCCATATGATTAAAGGCATCAGAATCTTGTCTTATGTTACTTGTCTACAACATAGAATCATACAAAGTTAGGGTTGGAAGGGACCTCAGGAGTTGGTGAATCTATGCTGACTGTTCCTAATCACCTTCTCCTCCAAGTGCTTCAGGATGGATTACTTGAGGATCTGCTCCATGATTTTTCCAGGGACTGAGGTGAGGCTGACTGGTCTGTAGTTTCCTCTGTTCTCTGTTTTCCCTTTCTTAAATATAGGCAGTATGCTTGCCTTTTTCCAATCATCCAGGGCCTCTCCTGAACCCCATGAGTTTTCAAAGGTGATGGCCAATGGCTCTGTAATCACATCAGCCAACTCTGTCAGCACCCTCAGGTGCATCCCATCTGGCCCCATGGACTTGTATCCATCCAGCTTTTCTAAGTAGTCCCTACTCTGTTCTTTCAGCACTGTGGGTTGCTCCACTCCTCCCCAAACTGTGCTGCCTGGTACAGTGGTCTGGGTGCTGATGTTGCCTGTGAAGACTGAGGCAAAAAAGGCATTGAGCACTTCAGCCTTTTCTGTATCCTCTGTCACAAGGTTGCCTCCTCCATTCAGTAAAGGACCCACATTTTCCCTCATTTTCCCTTTTGCTACCAACATACTTGTAGAAACCCTTTTTGTTACCCTTTTGTTTAAAAGGTTTCTTTTAAGTACAGCCAACTCTCCCGGAGTCCTCTCTCTGTCAGACTGGCTTCCCAGGGGATCCTGTCGTGGGGTTCCAAGAGTGAGTCGAAATCTGCTTTTCTAAGTCCAGGGTTTTTACTCTGCTGCTCTCCATCCTTCCTTTCCTCAGGATTCTCAGCTCTATCATCTTGCGATCACTGCTGCCCAAGTGCCGTACATTACTACATTCCCCACCAATTCTTCCCTGTTTGTGAGCAGCAGGTCAAAACAAGCACAGCCCCTAGTTGGCCGCCGCAGCACTTGCACTAGGAATTTGTCCCCAACGCTCTCCAAAAACTTCTTGGATTGCCTGTGCACTGCTGTATTGCCCTCCCAGCAGATGTCAGGGTGATGAAGTCCCCCATGAGAACCAGGGCCTGTAATCCAGAAACCTCCGCTAGCTGTTTGAAGAAAGCCTCAAGAACCACATCCTCCTGGGCTGGTGGTCTATAGCAGACCCTCACCACGACATCATCCTTGTTGCTTTCCCCACTGACACTAACCCAGAGATGCAACAGGCCTATCTCCAGCTTCATACCAGAGCTCTGAGCTATCATATGGCTCTTTTAAGTAAAGTGTAACTTCTCCTTCGCTTCTCTCTTGTTTCTCCTTCCTAAATATTTTGTATCCATCCATGACAATACTCCAGTCATATGAATCACATCATAGTTCTGTGACTATGCAAGAACTTCCAGTTCTTCCTGATTGTTTCCCAGGCTCCATGCATTTGTGTACAGGCATCTGAGGAAACTAGTTGATTGCCCTGATTTCTCAGGAAGTATGAGAGCACCTCCCCTTTTGCCCCCTCCTGTTTGCTCTTCCTCCAGGTCTTCCACTTCCCCACTTACCTCAGGGCTTTGGTCTCCGTCCCCTGGCGAACCTAGGTTAAAGCCCTCCTCACTAGGTCAGTGAGCCCTTCTGCGAAGATGCTCTTCCCTCTCTTCATCAGGTGGATCCCATCTCTTCCCAGCAATCCTTCTTCTCGGAAGAATATCCCATGGTCAAGGAAGCCAAATCCCTGCTGCCAACACCACCTGCACAGCCAGGTATTGATCTGAAGGATGCACCTGATCCTGATCCTCCTACTCTATGCGACCCTGGTCAAGCTTCAGTTGGAGTACTGCGTCCAGTTATGGGCACCACACTTCAGGAGGAATGATGCCAGCATCGAGAGGGTCCAGAGGAGGGCAGACCCTACGAGGAGAGGCTACGGGACCTGAACCTGTTCAGCCTCCACAAGAGAAGGCTGAGAGGGGATCTAGTGGCTGTCTATAAATTTATCAATGGGGACCAGAGGGGAGTGGGTGAGACCCTGTTTCCCCAAGCACCTCCCAGAGTAACAAGGAATAGTGGCCATAAGTTGACCGAGAGTAGGTTCAGGGTAGATATCAGAAGCCACTACTTCACAGCCAGGGTGGCCAGGATCTGGAACCAGCTTCCAAGGGAAGTGGTGCCTGCTTCTACCTTAGGTGTCTTTAAAAGGAGACTTGCTAATCAGCTAGCTGGGGTCATATGAGCCTAAACTTACCAGGGGTCATATGAGACCAGTATTCATTCCTGCCCAGGGCAGGGGGTCGGACTTGATGATCTGCTCAGGTCCCTTCCAGCCTTACATCTATGAACCTATGAACCTTCCCCTTGATCAGAAAGATCAATGAGAACACAATCTGAGCCGCAGACCCACTCTTGATATGCTCTGGGTTCTGTATTCTGTGTTCTTGTTCTGTGACTGGAGCAGCCTAATGATTACAATCACTTATACAAATGATCCAGGAAATCTGATTGGAAATTCCCTTTCTGTGAACTTGGGTTTTTCAGTTGTGCCTTCCATGTATATCCACATATATAAAAACAGTACATGGAAAAGAAATAAAAAGGAAGGCATAGATGAGTCTACAGTAAAATTCAAACAAATATTCATAGGAAAAAATATAGCTTTCCCAATAGTACTGGGTTAGTTTACTCACAGAGGTACTAAGAGGGTAAAAAAGCATGGAGGTCATTGCATGAAAGTTGCTGCAAAAGTGAAGTGTTTTAATTTATCATCATCATCACCACTTTTTCAAAAAAATCAGTAAAATAAAATGTTGCCTTGTTAATAATGACTATACAGTGATGTTTTGTGTGTCGAGCTGTTACTTAGCATTTCTCCTTTCCCCAAAACACCAATATGTTTGTTTTTCAAATGAAGTGGCTGGAGATATAAGTGCCACAGACTTTGGGGTATACAGATATCTCTTTAAATAACTGGCATTACTAAGGCAAGTTTTCACTATGGAGGTATCTATTTGATATTCCTTTCTTGCATTAGAGTACTGATCAGCTTGAGTAAAAAAAGAGTGAATCCTCAGGTTCTACTGTGTTTATTTCAATAGAAAGAAATCAGCTTTTTTCTAATAATAAAATTATTATTTAGCACTCAAAATTAAAGAATATGGCAATGTTTCCTGTCACCCTGTGTAGTTACTTATACTGGTGCAAAATGAGTGACAAATGTAGCTAAATTAATATCTGATCATTCTAAATTGGCTGAGTTGCGCTGGCATGGTACCTAAAGTCGACAGGTGAACAGTGGGGCAATACATGGGAGAAATGGGAGAGATTTACCTGAGCTTGTTCTCCAATAGCAATTTCTTCTGCCTGATTATCAATCTTACTTTATCATTCCAGCCACTAAAAAAAACTATGAAACTATGGTTTTAGGTCTGATGTGGCTTCTTTAGCTTCCATCTCTAATCACAAGTAATTACAGAATCTAAAGTTCAAAAGATAGCTGAGTTGTTTTGTCTGGTATCTTGCACTTTATAGTATTGTTCAGTGAAAATGTTATTCTAATTAATCTATTTTCCAGTTTCTACAGGTCTTAGTCCCCTGCTTTGATCTTCTATTGTATTGCCTATTTATCCTCCCAACACCTCTTTTTGACTAATAATCAGCTAAATATTTTACTGCCTCAGTTACAGGGTATTATTTTGTCTTTCAATAGCTTTCAAGACTAAGTTATACCCTTCATTGCCACAGCTTTCTGTAGAGTATTTGTAAATTGTTGTCATGTCCTGGTGAGCCTTCCCTTTTCCACAAAATAATTTAAAATACATTAGATATTTGTGATGAATTAAGTAATAGTGCTTTGCACTGATGCAATTGGAAAGAATGCAAAGCATTTAGCAAGTATTAGTAAGATAACCACCCCCCCAACTGCTAGGATGATGCTAGACTACACCATCCTCCAACAAAAAGAAAATTTTGGGTAGGCTCAGTGATTAACAATCACGCTGAAATAAACAAAAAATGAGGGGTCTGCCACTTCTTAAGTGTATCAGGGAATACTTGTTCATTTCTACCTTCAAGGGGATAATTTATAACACTTGAGAACCAAAACACAGGGTTTAGCTTGTGAACAACATGAGAAGTGAATAATGAAGGGTTCAAAGAATTTGAGATCTAACAGATATGCAAAGATGAGGTGTCCCAGAACGTTGCTCACTGATTCACATTTGACACAGTTCAAGCAATCTAGCACACTACCGCATTGCAGATTTGAGTTATCATCACTCAACTTAAGTCCTTTCCAGGTAATCTAGCTCAAATGTGAGCAGTTACACTGCAAAATGATACTTAAGTTGCAAAGAGTGATTTCAGTAGCAGCAAAGAGAACCTGGGTCCCTACTTAATAGCTCAAACATCAGTGGGTGCATCTATATGTGTGCTTTACTGAGGAACAGACTAATTAGTTCTGCAGTAAAGCATCACCATCCACACATGTTGGTATTAGGATGCAGTAATTAACTCTGCTGTAAGATAGTACTGTCGGGGAGAGTACTTACATGCTCTGAAATGCATATGCTGATGGTGACGGGGGCTGCCTGCCACCTACATTGGCACATAAGCACCCTCATAACCCAGCCAGACCATCCACTTCCCAATGCTGCCATCCGGAGCCCAGGGCTCATGCCCCAGGCCCCTGCCAGCCCAGGGATGCTGCACCTAACTCAAAGTGCTGCAGTCACAGGCACACATGTAGACACTGCATTCACGAGCAGTTGACTCCAAAGTGAACTGTGCAGGAGCATATTGCTTTGCTTTAATTACACAGGTAGTACACTCACTAGTACTAACACTTCAACCCACCTAATTCAAGTTTATAGCACCATTTAACCCAAGCTAAAGATTTTTGAGAGCAGACAGGATTTGGGTTGGGGCAACACTCAAAGTGTACATCAAGCTAACAATGAAGTGAGGGTGTGCTCAAAGAATCAGAAGAATGGATGAATTATTTCAGGTAGATCAATTGTTTTGTTGCATGCACCTTTTCTAGTAGGGATGATTCCAAGAGAAAATGTCTAAATACCATAAGAAAAGTTAGTAGCCTGGTTCTTTTGGACCTTTAAAAGTACATACAAATTCCAGGTACTAATATCATCTTTGGCATGTTATTCATTGCTAGTTTAAGGAGGGTTACTATTTTATAATATAACCACCCTTGAGGAATGATTACAAGGCATATGCAAAATTCATGTATTATAGCATATAGGGAGGAAAAATTAATAGATATGGGGTAATATCAGGTCCTTAAATCTGAAGGGAATTGCCTACGGGAATTAAAGTGGGGTGTGCTAAGTTGGAAAGCCTGTCCAGACAGCAAACTTTCTTTCTTTCATTATTAAAAATTCAGTCCAAGGACAAGTTCAATTAAAGCCAATGGAGAATATGAATTCAAGCATTTAAAACTATAGCACATTGTATTCAGGGATACAAACATATGATGCAGTACTTTTCTCCCACGTTCATGTTCTTTTATTATTTAACAAATAAGGTTTATACATATATACCTTATGGTTTAACATTTCTTTTGGCTTCTGAGTTGGGCAGGGAGCACATTAAGCATTACCTAGGCATTCACACACATGCACCCAGGCAGTATAGTAATGGGGACAACATTGCTGCTCTGTGGGTGCATCTACACATTCATTAATGCACAATAGTTCCTGCACATTTAGTTTAGTACTTCCTTAATGAAGTACTAAACTAAATGTGCAGTAACTACAGTTACTACACAGCAGGACCAGCACACGGGCTTTTTATGACACTTACTGCGCAGTAGCCTAATAACACTGTGCAGTAGCATATTAGCAGAGTTTTTGCCTGAAGCACTACTGGGCAGTCTTATTAGGCTACTGTGCATTTAGAGTCTCATGTACACATGCCCAGTGTCTGTATGTGTGTGCATGCATGCTTGTGTTTATGTGTGTACACTCTACCCCGCACCTACTTATTCCTCTCCTGGAGTTAGGCACCTACTTTATTTCTGTCAGAACTAAGGAGGAGCCCTCTTTTCCTTTAAGGCAAGACCACAGAAAAATATTTTGTGGTTAACATAGAGTCCCAAGTTGTAAAAGATCCAGGTTCAATTTCTCCCCTGCCTTGAGGTGGTTCAAACCTACATTTCCTATCTCCATGACAAGTCTTCTAGCCACTAATCTGTAGGGTACCAGATTGGAGGATGGGAGTGGTGCAGGATAAACTATAGTTTAGGCTTGCCCTGTCTTTAAAACTTGCACCAATAAAGAGGACAATATTGGTAAAGTCCACAGACTTTTAAATCCCTAACTCAACAGAAGACAGCTGTGGGACACAGTTCCAGAACTAGTAATACACAGTGAGTGCATCTACACATGCATTTTACTTCAGAGTCGACTAATTAGTCGTGCAGTAAAGGATCACTGGCTACACCAGCACCAGTATTAGGAGAAGTAACTTAATTAACTCTGCTGTAAGAGAGTACAGTCAGGGACAGTATTATCTTATGGTGGAGTTGTTTACTGCACCACAAAGCATGTGTGGATGGTGACCAGAACTGCAATAGTTTGAGCTGGGGTGGAGTAGCCTGGGTCTGGCAGTAGGCTCAAGGGCCAGCCACACAGCTCACCACTTTCAGCACCCTTGTGCCGCAACCAGCCCCACTGCTGCCCGATACTGCCACCTGGAGCCAAGGACTGTGCCCCCTGCCAGCCTGGGCCTGCTCTGTCCCGGCTCATATTGCTATTGTCCTGGGTGGACAGGTAGATGCTGTGCCCAGGAGCAGCAAACTTGAACTCAAACTGGTCCAGAGTTTATTGCTTCACTTTAATTTCATGTATATCTGCACCCAGTATGCTGAAGAGTTTTTGTTCTGTTGTGATCTTGTGGTGGAAGAAAAAGAGAACTATATTAGAAAGAGGAGTTGGATGGGGTTTAAGAGGGTTGACTAATCTGTGGCACATGTGCCACAAGTGACACGGGCAGCCTCTGTATGTCATGCAGTCATTCAGAGGACAGGAACTACAGCAGCAGACAGGGCAGGGGAAAGGGATCAGAGTGATGCTCAGGGAGGCACCTGCCCAAAAGATAGGCTGCCATTGATTTAGGGACTCTAAGCCTTCTTTTTCAGTGCTGAAGTTTACCTTCTATATGAAAAAAAAGTCTCTTAGGTTTTGACTAACCTTAGCCTATTTTTGTTGGACTCAGAGGGGAAAGTAGAATATTTTCATCTTCTTTTTTAAAAACACGTAGAGTTATGGAATTTTTTTGGCAACAGCTGTTAAGCTGTCAAGTAAAATGCAGAGCTGAGAATAGAGACCAATCTGTTAAATGAAGTCTTTCCTGTCGGAAATTCATAAATTTCAGTGTGTGATTTTTTTTTTTTAAAACTTTGTTGGCTCTGAAGTGTGAGGACTGTTTTCAACAATGGCCTTTGATAGTAGAATCTAGGTGCAAAATTTGATAGCAAGGAAAATATATCAAACTTTGCAAGTAGTTCCATATTTGGGTTCTGTAAATAAATTATGTGTGCCCTGAGCAGGTGCGGGACCATGGAGGCGGTAAGCGGACAGCTCCCTCAGACAGCTGCGGTGCTATCAGCGGTGGAGGGGTGGGAGTGACAAGTGCTGACCAGGGGTTGGCCACCACCCACAGACACTGCTGGTGGTGTCAGCAGCAAGGGAGTGGGGGTGGAGAGCATCAATCACCCTTTTTTGTAGGGGATGCACCACCATGCTCAGGGGGTGCATGTGCACCTATGCATTGCCAATGGTGCTGTCTATTCTGGGAGCACCAGGTGGTGAGAAATAAGTGTTCAGAGCTTCAAGGTGGATAAGCATCAACATTCAAGGGAGAAATCCTGGACTCAGTGGAATCAAATGGTTTTTATCTGTAGCCCATGTAGCAATGCAATCCTGCTGAGCTAAATACAGATCTTGTGTAAGGGGAGTAATCACATTCATTTTTATGTGGCTGAGTTAAACACCTTCAGTCTGCAAAACTACTCTCATGACAACAAATTATGTTAAATGGGACATGCTATAAAAATAATTTTTGCTATGTTTATTGTGTTCTTTTTACACTTCACAGAAGGTAGAATGAAAAGATAAATGTCTGAAAGCCTCATTTTGCATTAGACAGGGCAGGAGTGAGTTTAAGGATTCCCCATCAGCTGAAAGGGATCCTTACATTTTGTGGATATATTTGTTGACCATTACTTTGAAGCCTGATATCTTGACTTGTTTTCAGCTTGTTTTTTTATAGTCCTGATATATATGAAACAAAAAGTCCAAGAAACAGGTGTATTTTTATGGTCACCATAGAAAATATAGGCTTTGGTTTCCAGTCATGGGCCAACAAGGCAAATTACAGCTGCCCTAACAAACATCCTTGAGAATTTTTTTCTGGGCCTATGCCACTCAGTCCTCTGACCCACAGTGTAATGACCACAGAATGGGGCTAGGAGAAAAATAATGACTACTGTGGGAACATGCAAGCAAACAGGAGTCAGAGCAGCTCTAGTAGAACTCAAACTTGTGTCAGAAGCCAAACTGCTCTAAGGCGCTCCTAGACACTGAGGGAGGACTGAGAGTCACATGGACCAATGGTTGGTAATGTTTTCCAGCAGCTGGCTGAAATGACCCAGGTTGGGTGTGAGGTGGTCTGACACTAGGACCCAGCTACTATTGCCACTACTTCTCCAAACTACCTTATCATGCTGAGGCATGGACAAAGCTGCCTGCTGCCTAGCCACCTGGGTGTTGCATGGCCAGCATAGGCAAAACCACTTCTTCCCTCTGCTAACCCACCACCAAATGCCACCAAAGACTGCCCCTGACCCTCCAGCTCCAGATCCAATGGCTTTGCAGACTGAATCCATAGCCATAGGTTCCTGAACCTTGATTTCAGTCATTTCTCTTTTCAGTTTCCCAAGTTATATGGCAAAAGCTGAGGTCATATATCAGCACATAAAAGAATAGAAGGTGCAGGCAAAATCCCATAATGAATGAATTTATCAACTATATCAGACTTCTTACTTTGACTGGTCATGCAACAAAGACTAACATTTATATAAACAATTCAGATCAGAAATGCCTTCATCCTTACACAGCAACATAACTGGACTTCATGACTGGATATTATTTCTGCTTCCTATCTGTTCCAGGCAGGGCTAAGCCAAAATCCTGCACACAAATACAACTTCGAGAAGTTTGTGTTAAACTGACAGCAACTTTATGCTCTCCTTACTGATTCTAGTGTAAATAGTAATTATGAATATGCATAGATATAATCTGATTGCCATGGTGACTGAGGCAAAATGTTTCAGAGCAGAAGGCAATGGTGAAGCTTTATAGTGGAAAGAATTGCTAGGAGAAATCAGATTGAGCCCTGACCTGACCATTGTCAGAGCAGGGTAGAAGATCCTGCACAAAAAGCTCCCATCACTGTCAAATTTTGAAGAACGACTAGTATCATTTCCACAAACAGATAACATTGAAAAGTAGAATGTGGGAAAGCAAAAAGATGAGAAGGGAGAGAATAGGAGATAGATAAAGTGGATCTTTATATAGCCATGTCTTGCCTAGAGACTTTTAACACATTCCATAATTCCATGTTTGTACCCGCACAGAAAGTTGATGGTATATCAGAAATGCCAGTCAGCCAAAACACACACATATACACACACACTTTTGTGGGAAACACCTACCCAGATCTATATTCCATGCAATTGCATGTGGGTTTTGGTCATCCTCAGTTCTGCCTCTCATCTTTCTGTTCCAATGAGTACTTCACACATGCACTGAGGAGTGAATTGCTTCGTTTTTATGACCACTGTTACCTCAGTGTAATTGTTTCAATGTGCTTACTATAGCCTTAATAGTTTGAGCTATAAACTTTAAAGACTATAGAGAATTCACCTAAATGGAAAGAGTTGGTGATGGTTGAAAATGGCACACACAACTGTTAATTTAAATAAATACAAATCAACCTGCAGAAGTGTTTCCCAGATGGTTTGTTCCTCTACCAGAAATAATGAGGTGGGTAGTAATTCTGAAGAGTTCATTTAAGGGAAAAACATATTTTCCATTTGCTGAAGAAGAAAAAAATAAAATCTGCCAGTAAAAGCTTTTTCATGGTCACAAAAATATTACTTTCAAACTTCTTGTATTTTTAATGCATTTGGTAAAAGAGGGCAGGAGGGAGGAATTAACAAAGAAGTTTCCAGTGAGTGGAATATTTCAATATTTTAATGGACTCTAAACCCCAAACACTACAGTTTCTGTGCCCATTGAAGAAGTGCTGCAATTCCTCAATTTGATTTAGATGAGAGAGGATTTTTGTCATTGCTGAAGAAAAGGGCCTCAGACCACAATTTATTAATATCCATCCTTCAGGCACCAGGAGGTCAAGTATCTTCCACAAGTGTGTCCTAATATCGTGTAATGTCCAGATCAAAATGTGATCATCACTCAAATGGATGAAAATGCTAACATACCAAACCATTTTTGCTCAAAAGGAAGAGATAGTTTAATCTGTTTAGGATACGATGGTGATATATGTCAATATAAAAATCATATTTATTTTGTGACACTTCATTTCTTCAAAATTTTCAGGTGCTAAGATTTTGTTTCAGATACACTAACTTCCACTAAATGACCATGCTCCTCTAAAACTTCCAGAATCAAATACTAGCCTTCCTGCCTCAACTATTCCTTTAAAACCTATGTCCAATTTG
Organism: Crocodylus siamensis; assembly: GCF_052110815.1. Taxonomy (NCBI): domain Eukaryota; kingdom Metazoa; phylum Chordata; order Crocodylia; family Crocodylidae; genus Crocodylus; species Crocodylus siamensis. The sequence continues at coordinate 261,609,345 of NC_143396.1, forward strand.
TTTTGATTATCCTCTGTCTCCATTTTACTGTTTTCTAGGTGCTTGTGACATTGACTGTTATCTATATTTAGGATTTTTTTATGCCAGATTCAGCTTGAAAAAAAAAATCAAGTAAATGTATCTCATTTTATAATGTTTTTCTAGTGTTTTGTATCTATCATTGTGCGTTTGAAATATTGCTCTGTTTTCACTGATATTTACAACTCTTCTCAATGCTGAATTTCATTTATATGCATTTAGCTTCTGCTTCCAGTTAATTTATGTTTACACTAAGTAGGACAAGACCAATACTTATTACTAGAGGCTAAAAACACCGAAAATTTTCAGGCCGCTCTATTGTTCTTAGATTTTGTAAGAAATCTCTGGTTTCCTTTGTCTCCCTAGAGTAACAAAAGTATTTACTGAAAAGAATGAAATAGATGTTACACATTTTAGCTTTCTGAAACATTTTTTGCCATTGGCATATGTATTTTTCATGATTCCATACCCGTTAAGTGGCTAAAACAGGTGCTTGCAAACAGAGATGACAGAGCTGTGATGACTCCAGGCACTGCCTATTGGCTGTTTAACAGCTTTTAAAAAATAGACAGACAGACAGACAGACAAAACAAAAAGCAATTTCCCTTCAAAACTGCACCACCACTAGTATTAAGTGAATTTCTTAGCATATGTAGATCAGGAAACTGTATTCATTGATCTGTCTGGCAATCTAATCTCTACACACAAGTGTGAGATATACATCTGTAAATAGCTGTTCACACAATTTATAATGCTCATATAAGGAAGAGCTTTGAAAATTCAACCCATGTCATTTAGTTCATTCTCAGCTTTTAGTTCTTTGCCCAGGTTTTCCCAATGAGCCCAAATATGTAAAGGTGACTTTTCTATGCCTTCCCTTTAAGGATTATTTCAAAATCTAACATATAGCACCACTGGGAAATTTTCACATTGCCTCTTCCCAGCTTTTTCATTCATCCGTTCCCTTTCTTTGTTAGATACTTCTGTACCAACTTAAAATGTGTTGCAGTTGTTTGAGGTCTTTACATTTAAGAACAGCAACAACCAAAAGTGGGATTAATTGGCAAACTGGTAGTTGCCTTAGGGAGGCAGAGCACTGAAGCTGACTGATGAGATATAGAGTGCACAGGCAGCTTATTCTGTCCTTATGCTGAATATGCCATCACTCTTTGACACACAAGGTATTAGGACATGTCAGCATGGATTCCTCATTTGCTCCAACTATTCCCTCTGTCTTGGTGCACCTTATACCATCAATTAGGCAGAGTACAGTCTAGATGGCTTAGAACAGTCTTGAGAGCTCACATCCTAGGGTCTCAATATGTCCACCTGTCTCACAAAAGCTTAGGCACTTTTTTTTAGCTCTGTGAAGGCAGGAGGCAATTCGGGTCTCCAGTGTAGTACTTGGGATCTCTCCTGTGCAGTCTAATTTAACTAACTGCTGGTCTCTGTCATACCCCAGAGTAAGCAAATAGTTCACTTTTATGAGGCACAAAGAACCCAGTCCCTTAGCATATTTGTAGAGGAACTCCAAGATAAAAGGGTCATAAGCTTGGAGAAGGATTCTTTATTATTTTTCAGTCAAAGATAAACAAAGTCTTTAGCAAAGCTATCCATCCAGTCTAGTTGCTTATAGCCATTCTTATATAATAAAGGGCTTAGTCCATCTGTCTGTCTGTAACACGCTTGGAGCCCTTTGATTGGTTAGTGAAACAACCGGTCGGAGTGTGGAGCACTGCCATGACGACGGAGATGGAGCAATGGGATGAGGCCAGTCTCGCTCCCCCCGCACCTGGCCATGATGGCACCCCACCACTTCCAAGGAGCAGGGCTGGGGAGAAGGATGGTGAGGCTAGTGGCATTAGAGGTGGCAGCGGCACGAGGTGCTGGTGAAGAGGGGTGGAGGGGATGGTAAGGCAAGCTTCCCCCCACCCCCTCCTGGGAGGCAGTGGGGGTGTGGGGTGGTGGCTGGCAGTGCTCCGTCCCTGCCCGCATCCCTCCCTCCATCATTCTTGATGGACAATTGGCTAGTTTCAGTCATAATTCACCTCACAGATGTGAATGGAGTTTTTTTGGAATAAAAGCAAACACAGGAGGAGAATCAGACCTTTAGTGCCTAATATCCCAAACAACCTTCTTTCGTTAGAGAAAGCAAGGCAAAACTAAAGGCACATTTGTGTCTATTTGCATGAGCTTGGTTCCATTAGGGCACTCTCAAAAGAGATGAATTTCTTCTATTTGAAATATAAATATTTACTGCTTGTGCTGGAATTAAAATGATCTAATCCCCAGAACTTCATTAGTGAATTGGCCCATGGGATCAGAAAGAAAATGGGTTAATTTCATTTCAGACTGCACTTCTTTTAGCTCAGGTTTTTCCAATGTGCTCTCAAATAAGGACTGTAGTGAATAAGCTTAATACAAATACAATATTTGCTTTAGCTCAGGCTTGCAAACCAATTATTATCTTAACCCCAACCACGTTCCAGCCATGCCCTGTGAAAAGGAGTGTCACAGCCGTGCTTTCTTTATAAAAACAAGGCCCTCGGTACAGCACTTTAAACACAAATAAGTTTGAGGTGTTGAAGAGATCAAATAAGACTTTAAGAAATTTAGAAGGGCAATTAGAAATAAGAAATTAAGGATTTTTTAAAATTTCTTTAGTGACACTGAGTCAGAATTAAAGAAGTTTTTGTAAATAAGAATATTCCTGTGTGAACCACCATATAGCTCCTTCAAACTATCACTCTCCGACTTTGTTCGCTGAAATGCTAAGCCCTCAAAACAGAGACAACTTGGCAATCTGTTTTTCTGATAGTAGAAAATATCATCAGCTGGAGAACTTCTCAGCTTCTCAATGAGTTTGTGGGCTTGCAACTCTTGAGGACACTGGAGTCCTGCTGTTTCACAATGTGGTGCAATCTCTATGACTGGCAGAGATGTGATGAAAATAAAATACAGGTTTTCTCTTTCATCATCTTATATACTGGTGTATTAAAATATCTTCAGATTTCTCTCAGCACATTCTGCTTCTATCTTTGACCCTAGTTCTTTCCTGTTCCTCAATATTTCTGTCTCTTTGTTTAAAAATATATTGTCCACAAATCAATGCTGGTTTGATAGGAGTAAAGACTGGAGAGCTCTAGTTATCCACAGATTTTCAAGAATAAGGATGATATTAGTTGTTTTATTTTTTACACATCTATCTGAAGACATTGAAACAAATTGATTTACAGAGGATGGATATTCATCGCTTCTGAGAATCATTAATCATAGAATCAATGAGTGGGAAGGGACCTAGACAGATCATCTAGTCTGACCCCCTGCCATGAGCAGGAAGGAGCACTGGGGATGGCAGGGGTCATAAGACCCCAGCCAGGTGCCTATCCAGTCTCCTCTTGAAGATTTCCAGGGAAATCACACCTTCCCACCTCTCTGGGAAGCCTATTCCAGGCTCTGGCCACCCTTACAGTGAAGTAGTTCTTCCTAATATCCAACCTAAACCTATCCTCCCTTAGCTTGTGGCCCCTGCTCCTGGTGACTCCAAGGGGGGCCCTGGTGAACAGCCTTACTTCTATCCTGAGGAAGGTCTTTGAAAAAATTGTCAAGGGCCACATTTGTGAGAGCCCTGCAGGGGAAGTGATGTTTTCCCGAGTCCCTGCTGGTGGCCCCTGATAAGGTTGTAGGCAGCCACAAGATCCCCCCTCAGTCTCCTCTTGCAGAGACTGAAGAGATTCAGGTCCCTCAGCCTCTCCTCATAGGGCTGGCCACGAAGGCCCTCAACCATACGAGTGGCCTCCTCTGGACCCTCTCCAGGTTTCTCCATGTCCCTCTTGAACTGCGGCACCCAGAACCGGACACAGGACTCCAGCTGCGGCCTGACCAGCGCTGCATTGAGGGGGAGCAAGACCTGTCTGGACCTGTTAGTGATGCCCTGTTGATGCATGACTGGGTGCAGTTGGCTCTGCCTATTGCTTCGTCGCATTGGCGACTCATATTCATCCTGGAGTCAATCCTGACTCCAAGATCCCTCTCTGCCTCTGTGCTGCTGAGAGAGTCAGCCCCTAACCTATAACCATAATGCTGGTTCCGTCTCCCCAGGTGCAGCACCCTGCATTTGTCCTTGTTGAACCGCATCCTGTTCAGATCCGCCCACTTCTCTAACCTATCCCGGTCTGCCTGGATGTGGTCCTTGCCTGCTGGTGTATTCACTTTACCCCACAGCTTGGTGTCATCAGCGAACTTGAACAGGGTGCTCTCCACACCCTCGTCCAGGTTGCTAATGAAGTTGTTGAACAGCACCAGCCCAGGGACTGAACCCTGGGGGACCCCACTGCCCACACCCTCCCAGGTTGACATTGACCCGTCCACCACCACCCTCTGGGTGTGCCCCTGGAGCCAGTTTGCCACCCATGTGACTGTGCATTTGTCAAGCACTGTCGATTGCCGCAGTCCCTCAGCTTGCCCACCAGAATTGGGTAGGACACTGTGTTGAAGACCTTCTGGAAGTCCAAGAAGATGACATCAACATCCTCTTTCACATCTAAGTTCTTTGTTACCTGGTCATAGAAAGAGACCAGGTTAGTCAGGCAGGATCCGCCTTCCATGAACCCATGTTGGTTACCCCTCAACATCACTTCCCCTGCACGGCTCTCACAAATGTGGCCCTTGATAATTTTTTCATAGACCTTCCCCAGGATAGAAGAGGCTGACTGGCCTGTAGTTGCCAGGCTCTTCCTTCCTCCCCTTCTTGAAAATAGGGACCATATTGGCCCTTTTCCAGTCCTCAGAGACTTGGCCCGAGCACTAGGAGTCCCTGAACAGCTGTGCCAATGGCTCCGCGATGACACCAACCAATTCCCTCGGCACCCCCGGATGAAGGTCATCCGGGTCTGCCGACTTGGACACATCTAAGCCCTCCAGGTAATCCTTAACCAGGTCTGAACTAACAGTCGGGGGACTTGTATCCTTCCTGGGCCTCTCTATGCTATCACTGAAGAGCACCCCATTGTCAGGAGACAGGAACACGGAGGCAAAGAACTTGTTGAAGAGTTCTGCTTTCTCTCGTGCGTCCGTCACCAACTGCCCTGCCTCATAGGGGTCCAATATTACCCCGAGACTTCTTCTTGCTACCTATATACTTGAAAAAGGACTTTTTGTTATCCTTAATCCCAGAAGCTAATCTAAGCTCTAGTGCTGCTTTAGCCTTCCTCACCAAATCCCTACAAGCTCGGGTCAGGGAGGTGTACTCCTCCTTCATCCCTGCCCCCTGCTTCCACCACCAGTATGCTTTTTTCTTTTCCCTCAAGCCAGCCTGGATATCTGCGCTCAGCCGTGAAGATTTCTTGGACCCTTTTCCCGCCTTCCTGCACAGAGGAATTGCATCCTTCTGTGCCCCAAGGATAGCCTCCTTGAGGAAGGACCACTTTTCCTGGACCCCCATACTAGCTACACCCTGGGCTCCAAGTGCTTTCGTGACTACTGCCCTGAGCACATCGAAGTTGGTTTTCCAAAAGTCGAGCATTTGCATTGTACCGTCCCCACCTTTCTCTGAATAGCAAACTGGATCATTTCATGATCACTGTCCCCTAGCCTCCCTTGTATTAGCACCTCCCCGACCAGGTCATCCCCAGAAGCTAACACAAGATTTAGTATGGCATTTTCTCTAGTGGGGACGTGTACCTCCTGCACGAGGTATAGGTCCTGTACGCGTGTCAGGAACCTTCATGAGTGGCTAGACCTGGCCGAGTGCTCCTCCCAGTTGATGCCAGGGTAGTTCATATCACCTATGACCACAACATCCTTTGCATGCATGGCATCCCCAAGCTGCCTGGAAAATTCCAGATCCAGCTCTTATACAATATTTGATCATGATTCTTGTGTGTTTCATTCTTTATTTCTCCATCTGAAATATGGAAGCTAAGCTAAGTGCTAATGAATAGTCAGAGAAAATTCACAGTATTTTTTCATGTGCCCATTGCAAATACCATATTTACTTGCATACTACATGCAGCTTTCTCCCCATATTGGGGAGGAGGCATATCTTAAGTGGGGAAGCTGATTTTTCTTCACTGAAGTAGAAGCAGGGGGTATAGGAAGGCTCATGGCAGCCAAAATAACTGCTGCTTTTTTCTGCCCCTGAAAACAGGAGTGATGTCCCGTCACTCTCATAGACTGAGCAATTTGAGGTGGCTCAGGAAGTGAGCTGCTGCATGCAATCTGTAGTATCTTGATGAAGCTTCTGGTGGGGGCACTTGTATAAAGGACTAGTTACAGCAAAGACCCAATGGTTTTGCTACTGACAGGGCAAAAGCCTGGCCCAACCATTGTTGCTGTACTCTCACACCAGGAAGCCTGTGACCCAGCTCTACCCAGACTGTGCCCTGGGATGCTACACTTCCTGGACACTATGTTTCCAAGACAATTTACTCTGTGGGTGCTTCTACATGGGAAGCTTTACTCAAGTTTAGCGCACATTACTGCTTAGTGGGTTTTTCTACATGTGCCACTATAGTGCCCGTCTTTTAGTACTTCCTTTTAATAGCCCATACTGTGCCATGAGTGCCACACATGGTTATTTTTAGGCACTATTTCACCATAGCAACATGCTGTAATGGGGAGCTTGCTGCTACAGTGATGTTGCTGCAGCATCATGGTTTTCCCCATGGATGTAGGGTAAATTACTCTAGAGTAAACCCACCCCTGTGACACATAGTTGGCTATATTGGCACTTTTTTTTTTTTTTTTTTTTTTTTACCTTCTATGTTCTACCTTCCTCCAACCAGGTGTATTAAATATTTTGGGGCATGTGGCAGATAAGAAAAATGACAGTTTTAATTTTTCTATCCAGTTCACCATATAACATAACTATCAATTTAGAAGTGAAGAGTGGGTGTGTCTACACATACATTTGATCCAGGATCAGTTTATCCAGGAGTAAATTACTCATGAATGAACACTCCCAGGCAGGCATCTACACATGCAGGGAAGTAGGAGTAGATGTGTTGCTAATGACTGTGTGTAGATGAAACAAGAGGCGTGTGTACACAACACTTTATAGTGGGCTAAATACTTTTGTACTGCTTTAATGGTATCTGTGTTTGCAAACCTTGGTGGCGTATTGGGCATTAATTCCAGCTGCTATAGGAAATTTGGTGGCGTAATGCACCTTAAATGATTTGGGGTGCAGCAAACTACAGTTGGAGCAAAGCACCAGGCTCTGTGCAGCTCCACATGAAGCCCTGCAGGCAGCAGCCCAGGAAAGCAGGCTTCACCCAACAAAAGCAGCAAGCCTGATCTCCCCCTGCTCTGCCCCCGCAGCCTGCCTGCCTGAGCTGTACAGGAGCTGGGTGCTTCCCTCCGTGACTGCGGTGCCTCCTGAACCACCTGAGCCAGGTGCCTGTGGGTGGGTGCTGCCTTGAGGGGGAGGCTGCCGCAGCCACAGAGGGAAGCACTAGCTTCCCCACAGCCCAGGGACTGTCCCACCCACCAGCAGCTCACCCTCCCCTCCCCACTGGAGAGGCAGGTAAGTCAGCAGGGTGTATGCACAACAGCCTTAAGTTTAAGTGGTGTTTTTTAAAACCCACCACTTCAATTTAGGGCCCCTATTTCATCAACATATGCCCAAAGACAGCAAATTGCTCCCACTTCCTGGGATCTTGCAATGGATCCCTGCTGCAACCAGGGGAGCTATAGGCTCACCCTGGGTGCTAGCCCAGGGGCTGATAGGGAGCACCGGGCCAGAAGACAAGAGGGAAAAGTGATCTACTAGCCCTGGCTCCCTGATCGAGGCAGGAGACTTGGAAAGAGCTGCAGGGGAGGGTCATGTCCCAGCCTGATGCACCAGTGAGGCAGCTAGAAGCCAGTGCACTGTTAGATGCCCCACTCACAGATTGGGGAAGAGAGCTGAGATATACTCCATCCCCGCAGCTCTTTCAAAGCCCTATGCCTTAGTCCCCTGATCAGGCATGAGGCTGGGACCTGCCTCTGACCAGGACAGTTCACAACCTCCATACCTCATGCAGGATGGAGGCTGGGGAGCCTGTTCCCCTCTTAGCCCTGCAATTATACAGTTGGTTGGGAAACAAGCTGGGGAGCTTGTTTCCCAGCCTGTTCCCCATTCATCTCCATACTTATAGAGCTGGGCAGGGAACAGGCTCTTCAGCCCCCACCAGCAGGGAGTTCCCAGCACCAGCTCCACACTGTGGGGCCAGTGCTGAGAGACCCTTATCTCTAAGCACCAGCTCCATGACTGTGGGTCTGTGTCACGGGGTGGGACCTGCGAGCAACTGTGAGCTCGCTAGCACCCCCTTGCCATGCCAATTAGGGTGGTCCGGCACCCTCTACTCGCCTGCCACATCTTTGATGTTGAGGTTCAGAATGGGAGGCTGCCCATTTACCCCTATGACACCTTGCTGGGATCACCTCCGTTCCAAAGTGGGGGTACTCTCACCCCAGCCTTATGGGCAAATGCGTGCCTCCAAACCTCCCCTTCAGCATGCCCCAAGCCTCTGCAGCTGTTTGTGGACGATATCCGGTCCTTGTGTCCCTATGCCCCGTCTCGCGCCTCTGGGCCTGTCTCCCCACCAGCGCCCCAAGCCTGGCGCCCCTGGGCTTGCTTTGCCCAGGTACTCTTCCAACACCTCACCCCCTCAGGGCCTTTCACCCACCTCTGGGCTTTCCCACCCCTCTCAGGGTCTCTGCCGCGCTCCTCACGCTTCGCCCTCTCTGGGGCCTGTACCGCGCTCCTCACGCTTCGCCCTCTCTGGGGCCTGTACCGCGCTCCTCACGCTTCGCCCTCTCTGGGGCCTGTACCGCGCTCCTCACGCTTCGCCCTCTCTGGGGCCTGTACCGCGCTCCTCACGCTTCGCCCTCTCTGGGGCCTGTACCGCGCTCCTCACGCTTCGCCCTCTCTGGGGCCTGTACCGCGCTCCTCACGCTTCGCCCTCTCTGGGGCCTGTACCGCGCTCCTCACGCTTCGCCCTCTCTGGGGCCCCTCTCAGGGTCTTTGCAGTGCCACCGCACCTCTCGGGGTCTTTGCAGCGCCCCTCGCGCTTTGCCCACTCTGGGGCCTCGCCCACTCTGGGGCCTCTACTATGCCACTCGCGCTGCACATTTCCCATGCTTGGGGCTCAGGTGGCCGTAGCCATGCCTGGCCCCTTGACCCTTTCTTGGGTCGCTTGTCCCACTGGGCAAGCTGTCACCCTCATGGGCTGGGGTCCAAACCCCAAACACCACGCCACTCCGGCACTGACAGTTGTGCCCCACTGGCACTGTGCCCCTGCTGGGCATTGGGAACTCCCAAGCTGCTGGGGAGCTCCCATGAGGCCTCCTCTCACCCCTACAGCCTCACCCCGTCCTCCGGTGTAACTATAACCGACTCAAGCCACCTGGCTACAACATAAACACAGAGTCTCCTTGCTCCCAATGTAAACACCAAGCCCCGACCAGGACTTTCAACCCTACCTCCCTTTAGGGTGCTCTTGTTCCCAGCATCATCGCAGCCAGTCAGCACAGCAAGGCCACAACCACCAACTCAGGATGCTCAGCTCTGCCACAAAGCTCCTACTCCTGCAGCATCCAGAAGAGTACTACTAACTAGGCTTTGGCCTAGCTGTTTATAAGGGCCTGGCCCTGCCCCCTCCTGGCCACATGACCTGCCTGGTTGCCCTAGCAACCCCCATCTGTGTTGCTCCAGGGCCCTTCAGCAGCCCTATTCCTCCTGTTAGTAGCAGGCGCCCTGGTGCCCTGCTACAGTCTGGGATTGGGAGATCTTTATTTCCCAATGCCAGCTCCATGACCATGAGCCTGGCACTGGGAGACTCTCATCTCCCAGTTCCTGCTCCCCAGTTGCAATCTCAGAGCAGGGGGCTTGGAGCTCCTTGCCGCTGGGGCAGGGGGGCATAGTCCCTGCCCAGCCCACCCCAGCAGCAGGCAGCTCCCATGGGTAGGGAGCAATCTCCCACCCCTTGGTGGGTGCTGAGCGGAAGCAAATTTGCTCCCAGTTAGTTGCACCATTATGAATTAAAAGTAAATTTGCTGCTTGTATTTTCAGGTAGCAAATTTACTTGTGATTAGCGAGGTTTACTAAATAGAAACATGTAGATGTGCATGTGTACTTCTCAGTAATGCTACTATGCAGTTAAGCGCCTTGTGTAGAAATGCCTGGTGATGGATAAATCAAAAGTTTTTCTACTAGATAATTTAGAAGCTGGTAAAGATTTGTTTTTAACATATTATATGTGGCCATGCAGGTGTACATATGAAGTGGTGAATTAGATTACCCAGTAAATAAAGTCAATAAACAAGTAAATAAAGATTATAGTATACAAAAGAATAGTGTCCATGAAAAATGGATGGCAGAATTCTATTTTTGTTTGTGCACCTGAATAACAGTGTTTTACTCTGAATCTGAGCAGTTTTGGTACTTACCTCTGCACCGCAGATACAAATATAAACTGTGTGCGCACATTTGACTTGCTTGCTGAGCACATCTGGATATAACTACTGGGGGAAAAGGATGCTTTTGTGCTTTTCGCCCTAAGATTTGAGGGGTTAGGGCTCTTCCCCAAGAAACAGGAGATTTGAGATCTAGCCCCTCCAACCTGTAATCACACTAATTGTCTAGCTCAGTGCTTTAAACACTCCACTACAAGTTAGGCATTATATAAGGCCCTTCTCCAGCACTCCTTTTGAAGCTGAACTACTGCATTTAGTAGTCACTGGATGAAATTAATGGAAAACAGGGCAGTTTCTGGCCCCCTGGAAGCAAGCATCCAGGCTAAACCCCATCAACCCTTCCCAGCAAGGGTAGCAGCCTTCTCACACCACCACCCATCCTCTGATTTATACTCCATCTCCCTCTGTCCACTGCCCAGAGGACCAGCTTCAAAAGTAGGGCTGGTGGGATGTACGGTAGGGTGGTAATGCCTATCTTGTGGTGTGAGGATTTGAGCATTGTGAGAAAATGTAAAGAAGATGGAAGTTCAAACCCCTTCTGGGTGAGTTGGGTGTGTTTATAGAAGGATTATCACATCCTTCTCTAACACCTGTTATTCACAATTTTCTGCCCAGCTAAATTTATATGACTTAAGACATACTCATACATGGGTCTACATACATAACCTCATACCTGCCTGGTCATAGCCTCTGAGATATTAAGCTATATATTGTGGTTTTACCCTCTTGGACTAAGGCAATAAATTCCACCCAAGTTTCTCTTAAGAGGTCTAAATGTTCTTGTGGATCTGGCCCCTACACTGTGTGTAAATTTCCATATTTGTGAGAACATGGGGAATTACAACTTTCTTTGCTTGAAGTGTTATCTAACTTGTTTATGTAAATTGTGAAACCTGCTAAATAGGAGCTATTTATATATAAATATATATGTATGTATTATTAAATCAAAGTGGAAAATAGATTTTAGATGCAACAGAACTTCTCACAGAAACAAATCTATTTTTATTGGACTTCTATGGTGTTCTTTCAAAAAAGTGAGATTTTTTTTTTTGCTGAAAATAGGGGGGAAGTTCCCCTTGACTTTTCTGAAGGAAAGGAAATATTTTGACTATTTCTAGAGAACATCCTTTATATTGTCAGATCAGTTAAAAAAGTATATTCCTGTGTCTGAGAATTCAATTACTTCAACTGAGTTGTGATAGCCTAAAGCTGGAATAACACAATCATGAATGAGGCCTTTACTAGTATCATATCCTGAACTGAACATTATTAAAAAGTTCTGACTTGGGACTGAATTTTTGCAAGCTTAAAAATGTCAAAGAAATTAACATGGCACTCCACAAACACTTCATACATGCTTATTTATGCAATGAATTCATTCAGGGTAAATTTTAATAATGAAACATGAAGTAACCATGGTAACCCACGCCTTAAAAATCTATTTTGAGAGAGTAGTTTTTCAAATAGCAAGTATGACCAGGGCATATTAAATGATTTATTTATTTATGGTGAGTTAACGAACACTAATCCCACTGTTATATGGATACATTTTCTAATCTAGGGTTCAACTGTCTAGACCTGGTTGGCTATACAAGAAAGGACATGGTACAGAAGGAAAGAGGAGTTAAAGTCACAGTGTACTTCATCATTGCTAGTTTCCTCAAAGGACTGGCTCCTGCAGAAAATTGACTGTATGTTCATAAAGGAATCAGCAGAATAGATGCTACTGTTAAGAAGAAGAATCTATTGAACATTGTAACGGTTACTGTTCTTTGTCATTACTTTGGTGTAGCTAAGACACTGTCATCAGTAAGAGCATTGAACAGAGCCTGTGAGTCTTCTAAGGAACCTATGCCTCCTCAGATATGGAGAAGTCAGAGGTCATGGAGGGAAAGACTCTTGCGTCTCTACTCCCTTCATTAGAATTGACTGAAAAAGAATTATCATCTTTTGTCATCAAATTTCACATTTTTTCTGGTTCTGAATTGGGACAGAAAAGTTGAAAGACTGAAACTTTTTTAACAACAAAAAGTTCTGGAAAAAAAAATTCATTGAAAATGTAGAAGTGTTTTGACATTCCTGATCCATGAGGAAATGGAATATTTCAGATAAATGATGCCCCATATTGTCTCTTTAGTCTGTTCCCTGGCTGTGCTCTTACAGCCACACCCATCACAGTGCATTATGTTAACCAAGAATAAAAATGTGTTGGAAAAAGTATAGGTTCTCATGGAAATTAATTTTCATTTTTAAGTAAACCATATTTTTATTTTTTTTTAAAAGAAAACAAGAGGAGACATTTCTGTCCACCTCTGTTCTTCACCCATTCCAAAATAATCTGTTCCATGAATTGTGACTAATGGCCTAGAGAGATTTATAAATAAATAAATAAATAAATAAATAAAACAGGAAAGACTTGGGACCAGATTCTAGTTTACATATTAGGAATTTAGGTAGCCTTTGGCACTTAAGTGCCACTCTATTTTACCCTGTTTAAATCTTGAAAATCCATTACTGTATCTACGCTTGTTACAAAATGTCATCTTAGTGTGGAGATAGAATCATATAAAAGTGAGGAGGAGGCAGAAAACTCAAATCACCTTTTGTATTTGTAAAGGGACTTCTGCAGGGTGGTATAGGAACATACTTAGGTGCCCAAGTCCACTAATGTGTCTAACAGGTAGCATCAAATCTGGCACCTAGGGAACAGATATGATTCCATGCGAAAGCTGAAAACAGATGCACTGTTGGTGAAGGTGAATCGATGCAGGACAGCAGCTCTTGATTAGTAGCATAACTGGTGGGAAGGAGATATGACTAGGAGAGCAACCTTGGGCATCATCTTGGAACAGGGGAAGGGCGGAGGGCTCAAAAATAGCCACCACAACAGCTGCAGTTAATTGTGCTGCTGTGATTGGCACCAAGGCAGGGGATGCTGCTGTGTGGATCATAGCTGCCCTGTGATCTAGAGAGCAGCTGTGACAGAGGAGAAGTCTTCTGTACCAAAGGACGTGCTAAAGGCCAGAAAAGAGTCCAATATTAAATAGGCAAAGATGGAATTAGAGATACTCAAGACCTATTTAAATGGCAATTCTTTAGGGCATTTTAAAACAAGGCAGGAGATGTTGAACTGAAAGACTAAAATTAATGGAGAACAAAGAATCTGTCTGAAGATGGGAAGGGGATAGTCATTCTTCCTTTTATTTTCTCATTACCGATTTAGGTTCTTAAACAGTTCAGATTTTTCTTTTTTAAGTTTCTTTCCATTTACCTTTAACTTTTACCTGGCCTCCTTTTACTTAATTTTATGTGTTGTTTTATGTTCCTGCAAATGTTCTATTGCCCCGACAGATTGCATTCCACACTCCTAATAGGCATTGCAATTCAGCCCTTTAACTACAGCTAATATTCTCCTTGCAACACCTCTAGGGAAACCTGCATAAAATCATCACCTTAATGGATTTTACCTATGCTGATGTGCTTTACTTATGTTTAACAATAGAATGCTACAGTCATTGAAACCATTTAATAGAGCTGGCGTCTAGAAAGCGTTAAGCTGCAATTAGTCAATTAAGCATTATTTCTGGTACAGTGCATACTCCTGTTTTGTAGTTAAAGTGATAATCTTTCTACAAGTGAACATTAGCTGGTGAGGGGAGAAAGTTTGTGAAGTACACTTCCTAGCATCAATTATCTACACTTGACAGTGACTGAGAAATGGCAAAATCATTGCTGAATAACTCAGACTGTCCATAGATACATTGACAGATATGCTTAGCAATGCTGACAAATATTATTTATCCAACCTGACTTAGAACAAACATCTTTTAATTAACCAGAAACAAGACAACAACAAGAAGTCAGGGGTCTACAGAACCTAAAATCTAAAATTCACCTGGCAGAGACTCAACCTAATTAATTCTGTAATGTTGCTTACTGGGGGAGAGAAACAACTAGAGGATGTGGCAAAATTATGAACACAATCCTGACTGACGCAATCTCTCAGGTGGCTAGATTCCAAATCTTTTAGGACTTGAATGGTCAAAACCAACACAATCAATTTCACCTGGAAGCCACAAAAGCTGCAGGTGCAGGAATATAGGAGCAATGTGTTTCTGGCAGGAAACATTAAAATAACAAATGACCATATGCATTCTGGACTAGTTGCAATTTCAAATAGCCTCAAGGCACAACCCTGAGTAGAGGATGTGACAATATTTTAACCATGAGAAAAATAAGGGGCCAACCCCCATCTCATGTAATAGAACAGACTTTGGGTTTACAATGGAGATTCGCAAAAGGTACCTGAAGATCCAGGATAGTTGTTACAAATGTGGATAAAATTAAGTCCTAAACTCCTATAATTAGGTACCTAACTTGCTCAGGAACATTAATAAATCTTAATAGAAAACTATCTTCATCGAAGAACTGCACCATAAAACACTACACTACCATAAAGGCTACACTTAAGATATATAGATGATAGAAACTTCATCTACATCTTTAAGCATCTACATTCTTTGGACAATCCTGTTCCTTGTTCCTAACTGTAACTGGCAAGGAGCAAACTTGATATCTCTTACTATCTGAGCATCCAAACATAGCTGGGGATTGAAATGTCAACCTACAGGTATTTAATCCTAAAATTTATGATAGATTATATAGGTCTCACATGAGGCTGACAAGGAAACAGTTAATTAGGCCACTGGCCAATTGGGATACAAGACAAAGGAGAAACAGAGAAGTAGTCATATGGTCATTGGTTTGGGAGATAGGTATATGTGATGTGGATTATGAGGACTACCAGTCTGTCCATAGAAATAGGTGTATTATGCACATTTGAAAAAACATGGGAAGACCCTTCCAATCATATACCCCTATGAGCCTGAGGTAGGCCTTTTTACTCCAGTCTCTGTGATAAATGCCTCAGTGTCAATGAAGGACTAATTGGACGTCTAGCTCATAGGGAAATACCAGACCCTCTTTTTGGAAAAACTGGACAGAT
This sequence comes from Crocodylus siamensis, assembly GCF_052110815.1. Classification (NCBI taxonomy): domain Eukaryota; kingdom Metazoa; phylum Chordata; order Crocodylia; family Crocodylidae; genus Crocodylus; species Crocodylus siamensis. The sequence goes on from NC_143396.1 coordinate 261,624,826, forward strand.
GGCATTTATATTCTGTGGAATAGGAGCTATGGAACGTGGTCTCTGATCCTATCTGGCTTCTTTACAAGAAACCATGGGCATTGGTTAAAGAGTGAAACAAGGAATGAAAATGTTAGGTATCATAGTTAGGTCACATAGGAAGGGACAGATCTCTATCATGTTGGTTCCCAAAATTAGACCATTAATCAAGATTCTGCATGGACTTCAGAAAAATAAATGTCATTGCTAAATCTGCCATTTATCAAATTCCACACAGTAAATAGATTCTTTAACCATGCAGTTGGGACAGGTACATTTCTTCCCTCATTTACTGAACAATTTTGTTCATGAAAACATCATGGGAAAAGTTTACTCTGCTATTACTTTGCATCTTTTCAAATACAACTCTTCTGTTGTCTGGTTTACATAAGGTGGTAGTCACTTCTCAATGAGCAAATCAAGGCCCTTGTAGATAAGGTTCAAGCCTTGAAGGACTATATTATATCTGTCAAAGAAACTGATCTAGTCTTTCCCAGATTTCAAAAGATACTGAAAGTTTGCATCCATATATGCCTACTTCAATGCTTCATTGACACAACTGTTCAGAAAAAATTATCCCCTAATACAGTACTATAGATACCAGTATTCAAAGAGCCTTTCCAGAGGATTGACCACCTTTACAGTTCTGAGATTCAGATTTCACAACGCTGTTCATCCTGCAGGTGGATACTATAAAACAAGCTGTTATGGGAGACCTTTCCCATTAATTTAAAGGTGAGGAGCACCCAATACTTTGTAGAAACTTGTTCCCCCAGCTTACTCTATTAAGCTAGCAAACAGGGCAGTTTGAAAGCAGTTTGCTGGGAGAAAGAGGAGGAAGGGGGAGAGTAAAAGAATGAGGAGGATGAGCCAGGCACCATATCATGCTCTGGGAAGATAAGTATGCCAGAGATGCCCGTGTGCTTGGCTTGCTGAGTGCTTGCTTGGTTGGCTGTATGTTTTGGGTATGTGCTCTGAGCACCCTGGATTGCTGCCTGTGTCTGACAAAAGCAATAATAAGGGGGTGGAGCCAGTTCAGACCATGGAGGGTGAAAAGGAGACTCCCCAACCAATCAGGGAGTGAGTGAACAGGGGCAGAAAACAGGATAGTTTGCAAGCAGTTCACAAGTCAGTTAGCAAAACAGTTTGCTATCTGCCTCTGGGCCATGCCTCTAAGGTATGCTTTTTCTTTAACTAAGACTTAGTAACCTACATATATTTAGTCTAAGTAACTAAAACTTAGCACTTAGGCCAATACTTAAGCCCCTTGTTTAACTGGAATCTAGAGTGAGGGGAAGTACACTAGGGCTAGGGACAGACATTACATATAAACTGGTTTAAACTTGTAACAAAACTGAAGTTCAGTGCACATAAACCAGTTTCAAAATGGCTGAAACTGGTTTAAGATAAACCTGGTTGAACATAGTTCCAGACCCCTTCCTGGTTGAATTTAAACCAGAGTCCCACAGCATCCCAGATGCTTTGCAGCCCTGGGCTGGGCTGTCTGCTATAGAGTACAGGACTGGCTCCTCCCCTTTGCTCTCTAGCCAGAGCAGGGGTGGAGCATGGCCAGATGCTGGCCTGCCATGGCCCCTGAGGCAAAGGGGTAGGGAGGGGGTTAATTCCTTCCTCCATCCCCTCCACCCCCCGCTGGCAAACCCTGTGGATCACAGCTGCCAACAATTGCCTTGCCTACAGCCAGGCAAGGAAGGAGTGAATTCTTTCCTCTGTCCCCTCTCTCCCCTGGGACCCTTGTGATTTGGCCCCTACCCTTAGCAGCTTGCCTGCAGCCAGCACAGAAAGGGTTAATTATTCAGTGGATTTCATAGTGGGCAGGGAGAGCAGCAAGCTAGTCCCCTGTGTACAGGGGCAAGCCCTGCACCCATGAGCCCAGAGCCAAGCCCTGCAGGACCAGACTGAGGGATGGGAGCTGTTGCCAAAGAGCTGGCACAATCGGCACACACATGCTGGAGATGGAGTTATGGGAACAGGAGAGGTTTGCGGACAGCTTCACCAAAGGATATGGAGAACTACATTTACATTTTAAAGCAGAACCTATAAAAGGTGGGACTATCTAAACAAATCTTTCTGAATGCCTGGCTATAAGGAGATACTCTGCCCTCAGGATTATGTAAGACTTATGCAAAGATTTCTCTCGTCTTCCAGGTTTACATTGTAAGTTAGTCTAAATTGCGTATGCTGTGTTTTGCTAGGCTGAATCTTAGCTTAAGCAAAGATTTTTGGTAGTTCCCTGTTGTATGCTTGAAGTTGCATATTGTTATGTTCAATACATGCTTGCTTCAGAGAGAGGAATTTTTCCCCATCCTCACTCCTCAGTTTGGCAGCAGCTTCCCCCTCCCCTCCCAGGCTGGTGGCTGGTGTCCTGTGTGGTATCCTAACCCCAGCTGGTGCCTGGCCACACCCTCTTTGCTCCAGCAGGGAAGGGTGAGAGCCGTGGAGGGCATCTTTCTTCCCCCCTCTTTGGCAGTGGCTGGCAGGCATGCTCTAGCATCCCTCAGCTTCTGGCTTGAGCCACTTCAGGCATGTGGCTGCATTTCCTGATTTAACAGTGAATATCTGTTCACTTATTAATTGGTTTTAGTAGTGCAGCTTAGACTAACCTTTAAAGATTGAATTAATTTAGGCTTGGGCTTTTTGAATGTCTGTCCCTAGCCTAGAGGTTTGCCTGGAAACTTCCCCACCTTCTTTTACTGTAAGCTTTGTGAGAGGAAGCAGGTTAGCAGGGAAAAGGGAACTTTTCAGCTAGGGACAGAAGTTGCACACAAACTCGTTTAAGTGATCAGAAACTAGTTATACCTGTAACAGAACAGAAGTTCAGTGCACATAAACCAGTTTCAAAATGGCTAAAAATGGCTTAAGATAAATCTGGTTGAACATAGTATCAGACTTAACTGATTATGGTCAAACTGGTTTTTGAAACTTCTGTCCCGGGCCCCTTCCTGATCTGAGTTAAATCACATTCCCCCAGCATCCCAGCATGCTTTCCAGCCCTGGGCTGCCCCTCTGCTCCCTAGCTGGAGCAGTGAGGGCTGGCTGACAAAGAGAGTGGGGGAGGCAAGCCCAGCTGGGGATGCAGCCCAGTCTACAACAGGGTGGCAAGCTACCCCCAGAAAATCCAGGCTAGGGTCTAATCAAATTTATTGCTGGCTACAACTGTGGACTAGAAATCCCAGGGGCACCTGGAAGCAGGAAGAGATGAACAACCCTGAAGAGTCCTATGGATGTAATTCTGTACTGCAAATCCCAGAAACCGCAATGGGCAGCAGGAAGAGGAAGTGAACACACAGCCAGACAGCCATGCCATAGTGCCCCACAGCTTCTGACCTGAACTACTACAGGCATGTGGCTGCGTTTTCTGAGGTAAATGTCTTTTCACTGCTGTTTCAACTTAATCTCTGCATCTTACACTAACCTATGAAAACTAAATCTATTCATCCTTAGGCTTTTTGACTGTCTGTACTTAGCCTTTGGGACCAAGGAGCAGCAAACAGGCCAGCTAAAGGGGAGATTTCTAGGAAAGGTCTGCTCGGAAAGAGGTGCAGGATAAGAGGCAGCAGATCAGGGGACTCAGATAAATGGATGGAGGACTGAAGGCTTGTGACCTCTGGCAGTAAGCAGAAAGCTTCATCCCCACCTGCAGCAGTTTTCTTAGACAACAGATACGGAACACTAGCAAAAGAGGAGGAGCAAGAGCACATTCTGTTGGTGGAGGAAGCCAGGTCAGGCATTCCCCGAGGCTGGGAGGATCAAGACCTTTGCCACTAAGAGGAAGCAACAAGTGGTGGTGAGATTTCACCTTGGAGTCCTACCTTGGAAACTCCCTTCTATGGGGGATGGAGGCATCCATGTGCTAGGCTGACCTGTTTTCTTGGGATGTCTACTGTTTGCCCAGAGCTGGGATCTGAGATATCAGAGAAGGATTTCTGAGAGTCATCTGGCTTATCCATGTGATCTCTGGGTGCAACAGTGAAGGGAAGAGGGGCTCAAATGGTTTTCTTTTTGATCCTTCAAGGAGAAGAGCCCGGGCAGAAATGGATACATCCTGCAGATCAATGTATGGATGCACAGATGGTGTTGTCAGCAGGGCTTTGGCTTGTTTGACTATGGGATGTTTGTTTCAAGAAGAAGGATTTCTAGGAAGAGATGGGATCAACCTAAAGAAGAGAAGGAAGAACATCTTCTCAGACAGGCTCGCTGACCTAATGAGGAGGGCTTTAAATTAGGTTTTCTGGGGAATGGAAATCAAACCCCTAAAAGGTAAGTGTAGGGAAGTGGGTGATGTGGAGGAAGCACAGGTGGAAATGGCTGACAAAGAGGCCTCCTCATTCTTCTTGGCTAGTTATCTCAATGGTCTGTACATGAATGCAGAGAACCCGGAAACCAAGCAGAAAGTCCTCCCACAGTCAAGGAATTATGATGTGATTAGGATAACAGAAACTTGATGGAATAGTTCACATGATTGGAGGACTGTCATGGATGGGTATAAACTAAGTGGGAAAGACAGAAAAGAGATAAAAAAAGGAGGAATTGCTATTTATACAAAAGAGCTGTATGATTGCTCAGAGCTCCAGTATGAAACTGGAGACATGCCTGTTGAAAGTCTCTAGGTTAGGGTCAGAGGAGAGAGCAACAACCATGATGTCATGTTGGGTGTCTGCTGTAGACTACCAGACCAGGAGGATGAGACTTTCTTCAAACAGATAGTGGAAATTTCCCAATTACAAGCCCTGGTTCTTATGGGAGACTTCAAACACCTGACATTGCTGTATTGCTGCCCCCTCCCCCCATAAACAGACGCACAGGAAATCAAGGAAGTTTTCTGGAGGGTGTTAAGGACAACTTCCTGGTGCCAGTATTGGAGATGCCAATTAGGGCCCATGCTTGACCTGCTGGTCACAAACAGGGAAGAATTGGTGGGAAACAGAGAAGTGGATAATGAAGTCACCATGAGATAATTGAGTTCAGGATCCTCAGGAAAGGAAGGAAGGAGATCTACAGAGTAAGTACCCTGGTCTTTAGAAAAAGCAGACTTTGTTTCCCTCAGGGAACTGATGGGCATGATCCCCTGGGAGGCTAGTCTTTAATGGGAAGGAATTCCAAGAGACCTGGTTGCATTTAAAAGAAACCTTACTGATGGTGCAGGAATGAACAATCCCAGCAGGCAGAAAGATTAGCAATAATCACAGAAGACTAGCTTGGCTTAGCAGGGAACTCTCCAGTGAGCTAAAACACAAAGGAAACTTACAAGCACTCAAAACTTAGACAAACTATTAGGGAAGAGTATAAGAGTATTGCATGAGCATGCAGGGATGAAAACACAAAGGCCAAAGAACAATTGGCGTTGCAGCTAACAAGGGACATGGAGGGTTTCTACAGGTATGTCAGAAATAACAGAAAGGTCAGGGAAATTGTGGGTCTCTTAGTGAACAGAGAAGTCAACCTAGTGACAGATAAAGCAGAAAAGGCTGAAGTACTCAATGCCTTTCACCTCAGTCTTTACAAGCAAAGTAAGCTCCCAAACTACTGCATCTGAAAGAACAGTTTTGTAGAGAAGTGAGCAGCCAACAGCACCAAAGAACACATTAGGGATTATTTAGAAAAAATGGAGGTCTACAAGTCCACAGGACCAGATGCATGCTTGGGGTGTTGGCTGACGTGATTGCAAAGCCATAGGCCCTTATCTTAGAAAACATGTGGATCAAGAGAGGTCCCAGATAATTGGAACAGGGCAAATATACTGCCCCTCTTTAAGAAAGGAAAAAGGAGGATCCAGGGAACTACAGACCAGTCAGCCTTGCTTCAATCCCTGGAAATATCCTCAGGTCCACAAGGAATCTATTTCTAGCATATGGAGGAAAATAAGGGACTTAGAGACAGTCTTCATGGATTCACCAAGGGCAAGTCATGCCTGACTAACCTGATTGCCTTCGATGATGAGATAATTGGCTCTGTGGATATGGGGAGAGCAGTACATGTGAGATACCTGGACTTTAACAAGGCTTTTAATACAGTCTTTCACAATACATCAAGGGCTCAGCAAACAACTGCTCACCAGAGCACCCTTCGGGAAAACCAGAAGTAGTGTTCAGAAAATCCTGGAAGACCATTTCAGGCTTAACATTAGGAAAAATTTCTTCACAGTTGGGGTTTCCAGACTGTGTAATAAACTCCCTCCGGAGGTGGTGCAATCACCTACCTTGGAAATCTTCAAGAGGAATGATGGATGATCACCTCACTTGTTTCATCTGAACTCAGTTGTCTTGTGCCTAGTGCAGGGGGGCTGGACCTGATGATCTTGCGAGGTCCCTTCCAGCCCCTTAAAATCTATGAATCTATTAATATTCTTGCAAGCAAGCTAAGGAAATACAGGTTGAATGAATGTGGATAGAAAGCTGGTTGGATTGTCAAGCTCAAAGGGTAGTAATCCATGACTCGGCATCTAGTTGGCAGCCGGTATCAAGTGGAGTGCCCCAGGTGTCAGTTCTTGGGCTGGTTGTGTTCCATAGCTTCATAAACAATCTGAAAGATGAGACGGAATGCATCCTCAGCAAACTTTCTGAGTAGATAGATAGTAGTAGATACTCAGGAGGGTAGTGCTTCAGAGATACCTAGACCAACTGGAGGACTGGACCAAAAGAAAGATCATGAGGTTCAATAAGGAGAAATGTGAAGTCCTTCGTTGAGGCTGGAAGAATCTCATGTGCCCATACAGGCTGGGGGCTGACTTGCTAAGCAGCAGTTATGCAGAAAAGGTCATGGGGGTTACATGTGCCCTTGTTGCAAAAAAGGCTAACAGCATGCTGAGGCTACATCTGAAGTATTGTGTCCAGTTTGGAGCCCCCCACCTCCCAGTCAAGAATGGACATTGGCACACATTGGAGAGAATCTGGTAGAGGACAATTTAAAAGGAGGCTGGAGCACATGACTTGGGATGTAAAGCTAGGACTCTGGGTTTATTTAGTCTGGAGAAGAGAAGGCTGAGGGAGGCTTTAATAGCAGCCTTCAATTACATGAAGGGTGGTTCCAAAGGGGATGTATCTAGACTGTTTTCAGTGGTGACAGATGCTAGAACAAGGAACAATGGTCTCAAGTTGCAGCAAGGGAAATTTAGGTTAGACATTAGGAAGAACTCTCTCATGAGGAGTGTAGTAAAGCACTAGAACAAGTTACCCAGACAGGTTGTATAATTTCCATCTCTGGAGATTTTTAAGACCTGGCTAGACAAAGCCTTGGCTGAGATGATTGAATTGGGGATGGTCCTGCTTTGGACTAGATACGACCTCCTGAGGTTCCTTCCAACCCTAATTTTCTATGATTCTATGATTATAATAAGTGTTTGGTAGGGAAGAGAACAATAGAAGGTCTCCATTATTATCTCTTGAGACGCAGCTTCAAACTGATAATCTTTGGACTGGATGTATACCAAGAGAGGTTAACCTACTAGTAGTTCATTGGTACCTTAGCTTGTAGTTACATTTTTAATCAAACAACATGAGAAAACATAAGGGAGGATGAAAGCTTTTAAAGATTATGTCCCTGCAATCATTCAGAGTGATACCTATGCCAGGTCATTAGGTTTCACCTAGGCTTACGAAAAAAATTAATTAGGCCACTGCAGAATTAAGGGTAGTCCCTTTTAGGGCTACAGATAAAAAGAGGGGCAGAGTGCATTCTGGTGAGCATTATGCTAAATAATGGTTAGGAGAAAGTTGGCTAATTTATGAGGAATAGATCAAGGATAAAGATTGTAGGAGGAATCTTTTCAAGTTGTAGTTTGGCTTAAGGTGAATATGGGGCTAAAGGACTATTAAAGGTTCTTATAAAACAGTTTTAATTAAATTGCAAATAGGGTATAAAAATTCAAAGTTTCCGGTATGTGAAAAGATTCAGGAGAGGAATAGAAAGCAAATGCCCCTGATATCATTATAACCATAGGGACTTTGATATCAAATTGTTTCTGGAAACCTTTTGCATTTTACATCAGTTATGCTTAGCAGAAAACCTTTGCCATTTCCTTGTGTAGATAACTACACCAATGAGCATCTATCTGAGCTAAACAAAATAGTAATTATATGATGCATCTGACAGGATGGCATCCTTAGGGAAGCTTGCTGGTTTCTGGAATTCTTCTTCCTGGAACCACTGCACAGCTTCCCTGGCTGCAAGTGGAGGGGGTGAGTTGTACTTAAGAGCTCTGCAAGTAAAGGATGGAAAAATTTTGCAGAGGGTACATAAGCTTTAACAGACAGGAGGGTATGCAGTCCATGGTGTATAGTTCTTATTGGAGTATTTAAATTGTGACCAGAGCCTGCATTGCAACCTGTGGCCTCTATTGGCTGCTACTGAGGCATAAAAACTGAGGGAGGGAAAAGGGGAAAAAAAAGCGGAGAGGGGGAAGAAGAGAAGCTGGGAGGAGAAGACTCTAGCCCTGTCAAGAATGGGGCACAGACTCAGCCCAAGCCAGGGGAGACCAAACTGAAACTTGACCAGGGAGCAGACTTCAGGATGGGGGAGAGCCCGTGTCATCCCACGAGAAGCTGATTCCCCACCAGATTCAGAGCTGTGCAACCAGGGACACAGGTGCCAGGGAAAGAGTGGGGACAGGTTGGTAAGTGCTGGATAATCTTCCCCCAGGGAAGGGTTTTAAGTGTCACGGTGAGACCAAACGAACAGGCTGGGTCTAGCGGCGGTGGAGTTCTGAGCGACATGGAAGCCGAGTTCTCTTAACAGAATGGATTTATTTGACTTAACGCTTGGAAGAGCGCAGGTGCGGAGTCTTCAGTATTAACTCACAACAGGGGAACCTGTTGTCCCACGGGGTTCACCGACAGGACAAGCCTGTCGGATAAGTCCCAGGGATGGTCAACAGTTTATAACCGAGGAACAACTGACAACACAGAACCGTAACTCGCTGGTGTCCGCTGAGAGCTGAATGGTCGGGTGGTCGAGATGGATGCCGAGGTCCAGAACCAGGTAAGTAGTCGAAACCGTAGTCATAGTCCAAGGGGTGATCTGAGGTCGTGGTTAGAGATCGATGCCAGGTAGGTCGAAAGCCGATAGATCAATATAATATAACACGAGGCGAAGGAGAAGACTGAAAAGCCTAAGGGCCTAACTGGAAGACAGTCCCTGAACAGACCAGGCTCTGTCTCCAGTTCCGCGGGTCTCTCTCTGAGGGAGGGGTCATCAGACCTTTTATAGTAACTCTCATGGCCAATTAAATTGCTAGGAAGACCAAACTTTCTAGAAAGATTATCTCGTCTCTCTCATATGCTGGGCATGCGTAGCAACAAGCTCTCTGTTACAACTGAGCCTGTGCTTCTCTTAAAGTAGGTCACACTTGACTGACAGGCCTTCAGGTCATGAAAAGGGCGCCTGCAAGGCCCGTCGCCATGGCGCATGCTTCTATCAGCTTACAGAATTCTCCGCTCCTGTGTTGGCAGCACACATGTTTTTTCCAAGACAGTAAGCAAGGCTGGTGGACTTGCTGGTGCTGGTAGAAGCAGCAGAGCCCTTAAATGGTAAATGACCAAGCTGAGATGCTGGGGTGAAATCAGAGCTGGAAAGGCTGAGCCACAGGGCCGGAGACCTGCAGAGGGAAACCCCTGTCTGTGTGTGGGTGGATGTGCTGGGAGGGGGAGATGGTCCAGAGAGGGAGTTGGCTGAAAAAAACACAAACCAGCATGGGTATGTGAGGGGACACCTAACCATTAGTGTTTGCAGTAAGTCTATTTTCAGAAGAGAACTGCTTGAAGAGAAAGATCTGCCAATAAAAGATCTGCCAAGAAACAAAAGGGAACCTATTGCCTGTAACAGCTATTCTGAGCCTGTTTCCTGTGTTACCAGGAATGATTAATGGAGACCATTCTTCTGGAAGTGGCAGAAGCCTCACCTCTGCCATTTAGTGGTGGATCATAGTTATAGCTGTGTTGCTATTTATTGTTTATTTATTGGAAGTGGATTGTGACCAGGAACAAATCAACTGGGTTATGTGGGGAAGGGGAACTGTTTTAAAAGGTTATAAATGAGGTGAACTTAGTAATTTAGGTTGTTTAAACACAAGTGGGACCATCCAATGTGCTGGAATTATCCACCTAATGTTATAGTTGTAAACTTTATTTAAATTATTAGTTTTGTTATTAACTATTGCTATTATATTTTTGCTTGTTTGTCTATCTTTTCTGTATATAAATTGGTTGTGTATAATAAAGAATAGCATGTTTATCGGGTTCAGAGTAAATTCCTGGGTGGTGGTGCACACTTCTCCACAGGGCACCTCAGTCAGTAGTCTGCCTGAGGGGCTCCCAGGGCTACTGGCACCCTGAGGACTCAAAATCTGGCACATCACCCTGTCTTAGCATGCCAGCATGGGTTAGGTTCCTTTCTGGTCTAGCTAGATTTGATGACTATTTGGATATATACAAGATGCAACTGTTCTTAAGGACTTTTCCTGAGAAGAAAGAGTCTCAGGAAAAGTTTTATTGAGTATTCAGTAGTCATGGAGTCTTTAATGGGTGTATCATAGAGGATTTAGATTGAAAAGGACTCTTTCCTAAAGTAAGCTAGCTGCTTTAGTCCAAGAGCAGGTGTGTGCAGAGTTCCTGGTGCAGGGAATAGCATATGCAACTGTTTGCTGCTCCTGGGAGCCATACAGGGAGCCTGGTGTAAGTAACCAGGGGTGGGGGAGGGCTGGGTTCATGGGGGGGAATTTTCTAGTTGGGGTTGGAGGGCTAAAAATAGCTTGGTTAGGAGTTTCAGAAGCATGGAAATAGTGCAACCACAGGACTGGTGCAAGCACCTCCCGTACAGCCATTCAGGAGATCAGGTTAACTTGAAGTTAGTGTACCTACACAGGTGAACTAACTTAGATTGGGCATAAACTTTTATTTATTTATTTATTTATGAACAACTCAAGTCCTCTGCATGCCAATACATTTTGACTTCTATATTGACCTAACCCTATTTAACACTATCTAAATGTAACCCATGTACATACTCTTAGTTGAATCCTATACCTACTATACCAGACTCACTTTTATTACTGTTTGGTTCTTTCCTCACATCCACCTCTGGTATCTGTTTTTCTGTCTGCACAATTTCTGCCAAGATAACATAACAATATATCTCCTTATCTTAACCTTCACTTCAGTTCGCTCTCGTTTCTATTATTCTCACTTCTATTTTTCCTGTCACACGTGGTTCCCCATCTGGTATGCTTTTAACTTTCCTGTCCCCTGCAATCCTCTTTTCTACAGTATCTCTGCACAATAAATAAATAAAAAAATGGCTTTCCTATTTTTAAAATGCCACCCTTGATCCTACTTGTTTCTCCAGGTACTGCCTCAATACTTTTGTTTTTCAACTCTGTCACCAATCACAATTTACAGACTCTTCGACCTCTGTTCAAGACTCTCTCCAATATGGTTTCCAAGACTTGCACTTGACTGAAATTGCTCTCACCAAAGTACCTAATGATCTCCTCATAGCTAAAGCTTAGAACTACCAGGCTATTAGTGTCAACTGCCTCAAATACTATCCTGCATACACTTCCATATGATTCTGTACCCTCTTCCTTCTCTTCCTACTATTCTCATTTTCCCTTCAGTGTGAACTTCAGACAATGCTTCTCACTCCCCTGATCTCCCACTTCACCCTTCAGTTTTCTCCAGCATCTTCCCATAGCTCTGCTCTTGGCATCTTCCTCAACCCATTATCTCTGGGCAAACTCATCCACAAACATGAATTCAATAACTATTTCTAGAGTGATCCTTGTCAGATTTACTTTGCCAGTCTGTTCAAACTAATGTGTCAGCCAGCCTCTCTGGTTCTGCCTCCTGGGAATCCACTTACCAGGGCTAAAATGAATCATTCCCTGTGGAAAATCCATAATTTTTTTTTCTTAATTTCTTTGTTCCTTGGGCCTTTAACCTGGCATCATTTTTACTTGAACTTCTCTCTTGCCCCTTTCATCCAGATCTTTTTTTAAAATAAAGTCTTAAGCTACAGCCTTTTCTAGCAATTTACACAGCTTACCTCTTGTCCTTTCTCTCACATAGCATCTCAATTTCCTCAATTTTCCCCCTGACATTGACATTTGGCCTACATTTTTCTACCAGTCTTATCTACTCAAAATACTACTGTAAAGAATATTCTCTTAGCTTGTCATTTTGACCATGCCATTCCTATCCTTGAATTCTTCTGCTGACTTTGCCTTCCTTATTGCATAAAACATAACCCACTTGTCTTCAAGACCTTTAATAACCTATTCCTATCCTACCTATCATCTTATTCACTAGCAAGATGTTATCCCCCACCTCTTACTAGCCCAGGATGCCAGTCTTCATCACTGACTTATTAAAAAAGCACTGTCATGCCTTCTAGTATCTTATGTCTCAGGTCTGACAGGAGCTGTTCTTTCAGGCCTGTCCTTAAAACTGTCCTTTCCCATGAAGATTACAGAAATTATTTTCAGTGGCTAGGATGCTTATTTCCTGTTAACCACTATGCATAATGATTACCAGTATCATCTCATTATTTCCTTGCTCCCTCTTCATTATGTAGCATCTCATACCTTGATGGGGCACTGAGGTAAGATATAGGTATATACTGATAGAAAAACAAGGAAATAATGAGACAATATTGGTAAGCATTATGCACAGTGGTTATCAGCACTTGGCACGGTTGGTTACAGGTCCATGAACTCAAAAACAGCCAAAGCAATATACTTTCTGATTTATGTTAGATGCTTCAGCTACTTACGATAACTTCACTCAACAAAAATAGATGTTGACATTATAGACAAAGAGCTGAGTATGATCTTTATTCATATTTGTTTTCTTGACTGGTGATTTTTCATAGACATTAGATTTTTTTTTTTTTCCATAGACATTAGGGCTGGAAGGGACCTCGGGAGATCATCGAGTCCAGCCCCCTGCCCAAAGGGCAGGAAGTCAGCTGGGGTCATAGGATCCCAGCAAGGTAAGCATCCAATTTACTCTTGAAGGTGTTCAATGTAGGTGCTTGAACCACCTCCGCTGGCAGACTGTTCCAGACCTTGGGGGCTCGGACAGTAAAGAAATTCTTCCTTATGTCCAGCCTGAAACGGTCTTGCAGGAGTTTGTGACCGTTCGACCTCGTCATCCCTTGGAGCGCTCTGGTGAACAGACGTTCCCCCAGATCCTGGTGGTCACCCCTGATAAACTTATAGGTGGCCATCAGATCACCCCTGAGCCTACGCTTTTCCAGGCTAAAGAGTCCCATGGCTCTCAGCCTGTCATCGTAAGATCTGTTTTCCTGACCTCTGATCATGCGCGTGGCTCTCCTCTGGACTCTCTCAAGCTTCTCCACATCCTTTTTGAATTGTGGAGCCCAAAACTGGATGCAGTACTCCAGCTGCGGCCTCACCAAGGCTGAGTACAAGAGGAGAATGACGTCCCGGGATTTGCTCGAGAAACATCTATGGATGCACGCCAGCATTTTGGTCGCTTTACTAGCCGCAGCATCGCATTGCGGGCTCATGTTCATCTTGTGGTCAATGATGACCCCCAAGTCTCTTTCTTCTGTAGTGTTAACCAACGTAGCACTGCCGAGCCTATAAGGGTGCTGCAGGTTTTTCCTCCCAAGGTGGAGAACCTTGCATTTTTCGGTGTTAAACACCATGAGGTTCTCACCTGCCCATTTGCTGAGCTTGTCCAGGTCAGCCTGGATCACTCGCCTATCTTCTGGCGTGGATGCTTTGCCCCAAAGTTTGGTGTCATCGGCGAACTTGGCCAGTCCACTCCTGACTCCAATGTCCACATCGTTAATGAAGATGTTGAACAGTATGGGTCCCAGGACAGAGCCTTGAGGGACCCCACTGGTCACAGGGCACCATGATGAGTGACTGCCATCAATCACAACCCTCTGGGTCCGACCACGAAGCCAATTTCCCAGCCAGCAGATCATGGTGGAGCCAAGGCCACAACTGGCCAGTTTGGCCAAGAGGTGATCATTGGATACCAGATCAAAAGCTTTTTTGAAGTCAAGATATATGACATCAATCTCTTCTCCCTCGTCCAGGTGATAGGTCACCTGGTCATAGAAGGAAATGAGATTGGTCAAACAAGACCTACCCACAACAAACCCGTGCTGGCTGTCCCTTAGGATGTTAGCCTGGGCCAGTCCCTCAAGGATGGCCTCCTTAATAAACTTTTCTAGGATCTTCCCCAGGATAGAAGTCAGGCTAATGGGCCTGTAGTTAGGCAGATCCACTCTCCTCCCTTTCTTGAAGATCGGCACCACATTGGCCTTCTTCCAGTCTTCGGGCACTACACCAGAGCACCAGGGGTTTTCAAAGATCCGTGCCAGGGGCTGGGCTATGATGTTCGCCAGCTCCTTGAGTACCCTGGGGTGCAGATTGTGAAGGCTGGCTGACTTGAAGGTATCCAGCTTCTCAAGGTGTTCCTTCACGAGGTCAGCATTTATGGAGGGTAGGGGATCCCCATCACCCAGATCTCCCTGTCCCATAGCAGGCATTGGCGTCCTATGGGACTGATGAAAGACTGACGCAAAGTACCTATTTAATAGGTTGGCTTTTTCCTGGGCGTCAGTTGTCAGTTGCCCCATCTGGTTTAGCAGGGGTCCAACTTTGCCCTTGCTTTTCCTCCGGCTCCCCACATATCTGAAAAAGGACTTTTTGTTGTCCTTGATGCCTGAAGCTAGTTGGAGTTCAGTTGCAGCCTTGGCTTTCCTGGTTTGGTCCCTGCAGGACTGGACAGTGCGGAGTAATCCTCCTTGGAGGTGAATCCCGTCCTCTATCCTTTGTAGGCTTTCCTTTTTAGCCACAGTAGGTCCGCTAGGTCTTTGGAGAGCCAGGGGGGCTGTTGTGCCTTCTTACTGCCTTTCCTCCGTGTTGGAATAGATTTAGCTTGTGCACTGAGGATCGCTTCCTTGAGAAGCAACCACTGTTCTTGAACTCCCATCTCCCTGGGGTCATGGTCCCTGAGGGCCTGACCGACTAGCCTCTTGAGCTTATCAAAGTTGGCTTTTCTGAAGTCAAGGACTTCTGTGTTGCTGACTGACTTGCCAGCTTTACGGCGGATGGTGAAGGTGATCAGCTCGTGGTCGCTGTCACCCAACTTCCCATCAATCACTAGGTCGCCGATTAGGTTGCCCCCCATAGCCAGTACCAGGTTAAGCAGCGCTTTGCCTCTCGTTGGCCCATAGACTTCTTGAGTCAGGTAGAGGTCATCCACGCACGAGAGAAAGCTTTGCGACTGCTCGGATTTTGCTGAGTGATCTTCCCACGAGATGTCCGGGTAATTGAAGTCACCCATGACAACCAAGGTCCTGGAGCAAGCGGCCTCAGTCAGTTTCCGGGCGAACTCCTGGTCAAGCTCAGGACTTTGAGTGGGAGGTCTGTAGTAGACTCCCACCGTTGTGTCCCCTGTGCCATATTCCCCATGAATTTTTACCCAGAGGGTCTCTAGCTGTCCATGCTGGTCGCCAACATCAGCTTGCAGGAACATGTAGCTTTCCTTCACATAGAGAGCTACAACCCCTGCCCCTTTTGCCAACACGATCCCTCCTGTATAGGGTATAGCCCTCTATACCTGTGGTCCAGTCATGGGTGGAGTCCCACCAAGTCTCCATTATCCCAATTACATCATATTTCTTTGCACTGAGCAGGAGGACGAGCTTGTCCTGCTTGTTGCCCAGGCTCCTGGCATTGGTGTACAGGCAGGCAAGTGTGCCCTTGGGGCTCTTGCCTTGCCCACAGATTGTGCCAGGGCTGGGGCAGGGGTGGGCTCCCTTAAGTGCCCCCTTAAGTGCCTTGGTCCGCTG
Source organism: Crocodylus siamensis (assembly GCF_052110815.1). Taxonomy (NCBI): domain Eukaryota; kingdom Metazoa; phylum Chordata; order Crocodylia; family Crocodylidae; genus Crocodylus; species Crocodylus siamensis. Next base: position 261,640,687 of record NC_143396.1, read on the forward strand.
GCTTTGCAAGGCCCGTTCAGCGGGCCAGCAGGGGCAGTAGTCCCCCCATCCCCCAGAAAGCCTGGTTTCTGGTGCTATAGCAACTCACCCATATATGGGATAATTTACCTGTTTTCTTTGGTTCCTTGGTGTCAGAGTCACCTGTCAAGATCTTCCCTGGTTCCTGCTTCACCTCCTTTTCTCACCTGCCATGACATGGTCCTAAAACTTGTTTGGGAGGTGGGTAAGCACATTACAGTCACTATCATGTTATGTATTGTTCCCAAGACTTCTTTTTCACCAGCTGTCAGTCACTCTTGCATTAGAACAACTTTTCTTGCAGGCTCGCCTCCACCAGTCCTAGCACTTACTACCAGCCCTTCCTGGGCACTGGGCAGACTAGCCCTAACTCCTTCACTCCTTTGATACCCAGTCCAAAATTCCAGTCCTGCTCAGATGCACTTCTCCTTCCCCTTTTAGTCCTTAGTTAGGGGTTTAAGTAGCCAGGTGTCACACTCGGACCAACTCCTGTACACCTATGCATGAGCTGCTAATTACCTGATTTACAAGCCCTTTTATCACTTGCTGTTCTCTCTCTTAAAGGAACCTGCCTGCCATTTTCTCATCCATCTCCCTTTCCTATTCTCTTATCTTCAACCCCTCCAACCTCTATTCCTCCATTGAATAACAGGGCAAGGATTCCCTGTTAGAAGTGCCTTGATCCTCTCAAGGATGCTGTGGGTGCCATGCAATGATAAGCATTGTTTGGTGCACAAACATTATTTACATGATGAACCCAGAGATTTCAGATAAGAATCCATAGTATTAAATAGAGTTGCCCCTGTTGTGCTGTTCGAGTTCTCTGCAACCAAAGAGTTGATTTACTTTTCTGTAGTCAAAAAATGAGTGAAAACAACTGGCATTTTCAGGTGCTTTGATTCTAATGAGGGGTTTCCTTGAGTCTAAAAAGGCTGAGAACCACTGTTCCTGACTTTTCCTAGGATTTTCTTTATAGTATTTGTTTTTCAGAGTTATACCTGTCACATTCAATTGTCATATTTTTTTAATATCAAAAGTGCTACTTCCTACCTGCTTTACCTAAATTCATATACAATCATTCACCCTCAAATTCACTCAGTTCCTACTCTGCCTACCAAAAAAATGAATTCATTAAGTTGGACCAAATTTTATAGCCATAAATTCTTTGCTTGTTAATTTAAGTTTAAAATAAAATGTTTAAAATGGAACAGGATGAATAAAAGTGTGTATTGGAATTTACATTACACTGTGCTCATTACACAAACTGAAAAAGATGGATTTTTAGTGTAGATCAGTGGCTTTTCATGCTAGTCTGTAGCTAAGTGGTGTTGCACTGGTCCATGAACTGAAATATCTTCTTATCCCCATTTTTATTTGATAAGGTGCATGATGATCCTTGAGAAATCTTGAGGGTTGACAACAGTTGTTTGGCTGAAAAAGTGTTGGAACCAATAATGAAGATTATTTTAGAGGCAGGAAAAATAACCAAAGAGAGAAAAAAATATGGTCTCTTTTTTGAGAGAGAGCACATAGGGAACTGAAGATGCAGTACTTTGTTCCTCATGGCCTCTGAGCATCTCCGAGTCTCAGAACATCATAGCATCTCTGAGAACCAAAACTGAATCACATGTATTCTACACCACTCTAAACAGATGGTAAGCTAAGTTTTCTAAGGATTAAAAAAATAGCACAGAAAAAGAGCATGATATTGCCTTATTTGACAGCAGAAGCTTGAGTTATAATGTAGTTACTCAGATTGCAATTCAGCCAAGTGAGAATTTTAAGTGGCATCACTGGCAAAACAGACAGTTCCAATGCCTTCACTATTATTTGGGGCATTACTCTTCTAGTATGTTCCTGTATGTGGGAATACAGCCATTTACTGATTATTTATTCTTGTCATTCAAGAAATAAGATTTGATAGCACTCCATAATTCTGCAGTTTTATAGCTGTTTGCTTAGCTTGTCCAAGTCTACCACAAACATGATTGGGACCGTCTCACAGCATGGAACACTTCATTTCATGTTCTCATTAACTACTTAATTTTTAATCTCTCATAGCCCCTGTTGAGACACTGAGACAAATAACAGACATTACAACATATTATGTCACATTAGGAAGGCTAAGGTTAGGCTTTGTGTCCAAAATTCAGATTAATTTTGTAGTGGCTGAAATTAAAAGTGATATGGCAATGGAAGTGCAGCCAAATCATGCTGATGTATCAGTTTCTTTCTGTTTTCCTCAATGAGGTCATAATGCAGTTTCCTTGATAGTTAAGGATCTCTTATTTCTCTTGGACTTCTTAAAAGAAGAATCATAATAATAAAAAATAAATATGCATGTTTTTCTTATCTCCCCAAATGTTCTTCCAAGATCACAGATGGGAACATTACAGATCAGGATCTGGAGTATAATCTTCTAAATTACAGGACTAAAAAAAAAAAAAAATCTACATCTCCTAAAAAGTTACATATGTTGCAGAGTTTCAGACTCATTAATATATGCAGATGTCTGCAGAACAATAATGGTATTTCAGGTTTCCTAAGCTGTTATAAGCCTTTTTCCCCCTGTAAATCTTTCTTTTACTAGACCAGATCCTCAACAGTTGTAGGTTTTCATAGTTCTGAGAACGTCAATGAAGCTATTTTGATTTACACTAGCTGAGGAATCAGGTTTATTTTATTCCTTACTGTAAGCAGATTTTGCAGAGGTTTTCTTTTTCCTTTTTGTAGTTGCATAGGGAAACTATCATTCGTATTTCTGCAAGGACAAATGTGTTTCATATGAGGCAGAAGTGATTTACTGTACTTTCATTAGTTTTACTATTAAAGTCACTGCAGGTGTCCTTCATGAATGGGATGGCATCAGACTCCTCTGGGAACTGCTGCTGAAACTTCTAATCGATATATGAACTTAACTTTTACTGCTACCTACATGTCAAGAAGCATAGATGAACAAATCCAATATTATTTACAATATTTGGGTCTGTACTACCAGGACATGACTCCAATTTTATGTTGGTATAACCCCATTGAAATCAACTGTGTTATGCCAGAATAAACCTGGTTTGATTATGTTGCAGATGAGGCCCTTTGTTTTCAGTTATGTTTGGAATGCCGAGATATTATTAATTAAATGACACTAAAACACATACATAATGCGCTAAAGGCATTAATTAGTGACACCAATATACTCTTATTGGCTGACATTTCTTATACTCAAAATTTCTGATTGGTTAAACAATTAAAAATGAAGTTAGGACTTACAAAGTAAGGTGTGCAGAAAAAACTTCACTGTTAATTATGGTCCCAGTGGAAGTCAAGTACTCTTTATTGCTTATTTTTATGAATAAAAACAATTTGATATTCCTTTTCTCAATTCTAGCTAATTCATAAATCAACCATACACATGGTTTTGTTCATTTGATGGTACTCCACAAATATGACTACGACTATTATCATGCATAAGTCTTCATGTCAGGGATCACATCACAATTGTCTCTAATGTGCCACCCATGCTTATAAAGCTGTAGGAACAATGAAACAATACTTTTTTCTTGTTAGCATTGTAAAAAGTCAACACCAGTCTAGAAGAGTAAGCTGGTTTCTATCTTGCCTCAGGCATTTAGAAAATGACAGGCATCTGAGTTGTAACTACAGCATTGTTATTAATACTGGTGATATAGGAGGCAGAATATTATTGCTTAATTTTCAGGTTCTACACAGTTTGCAAGATTTGCTATTAGAAAAAAAAAATCAATGTCACCAGTGGACTTGTAAACTGAGCAAATTTGTATGGAAGTCATTGAAAGAGTAAAATATGGAACCCCACAATGTAATTATTCTAGTCACTTTTCAAATTATAATTGATAGTTCCCTGTAGGAAACTAGCAATTTACACAAGGAGATGGTCATTAACTAATGCACCTGATGTGGAATGTAGCTATGTATTATAAAGGAGAGACCATAACACAAAATAACAGCAGGAAAAGATAAATTAGAGAGGGAAAAAACCCAACAATCTTGCAATCTTTTGTGAAAGAAAAAGATACCTCTAGTGTGTACATCTGATACCCAATTGCAAAACATTTTTAGTACAAAACTAAGACCAAAAGCTTAGATCTGCATCTTCATCTTACAATATTTGTCCACTGGCGCCCTTATTGTCATTATACACTAGTTTAATGTCTTGAGAAAGGTAAGCATTTATGAAGGTTTATACTACCATCTAGTGTAATCTTCACCCTTTCTTGGGAATTTCTGTTGGTCATTTAAAAAAACAAAAACAAAAAACCTCCCTGCTTGCTGGTATAAAAGAATAAATGCCATGGAAAGTATGTTTTGTTAATGTCAAAATAATGATAATCTTTAAGGTCATACTTTATTTAAGATTGTGGGTTTAACTGGTAAACATCAGAGGCATGTATTAATTACAGAAGCAAATCTGGATTATGCCAAAATGGCTTTCCTCCATAATCCATAATTCAATTAGTGGAGAAACCGCATGCCCCTCTCAAGATAGCAGTGGCTTAATTGGTCCCCTTTCTCCAGTTAACATTTTATATTAAAGGATGGAAGGTTAATGTTTACAAGGAAAGGATGCAAAATTCAGAGGACATATCAATGGATGCAGGTTAGCTGAAGTTTGCTCCAAACGCTCCAGAAATCTATCTATACGTATGAAGTGAGGAGAAATGGGACCATTTAGCAAGTTACTTATGCCTGTTCAAATAGAACTAGATACTGACCACAGACGAGCACAGTACTTGTGCACAAGTGTTGCCTACTTACACTCCATAATGCACTTTGTGTTGTTGCTGTTGGGAAGGTGGGGCTGGGAATCACAAACTTGAATTATCTTTCTGGACTGATCATATTCACCCTTAGTTCTAATATAGCAGGATCTATTACTAACTTGGCATTTCCTGCCTCCAAATACTTATGATGATCACAGGAACATTCCTGATATTAATATAAGGGATAATATGCTTCTTGTGGCAGGGAACACAATCTTTTTTCTCTTTGAATGAAGCCTAGTATATTATTAGTGCTACTGGAATGAAGATAATGGCGAAGATGTCAGTGTCTAGAACTGAACAAAAGGCACAGACAGAAGTGATAATTTCTGCCTAATCTGGCTATAGAAAGCAATCTATAGTTGTGACCAAACACAAGTGCATGGCTGCAGACTGCTTCGAAAATGCTCAATCGAGTCAAAAATTGAACCCTCATTCCATGAGAGTTCAGATGAAGACATTTCAAAACAAAGTGTCTTCTGCCAGCCTCTGAACTGTTTTCAAAATGGGAGGGGAGAAAGGGAGTGGAGGGATTTTCGTCTGGCATTTTTTCACCCATCCCACCAGCCGGGGAGCTGCTAGGAAGAGCTCTCTGTGCTCCCTTTCTCTCCTCCTATTGTGAAAACTGCACAGCCTGGCAGAGAAGAGGGGCCTAGAGTTTCCATTAATGGGACTGATAATAGATGGTACAGCACCTTTACAACACCATTTATTTCTAGCCAGCTAAAGAGTATTGTTTCTGTAAATATACTCAGTATGCTGCTAACTTCACGTCTTGCTGTTTTGTTTGTTTATCTGTTTCTTGAGTGCAGGGAAAATTAAGCAAAAAATACATTTGTTTCTACCAGTGAAACCTACTAGTCATTCCTGTATATATTTCAACGCATTGACCATATTAAACAATCCAAAGACCCCAATATGAAGTTTATCCTAAGCAATGTCCATATTCAATTGAAAGGCCAGATGCTTATTAAAAGCTGTCATTCCCGAATGCAAGGGTAATTTGTTTCTCAGTTCAGGATCATTCCTTTAGTTAGCACTATACTGGACAGTGCTCAAAAAATCATCTCTGAGTATGTCTACACTTGCTATTAATGCAGAGTAAAGTTATTGCTTATTTAAAAAGGAAGACTAAATTGCCCTCAGGGAAAGGGTCTGTGTGTATGTTGGCTTGGCAGCAGATTTCCTCCTAAATAGAGTAGGTGAGACTGCAGATGTTCCTGCCCTGCTCTACTCCACTGCAGCGGCCATGGGGAACTCCAGGCTTCCACAGGTCCCAGCTGGGGCTGGCAAGGGGCACAGGGCTGATGGATTGTGCCAGGCCAAGCAAGGCATCCCCATGGGGGATGCTGCTTTGCAGCCACAATGGGGAGAATCAGGAGGGTCCCAATACCCCCATGTGGCAGAAAAAGGAATCCCTGCTGGGGGGTGGGGAAGGAAGGCAGTCACATGGGGATTGGGAGGGTCCTGATTCCCCCACATGGCCAGAAGTGTACTCAACTGGGGATGCCTCCTCCAGCCAGGTGGGGATCAGGACTCTCCCAGTCCACATGTGTCTACCAGGCAGCATCCCCACCAGGCAGGGACACCTGTCTCCACCACATGGGGATTCGGTCCCAGCTAAATACCGACCTAGCTAGAATGCAGCAATCTCAGCTGCTGGAACAACTATGTTGGCTATGTGGGGATCAGAATAGTCCTAATCACCATGTGGTGCGGAGACAGCTGCCCTTGTAGCCAACACAGTCCCCACTACATGGGCCTTAGCCAGGCAGGAGTGGCCCCCTGTATGTGCGTTACTCTATTTTCAGGTAGTAGATAACTGCACATTAGTCTATTTTACTGTGCGGTAGCCTAGCATACAGTTATGTAGTGATGCTTTTGCTGCACAGTAAAGTGTCTCATGTAGATACAGACTCTAAATGTGTAACTACAAAACTTAGGTTTTATTTCCATCCAAATTGATGCATGTATCAAAACAGTGATGTGAGTTCACTGAACACAGGGAGGCAACTGAAAATGATTTCCTGAAAAAGTGGCTTAAGCTGCTGCAATGCCATTGTAAACTGCATGGGGTACATCTACACATGCCGATTAATGAGCAGCAATAAGCTGCAAGTGCACACCTGCACATATTCCCAGGATCATAACACATTGAGCCAGGGCAGAGCAGCCCTGGCTGGCAGGTGGCCCAGTGGTCAGCAGCCCAGGGATGCACCCCTAAAAAATGTTCTGTGGAGGGGCTGGTTGAGGAACAAGAGTACTTCAGAATGAGGCTAGTTACAAGTTCTATCCTGCTGCAAAGTAAGCTAGTTTATTCCAGCCTAATAGGGGTGCACATGTAAATGGTAAGATGTTTAGCACATAGCTAATTAGACAACTTCACAGTAAATGTCCTGTACAAATGTGCCCAGGTTGTATTAACCCAACTAAAATTCTGTCTTCCAACAGCACTGCAATAGGATGGTACTTTTCAGTGGTTATGATTATGTATAACATGTGGCTGTACTGAGTATTGTAAAGATAAGCTAATATAATACGCTTTTAAATTGATGCAAATAAAATTTAAATTTGGAAATTTCCCCATCTGAAGATTTCCATATAGTAAACAGACTCCCCTTAATGATTTTCTTTCCTTTAGAAAGATGTTCCAAAGAATAATTTCACATCAGTGGGATGAATGTTCTGTCTTAAAAAAAGGATTAATTCTAACCCTTTAATTATTGGAGATTATCTTTCTTTTAGAAGAACTAATTATTATTATTGAAGATTTTGCTCTCTGTAGAACTTTAATTGGAAATGCTTTAAAATAAAATTGAAATCTCTTAAAACATTGGGTATAAAACTGACACCAGTTCTTATTTACATATGTATTTGTTTATGGCCTCTTCTGCTATTTTTTATATTCATATTTAATTTTTTCTAAAATCATTTGTATTTATAAAAATATTCACTTCAGTTTCAAACTGTGTTTGGTGCCATAATGAATACCAAACAGGACATCCATCAGCTCTGAGAGTTTGGTCTGATCTTGCCTGACCCATTAGAGAGGTTGCTGTTAGATGTCAGTATTTGTCACTCCCTATTAAGGCTAAGTACAGACAGTCAAAAAGCCCAAGGCTGAATCAGTTCAGTATTCACAGGTTAGTCTAAGATGCCTAAACTGAACCAATAAGCAGGTGAACAGACAGTCAGGGTGCCTATACACAAGTGCAGAGGCTGCTGTGACATGCTATACATCGCATTGTAGCAGACCCGATTAAATCAAGTGTGCTGGAGTGCAGTAATGACTGTGCTCTAGCCAGCCTCTATGTCTTATGTATCAGCATTCCTGCACTTCAAAATGGTGGCAGCAGCACTTTAATTAAAGTTTGTCAAATGAGCTTTAGATGAAGCACCTCTGCAGTCATTTTGAAGCACAGGGACACTAATACACAAGACACTTGGGTGCTTTAATTAGAGAGGTTCTTGGAGCCTCTCTAAACAAAGCATTGCCCCTTCATCCCTAGCATATGTGTATAGATGCCCTCACTTCTGATTCTAGAAATGTAGCCACATCTCTGCAATGGTCCAGGCCAGAAGCTGAGGGGTGCCAGAGCATGCTTCCCTGCTTAGCTGGAGCAGATAGCTTGGTCCATGGCTAGCCTACCCACCCTGCAAGTGGGGGGTTTGCAGGGGAGGTGCAAAGCATCCTAGGATGCTGCAAGACTGAGTTAACTTGAATCTGGAGGGGATCTGAAACAGAAGTTCAGTAAATCGATGTAACCTAAATCTGTTAAGTCTGATACTCCATTCATCCAGGTTTATCTTAAACTGGCTTTGGACATTTTGAAAGCAGTTTGTGTACACTGAACTTCTGTTGTGTTACAGACTTGAACCAGTTTCCAATCACTTATACCAGTTTGTGTAATTCAGTCACTAGCCTAAAGATCCAGAGCTGCTTGGTAAACTGTTGACCTCTATGATTTCATTGCGACTCAAGGACACTTAGGCTCTGTTCAGCAAGGCACATAGAACACATTTTACTTTAAAACACTTGAGTTGTACCATTGGAGTCCCTGCTCATATTCTTAAATTTGTGCCATTTTATTTACCCATGGAATCACCCAAACCACCTTTTCAGACTCTCACAAGGCACTATATCACAAATATCAGGAATGTCCCATAATATATCTAAAGCTTTTAAACTAATTCCTCCTCTTCCACCTTCTCCTCCCTTCCCCCGCACACTCAGAACCCTCACCCAAAAGCTTTCTATATCAGTTCCAAATTTACTGTTTTCTAAAAGCCTGGGTTTTTTTGCTTCACATAATACTGGTTGAGTAATATTCTTGCATCTACAATTTTGAGTCTACCCTTTTCTATAAGAAACCTAATTCCTTATCTTTGCTAAAATCTGTAATCTGCAATTTATTATTTTTTTCTTAAAACACCTTTCAAGCAATCCTACTTAAGAACTTTGCTGAATGGAGGCTTTCATACTTCATAAAACCTCACATGTTTAGATCTTCAAAACTTATCCAAAACTCATTGTGATGGTTCCTGTCAGCTTCTAAACCCAACCCAAACCACTCTGACTGCAGACAGACGTGCAGCTCCCCAACATAACTGAGAATGCTTTGCAGGAAGTGTTACGAGCTAAAATGATCCCCTGGAACAAGCAGAAGTTCACTGTTGGTTCCAGGGGGGAAGGGAATCTAGGTGCTGGTGGCAGCCTGCAACTGGTTTCCGCTAGTAATGGCCCCTCTTCCCTGCCAGCCTGTGCAGTTTTCAGAATGGGAAGAGAAGAAAGGAGCACAGAGCTCCTTCTAGCAGTTCCCTGGCTGGTGGGGTGGGTAAAAAAAAGCTCAGACCAAATTTCCTCCACACCCTTTCTCCCCTCCCATTTTGAAAACAGTTCAGAAGCTGGCAGAAGACACTTTGTTTTGAAATGTCTTCATCTGAACTCTCATGAAATGAGGGTTCAGATTTTCACTTGGTTGACCATTTTCAAAGCACTCTGCTGCCATGCATTTGTGTTTGGTCACAACTATAGATTGCTTTCTGTGGCCAGATTAGGCAGAAATTGTCACTTCTGTCTGCACTTTTTGTTCAGTTCTAGACACTGACATCTTCACCATTATCTTCATTTCAGTAGCACTAATAATATACTAGGCTTCATTCAAAGAGAAAAAGATTGCGTTCCCTGCCACAAGAAGCATATTATCCCTTACATTAATATCAGGAATGTCCCCGTGATCACCACAAGTATTTGGAGGCAGTAAATGCCAAGTTAGTAACAGATCCTGCTTTATTATAAGTAAGGCTATCAGAAAATAAACTATTATATTCTTGTTTATTGCAAACAGAATATTGGACAGCCCCTAAATGGCACATAGCAGATTAGGGAGGGGACAGGTAACACAGTACCAAGTAAGATAGGATCAAATTGGGCAGGGTGCACAGAGAACAAGCAGAAAGCAGGGCAGCAGATTAGGCAAGGGGAGGGGATTGGTGTGTTCGTTGGGAGGGTACAGGGCTAGTTTGTGGCAGACCTGCCAAAAAGTTTAGAGCCTCTCTGGTCTTAAGAAAGTAGATTGAGAGCTTTTGTTCTCCCTAACTTATAACACAAGGACAGTGGGACACTCAATAAAATTAAAAGGAAGGAAATTCAAAGCCAATAAAAAGAAATTCCTTTTTCACATAATATATGATTGCATTGTAGTGCTCATTAACACAGAAAGTCAGGGTCTTCAAGATTTAACAAGATTTTAAAAGGGATGGGTATTTATACTGTGTGACAAAGACATCTTCCAGGCCCAGTACTAATATGGTCCTGCCCTTGTCTCTGGATAAACCACCTGCCTTGCTGATAAGTGATTGTGATGTTAAATAGGTGGGAGGCTGCCCTTCATGTGCCCAGATGATCGTGGGCTATCAGTACACGCTTCTACCATCCTTACACATGTCCCATGTCTCGTTGATGTCTCACAGTATGCTTCATCTCCGGTTCAAAGCCAGTTGAAACTGGATGCATAGTTGTGTTTCCCATACTGGCTTCTTAGGCCACACACCACCTCACTCTCACCAGGGCCTCTTACACTCCACCAGCTCTCACCCAGTCTCTTGCATACTGGCTATCCAGGCCATGCTCACTTCACACTACTATAAGAGATCCTCAGACTTTTCTCTCTGTCACAGGGCACTAGGGTAGCCTGTTCCTTTTAAGGGCTGGAACTGCTAGGGAGAGAGCCCTAGCAGTCAGTTGGGAAGCCCAGCTGCTGGTTACCAGGGCATCCAAAATGAGCTAGTGCGCCCATACCTGCCAGCAGTCAGCTGACAAGAAGGAGCAGGGCCTGGCTCATATATAAACCCCAGGCCAGAGGCCAGTTCTCTGCTAGCAACCAAGGGGGAAGGAGCTGTCCCAGAGGAAGCAAAGGGAAGAGGCCTGACTGCAAGTGCAGCTTCTGGTACTGTTGAGGGAGAGAGCGCACCCTGTTTGGCTCAAATAATGTTACAGCTAGGCAGCTTGAGTTATGTTACAACCTTAAGGCTTGCATATTGATTTCTGTTTATAAGACCAGTGGTTTGGGAGAGGCTATTGGGGAAGGAGGAGGCCTCACTGGGGCCCTGCTATACTGTGGGGCACCCCAGTGCCAGTGCAGGCACTGTGGGAGACAGGGGTGCACAGGCCCTGGCACCAGTGCAGGCGCCATGAAAGGGCTGTGGAGAGCCCAGAGACAACCCAAGGCTGAGTGAAACCAAGGCCTCAGAGGGATGCTGTGGAAGTACCGTCTTCGAAGTTTGGGGCAAGGTAAAGGGGTGGTTTGGAGCCATGCATATAGCTCATAAGGCTGGGGTGTCCCGTCTCATCTATTTGGAAATGGGACCTACCAAGGGGTCTGGGAACCCACAGGGTTTAAGGAAATCCAAAAGGACCGTGTCCAATGGAACGTGAAGGTAGCATCCCTATATCATAAATCCATCAAGACATGGTGAGTGAGAATAGAGGGTGCCCATCGGGCCAAATTGGCATGGTCAAGGGGCCTTAGGGGTAACACGGCCATCCTTAGAGACCCCATCCTGTGACACTCTCCACCCCTTGGTCAGTCCTGGCCCAGTCTTTTGGGCCTCTCCCATGATCCTCACCCAAACAGGACTGAACAATTGCTCAGCTACAGGCCTGCTTTGCCCCTGGCCCCTCACCAGACCACTACACCCTTCTCTTGGGCTACAATTCCACCCCTTTACACTAGGGCCTGGGGCCTTCTACCCTTTAGGACTCAGCCATGCCTCCTTGAGTTTAACTGGGCCTACAACTCTGCCCAACAACTCTCAGGGCACAGGGCCTTACACCCCCTTGGGCTCAGCTGCTCCTCTTTGAGCATGCCAAGCCCAGCTCCAGGGTCCAACACCCCATGGGACTTGGGCATTTCTCATAAGCTTACCTGCCCCCCCCCAAGCTCTCCTGGTAACCCACCTAAAGGTGGGGGCAGGGGCTTAGGCACTCTAACCCACCTTATACCATTGAGGTTCTTGCTCCTGGTATTATGTGGCCCTGCATCACCACAGGTAGGACCACCACCACTCCCTATCCCAGCAGGATGCAGTTTTAAGTCATGCCCAGGACCAGTGAGGGTCTTCTCCTTACCTACAAGCTATTTCTGGTGCCAGAGCTCAGCAGAACAATGTGTCCTCCCTACTTGCTGAGCTTGCACTGCTCTGGTCTTATAACAGAGCTCTCCAAAATGGCCACTCTCATCAGCTACCTGGCAGCTCCCTGCTCCAGCCCTTAAAGTGACAGACATCCAAAAGGATGTTCTGTCACATATTGATATTAGGAATATGCAGAATTGTAATTAATAACTATAAATATTTTAATAGGATGTCAGCCAATCCTGCTTTTAGAGATCATGACCAGCCCTATCTATATCTACTTGGGACAAAGCTCGCACATATTCCTAAAGGACCTAATTCTGACCACTGTCATACATAGAAATTATTTGGGCATAGGATCTGATTCACCATAGCAATTCCTTTGTTCCTATAGAAATGAGGCAAAAGTTTCAAAAAGATGTCTCACAAAACAGGAGGAAGAGTTGTAATGAATGGCAGATGAACTCTGCACCCCTGTTCATAGCCAGACTTTTATTGGAAGTGCATATTCATCAAAACCAAAATGTTTCACAGATCTGTATCAGTTTTGATGAACTTCTGATAAAACATTTCCTTTGGAAGCCTGCCTGGATTCCCGAGAGCTTGCCGGGTGGCCTGCTTGGGAATCCAGAATTCTGGTCTCTGGGTCTTCAGGATTGCCTAGCCATACAGACTGACCTGGGGTCAGAGACCCCATAACTTTATGTCAGTCTAGACTAGATGCTTTTAAAATGGATCTTTTAGGCAGTTCATATGTTTTAGCTACCATATTCTGTATTTGTGTGATGGGACTATGCAAATATGTGTATTATATTACAACATAATCTTGCTTTTCATTGCTTTGACTAAATCTTTGAGTCAATGTTTCTCTTTCAATTTTGTATTACTTTAACCCTATCTTTTGTTTGTATTGCAGTAGTATATCAAGATTTCTTAGTCCTCTGTTTCATAAAGTCAAACTACCTTTTTTCTTCTTTCTTTTGTTATGTTAATAGGATAAAGGCTGCAAACAACAACCATGCTTATGCTCTAATTAAAGAACCACAAGTGTCCAAAACTAGACAACTCCACAAATGCTTCTCTCTGTGTTTTACATATTAAATAAACTGAACAGATCAGCTATGTAATTTGTATTTCTGCCTAAGCTATTTATTAAGATACAGGGCCAAATCCTGCAGTCATATCGACAAAATTTAAGTGAAACTCTCAATTGGAATCTAAATGATAAATTAAAAAATTAGATAAAACAATATAGACCTTCTTAGTTTTCAGTTTTCCAGTGAGCTTAGAGTTAATAAGGTATACTGGATTTAATCCACAAAAAGAAGTAAAAAACCCCCCTGAGATATAGTACTTATTGCGGAGATGTTGCCAGTTTCATAAACTGAGACAGTGAAAAACACAGAGAGAAAGAAATATATGTTTCATATAAATCAGCCAAACAGCACGGCCAGGATGTGTGCGTGTAAAGTGGAACAGTGATTAACTTGCTTTGTGGGTCTGCTGAGACTTCATGCTTGGATTTTGCAAAACTGGAAATTGAATACAGACATTGGGGTGGAGAAAGGAGGACTGGTAGGTAGGTGTTCACTGCTGAGATACTGTAGAACACCCGTTAAGCTGCATGTTGTAATAGTTAAGGCATTGCTTTGAATCAGTTTCAAAATTTAAGCAGATCCAGAGGGCCTAGTGAGAGAATTAAGAACTAATTACATTAAAGCAGTGAAGATCAATTGCATTTATGTTAGTAGCTTCACTTAATTGTTGTCTTAACTTGCTGAAGCCAAACATAATAAGGAAGGATCAAAGGTAGTTAACCTAATTCCCTCTGATTACAGCATCCCTGTTTTCAATGCTAAAGCTAAAGGTTTGTCAGCATTTCCATCCTAACCACTAACTTAAGAGGTTTACATTTGTGCTATACAAATTTGCCCCAGACTGAAATTAAACATCAAAATTCCCATACATAGGATGAATATCTGTGACCTATTTAACAAAGGAAAAAAAGAAGCACTTTGGATGTCTTTAGGCTATACATTCGAAAATGGTAACAGCAGTATCTGGACAGACATCAAAATATGAATAAAAACTATATATAGTCAAATACAATGTGATTAAACTTGCTTTATGGCTCTTCTGATTATTTGCTTTCTAACAGAAGAATAAAGTTTACTTTTCAGCAAAATAATCCTTCATGGGATTTTCAGTTTGTCAGAAATGCCTTGGATTTGTCTGCTTTGTACTGTTTGATATTGCCATATTGGAACTAAATACAAGGCAGTCCACTTTGTGCAGTACTTCCAAGCTGCCCAACACTAAATGTTCATTTCTGCAAGTGCACAACCATTTCTATCCCATTGCCTGTGGTTAGAAGAAATAGTAGAAATCAGGAGCTCTGATGCATATTCCGACTGCTATAGACTTCTTTCGTAACTGAGAAATCACATAGACTAGGACAGATTAGATCCAAGGTAAATTAGCCTGGGTAGGGTGCCATGCTGACATGGCTTGGCTGATTCTGATATTTAAGCTAGTTCACTTACCAGTACCTTGAGTAAGTCTTCATGGCATATAGACTTATTCAGAGTGCTTTAAAGTTTATGTCTGTAAAATGGAAATCCTGGTACTATTATTATTCTTTCAAGGCTTTTGTTAGATTGAATTAAAGATTCAAAGGTTCTGTGTTGATATATAAACAATGTCACAAAAAACAGCTTGAGTAATTGTGCAGATTTTTCAGTGAAGTTAACTGAATCCATACTGCATAATTTCTTTTTCAATAACTGGACGTCTTTCTGTGTTCAGAAATTGTCTGCAAAAGCATGATGATTTTCCCCAATGTATTCAGATTTGGAACTGATAAAGTAAATAATCCCTATAAACAATTTGGGATCCACACCTAGGTTTGAAGTCTGGATTTCACTCATGCATAATATAGTGGGGAATATTTCAATGAAGGTAGAGATGTATTAGACGGGCATTCTGTTTTCTCTTGAGAAATATCACTTTGTTAAAATTTGAAGAAATTTCCAGATTTTTGACACGTTTTAAACACTTAAAAGAAAAATCCTGGTGTTCTAATTCCAGACATATTGTTCTTGCTGTTTTTGAAATTTAAGCTAACAATAGCATTTTAATTGAATTGGTCAAAATCAAACAAATGTGTCCCAAATTTCTTGAAAAATATTTGACTTAATAGGATTTTTTTTCATATTTTGATTCAGAAAATGTTCTGGATGTCAACCTTTCACACCAATTGGATTGATAATTTTTTCTTAATATCCTAAGGCATTTATAGATATGCTCTGGGAGGTGAGGATGGGAGGCACTTTAATTAGCACAGCTCTAGGAGCGAATTAAGAGCACCTGGAGCATCAGTGTCCCCACATTAAAAAATGGCTGTAGGGCACTTTGAACTAAATCTTATCAAATGAGCTTTAGTTTCAAGCACCCTGCTGCCATTTTTCAGTGCAGGGACTATAATGCATGTGATGCTGGAGTCTACCAGAGCATGGTAATTAACATATTCCAGCAGACTTGATTAATCAAGTCTGCTTCAATGTGTTGTAATTACAGCACATCAGAACAGACTCCCTGCACATGTATAGCAGCCCCTAAATATTTTCATAGGATAAGAAATCTCTAGTCATCTGTTATCTTTCTGTTCTCTGACCAGATGTTACCTCTTACACCAGCTGCTTAAAATAAGGTTTCCCTGAATATTTCTAATGACTTAAAAATTGTTCCTTCCATGAATATCTTGGAAGGCAACTCAAGAAACAGGAATTTGAAAGCCAGCAAGCACAGAAACATAGATAAAGAAATTTTGTTTTAAAATTTGAACCAATAATTCAAGAGAGTTTGCAATTTCTCTTCCTGAACCATCAAACACTAGGGACACTTCAACAGAGTGAGGCACCTAAGGGAAACAGGAATGCCTAGAATTGCTTAACTGCTATCCTTGTGACCCCAGAAGAAACAGAGTATATGGCAATCACATCATTTAGCTACTGGTTGGGGATCTAAAGGGGAAAACAACAAGAGTGAAAAGTGGAGATAGTAGAGATAATTGAATGTTGTGATTAGTATTTTTAATCTAATATTTCTGAAAAAGGGAAAAATCCCTAAGGAAAAAAAGTTTTTTTATCTTGCTAAACATTTTCTATTAATTTTTTTAATGAAAAATATAGGCAAAAGTGTTTCAATGCCATGTTCATAATTATTCCCTCCCATATTCTGGACATATTAAATTGTGGATTAGAGGTATGGAGATAGTGCATTACACTTGTTATAGGAAGAAAAAACAGTACAAGTCTAAATGCCAATCCCAAACCAAGAAAAGAGTTAAAGTTGCCTTTCCAAATCCTTAGCTTTTTCTGCTGAGTAATAAAATGTTATTACCTGCAATGACAGATAATATGACATAAGTTTAATAATATAAAGAATTCCATCATGGCGCAAGGGTTGAGAGAGAGAATGACTTCTTATTAAGCAGGAATTGAAAGGACTGGCAGGGGCTTAGAGTACATGTAAGAGAAGGCATTAGTACTGCTATGTGATGCTGTGCAACTTGTACTTTTCTATCCAGAAGGTAGAGTGTTTTACATGCAAATATAAGCATTAATTGTAAAAAGTAATAGCCAATGGACTTTGTTCTGGTCTGGCATAAAGATACATTTGTCCCAGAGCAAATAATATGATAGTATTTATATGATACTTTCATTCTGAATAAATCCCAAAGAATGAATGGTGTGTGTGTTCAATATGCATATAGGAATCACTTTACCCACTAAGGAAATGAAGCCACCTCTAGGGTGGAAAGTGGCATCAATTTCTGCAGTATGTAGCAACACTACTAGTCAGGAACTCAAGCCAACAAGTGAGCAAAGAAGCAACTATATCTTAGTGGATTTTCAGGGAGATATTAGGTAGTTGCAGTGGTTTTATTCCAGACCAGACTTAAGTAAGAATTAAGGCTTGACCTGACTGTCTGTTGACAGTCATTTTTTTTTGACTTCAGGATGACTTGTCTTCACATGAATTAAAAAAAAAAGTCCTACCCAATTTTGCACCCTATTGAATAGAATAATGGCTACAAAACAGCAGAGTTAGTTTTTGATGGCCTTATAATAGCAACTTTCTTAAACTACCAAAAAGATGTGTTTGTCTGATACACCACTATCTCAGTAAAGACCATTGGGCGTTTGTTGACAGCACTTTAAAGCAGGTTTAAAGTGGGTTAAATGCCTTTTGCACCTCTTTAATGGCATTGCTGTTTGCACATTCAGCAGCATATTGCACATTAATTCCAGCTGCTGTAGCA
This sequence comes from Crocodylus siamensis, assembly GCF_052110815.1. Taxonomy (NCBI): domain Eukaryota; kingdom Metazoa; phylum Chordata; order Crocodylia; family Crocodylidae; genus Crocodylus; species Crocodylus siamensis. The sequence continues at coordinate 261,658,459 of NC_143396.1, forward strand.
CTTTACGTGGTGTAATGTGCCTTAAATGACTTTGGGATGCAGCAAAAGACTTTGGGGTGCTGCAAAGTAAAACACCTCCAAGGACTTTTAGTTTTTAAACCCTAAAGCTACGGAGGGAAGCACTGGGCCCTGTGCAGCTCAGGGGCTGTGCAGGCAGCCCAGCAGCAGCTCAGGGAGGCAGGCTCCACAGAGGGAAAAGAAAAAAAAGCAGCAAACCTGATCTCCTCCCCACCCACCTGGAGCCTGCCTGCCTGCCTGAGCTGTGTGGTGCCCCAGTGCTTCCCTCTATGGCTGCAGTGCTGTCCTGGACTGCCCAAGTTGGGTACCTGCGGGTAGGTGCCACCCGGTGGGGGGCACTACTGCCATGGAGGGAAGCACCAGCCCCCCTCTCCCCCCTCATCTCAGGGACCGCTCTGCTTACCAGCAGCTCACTCCCCTCCCCACCACTGGGGAGGCAGGTAAGGATCAGGCTCCAACACGGGTGTACATGACACGGGGGTTTACTTTGCCCCAAAATTGAAGTGGTGTTGTTAAAAAAAACACCACTTCAATTTCGGGAGCATTAAATCCCTGTGTCATGTACAAACTCCCACTAATACCACCTTACTGCCAAGCCCCACGGCTTTCAGGTTTCTAATGACGGGTAAGAGGATTGTAAGTTGAGGCTAACAGTCCACACTCAGTTTCTCCTGTTGGGCCTGGGTTCCTTTCCCCCCCTCCCCTCTCTTCTGTGCTGCATGATTTAAGACCAGAGTGCCAGACTTAATTTTAAATTTCCTGACTTTCATGGTTTAAGTCAGCCCCTTAATGTTATCTAAACATACTTCCTTGGTATTTCATATAAAGAAGCTTTGCTTCTGAATTGGGAGGACTTTGATCCGGCTGTAGGGAAGCAATGGGTGTGATTTCCTACCTCTTTCCCACTGTGCTACTTGTGAAGTGATTTTTCCTTTGTTTTGTTCTACCCAGGTACCAAAGCTTTACTGAAAGAAGCACAATTATCCACTTTCACACAGAGGGATAAAAGTAACTGGCTTGATGTCTCTCTTGCTTTTTTATATGTAAGTGAGGAAAAAAAGAATATAACCAGATGATTAGCACTAAAACATAACATTTAGTACCATCCTGCTAATGAAAGGCCAACTCTTATGGGGTGTATACAGCCATTCCCTATACCCAGTATATGTTCACACAGCTTACTTCAAGCTGAGGGAGTGGTATGTGCCAGTGTTCACTGCTTCTGGGAGCCATTCAGGGAAACCCTATCTAAGTTAGATCATCGTCTAACAGGTTCAGCCGTTCATTCCTGGATCATTTAAAGGCCCTGAATGCTTGCACATATGGACATTTAGATCTACCCAACCCTAGTTAAGTTGATTGAAATGTAACAGCTGTATGTACCCATGTGCTCTACTTCGATTTTACTCAGTCCTTGCTTAGACAAGCTACCAAGTTTGCTGTATAACAATGAATTGAATTGGGTCTGGCCCTCCCTCTTACCCTGCAGATGATAATGAAGTGAAAACCAAGTAAAAAGAACATAGAGCACAATGTCTAACAAAGAATAAGTTCTGGAGTCCCACAGCATATCCTATGCAAGTGGAAAAGGAGAAACGCTGTGTTTTAAGTAGGCTTTCCTGAAATTTCTCCCCAGGCCTCATGTAAACATAGATTAAGACAATTGCTAGTGTAGGTGACTGAGAGACATGGCAATGAGAAAAATTCAGGGATTTAAATGATAATGGCCACCACAAAATGAGTGCCTAGTTAAAGAATGTCACCTCTTTCATAAGAAAATGAGTAAGGTATTATTACATCATATTAGGCTTGGCAATTATGCTGCCAGTTATGCTAATTCAAATACAGAGTAATTCCATTGGGCTTGCTCCAGATTTAAACTAGTGAGAAGAGGCTGACTTAATAGATTCTAGATTGTAACGCCCAGCAAGGTGAGTGTCTAGTCTCGTCTTGAAGATGTCCAGGGTAGGTGATTGCACCACCTCTGGAGGGAGCTTATTCCACAGTCTGAACACCCTAACTGTGCAAAAGTTTTTCCTTATGTTGAACCTGAATCAAGCTTCCTAGAGTTTGTGGCACCTTGGGTTTTCCCCTTGGTGCCCTGGTGAATAGTTGCTCACCGAGTCTTTAATACCTTCCCCTAGTGTAGCAGTCTACTAGTTTTCTCATTAGTTAATTCCCTTATTTGCATGAGCACTGAGGAAAAGAGAGATGTCTGTTCTGTACATATGGAGCTGGAGCACCATAAGATGAACCTCAAAAGAAGGGTGGCAAACTCAAAATTAAGCAGATAAACTCCTGACCACAAAAATCACACGACAATCTATTGTTGCTACTAAAGGAGAAAGTGAAACAGAAATCTAAGCCATATGGTTTTTGTTTGCATAATTCACTTCCCTTTCCAAAACTAATGTTTCTCTAAAAAAAGACTGATCAGGATTCAAGTTTATGATGATAGGAAATGCACAGTGAACAAAGAAAAAACGTAAGTTTTGAAATGGCTGTGCAGATGGGAGTGGGTAAGATGGTCACAAACATGCATTTCACAATTCAGAAAAATAAGGAAATACATTTAATAATATTATCAACATGAATCAAAGCATCACATAGAGTTAATATACTTTTCAGGATTCCTGTTTCTGTTAAGCTTGGGTTGCACTCCCAAAGCAAATCATAACTCAATCTTGAAGTCATATTTTGCTCATATGGGTTGATTCCAGATAATTATGTAGAAGAATAATCACCACTTGTCTATGTATTGAAGGTAGATCATCATCTGTTTTCATTCTCATTAGAAGGGTCACCCACTCAGGTTATTGTATATTTTCAGCTAATGAAGTCAATGAAAGTTGCAGATGCTCAGGCCTTCTAAAAATCAAGCCAATTATTTAGAGGTCAAGGATGAATTCTGATACCAATGAAGTCAGTGGCAAGATTTTCCTTGGACTTCAAGTGTGGCAGGAATTAGATGTATGTTTTCACAAACGTTTAGCACTCTACCACTCCCAAATTGCTAGGCAATTTGGGGATCTAGTTAATTAATGTAGGTGTCTAAATGGAATAAAGACAATTACCGGTGGGGACTAAGCTCTTTCAAATCTAGCAGTAGGGGCCAGATTCTGCTCCTCCTACTAAGCACATAAGTGGATTGAGGCACCTAGGTGTGATTCCATTTTATTCTTGAGTCCCTATAAGGCAGATAATGCAAAAGCTGGGTGGGTTCTCCTCCTCACTGCCTCTTTGAAACTTAGCCTAAAGGTAAAATGATGCCATATTACAAAAGTAGATGCATTAATGGAATTTCAGTAATTGAAAGAAATCATATTTAGGCATTCAATTCTATTTAATATGTCCAATAGTTGGGATAAAATCTGTCCCCAAATACTTAAATTTGGCTTTCTTTTTCTAAATGTAGGTATCAGTGTTGCAGCAGTTCTCCATGTGCGACAGATGGAGGTCTCGTAAGTGTCAGATTGATGCCCCAACATTCCAAATACTTCCAGAGCAAACACTTGTGTAGATTTGCACAAATATTCACAACACTTTCTCCTTTTATGCACTTTCTGAAACATAAACATTCACTCAAATTGTCACAGAAGTGCATAAAAAGGAATGTTCCACTGCCAAAGTACAGACTCCAATCAAAATAATATCTACACATGCTCTCCACCCCCACCATCCAAGCATTTACCCTTTGTAGACTGACTCTTGAACTGCTATCGGCTTTTGTTTAATTTCTAGCATGTTTTTGTTGCTTTTGTAGACGGATGAGGCATAGATGAATTTACCACCTATAAGAAAGGCAAACACCTACCCATATACTTTTCTCATGCAGAAGTTTGTGTGCATGTCCACCATTTGTGCTACTACAGTAAGTTGCTTGGTTTGCCTTTACACTGTATAAGAGTTCCCCCTACTGGCTGAGCTACTAGAGGTAATCTTTTAGTTAGTCATTCAATGATCGATTAGGAAGGTTTTAAGGACTGTTTCAGGACGTTTGTTTTGCTTTGTTTCAGGAACAGGCAAACCAATCTTCTTTTGGTCTTGAGAGTCGTCTTTGCTACAGGTACCATAGCAGCAGAGCCTGTCCTTAAAGGATTAGAAAGGAGACCGTGCAGCCATGTTCCAAAACAATCTCCTACAGTGTTCTCATACAATGCAAAGAGCAAAGGGTGATTAATCAGGAAATGAGCAGGGTTTGAAGGCAGGTATAAGGATGGATTTAAAACTGTGGCCTTATGTTTATTACTTTAATGAAGTAGGCCTGTAATGGGTCCATTGTGCTAGTTACTGATATCCCATCATACAATCCATAATTCAGGGTAGTCTCCTCTTAGCCCATAAAATTCATCTCAGTGTTTTAAATTCTCCCACCTTGTTCTTCATAAGTATAACAGAGGGTACTGAAGGGGAGATCCTGATTTTCAAAGACTTAATTTCATTCTTGACACATATAGACAAGCTTTACCAGCAAATTTGCAGGTTTCTTTTATTGCTGAGAGATTAGCCCTTCATTTTTATCAGTACTGAACACTAGATACAAGTTTACACGTTTTAATAAACTAAGTACTCTGAAGTCCTACTCTTGTTAACCTAAATTTGCTTTCAATGTACTGTAAGACTTCTGACAACTGAGTTCAAAACAGCAAAAAAAAACCCTTCTTAACACACATGAAAAGAAAATTTTTTTTTTTTGAATTTGCACTGAAAATCCAACAAGTAGATTCTGTAGGATTTTGGAAACTAGAAATCAAAAATGTTGGGTAAAGAAACAGAACAATTTTCAGTTATTCAACAAAAAAATAAGCATTTTTGAGGAAAGCTCACTTTCTATGAAATTGTTAATATAATTGAAGATCTAGTGTTCCAGAAGAAAGTATTCCCTGTGTAAGGCCTATTATACAAGGTTGGTTGGAATACATTTTTAAGAGCTTTTCAATTAACTATTATATTTCTGTCTGAGTAATACTGTCTCCAAGCATAGCCTTTGGCTCACTTAGCAGAGGTGCTGCCTCAGGTCATTGAAATTCTGGACTTGAGTATGAGGTGTTTTGCACTTATCTAGTGATTCAAGTAAGTTTTGTCTGCTTACATATTTGGGGATATTAGATGGAAGATATAACAGTAAGCAGTTATTTTGCCAAAGTCGGTCTTGGTCTCAAATGATTAGACTATGAGGATGTTATTGAATGCATGAATGTTTTCCTTGTATGTCAGACCAGGTACTGTGCTTATATCTGCACATCTAGTTTTGACCAATTCACGTTTCTATCAACTTATTTTCATGTTAGGTAAAATTAGGGAGTTTTAGCTGTTTGCAAGAGTTTCAGTGTGAAGCCACTAGTCATCCTAAAATTTACCTAAATACAGGCTACATTCTCTTGACAGACACTCAAACAAAGGCAAACCTTTACATGAACAAAGATTTGGTGTTGAATGTCTAATAAAACATAAAATCAGGACAGTTTCCCCTGGGTTAAGTTATTAATGTACATATTTCAAATAGTACTACTTGTGAGAGCACAATTTATTCAATGTGAAGTTTTAACCAAATTTAGTAATCCTGGTCAAATTAAACAATACAGAAGGAACATTTATAAGACTTTCAAGAAGTCTGGAAGCTACTTCTAACCTTTCAAGCTCTCAACCCTAAAAAGAAGCTTGGGAACTTTTTTCTTTTTATTATTAATTATAATTATATAGTCTTAAAGTATTGCCTAGAATGGTGCCCCCGAGATCAAATCTTTATATGCAAGCCTAGATACTTTACCATCTACATAATAAACAGTGGATCTCAGAGCCCTTGACAAAGCTTTAGTATCATAATCCTTAATGTTGGTACCATTATTTCAATTTACAGATGGGAAACCTACGGCAGAGGGAGGCAAAGCACCTTATCCACAGCAACTCATCAGGCCAAACAAAGGGTGTGCGTAAAAAGCTTACATCACCTAACACACTTTTCATTATTCCTGAGCCACAGACTATTTTTCCTCTCATATCAGTAAACAATTTAATGAGCTATAAATCCAGACATAAATTCTGTTGTCCTTTACATTGCAACATACCCCCCACTTGCAAGCTGCTGTAGCACTACTGAGGTTGAAGGAGCTATACATGTTTACATCATCTGATGATCAATCTTCATATCTCTGGGGACTACTGGAAAACTAGTATAGGTGATGGGAGTTGGTGCATCTAATAGAGATAACTGAATAATGGAGGAGACAGTTGGAGGGTGGTAAATGTCACAGGTAATTAATTTAACGATTGACAGGAAAAAAATCTCAGATAAATTATTTCCTTAATATTATTCAACCATCTGTAAATCTGGTCAAATAATGAATACATTTCATTTGTAAATAAATCCATTCTTCAATTAACAGAAGAAAACAGGAATCACATAAACAATTCACAGATATTACTCAGTCAGCTCAAGAATGGAAAATGAGTCCTATGTTGTGGAAATTTACCATTACTGAATAAATTGCTACACAATGAATCTGGCATATGGTACAGATAATTAGAGGATTGTCCTGCAGAAATAGCCTTCACTCAACAAATCCCTGACAACTTTATTGTCCAAGTAAACTTATGTAAATATGCACAAACAAAATGAAACAAAATACATTTTTGAGAATTAAAAGGAAGGACTGAATAAGAAGACTAAACCAGATGTTTTTCCCCCTTTGAACAAACATATTTCCAAGACTTCACACCAGATTTTCTTAATTAATGTGAGAGGAGCAGCAATGTTGTGCTGCTGATGTTAATCACAGGAAACAGATATGAAACTGAGGGCCATTTTTTTCTTTCCGACAGCAGCATCTGGCTCCTTGGCAGGCTTTGTCAACCTTTGTACTGACATCTCAAGTACTGTCTCTGGATTTGTCAGTTTCATGGGAAGTCACTGCAGGCTCTGTCCCAATATAATTATTATCTTTTACTCTCATTGTTTGAAAGATAGGAGCTGCTCATCCATTTGTCTAAAAGGTATCTGTTAAAATCCTAAGACTTCTACTATAGATTAAGAAGGAGGCTACTACTGAGTTCTTCTGCATACATTTATCCCTGAAATAAACAAAGCATATAAGCGTAAGCTTAATTTGAAGGTTTTGTTTAAGTATCAAGTATTCATTCCCTTTATATGCACTTAAATACTTTAAATGGCTGAACAGGGATGAGCTAAGCAAGGAATGCATGTGCATAAGGCTTTTCAGAAATAAGGCCTTAGAATTCACTGGGTGGTGTCTACATGAGACACTACTGAGCACGTATTACTGTGCCTTTACTTAGTTCAGTAAAAGCTCCATTAACTGGCACTTTACAAGCCAGCGTGTTCTATTAATCAGTATGCCAGCTTGTAAGGCAAAGTAAAACCGGAAGCACCCACCATGGCACTTCCGGTTTCTCCAAGCCCCCACAGCCTGGGGCAAAGCAGCCTGCGCTGCTGAGCCCCCGTGGCCTGGGGCATAACAGGCTGTGTGGGGCCCTCCTCCCCAACCCTCAGGGCCCACAGGAGGGTTGGCAATGCTGTGGGAGAGTCGGTGATGCCGCAGGAGGGGTGGTGACACCCTGGACATGGCGTGAGAAGTGACGACCTGAACAGGCAAAGACAACTGTTCAGGCCACTCAGTTAACTGACATATGTTGTTATCCAGCACCCCCCAGACTCCATGGGTGCCAGCTAACAAACTTTTACTGTACTTGTATTATCAAGTACTAAATAAATGTGCAATAACTGGAGTTAGTAGCATCATAGTAACTGTGCAGTAGCATATTAGCACTGTCCATGGGAGAGTCTACATGAGATGCTACTGCATAGTCATTTTGGCACATTTATTCAGTAGTTGTATTAGCAAGTACTAAATAAATGTGTAGTAATTGGAGTTCCTGCATCATAGCACCAGCAAACATCATTCAGGTTATGCTACTGCACAGTAGCCTAATGATACTGTACAGTAATGTATTAGAACTGTCTGTACTGTGACACTACTGTGCAGTATTTTTCAGCTACTGTATAGTCAGTGTCTCATGTAGGTATACCCACTGTCTTAATGTACATAATAGTGGGTATAGAGGTAAAAAGTATAGATAAAAAAAAAGTTTTGAGGTAATGTAAAATGATTTGAAATATAAAGGTTATTTCCCTATGTACTGCATTTCATAAACCAAACTGAAAAAAAAAAAGGAGGCATTTTCCAGAGCAAATAATTCCTGGGTCCATTTTCTAAAGGAAAGTGTTAAAATCTTTCTTAAATGCTTAAATAGCTTTTTAAAGTTTGTTGAGCCACCCATAAAGTCACATTTTACAGAAATAAAATTATTTGAAAAATATATGGATATTTTTATAGGTATGAAGAGTTAGACGGAGTCTTTAGAAATCATCTAGACCACTGTGAACAGCACCATCCTTCCCCCACTAAGGCTAGTTCCATGCATAAACAACCCATCTTTGATAGATGTTTGTCTAACCTGTTTTAAAACTATTGGAGATCTTGCTTCCACAGTTTCACTAGCTAACCCTGTTCCAGTATTTAATTATCCTTATAGTTAGCAAGCATTTTCTAATTTCTAACTTAACTCTCTCTTAATGATGATTAAGCTGACTTATTGTCCTGTCCTAGATGGACATAGAAAATAACGTGTTAGTATCTTCAATACAACAATTGTTTACAATATTGAAAGATGCTTATAATGTCCCTTCTTAACCTACTCCTTTCTAGACTATACAAGTCCTGTTCCTTCCACCTTTCTTCATAGGTCATGTTTTCAAAACTTTTCCAAACTTTTATCCAATTTGTCTGCATTTTCATTAAGGCCTAGTGTATGTGCTTTTCTTCAGTGCTGCTGCCAGACCAACTATTCACTTTGTATTTTTGCATTTGATTTTTTCCTACCTTGCAGTTGTCTTCATTAAATTTTATTGACTTCAGACCATGTCTCCAATTTATTAAAACCATTTTGAGGTCAGTCAGTCAGTCAGCGTGTGCATAATTGCTGAGCCATATGATAGCATCCTCAATGGCCATGTCCAATTCCTGTAGTCCACTGCTGAACTTAGTCAGCAAGCAGGCATCAACAATATGTAATATGCTTTATGTTTTGCCACAGTTACAATTTGGGCATAACCTGTCTTTCAGAGTGCTTACAACCCATCCTAGTCTGGCATAATCCACACATTTTATAAGTATATTCTCTAGTCCATCCCGGTCATTAATGAAAACACTGACACATATAGGACCCTACTCAGTATGTCATCTCAGTTTGACAGTGAATCATTAATAACTACTCTTAAGTATGTTTCCTTATACAGTTCTGCCCTAATTAATATTAATTACAGCTATATCCTTTGTTCATTGTTTGCTTATAAGAATGTCACATAGAACCATGTCACAAATCCCTCTAAAATCAAGATATACCATATATAGTGATTCAACCAATACATTATGCAGTTTATCTTGTTGAAAAAAGAAAGCATCACCATGGGTATGTCAAGAGTAAATCATGTAAAACTAACATGATTGCCTATCACCACTATTCCCTAGATAAGTACCAACTGATTGTTCCACTACCTTAACAGATATTGAAGTTAGTGCATTGTTCCATAACTATCCAGGTCCATCTTTTCTCTTTCATATGAATTTTAATTAAAATATCTTGCAAAATGTGCAAAACTTTTATTTCCATGTATTCCTATTGTATCTGAAAGAGTATGCCAAGTAGAGAGAAATTATATATGGCAGTTTCATAGATTCATAGATTGTAAAGCTGTAAGGGACCTCAGAAGATCATCCGGTCCAGCCCCCTGCACCAAGCAAGAAAGATAATGGGGTCAGGTGACCCCAGCAAGATGACTGTTTAGTCTCCTCTTGAATATTTCAAGGGTAGGTGATTGCACCACCTATGGAGGGAGCTTATACCCAAGTCTGGACACCTTGATTGTGAAGAACTTTTTCCAGAATTGATAACTTTAGGACTTTTCCTGTCTGTTACTTGGGGATTCTCTATGATGTTCTATAGCTGCTGTATTATGACGTGAATATACAGCAAAAGCTGTGTTATCTGGCGCTCTATCAACTGGAAAGCTCCACTAACCTACATCCAAGGGACATGGCAAAAACCAAGCCAGAAGTCCCACTTCCGGTTCCCCTGCCAGAAGGTGAATTCTTCTTTTTCTTTATTTCACTTCTTCTTCACTTCTTCAGCCCACAGCCCATGGCAAAGCAGCCTGTGCGGGGGCCCCTCCCTGTCCCCCAGAACACTGATGCCAGGGAGTGCACTGGAAAGGGAGACGGGGGAAGGGGCTGCTTCAAGCAGAGAGAATGCTTCACCACCATGCAGGGTGACAAGAGGAAGGGAAGTCCAGGTAAGCAACAACATCGGGGGAGCAGGGGGCCACAACTGCCCTGGGAGTGGGAGGGAGGCACATGCACCCTCAGGAGGCCTCAGGTGTCTCTACACTAATGCTCGTAGTATGGGGAGCAAGCAGGAGGAACTGTGCCTCCTGATTGCAAGAACCCAGACTTAGTAGGGCTCACAGAAACCTGGTGAGACCCTACCTATGACTGGGCAGTGGGCATTCATGGATACACCCTATATAGAAGAGAGAGGACAGAGATGAAAGGTGGGGGGGGCAGTTGCACTCTATGTCAAAGAGCACCTCACATCATCAAGGACTAGCTTCAGGGTAGAGGAGGGTTGGGCAGAGACACTGTGGGTCAAACTACATGGGGTGGGCATGGTAAAAGGGACCTTACAGTGGGTGTCTACTACAGACCACCCAACCAGGGGGAAGAGCTGACTGGGACTTCTTCAGTCATCTTATGGAGGTGGTTAGGTCAAGGGATGTCATTGTTGTGGGTGACCTAAACTACCCAGACATTTGCTGGGAGGAGCAGAGAGCCAGGACTGACTGCTCGCGTAGGTTCTTGGCTGTATTACAGGACCATCCCCTTATCCAGGAAGTGCACAGCCCCACTAGGGGTCACACCTTGCTGGACCTTGTCCTGGCCACAGGGGATGACCTGGTGAGGGGACTGAAGGTCCTTGACCACCTGGGCAATAGCAATCATCACCTGCTGCATTTCACTATCCAATGCAGGGGGTCAAGGGCTTACACCAAGGCTAAAGCCCTTGACTTCAGAAGGGCCAACTTCAATGAGCTTAGGAGAATAGTGGGGCCCAGAAGGTAGAGGAGATGGGAGTCCATGAGGGATGGTCGTACCTTAAGGGGGCTATCCTCCAGGCCCAAAGTATAACAGTCCCTGAGAGAAGCAAGGGGCCTAAGAGTGCTCAGAAACCCCCTTGCCTCAGCAAGGACATTCAGGAATGCCTGAGGACTAAAAAGGTGGCGTACAACCAGTAGAAGGGAGGAGCTATCACCAAGGAGGAGTACTACTCCTCGGCCCATAAGTGTAGGAGGGCTATTAGGAAGGCCAAGGTAGAGATGGAACTCAGACTAGCATCCAGGATTAAGGACAACAAAAAGTTCTTTTTCAAGTACATTGGGAGCAAGAAGAGGGCACCAGGCAATGTAGGGCCCCTGCAAGACTCAAATGGTAACCTTGTGGCTACCCCAGATGAAAGAGCCAATATTTTTAACAGTTTCTTTGTGTCTCTTTTCTTGAACAGGGACTGGGACATACCAGAGGTAGGGGCAATCTCATGGATAGCTCTGTCAGGACTTGGGTCAGCACAGATGTAGTTAGAAATATTCTGGAAGGGCTGGACATTTTTAAATCTGCAGGTCCAGATGCCCTCCACCCAAGGGTGTTGAGGGAGCTGGCAGGGGTCATCGTGAAGCCTGTGGCTCAGCTGTATGAGCATTCATGGTCATCTGGCCAAGGTGTCAGGGGATTGGAAACTGGCTAATGTGGTCCCCATTTTTAAGAAAGGGAGGAAGGAGGACCCAAGTAACTATAGGCCTGTAAGCCTCACCTTGGTGCTTGGGAAGATCTTGGAAAGAATCGTTAAGAAGTGCATCTGTAGGGGGCCTGCAAAGGAGATCATGCTCAGGGGCAATCAGCATGGGTTCATCAAAGGAAGGTCCTGCCTGATCAACCTGATTGCCTTTTATGACCAAGTAAATCCTTGGATGATAGTGTTGCCATGGACGTAGTCTTTCTAGACTTTAAGAAGGCCTTTGACACTGTCTCTCACCCCATCCTCATCAACAAATTAAGCAACTGTGGCATTGATGCCTCCACAGTTGGATGGGTAAAAAACTGGCTGATGCGGCGCACCCAGAGAGTAGTGGTGGACAGGTTGTACTAGAAATGGCAAGATGTGAGCAGTGGGGTACCCCAGGACTCACTCCTTGGCCTGCACTGTTTAACATCTTCAGCGACTTGGACGAGGGGATGGAAAGCATGTTGTCCAAGTTTGCTGATGACACGAAGGTGTGGGGCAAGGTGGACACACTTGAAGGGAGAGAGAGGCTGCAAATAGATTTAGACAGACTACAAAAGTGGGCAGACAAGAATAGGATGGGGTTCAATATAGACAAATGTAGGGTGCTGCACCTTGGGAGAAGGAATCCACAGCATACATACAGGCTGGGGAGTTCCCCTCTTGAAAGCAGAGAGGCAGAAAGGGATCTCAGAGTCATTATTGACTCCAAGATGAACATGAGCCTCCAATGCTAGACTGCAGCCAGTAAGGTCAGCCATACCTTGTCATGCATCCAAAGATGCATCTCAAGCTGGTCCAGAGACGTGATACTCCCCCTCTATGTGACTTTGTTCAGGCCACTATTAGAGTACTACATTCATCACTGGGCGCTGCACTTCAAAAGGGATGTGGCCAGCCTGGAGAGGGTTCAGAGGAGGGCCACCCATTTGGTGAGAGGGCAGCAGGACAGGCCCTATGAGGAAAGACTGAGGGACCTGAACCTATTTAGCCTCAGCAAGAGGAGGCTGAGGGGGGACCTGGTGGCTGCCTATAAACTTATCAGGGGAGATCAAAAGCAAATAGGTAGAGCCCTTTTCTCCCCAGAACCACCTGGGGTGAAAAGGAACAATGGTAATAAGCTGATGGAGAACAGGTATAGGTTAGAGATCAGAAGGCAATATTTTACAGTTAGGGTGGCCAAAATCTGGAACCAACCTACCTTGAGCAAATTCAAGAGGAGGTTGGATGATCATCTGTCTGGGGTCTTGTGAACCTAGGATTAATTCTTGCCTGTGGCAGGGGGTCAGGGTAGATGATCTGTTCAGGTCCCTCCTGATCCTAGCTATTATGAAACTGTGAAACTATGACAGTGCATTAATTGGCATATTTGATATTGACATTGGCATATTTGGATAACAGAGCTTTTGCTGTATGTGGAGTCATCTATTGCCAACAGGGCATGTCTATTTGTGCCATTAGGAGGCAGCAATAAACTGTGGTGCTTGATGCTCCACAGTTTATTGCTCCTGGGAAGCGCTAAGACATGCAGTTTACATGTGCAGCTGGACCACAGCACACAGAGCTGGTTCACAGCAGCTGGCAGCTGGCAGGGGGCCCAGGGATACTCCAGCCCAGTTCTGTATGCTGTGGAGGGGTTAGCTGGAGCATGAGATTGCTTCAGTGCAGGGCTAACTGGCAGGTAGCCCCTGCACTGAAGCACCATCATGCCTCAGCCAGCTGGCATGGCATCTACACATGTGCTGCTGCACAAAAAAACCCTCTGCAGCAGGGTAAGACTTATATTTACTAAGGAGTAGTACTGCAGATGTTATTTACAAGTGCTATCCTGCTGCAGTGTTTATTAGTTTTATGCATCCTTATAACTCACATGTGTAGACATTGAAACATTTACTGTGCAGTTAATTAGGCAACTACATGTAGACGTGTCCATGCTGCAGTACCTCCGTGTCACACCAGGTAACATAATGAGTAACCAGATCCTAATGGTTTTCTATATACTGGGAAGTATCTTGAGCTAATGGAATGATTATAGTCCCAGGAAAGCAGTTTGACTGCAAGAAAAGGTTTTGGAGAATGAAAAACTCCCCAGGGCAGGACAATAATAAGTGTTGAGTCAAACCTTTAAAACCACAGATAGAGAGGGTAGATCAGGGAGAAGAAAATGTGTTCACAGTATGGGGGGGTTATTTAAACAGTAGTTATTAGACAAAGCAGAATTAGAGCAAGTGAAAGAGAAAGAGAACTCAGGGATTCAGCGGGCAAGCTACTGTGTGGTAAAGGAAGATTCTAGACTTTTAGAAGACTGCCATTAAGCCAAAGAACTCTTGACTGATGGGAAAATAAATAGACTTGAGCTTTTTGCAAGTGCATTTATTTTGCCCAGATATTTTTATTTCTCATGCTATGTAATGAAGAATACAGGAAACCCTTGTTATTCATTGATTTGGCATTTTCAAATATTTGCAAATACTGAACCTGCATTTTAAATTCATTTTAAACACTTACTGGAGCTCCTTGGGAGCTTTGTGCTTGCTGCCGCCAGGCTCCCACCACCACCACTGGAGCCGTGCTTCTCCCCCCATTCATGAATACAGTGCCTTATTCGTGGATTTTGCCATTCATTGGGAATAAGAGAATGCATCCCTCATGAATGGCAAGGGTCGCCTGTATTATGACCTCCTTCTGTTCAGTCCCATCAACCAAACAAAGTAAGAACAGGATCTTCAGTTAAATGACTTGCTGAAGTGGTCTAAATACAGTCTCTGAGAGTAAAACTGATATCCAAGCCCTACTCAACTGGAAGAAAAGGGTTTATTCTGCTTGGCAAGATGACACTTCCTCTCAGCAGATGTAGAAGATCCCCAGAGATGAAGCTTAGAGGAGGATCTGGGAATTCAAAAATCAGTGGAGGCAAGATAAAGCCAAGAAGATCCAGCTCAGTGCTGACATGCATAGTTTTCTCCAGGCAACAAATGCTACCTATGGCCCGATTTCCCATGGCCTTACTTCCATCTGATCATAGGATGGCCCAGTGCTCATAAGAGACAAGAAAACTATCCAAGCTATATGGAAAGAACACTTCAAGGCACTCCATAACTGTGAGCCAACTATGATGGCTACCACCACTAAATCTATCCCCCAGCAACCTGAAAGACAGTCCCTCACCAACCCTCCTATCCTAGAAGAAATCTGGTGAAAGCAAGAACAGTAGGCTACTAGACCAGATAACACACCTGCTGAAATCTACAAGGCTGGCAGCAAGGAACTGGTACTGAAACTCTACAGATTTAGAATCTATAAAATTGCCAGTCTATAAAAAGCCAGTCTATAAAACTGGCTTATGGAATGCACCCAGAAAGTGGTGGTGGATGGGTCAGTTTCTCCCTGGAGGGGTGTGGGCAGTGGTGTCCCCCAAGGCTCTGTCCTTGGACCAGTACTGTTTAATATCTCCATCAGTGATCTAGAGGAAGGGGTTAAAAGCACCTTGTCCAAATTCACAGATGACATTAAACTACGGGGTATAGTAAACACAGAGCCAGACAGGCTGGGGAATTGACCAGATCAGAATAGGATGCAATTTAACAAGGACAAATGCAAGGTGCTGCACCTGGGGAGAAAAAGTCTCCAACACACCTATAGACTGGGGGGGTACCATTCTGAGTACCACAACAGTGAGTCCTGGTTGACACAAAAATGAACATGAGTTGTCAGTGTGATGAGGAAATAAGCAAGGCTAACTGCACTCTTCCTTGCATCAGCAGGTGCATCATGAGAAGGTCTACGAAAGTGATAATTCCCCTCTGTGTGGCACTGGTCAGGCCACAGTTGGAGTACTGTGTCTAGTTTTGGGTGCCGCACTTCAAGGGGGATGTGAACAACCTTGAGAGGGTTCAGAGGAGGGCTACTTGTATGGTTGAGGGTCTGCAGCTAAGACCTTATGAAGACAGACTGAGGGACCTGAATCTCTTCAGCCTCCACAAGAGAAGGCTGAGAGTTGATCTTGTGGCTGCCTACAAACTCATCGGGTGGGGGGTGGGGTCAGCAGGGAATAGGGGACACTCTGTTTACCAGGGCATCCCTTGGGGTTACTATGAATAATGGCCATAAACTGAAGGAGAATAGATTTAGATTGGACATAAGGAAGAAATTCTTTACAGTAAGGTTTGCCAAAATATGGAATGGGCTTCCAAGGGAAGTGGTGGTTTCTCCTACCTTGGAGGTGTTTAAGAGGAGATTAGACAGGCATCTGGCTGGGGTTACTTAATCCCAGTGCTCTTTCCTGCCTGGAGCAGGGGGTCAGACCTGATGATCTACTAGGTCCCTTACGACTCTAGAACTCTACATTTATTTATAGATTTATTCAGATTTGCCCACCAGTTACAAAAAAATGTGTTGGGAACAACATAAGGACATGTATATGCCTTTCATTGACCTCACAAAGGCCTGTGATTCCATGAAGCCTTGTGGAAAATACTGGCCAGATTTGGATGTCCTGAAAAGTACATCAAGGTTCTGAGGGTTTTCCACAACCAGATAACTATGTCTGTTCTTTGTAGTGGATTGGAGATAGATCCATTTGTCACCTGAACTGGGGTCAAGCAAAGATGTGTCATTACTGCAACTCAATTCTCCATTTTTTGACAGTCATCCTGGTTGTCATTAAGGCCTTTCTTCTGGAAATGAAATGATGCTGAATACTGAATGGATCACAGGCTCTTCAATCTGGGACTTTTTCAATCAAAGACCAGAGTATTCAAAACAACCATCCTTGACCTTCAGTACACTGGTGACTGTGCTATCCTTCCACACCATGCTGGATCTCTTTGCAGAATCCTATTGAACTTTGGGCCTTTCTCTCAAAAACACTAAAATGATCTATCAACCTGCTCTTGGCCCCTTCACCAAGTTACTACTGAGGGAGAAACCCGGGATGTAATTGAGCACTTCCTCTACCTCAGTAGCTACCTCTCTCATAAAGTGAACATTGATGAGAAGTTCCAGCATGGGATCCAGTGGGCAAGTGCATAGCTCAGGAAAATGGATACCTGCATCAAGAGCTGGGAGATGAGAAGAGCTGACTTGCAACCATTTCCAAAGGCATTGCAACCTCAACCAAGTGGCAGCCCATATTGCCATTGAAGCAGAAGAGAGAGAAAAGAGGAAGGAAAAGGGGAGGAATGCAAGCCTGCAGCTGACTCTGCCCTGTAGAAAGAGCTGTAACTTCTGCAAATGGATCTATGGCTCAAGAATTGAACTCTTAAGTCACCTCAAGACCCATCAGTGAAATGCAGTAGAGGACTTTGAATTGAAGGATTGCAAATGATGAAATGCAGTCTAAGGCTAATTGGGTAATGAGTTGAAGCATTTCTGAATGAACTAACATGCACTTTACATACATATTGAGGTTGCTTTGATAGTTGCAATGCAAGTAACTTGGCTTTTTGCCATTTGCTGTTAAATTGGAAGTTACTACCTACAAACACAGCAGTACTGTCTCAGTATTTAAAGTAAACATGTTGAACAGTTTTATAGGCCTTTTGTGAATGATTTAAAGATTAAGTATTGAGCCAGGGAAATGTTGAATCCATCAGTGAATCAAAACAACAACAACAACAAAGATATCAGGAGCAACAATGGAAATTTTGTCCTAAAACAACTGAAACTGACAGAGACTAGGCTTCAGTCTGTAGCTGGTAACGTGTGCACATATGTGTCTATATGCTATACAGCTGGCACCACAGCCAAGGAAAAACAATCTGAAACAATTTTACTTCTGCTGTTCTCCTTAGATTTTACTCTAAGCAATTGCAATTTTCTTTCATTAGAAAAATGTGAGGCAGAATAGGCTACTCATTTGACAAAAGAAAACAGTAGTAAAGCAAATTTCATACCTTTGCAAGGATGACCTAAATTCACTACTTCCCAATGCCTGACTGTGATTGCTTTGTAAAAGTTGGGACAGCTCATGATATTGCATCTTAATGAAGCAAGCAAATTCAGATAAACAGCCAATTAAGCAGTAGCCAGAGGATATGCTGTAGAGAGGCCAGACTGGACTGGAGGTTAGTAGCTGATTAATAGGAATGTCAAACCCCAGAGTTAGAATTATTTTTACACTTCCTCCCTCCCAATAGATAACTGCTTTTCTTGCCTATTTGCTATAAAATGAAGTCTGCCGATCTTAGGAGAAGAATCTAGAGTGGAAAAGGCCACTGAAATGGATGTATCTATCTTCCTTAGATAGGATTAGCCATGACCTGGGACATACCAATGAAATGCAATGAAAAAGCAGGAAGCTTTTTTCATGTCTCTACTGTGAACAATCAGAGGACTCAATCTGCAAAACCACAAGCTGAGCATTTTCCACAAACCTAAAACACAAAAAATGAAAGAAAAAAATGCAAAGTGTATCAATAGAATTTGGAGGAAAAACTGCAGAGAAAGAGAATGAATCACAAACTAAATGCTAATACTTACACTGCAAAAACTTGGGCAATTTGCTGCAGCAAATAACTAGGCTTTCTGTTATTTGCTGAACAAATTACTAGGAGCTAAAAAATAAAACGCATGGATAATCTAGTTACAGCTGACTTGTTCTGCAAACTTTGATGGAAATAAGGATGAAAGCCATGGCAGGCTGGCAAGAGACATTCATGAACCAAAATAGCTGCTACCCATTGCTATCTTTGAAATTGCTACTTTGGTATGGGCATTTTTTTTTCAATGGGAGTTTGTAGGGGAAGGGTGGGGGACTTGACTTTAGGAATACTACAACATGGAAATGAAATTACTTTGTTTCTCTTCAGGCAAATCACTGTTATGGTTGACAGACTAATTACCCTAACCCTGACCTGGAGGGAGAGCCTGCCTTCTAAATAAACTACAGGTGATTCACTCTTTTCCACTACTTGGATTCTGTTTCACCTCCTGAAACTAAGACAACTAATTTTGTATCAAAGTATGCATGGTGTTAGTTAGGATGGGAGCTTAGAAATTAATGAAAGCCAAAATAAATTGATTCCCCCTTAGTCGGAGAGACTGAGGTTTTGCATATGAAGCATTTTCCCCTCACTCCAGTATTTTATTCCAAGATTATCCACTTCATTTTTTGTTTATATAACTGCAAGATTTAACAAGTTGAGATCTAGGATATGTATTAGCATGGAGTGATGACATCATATTCACAAAACTGGTGACTTGATTGTTGTTTCTGTGCCCTAAATAGGCAGTAATGGAGCTGGGTAAATCAGGTAGGTTACAAACTGGCTTGAACCTTCACCAAGGTTAATCTGATCCTGCTTGCTGCATTGGTAAATATTTAGTTACCTGTTTGTGTTTTCAAATAGTTACACCTCTGCAACTTCTTCGGTTATTGTTTAGACCAGAAATGGAAGTCCCTAACTAGGGGAGAATGGTTAAAAGATGAAGGACAGTCCAGTGATTTTTAGTCGTATCCTGGATAATGATGAAATGGGAAGGAGTTGTCTGTCCACCTACCTATGGAGGACAGCTTTCACTATGGGCTATACCTGATGCAGGTGGAAGGCATAGGAAAGCTGGAAAGAAAATTAGGGATTGTATCATTAAGTGAGCTGCAGTTGGTTTTAAAGTAGAGTTTAGTACTCACAGATGTCAGATTGTATGCCATCCACTGTTTGTATACCTAAGTAATTTAATGGAGCACTTCAGCTCAATCTTCAAAAATCTACTCTCCTAGCACATATTTTTTAATGGAAAAGGGGGTTTCTTGAATTAGTACATGGCTGTACCTTGCAGCATTTTGTGGAAAGTGTTAAGGGGAGGCAGGGAACTGGTCACAAAGACATACTACAGAAATTAGGGAAATATATTTTTGCAGGAAAAAATATCAGTGTTGCTATATCTTATACATATTTTATGTCATATGTTGGGCAATACTAAACCAAATGGACAAACAGATTGACCACTGTATAGCAGATATCATTTTCATAATATTATTTGAGAATATGACATATTCTGCTTTTACGTAAAACCTGAAGTCATGATTTTGAAATTAAATATCTTTTGGTAAACAGATGATTACTGTGCTGTAATTATAAAACTTGCTATTTAGAAACCTTATGAAAGAAAAAAAGAGCTACAATTATCAAAAGATTGCTGCAAACTCTTAATGAAGAATTTAGATGTAGAGGGTGCATCCCCACAAAAGTGCACGTATAGTTTGTGGCACTGCAAATCACATGCACTGCATCTCGAGCAGGTCCAGGGAGGTGATCCTCCCCCTCTATGCGGCACTGGTCAGGCCGCAGCTGGAGTACTGCGTCCAGTTCTGGGCGCCACACTTCAAGAGGGACGTGGACAATATGGAAAGAGTTCAGAGGAGGGCCACTCGTATGATCAGGGGTCAGCAGGGCAGGCCTTATGAGGAGAGGCTACGGGACCTGAACCTGTTTAGCCTCCACAAAAGAAGGTTAAGGGGGGACCTTGTGGCCTGCTACAAACTGGTCAGGGGGGATCAGCAGGTATTGGGGGAGTCCCTGTTCCCCCGTGCGCTGCCAGGAGTGACCAGGAATAACGGTCACAAACTGGCGGAGGGTAAGTTTAGATTAGATATTAGGAGGCGCTACTTCACAGTCAGGGCGGCTAGGGCCTGGAACCAGTTTCCAGGGGAAGTGGTGCAGGCTCCTAGCCTGGGGATTTTTAAAAGGAAGTTAGATGAGCACCTTGCCGGGGTCATCTGACCCCGGTGCTCTTTCCTGCTAAGGCAGGGGGTCGGACTAGATGATCTACCTAGGTCCCTTCCGACTCTAGCTACTATGAAACTATGAAACTATGTGCCATACATGCATCCATTCACAGTGCTGCTAATTTGCACTCTGTGGCTTTCTTTGACACTGGGAGATCCCAGTATAAAAAAAGAACATGCCAAAAAAGTGGTGCAGTGCATGTGGCTACAGCATGTGCTGTCGAAAACAATGCTCTGGCTGCTGTCCAGGCACCACATGCCCAGCTCAACACCTCTGCAGCCCCATCTTCCAGTACCCAACCTGGGGCAATTTGCCATGCACCAGAACGAACATGCAGGGGCATGCCTAGGAACTAACAATGGTACAACTATGTGCTGCTGCTATTTGTCCCCAGGGAAACGCATGTTCCAGCTTGTGGGGATGCACCCAAAGAGTTCATATGTGGCTATAGGGTGGTTTTTTTTCATTATCAAGAAATTACTATTTCCTAAATGTGGCTCTCACATTTTAGTTTTTCCTTATAAAAGTAAATATTTAAAGGTTAAATAGAAATAGATATATGTTGTCAGCCTGCTGCAAAGAAATGTAAAAGTGGATGTATCTCAATAAAGGCCAGATTTTCACTCTGATATAAATCTACTATATTACAAATCAGTGCTGGGGCAGGCTTTATCTGGCTGGTTGGCCTGCTTGATGCCCCCTTTGCACTACTTTAGCAACACAAAGGAACCATTAAAAGGGCCACAATCTGGCTTATGCTGCCATAACTGTAGCTAGACTGGTGGAAGGAATGTTTTAAGTGGACCTATTGTCAGTTACTGCAAAGTACAGGGAAATAGGAGACATTGTTTTTGACTCTGTGAATCCACTGGAAGCATGCCCAACATTCTCATTTCCTCTATGCTCCATTGTTTTATGGAGATCTGTTCTGGAAATCATGTCTGTTGAAGTGAATGGAGTCCTCTTGAAACAGTTGATTTGGAGAGCTGGGATTGAGAAGAAACATTATTTCCAACTTGACCCTTATATAGCCCCATAAAGCAGCTCAGAATCTAGACTGCAAGCAATAATTCACAATTTTATATTATATTTTATATTTTAATACTATAATACAAAGCTGAATAATAAAACAGTAAAGAAAAAAGCACTAGGAATCTGAATTATGTTGTTTCTTGCATTCCAAATATATTCAAAGAGAAAAGCTTTTTATTCCCATCTCAAAACATGCTGAATTTTGTATAACATTCACAGTTTGAAAAGTGCTCTCCTGTTCCTACTTTTCTAACTAGATTTTTCTACAGTTTTCTTTTTTCATTAAACTTCTTGAGCCACTTAAATGATTCAATGAAGTAAATGTTCCTGTAATGCTAATTTACTCTTGCAACTGCAGCACCTGAGCATTTTAATCTTGTGGATTTAGGGTGCTGGGAGTCATTGGGATAAATTACGAATTTTTTTGTTTTGCTGCTTATAGTACTTTCTGGTGATTAGGCTTGAGCTAAATGGATTAGATGTCTGTTCATTTGCATAAGAGGGAATCTTGACCAAGGATAACTGAAATAAAACAAACAAACAAACAAAAATTACTCTAAGTCATAAAGTGAGAAAACTGAACTTAAGGACTGGATTCTTGGAGGGGAGGGGGAAAAAAGGGGGACAGCAGGAGGAAGGGTACGGGTGCTTACTAGGCCTGTGCAAATAGAGAACTATTCAATTTGGATTCAGCTGATTCAGAGGCCAGGAATGTGATTCAGAGATTAAGATCACTTTTCTGAATCAATTTGGCCAAATCGACTTCGAAAGATTCAGCGCTGATTCAAAGAAATTCAGCGATTCAGCCAAAGATTATAATGGGGTATCAATGATATAGCTATAACTTTGTCATTTTTTGGCTGATTCAGATGAATCTTGCAGGGATGGTAGCCCCTCCAGAGGGCATTGTGTCTGCCAAGGTTCAAAGAGATAGGTGTAGTGGTTTCTGGGAAACTGCATCTCAAACTGCTGACATGCAAAACTTGTGACACTGTGTGTATTAAGGCACAGGAGGGTGAAAACTGCAGGCCTGCTATGCCCTGCTGTGGCCATGAAGCCTGCCAGCTGTCAAATAGATAGGTGCAGGGAGAGTCTGGGTTCTGGGGCCCTCCACCTCCGGCTGCTGACAGGCAAAACTTGTGACATGGGTGGGTGACACAGTGTGTGTGTTAAGGTGTGCCCTCACTGGCACTGGGACTTCTGCACAACACGGTAGTGTGACCCAATGAGGCCTCCCCTACAGCCTGATTGCATTCCACCACTTTACATGACAACAGGCAAAATAACTTAGTGACTCAGCACCAGTAGCACCGGCAGCATCTCAGGAAGCCAAATTGTCAGCCCTTCTTTCCTCTCAAGTAGGAGCTGCAGCTGGAAATGAAGGTATCAGGGTGAAGGACAGGCTGGGGTGGTGTGTGGGAGGGAGGGATGTAGCAGCACAGGTAAAACTGCAGAGGTACCTAGGGAGTCAGGATATCCAGGGGGTTGTAGTTTGTCAGAATTCCACTGTCTAACTTATTTGGATTATTGGAGGAAGCAGGGGGGGAGGGGGGCTTGCAGCTTTAACTCTCCCCTTTCCCCCTCTAGCTCCTCTCCCTCCCCTGCCAGAAGACCTGGTGCCTGCCTTTCCAGCATGCTTCATATTAATTTTTCCTGTGCTGCAACAGGTATGTGACTGTATGTGTCTGATTTCTTCTGGGTTGTGCAATTTGTTTGCTTTGTGTTGTATGTAGTGGACTGCGGCTTGCTGATGAATCTGATTACTGATTGTGAATAACTATGGCGTGTGTTCTTCTTCTGTGACGTGTGACTGACTTCTCCTCCTTCTAAGATTCTGAGTTCTGTGCTGTGTGTGTTAATCTCAATCTGAATCTCTATCTGACTTCTGTGTTGTCTTTATTCTGCATGTAAACTAACTATAATAATATTAATAACTAATGACTATACATAATCTGAATATCTTCTTCTATGAATATCTGACTTCTTCTATGCATGGAGGCAGAAAAGGACCTTGGAGTCATTATTGATTCCAAGATGAACATGGGCCACCAGTGTGAAGACGTGGTCAGTAGGGCCAACTGCACTTTGTCATGCATCCACAGATGCATCATGAGTAGGTCCAAGGAGGTGATTCTCCCCCTCTGTGACATTGGTTAGGCCACAGTTGGAGTACTGCATCCAGTTCTTGGAGCCACACTTCAGGAGGGATGTGGCCAGCATCAAGAGGGTCCAAAGGAGGGCCACTCACATGGGGGCAGGGGGCAGCAGGGCAGACCCTATGAGGGGAGGCTATGGGACCTGAACCTGTTCAGCCTCCACAAGAGAAGGCTTAGAGGGGATCTGGTGGTCATCTATAAACTTACCAAGGGGGACTAGTGGGGAATGGGAAAGACCCTGTTCCCCCAAGCACTCCCAGGAGTAACTAGGAATAACGGCCATAAGTTGATTGAGAGTAGGTTCAGGCTGGACATCAGGAGGCGCTACTTCACAGTAAGGGCGGCTAGGATCTGGAACCAACTTCCAAGGGAAGTGGTGCTTGCTCCTACCCTGGGAGTCTTCAAAAGGAGGCTAGATAATCACCTTGCCAGGGTCGTTTGACCCCAGTACTCTTTCCTGCCCATGGTAGGGGGTTGGACTTGATGATCTGCTCAGGTCCCTTCTGACCCTACCGACTATGAAACTCTGTGTGTGTGTGCGTGTGTGTGCGCACGTGTAATTTGTGCTTCCCTGCACAGTGATGAATCACACTACCAGGGAAAACATTAAGCTTTCTTTTTTAAAAGTTTGCAAAGCAAAAGGGAACAAAGATAAATTGAAAGAAATGAATTGGGTAAGTAGTAAAGTAGATGCTAAGCTAAGCTAAACTAAGCTATGCTATATCCTATCCAATCTTTTCTAAGAGCAAAAAGGAGCAGGTGACTGAGTGACTAGGAAGCCAGTCCAATGGCCACAGTACCTTTCAGACGCTCGCTCAGGCAGAAACAGCTCCCAAAAGGGACAAAAAAGTCTGCAGACAGAAGCTTTTATGATATTTCTATGTCCCTCCCCCACTGTGATTGGAAGGTGACTCAGGGAGAAATTACTCACTGGCTAGCTAAAGATGTCAGTCTTTCCCCCCTGCTCCCCCTCCCCCCACCTGTTCCCCCTCCATCTTCTAAGTTTCTGTTTCCCCTCAAAGACTGCCTTCTGATTCTCCGAATTGCCAAATCTTTTCCAAATCTTTTCTGAATCGATTCAGAGGTTCTGAATTGATTTGGAAAGTTTAAGGCTTCAAGCAATTCAATTTGGATTCAGAGATTCAGCCTTTGAATCAAGCCGAATTTTCTCCGAATCAAATCGCAAACCAAAGCTTTGCACAGCCCTAGTGCTTCGTACAGTGCTATTGAACTATTTTGATTTACCAAGCCAAAGAGTTTCTCCTAAATCTAGTCAAAATGGGTAAAGCACCATGGATAATATCAGGTACACCTAAAATTCAGACCAAAACCTAAATAAAATTTCTGGGAGTCAAAGTCGATCTATCCTTTTTTTATATACATTTTCTTTTTTTGCTCTGTGGATGAAAGTCAGTGTGTCAAAGTAACACCACTATTTATACTCTGACCAAAAGAATGGAGTTAGAGAAATATAATGAGAAAACCTTCTGTTTATTTTTGGTTCATTATGTTCCGTAGCTTCAAAGGGGTGCTTTATATGGATAACAGTACACTTACAAAATGACAATTTAAAATTTGAAAATTCTGTTTCTCCTGTTTGGAGATCATTTCCTAAGGCAAAAAAAAAAGAGAAATGAATTTGAACTTGTGGAGGCACAGGTCCTGATCGCCAATCTTGCAATGGCTCTCTTTGTAGTGCCTTCCTCTAGCTGAATTACTGTACTCCCTATAAACTCTTGACTGTTAGGCATTTTGGAATGGAATGTGTGAGAAACACTAAACTAAGTGGAGCTCTGCCTAATTAAATAATATAAAATTGCCCAAAAAGGGGCTGTGCCTTAAATTGTGTCCTTCCGGACTCAGGCACATTATTCAGCACCATTTTGAAAAAGAGCTTCTAGTTTCTCCCCTTTATTCAATAGTTCAGTGCTTAGAACACTTGCCTTACAATATGGTACACTTAGATTTAAGGAACTCTTTTACTGAGAAAATTCAGATTCCCATATCCAGCCTTGTAAGGGAATGCCTACCAACCATCCTATGAGCTATTCTTGAAGAGGGACATTCGCTCTTCCTTTTGTTAAACAGCTATAATTTGTGTAAAACTATAAAGATTCATTGCACAAGAGAGTGAGCATGACACTAGCCTTGTGATTAAGGCACCCACCTGGAAAAATAGAATCCTGGCTTCTGGTCCCTTCAATAGCTACTGTATTTACTTGAATATAAGATGACTCCCAAATACGTGGATTAGATATATGGAAAATGTATACATTTGTTATAATTTTCAAGAATAACATCTAATTATTGGATGATAGTTTTGAATTTGTGCTCCTCACACTGTTGCAGCATGGAAAATAATTGTACCCTCTGCCCTGCCCCCCCGAACTTCTTCCTCCTGCAGCCTTTCCCCTCCCCCTTACTGTCAGACCCTGCTCTCCCGGAGCACATGGAAGTGAGAGGCAAATGTGAAAACACTTACTTTGCAATGAACATGCCTGTAGTATTCCTACATAGGCAAATTAGTATGGGAACCCATAGACTTAGATCATCTAGAATTGAAGCATACTGTCTTTTTTGAAACTGCTGAAAGTATCACAGGTACTCCATAAGCACACTTTTAAGTACCACTTTGTACTTACTTATATATAGTACAAGCTGTGTGTGTCTACACAAGATGTTTAACTGCACAGTAGCACAGTTTACTGCACAGTAAGCACATGCATCTACATGTGCAAACACTTACTATGCAGTAAAAATTCTTAATCAACCTGAAAATACACATAGAAAATTTACATGCAATTAATCACTTCTTAGTTACACACATGCAGATGCAGCCCAGGAGCTAGTCTGCTCCTGGGTCAGCCCAGCCACTAGGGGGGTGACCTGAGGCTAGACCCAGAGCTCTGGGCTGGGAACCTGTACTGCCCCAGGGCTAGGCTGCCTCTATGGCAGCCTCTGCCTCAGGCCTTTAAAAGCCTGCAGACATTTTGAGTCATGGGGCACACCCACAGGGAGCCTGAGGCCACTCCAGACCCCTATTTCCCCATGGGCAAGCCACAGGCCAGCTGCCTTAGCCTTCCTGTACTCCAGCACCACTGCCTGGCATTGCACTGCTGCATACCCTCCAGGCCCATGCCGTCCAGGCCTTCAGGCTGCGTCAGACTGCTCCAAGCTACAGCCAGGCCTGCCAGCCCCCAGGCCGAGCTGCAGGCAGCTTCTGGCTCCTGGGACCAGCTCCACCTGCCTGCATCCCACCCCCAGTAGCCTATCCTGGGCTTGAAGGTGTTGTGGGGCATTGCCACTGCCATATGGCTGCCAGTTCCATGCTGGGGACTTGTGCTGGGTGCTGCAGGAAGCTGTCCAGGCCCAGCAGCACAGAAACAGACATGCAGCAGTACAGAGAACTAGCATGGGACCCAAGATAGCGTCCTTCTCATCTGCAGCTATGTTCATGCCTGTGCCAATCAGCCAGGCCCCAACTAGTCCATGGAGAAGACTGGTGACCTTATGGTACCATGGGGCAAGGTGGAGATGCAGCATGAGTTTGACTGGGATGGATACTCCAACATCCACATCTATGAAGGGCTGATGGCATGCATCCTGGAGTGCAGGCATGACTGATCAGTGTGGCCATGCCATATCAAGGTCAAGGCCTTGTGGGCACAGTGGATTTCCATCACTGACCACAATCATCATTTGGGGAGTGCCCATAAGTTCATGCCCATTATGCAGCAACTGACAGATATCCTCATGCCCCAGGACTGAGGCTGCAGCCATGATGTGTGCAGCAGCAAGGGTGACCTGCACAAGTCCCCACCCCCAGCATGTCACCCCTGGTGACACAACACTGGGGGAGGTCTCCTCAGCATTCAGCAGCCCATCTTGCTGAGCTCTCTGGCTACACTCTACACCAGCAGCTCGGGGAGCCCAGGCCAGTGCCTGCACCGACAGCTCTGCAGCTGCAGAAACAGCCACAGCCACAGTCATGAGGCACAGCTGGCCATGACACTGCCAGCTGGCAGTAGTGCCAGCTCCTCAATGGCATGCCCACCTACCACACCCCACTGTCTGAGGACACCACTTGGAGCCACCCACCATCACCAACAACCGTGTAACCATATGGAACTGCCAACCACACCAACCCTGGCCATGTGGTAGGCCCTGCTCTGGGGGATGGCCCCCCCCGCCCCTGTCCCTGCCCTCCCCCTCTGCCTGGACCACACAGAGGTTGGAGACAGTGCAAAACTTTATTAAGCAGCCCATGTCCCAACAGCTAGGTGGGCACAGGCTTCACACACTGAGGAACATGTCAATACTGGCAGTGATGTCCTCCTCAGCTTTGAGGGGCAAGGATTTGTGGCACAGCCACTGGTAACCCTCCAGGCAGTGGCAGAGGTTGCAAGGCAGCCCAGGCTTGCCTTCTGTGACATCATAACTCAGGGTCCCATACCAGGTGCACAGGTGAACCAGAGGCACCATGGGCAGCAGCAGTAGCAGGGTGTAGTGGGTCAAGCACCCCCTGGTCCATGCATACAGACCATTGCTTTTTTTAAAAAAAAGCAATGACCATTACAGTGTTTTGTGTAGAGCCCAATGGGTTAGGCAGTCCCTAGGAATGGCTACTGGATTAACAGCCTCAGGGGAGACAAATGAAATAGAACACAATTTATGAATCCCAGTGGGTCCTAGAAGGGAGGTAGGCCTCAAGCACTTAGCTCTATAAGACTGAGATGCTTCGAGGAATATTCACAGGTGAACTTCAGTGTCAAAACATGAAATACCTATAGAATTCTTAGTTAAGTACAGATGTTCAAAAAAGCCTGAGGAGGAATCAGTCTAAGTTACACAGTTTTCTGTAACTGTCCTGGGTTAGGTTGGGTGTGAACAGAACAGACTTTCACCCTTTGGTGGTGGGGGCAGGGGCATGAAGACTGCCTACACTGGCCAAGGTTAGCAGGTTGGGGGTGCTCCTGCATGCCTCCCAATATGCAGAGAGTGGAAGAGCACCTGGGCCATCCCTGATTAGCTGTCAGGCACAGGCAAACATGCTCCAAACTCTGTGACATGTTGCCACAGACCCTCCCCTGTCCCCAGCCCTAGGCCCTCCATTGTGAGTTGCAGATGCGTCCATTTCCTGGTCTGCCTGAACCCTGAAATGACATCGTACTACACATGCCCAACCAGGAAAACCCAGGACCTGAAGTCTGTCCTGCTTGTCACTCTGCATGATCCATGCTGGAGGCTCTGGGACATCATCCGCACAACCTGGACATGACCAAGCAGTTGGTCACCTTGGCACATGGCTTTGTGCCTCAGAGCCAAAAGATGGACAACCTGCATGGGGCCACCCACCACAAAATGTGCCCACTAAGCATCCTAGACTGGGCCACAGACTTTCACATGGATGACAAGAATGAGGGTGCTCTGGCACCACCTTTAGATCATTGACTGTTGGCTCTGGGCACATGCCACCACCATCAACTATTTGGCGGGGGGACTGTCCTGTGTACCTGGGATGATGAACAGTAGGTGCAGACCTTCCACGTACACTGGGCCACCTTCATGGACATTGTCACCTATCTGCCCCACTATATCATGTGCCAGAACATCAGCCTGTGGCAATCCCTCAATTCAGAGAAACGAGACCACCTGCCACACGCATCCTGGACTAGGCCATTGCCACCATGAAGCTGGTCACTCCCAACAGTTATCACCACATTGCCAAACAGTTCAGTGCGTGCAAGACCATGTCCAAAAAGGCCATTAGGAGGCACATCTGGACATCCAGGACATCTTGGCCAAGTGCTTCATCCACCTTCACCACCTCATCAGCCTGGGTAGCTGCCAAGCTTTCACCATATGGGCTTCCCCAACTACATGGGGGCCATGGACAGCACTAATATTCCCATCCTCTTCCCAACCCAGGCCACCCAGGCATTCATTAACTGCAAGGGCTACTACTCTGTTGTCCTGTAAGGCATCATCAACAGCTAGGGCCACTTTACCTACAACTTCACTGGCTGGGTGGGCAGCGCCCACGATGCCCACATCTTCTGCAACTCCCAGCTTCCCACACTGATGGAGAGCAGGTGCTCTGTGCCTGGGGTCCCTGATTTCATCACTGGCAACATCATCATATGCCTTCCCTCATTGTCAGGGACCTGATTTAACTTCTTTATAGCCTGGCTGATGAATCCCTATGTGGGGAGGAGGGGGAGCACTTCAACAACTGCCTAAGCAGATGCTGAATGATGGTGGAGTGTGCCTTTGGCCACCTCAGGGCATGCTGGCAGGCTCTCAATGTGGATGAGGAGTACCTGATGTGACTCACCATAGCGGTTTGTGTCCTCCACAACATTTAGAAGATTGGGAGAGGTATTCTGTGAAGCCTGGCCAGAGGGAGCATGGTGTGTGGACTGGGCATAACAGGCGGCGCATATGCAGTGCAGGGATGGGGCAGAATGTGAGCGTCCCATTGATACTGGGGACACCAGCCATGTACAGTGACAAGCAATCTGGATCTGCAAAGCCCTGATCAACTACCTCCTCACCCTTGATGTCTAGGAGCCCTCCCTGGATGAGTAGAGCTAGATGGCTTTGATTGCCCATGCCCTGTCATTGGCTCATGAATCTCCTGCCCTGGACTCCTCTGGGCCTGTATTCCAGGCAGTGCTGCCCACAACCAAGGCTGCCTCAACACTGTTCTCCTTCCCTCCCTCCCCATTTTCCCCAGACTCATGCACTGGGATGCTGAAGGTATGGGGTGAGGAAGAGATGTGGCTTAGTTTAAAATATTGCAGCTGCTGAACTTTTCTTGTTTTTAATAAAGAAAACCTGTTGAACATTGTCTATGTCTCTGCTTGGCCCCTCAATCTATTGACACAAACCAGAAAACCTTTGGCGGGGGTAGGGGAGATTTCTGAAAGGAGCAAAATAACTTGGAAGGAGCCATTAGGATGGGGGAGAGGGTTGGGGCCAGGGGGAATGCCACAGGAGCCGAACTCAACAAACACAAAACCTTGGAGGGGAGGCAAGGTGTATGGGGGCTTTAGATCTGGCATACTAATTCCCATACTCAGAAGTAAAGACCAGGGATTTCTCTGTAGGAGCTGGACAGGTGGGTGATCCTTGACCCACTCTGTCTGAAAGGGCTATAGGTTGGGGCTGGGGGCAGGGGTGGGAAGCAGCTGCTGGTCCAAAGGGGAAGGAAGCTGTGGAGCAGGAGGCATCACCAAACTGGGGGCCATGGACTCCTAGCCCTTCCTCACAGTACCCCAAGGGCAGAAGGAATGGCCTGGTTTCATATTTTCATAGTTCGTAGGGTCAGAAGGGACCTAAGCAGATCAGCAAGTCTGACCCCCTGCCATGGGCAGGAAAGGATGCTGGGGTCAAATGAGTCCAGCTAGGTGGCTATCTAGCCTCCTTTTGAGTAGGGGTAAGCACCACTTCCCTTGGAAGTTGGTTCCAGAACCTAGCTGCCCTGACTGGGAAGTACTGCCTCCTGATGTCCAGCCTGAACCTACTCTCAGTCAACTTATGGCCGTTATTCCTAGTTACTCCTGGGAGTGCTTGGGGGAACAAGGTCTCTCCCGTTCCCCATTAGTCCCCCTTGGTAAGTTTATAGATGACCACCAGATCCCCTCTAAGCCTTCTCTTGTGGAGGCTGAACTGGTTCAGGTCCCATAGCCTCCCCTCATAGGGTCTGCCCTGCTGCCCCCTGCCCCCATGTGAGTGGCCCTCCTTTGGACCCTCTTGATGCTGGCCACATCCCTCCTGAAGTGTGGCTCCAAGAACTGGATGCAGTACTCCAACTGTGGCCTAACCAATGTCACAGAGGGGGAGAATCACCTCCTTGGACCTACTCATGATGCATCTGTGGATGCATGACAAAGTGCAGTTGGCCCTACTGACCACATCTTCACAAAGTGCAGGTGGCCCATGTTCATCTTGGAATCAATAATGACTCCAAGGTCCTTTTCTGCCTCCATGCATAGAAGAAGTCAGATATTCATAGAAGAAGATATTCAGATTATGTATAGTCATTAGTTATTAATATTATTATAGTTAGTTATAGTGGAGGCTGAACAGGTTCAGGTCCTGTAGCCTCTCCTCATAGGGCCTACCCTGATGCCCCTTGATTATGTGAATGGCCCTCCTCTGGACCCTCTTGATACTATCCACATCCCTCCTGAAGTGTGGCATCCAGAACTGGATGCAGTACTCCAACTGCAGCCTTACCAGTGTCACATAGAGGGGGAGGATCACCTCCTTGGACCTGCTTGTGATGCATGACAAGGTGCATGACAAAGTGCAGTTAGCTTTACTGACTGAGTGTGTCCTCACATTGGCAGTCCATGTTCATCTTGGAGTCAATAATGATTCCAAGACCCTTGTCTGCCTCTGTGCTGATAAGGGAGTTTCCCAGCCTGTAGGTATGCTGCTGGTTCTTCCTCCCCAGGTGCAACATCTTGCACTTGTCCATATTAAAACCCATCCTACTCTCATCTGTCCACCTGTGTAACCTGTCCAGACGTAGTTGTAGCCTGTCCCTCTCTTCTAGCATACTCACTTCTCCCCACATCTTAGTGTCATCTGTGAACTTGAACAAGGTGATTTTCACCCCCTTGTCCAAAGCGCCGATGAAGATATTGAACAGTGCAGGCCAAGGACTGAGCCCTGGGGAACCCCACTCCCCACATCTCTCCAGGTCAAATATGACCCATTCACCACCACTCTCTGTGTGTTGCCCTCCAGCCAATTTGCAACCCATTTGACTGTGTAGGCATTGACAGCACAGGCACCTAATTTTTTACTGAGGATGGGGTGAGAGACCGTGTCAAAGGCCTTCCTTAAAGTCCAGAAAGACTACGTCCACCGGAACACCTGCATCCAAGGATTTTGTGACCGAGTCATAGAAGGCAACCAAGTTGGTCTGACAGGACCTGCCTCTAATGAAATCATGTTGATTGCCTCTAAGCATAAACTCTCCTGCTGGCCCCTTACAGATGTGCTCTTGGATAATTTTCTCAAAGAGGTTCCCCAGGTCTGAAATAAAACTAACAGGCCTGTAGTTTCCTGGGTCCTCTTCCCTCCCTTTTTTGAAAATGCGGACCACAATGCTCCTCTTCCAGTCATCAGGCACCTCACCAGCAAACCACAAGTGCTTGAACAGCTGTGCCAGGGGTCCTGCAATGACCTCTGCCAATTCCCTAAGCACTCTGGGGATTGTCAGGACCTGCTGATTTGAACACATCTAGTCACTCCATAAGTTCCCTGACTAGGTCCTAACTGACCCTGGGCCTGGCTGCACCTCCCCTGGGTCCATCCAGAATCCCAGTGGGGAGGATGTCCCTGTCCCAGCTCAGAAAAATGGAAGAAAAGAATCTGTTCAAAGATTAGCTTTGTCGTCTGGTGCTACCACCAGATTACCAAGCATGTCCTGCAGAGGCCCCACATTACTTGATCCTTTTTTTTTGCCCCCAGTGTATTTTAGAAAGGACTTCTTGTTATCTTTGATCCGGGTCACTAGTACCAGTTCAATCTCTGCCTTAGCCTTCCTAACAGCCCCCCCTACAATCATAAGCCAAGGAAAAATAATCCTCCTTGGTGATGGCCCCTCCCTTCCATTGGGTGTACACCACCTTTTTGGCTTTAAGACATTCATGGATGCTTTTGGTAAGCTATGGGGGCTTTTGAGCACTCTTGCCTGCTTTGATCCACATGGGGATTGTCAGCCTTTGGGCTTGGAGGATTGTCTCCTTAAGGAACAACCACTCTTCTTGGACTCCCAACTCCCCTCCCCTCTGGGACCTCAGTGCCTCCCTGACTAGTCTCCTTACCACATTGAAATTGGCCCTCCTGAAGTCCAGGGCTCCTGCCTTCCTGCAGGCCTTTGACACCCTGTGCTAGATGGTAAATTCCAGTAGGTGATGATCGCTATCCCCCAGGTTGTTGAGCACCCACAGTCCTGTCACCAGGTAATCACCTGTGGCCAGGACCAGGTCCAACAAGGCATTTCCCCTCATGGGACTGTGCACATCCTGTGCAAGTCCTGCAACTTGACTAGGAACCTAAGTGAGCGGTCAGACCTGGCTGACTGCTCTTCCCAGCAGATGTCCGGGTAGTTTAGGTCACCCGTGACCACCTCCCTTGGTGCATCTGGCTCACAGGCCACATTTTGCCCACCCCTGGACTAGACAGTTACTTTTTTTCAAGGGCTGGGATGGGGGAGTCCAGAACTGGGTTTGGACTGTAATTGCAGGAAGGTGGGATAGAGGTTGCCTTGAGAGGTTGATACAGTGACTGCCTGTGCCCTCAGACTTGGAGTCAACAGGAACCCCTGTACTTTTCCAAGGGATGAAATAAGAGGGGAGGGAGGAAAGTGATGAAATGTCAATAGTAAGCCTCTCCAGGTGAACAACTTAGGAGTCACCCTGGCAGCAGGACCAAAGCAGCCATCACATCAGTGCCTTGGACTGGGAGGGAGGGAAGGAGGGAGTAGAGTTGTTTAGCAAGCAGGATTTTTTCTTATTCTTTCTGTACTGCAAATCCAGTGGTTCTCCTAGATTAATGCATGTTATCGCCTGTCTCTGACTTCTGTGTCCTCTCTGCCTGTAGAGCTGCCAACTAGGGCAGGGTGCTGAGGCTTGGCAGAGCTCAATAAACTCTTTTAGTGCCTTTCTGTGAGTGCAAAGGAGAGCGGGGAGTAACACTTCTCAGCAACACTTCTCTGGCCAGCTCCACTACTCCCAGGAGCTGCATATATCCCTGTGAGATTGGACAGGGAGATGTAAATAAGACAGATTTATGTTCTCATAGATTGGGAGTTGTACTGCTAACTGCCCAAGGTCAGGTGCTGGAGAGCCTGGCACCTCAGCTTTGGTCCAGGACAGGAAGAAGAGGGATGAGTGGGGGACTAGTCTGCCCAGTGCTGAAAGACAGAAACATTTCAAGCACTTAGCAGCCTGGGGCCAGGATAGACTATTTGATGTCTGCTGTATCGTGGCAAAGCCGCTGGGATCTGGGGGTTACCGGCGGTTGGCGGCCGTGTTGTCAGTGTCCTCCAGGTCCCATATGGGGGCCCGGAAACGGTACAATGCTGCATCCCGACTGGGCAGGTCCTGGCTGGTCATCATTGTCATTACACAACAGTGTCCGGTGTTGGCGACCAGCATCACAGTGACATCAACTAAAACAGTCTGGATCGGGGGTTTCCATTGGCATCCGGCACTCGGTGTTCTGTCGGTGGTTCTTTAAAAGGCTAAAAGCTTAAAAGCATAAAGAGCTAAAAGCCTAAAACCGCTATGCAGCCACCACTGGGTAGGGCAACCAGCACCTTAAAAATGCCAATAAATTACGGGGGACAACAAAAGAGAAAACAGGGTGTGGCCATGCGGGTAATAAGGTCAAAAGTAGTGCTCCCCCAGGGGACACCGAGCAAAGCTAGAAAGGTGTTGGAGGAGTGGGTCCAGAACACCCATGGCAGTAGTCTTGGGAACAGTAGCTTGGTGCCTGTGTGCTTGGCAATGGTCTGTGAGGTTAAGGAACAGACATGGGGAGCGGGGAGTCTCAATGAGGTGGAAGTTAGGGGAATAGGCTTGAACTCCAGGTCCTGGATCCCTATTTCAGTGACATCAAAGATCTCTCCCTGCTCCTGCATGCCATGCTTCCTGCTCTTAGTTTCATAGTTTCTAGGGTCAGAAGGGTCCTGAGTAGATCATCTAGTCCGACCCCCCGCCATGGCAGGAAATAATACTGGGGTCAAATGACCCCCACAAGATGTTCATCCAACCTCCTCTTAAAAACCCCCAGGGTAGGAGCCAGCACCACTTCTCTTGGAAGTTGGTTCCAGATCCTAGCCGCCCTGACCATGAAGTAGCACTTCCTGATATCTAGCCTAAACCTGCCCTCCGCCAGCTTTTGACCGTTATTCCTGGTCACTCCTGGCAGTGCATGGGGGAATAGTGACTCCCCCAATGCCTGCTGATCTCCCCTGATTAGTTTATAACAGGCCACTAGATCCCCCCTCAGCCTTCTCTTGTGGAGGCTGAACAGGTTCAGGTCCCGTAGCCTCCCCTCATAGGGCCTGTCCTGCTGTCCCCGATCATGCGAGTGGCCCTCCTCTGGACCTTCTCGATGCTGTCCACATCCCTCTTGAAGTGCGGCGCCCAGAACTGGATGGAATACTCCAGCTGCAGCCTGACCAGTGCCACATAGAGGGGGAGGATCACCTCTTTGGACCTGCTCAAGATGCATCTGTGGATACATGACAAGGTGTGGTTGGCCTTCCTGACTGCCTCTCCACACTGCCAGCCCATGTTCATCTTGGAGTCAATTATGATTCCAAGATCCTTTTCCGCCTCCGTGCTGACAAGAGGGGAGTTCCCTAACCTGTAAGTATGGTGCCAGTTGTTCCTCCCCAGGTGCATCACCTTGCACTTGTCTGTGTTGAATCCCATCCTATTCACATCAGCCCACCCTTGTGACCTGTCTAGGTCTGATTGTAGCCTGATGCTTCCTTCTAGTGTAGACACATCCCCCCACATCTTAGTGTCATCAGCAAATTTGAACAAGGTGCTTTTTACCCCCTAGTCCAAATCACTGATGAAGATGTTGAACAGCGCGGGCCCGAGGACCAAGCCCTGCGGAACCCCACTGCCCACGTCCTTCCAAGTTGAGAAAGATCCATCCACTACCACCCTCTGGGTACGGCCCTCCAGCCAGTTGGTGACCCAATTAACTGTGTGGGTGTCAACACCACAGTCCCCCAGTTTCTTAATGAGAATGGGGTGAGAGACAATGTTGAATGCCTTCCAGAAGTCCAGAAAGACTATGTCCACTGCTACCCCTGCATCAGATGATCTGGTAATCTGATTGTAGAAGGCCACCAGATTGGTATGACAGGACCTGCCACTGATGAACCCATTTTGGTTGCCCCTAAGCATGGCCCCTCATGGATGTGTGCCAGCATAATTTTCTCAAACAGCTTGCCTAGGATCAAGGTAAGACTAACTGGCCTATAGTTTCCTGGGTCCTCCTTCCTCCCCTTTTTGAAGATGGGAACCACGTTGGTCCTCTTCCAGTCCTCTGGCACTACACCAGAGCACCACGAGTGCTCATAAAGCCCTGTCTATGAGATGTTACGGGCACTCAAGTCCAGCTTTAAGTATACCTCAGCTCCCAAATCCTGTGAAAATGTGGAGACCAGCACCAGTGGGATGGACTCGTCATGGATTAGCTCCAGCAGCTCTTGCCTTGTGACTCTTTCCCTGTGGCCCCTGGGAAACTGCTCATGAGCACCTAGTAGTTCTGTCATCCCACAGCCTCCCTGTATCTCCTTCTCCGTGAGGTCTCTGCTGACAACTCCTCCTGATCCCCAGGGGTGCCATAGGAATGCGGGGTCTCAATAGCCTAACCTTTGGCAAGGAAAGGGGACAGATTCTTATAGAAGGGCATGGTTCGCCTCTGCCCTGGACTTCTTGTTGGCATCATGCACACAGCTATACTTCATCTTCATCTATTTGTTCTTGCTGTAGCAGTACTCCCAGTCCCTTTTGTGGCTTTGCACCTGCATCTGCTAGGTGATGCACTTGAAGACATCCCTGCTTCAGTGTCCTTTCTGGAGCTATTGCTGGATCTCCTCCTTGCTCCAGATGGTGACAAGATCCCTCATCGCTCTTTAGTCCCAGTTGTGTGACTGTGGTTAGTTAGTGTAGGAGAATGGTATGGGGTTGTCCATGGTCTGCAATGGTACCCATGAGGTCTTGATATCCATGGCTGGGTGAGAGTCTGGCTACAATGGGGTGAGTAGAAGGAAGGCTGGCAGGTTCGTGTATAGAGGGAGCAGAGGATACAGGAAGGTGCAGGTTCTGACACATGGCTAGCCTCTCACTGCAGCTGGGTGTGGCTCCTGCTTCAGCATGACTGGGGCTCCACTGGTCAGGTCACCCCCACAATCTTAAATTTTCCAGGTGCTTACAGCAGACATCCCATGCTTTTGACAACACTATGCCATGGTCTGGAAATTTCCAGCGTCCTCTATCTAGAAAGAGGGAGTTGTCCATGCCCCACCCACTCCTGAAGTTTCCAGTGATGTCTGTCTGCTTTCCATAGCTCAGTGCCACACCCACCCTAGTACTCCAAGACCCTGTAGCTGTAGGCCATAAAAGCCTTGCAGCACCCCAGGTGCCCATGGCCAGTGTAACTTCCGGCAGTGACTGGCCTGTGAAGGTCACTGGATTTCCTCCATCCTGACCTAGTCCTGATATTCTGTCACCTGCAACCCCAACCCACCAAAGGCAAGTTGCATGCACTGGCTCCTGCTGGGGGAGGGGGGTTGCATTGATGCTGGGGTCCAGGTGACAGGGTTCCTGGCTTGGTCCACAGAGATACTCATAGCTCTGTCAGGGGCCCTTCCCCAGTGATGCCACCCTTCCAGGGCTCCTCTGAGGCTGCCACCTAGATGGAGCCCTTGGGGGATTTGGTGACCACCTGCCCCATGATCTTTGGAGGCAGCTGGGTGGGGTACTTGGGGGTGGGGCTGATGTATGGTGACTCCCCCACCTGACCCTCTTGTGAGCATCTTCAGGCTCTGGAGGGGCAGGTGGCAGAGCTCCAGGCTGAGGTGAGAATGTTATGGGGGATCCGGGCAGCAGAAGATGAAATGGATTTGTATTTCCATTCTCTGCAGGGTCAGGAATCCACTGGAGAGACTCCACGTGCAAAACATCCAACTAATCAGTGGCAGCAGGTTTCTTTCAAGGCCAGTGCAGTACAACTGCTGTGCCTGCTCCCCAGACACCCCTTGGGAACAGGTATGCGGCCCTGGCTCCCCTGGAGAAGAAGGCAAAAGAGCAGATCCACAAAGTCATTGATACTGCTTGACCTACAACACGGGCTGAGAAGAGGCAGACCCAAAGGAGGAGGAGATGTAACATTCTGGTCATCGGGGACTCCATCCTGAGGGGAACTGATGGTCCAATCTGTTGCTTTAAATCCTTGTCACAGCAAGTCTGCTGTATGCCTGGAGCAAGGATTTGGGACATTACGGAGGCCATCTGAAAAATCATCAAGCCCTCTGACTACTACCCACTGGTTATGCTTCATGTAGGGACAAATGATGCATCCAAGGGCAAGCTGAACAACATCATGGAAGACTACAAGGCCTTGGGACACCAACTCAAGAAGATGGGAGCTTAGGTGGTATTTTCCTCCATTCTCCTGGTAAGTGGACGGGGTAGGTGCCATGAGGCCTACATTGATGTAGTTAACTGGTGGCTTCAGAGCCGGTACCATGAGGTGAGCTTTGGGGTTTTTGATAATGACCCATATGTCTGTACAGAGGGCAAGCTGGGGTGGGATGGGCTTCATCTCTCCCCTAAGGGCAAATATATTTTTTCTTCTAGGTCAGCTGATCTCATATGGCGAGCTCTAAACTAGCTTCACCGGGGGAAGGGGCTGCTCCAAGTAGAGAGGATGCTTCACCAGCATGCAGGGTGACAAGAGAAAGGGACACCCAGGTAAGCACAATGTCCTGAGCCTCAAGTGCCTCTACACCAATGCTCGTAGTATGGGGAGCAAGACGGAGGAACTGTGCCTCCTGATTGCAAGTAAGAATCCAGACGTAGTAGGGCTCACAGAAAACTGGTGGGACCCTACCCATGACTGGGCAGTGGGCATTCAGGGATACACCCTATATAGAAGGGACAGGACAGAGGGGAAAGGTGGGGTGTGGGGTTTGTGGTCTACGTCAAAGAGCAACTCACATCATCAAGGATTAGCTTTGGGTTAAAGGAGGGTCGGGCAGAGACACTGTGTCAAACTACTGTTCTGCTTTGTTGATTAGAAATTTTGCTGTAGTAAATTGTCATGTTCATTTATTTCATTTGCAGATACCAAACTGGAAAAAAACCCGACTCATAAGCCTTCCTACACTCCCCACCACCAATTATCTGATCAGAGGAATATATATTGCTCACATTTACATGTAAAAGAACAAATCTCTTTCTCCCTCACTCAACAAAGGAATGCAATTTAGCTATGTGTATTCTACATTTGTCATGTCCGTTTAAGAAAACTCACGCTCAAAGAGCATACAAGTCTCTGAAAAATATTAAAACTGAATGATTTTCTTGTTCTTGTTTTTAAATAAAGACATGCTTTCCTTATTGGAGAATCTGTGATTGAGAACTCCTAACAGCTGCTTATGTAGACATGCAAATAGCCTTGACTTCAATTTCACTCTGGAGGTACAAGCAGTCTCCAGATTCTTACAAACCTATAGACCATGAAGTATCTTCTCCTCAGATCAATACCAAAAATGTGATGAAAATCAGTATGAGCTACATTATTTTAGAGATTGATCCTGTCCTGGTCTCAAGTGCATATTGAACTTTAAAATGGGGTATTATATCCTTTAAGTACTCTGCAGTATGAACGCTTTATAATGTTATCTATTTAAAACAGCTCTTTCCTATTTTTAAGTAAGCTTTGAAGTACATTTTGTCTTTTTGAATGAAAATATTATAAGGGGATAAAAGGTTTATCTAATATAGAAGCTTAAAAGAAGCTCTTACCTTTTTAATATATTTTTTTAATAAACACATTGAGTAGTTCAAACCTTTAATGAAAATTCTCAGGACAAATTTCCTGTGTTTTAGTGGCTTGCTGTTTAAATTTTCTCCTGTGCAATACATTTTCAACCAAGACATCTGGCAGGCACCTTTGGGGACTGGTAGGTATGGAAGTGTTCAGGTTTACAAAGTTGAGAATGCCAGATAGCAGTTTACTTACCTCTTGATAATTGGTCAACAAGCAATCAGAACATGTCCTCATTTCATACCATTTTATCATACTTACCCAGACTCAGACTTTTCTCATTTTATCTTTTCACTTTCTATTCTTTATCTTCTTTTTCTTGACTTAAACTTTTGATAAATGGTAAACAGAACTGAAATTTCAACTCATGTTTTTAACCCTCTCTCCGCTGCTGTTTTCTGCAAACTCAGCCAAAAATGTCTATGTGGAGTCATAAGGGATTTGGTATAGTGAATATATCAGATATATAACTGTACCTAAGGGTTACATATACATGAGACATTGACTATGCCATTGTTATTTCACAGTGATTTGGTACTTGCATACACAAGACTTAAATGACTGCACAGTAACCAGATTTCCTGCACAGTAGTGTTGCCAAATGGCTTTTTGGTGATGCTGACTGTGTAGTAGCTCATTACTTCTGCATAGTAGCTTTGCATCATGCCTCATGCCACACAACTGGATACAATAGTAACAAGTTACTATGCAGTTAGCATCTCATGTAAACACAGTCTACATGATACACATATCCTCTCCCCAGCCCTGCCTCCTGTCTCAGACACTTGTCAGCTGCAGACAGACAGTGGGGAGAAGGGAGGCATATATGTCTCTTGTATGAGACCCAGGATCTGGTCATCTGAGTCCCTGGGCTATGCCCCCGTACCCCAGCATGAAGCATCTTATGATGTAAATACATACCTGACCCCGACCCTGGATCTCAGACACCCACCCAGGGTCCCCCATGTTTGGGCATAGCCCCATGGACCCTGACCCTGGCTCCCACACACCACATCTTATTCATAGTTTCATAGTAGCTAGGGTCAGAATCCTGACACCCTGCCACAGGCAGGAATGAATGCTGGGTTCACAAGACCCCACCCAGGTGATCATCCAACCTCTTTTTGAATTTACCCAAGGTAGGGGTAAGGACCACTTCCCTAGGTCCTGCTGCCCTCTCACCAAATGGGTGGCCCTCCTCTGAACTCTCTCCAGCCTGGCCACATCCTTTTTAAAGTGTGGCACACAGAACTGGACACAGTACTCCAAAACTAAATTAAAGGGAAGTCAGTATATCTAGATGTGCAGCAACCAGGTTGTTGCCACATGGCCTAGTCAGGGCCTTGCCAAACTGCTTCCATTCAGCTGGATCAGGCCTGGCTGCTCTCTCTCCACACACTAGAGCAACTTCCAACCACATGGTTAGAGATGGCCCTGACTACACTTGCCCTGAACACAGATGCACAGATTCACAGAAGTTTAGGCTGGAAAGGACCTCATGAGATTATCAGTTCCAGACTGCTACTCTGGGCAGGAAAGACTGCTGAGGTCAAATTACCACATTAAGGTATGCATCCAGTCTCCTTTCAAAGATCTCCAGGGTAGACTCCACTGGGAGTCTATCCCAGAGTCTGGTGACACAAATCTTGATCATCTCCCTACCATGCCTGCCAGATACAGCCTGTAGAGCGACCTGACACTGCCCATACAGCCCACAGGACAAAAAAGACTGGGCACCACTGGTAAAGTATCTTTTCATTTGGGCTAGAATTGTAAAGAATTATGACCCTAATCTTTTTTATCCTCAATATCCAGCTCTCCTTCTTCCCTGTTTAACAGTTTGATATAAAGCTAAAGAAAGAAATCAAATGCAGTAGTGAAGTACCAGAACCCATATGTAATAGAACAACAGGTGGGAATTTAAAAGGGTAGGATTTCAGTTGGTGCTATTTTTTTTGCATAAACTATTAATGTG
This sequence comes from Crocodylus siamensis, assembly GCF_052110815.1. Taxonomy (NCBI): domain Eukaryota; kingdom Metazoa; phylum Chordata; order Crocodylia; family Crocodylidae; genus Crocodylus; species Crocodylus siamensis. Next base: position 261,700,878 of record NC_143396.1, read on the forward strand.
ACAATTAATTCATAGATTCATAGATTGTAAGGGGCTGGAAGGGACCTCAGAAAATCATCGGGTCCAGCCCCCTGCACCAAGCAGGAAAGACAAATGGGGTCAGGTAGCCCCAGCACGGTGACCCTCCAGTTTCCTCTTGAAGATTTCCAGGGTAGGTGATTGTACCACCTCCACAGGGAGCTTATTCCACAGTCTGGACACCCTAGTTGTGAAGTTGTTTTTCCTACTGTTAAGCCTGAAACAGTCTTTCAGGAGTTTATGGCCATTACTCCTAGTTTTCCCCAAGGGTCCCCTGGTGAACAGTTGTTCATGGAGCCCTTAATGTACACATCTGGTGTAATGGTAAGCTGCTACCAAGTCCCCTCTCAGCCTTCTTTTTTCAGGCTGAAGAGTCCCAGATCCCTCAGCCTTTCCTCATATGGCTTGCCATGCAAGTCTCTGATCATGTGGCTATATGGCTTTAAAAATATGGAAGCTTAGTCACAACAGTTTAAAAAGCTACCCCTGGGGTGCGTTTACACATGCAATTAATGTGTCTAAATTTTCTGGGCAGAATATTTAGGCCCATTGAACTGGGGCCCTGCACACATCTAACTATGTGCTTGTCAGAAGCAAATTTATTCCCAATGGGAGCAGTTAAGTATAGGGCTGCTTCTGCTTTTCTCTGACTCCTCGGCAACAAACAGAGGGTGCTCCAGGCTCCCCTGGGTGCCAGCTCTGGGCTGGCAGGGGGCACGAAGCCTGGTCCCAATCTCCATGGGGCATGAAGGGAGGGGGGGCAGTACAGAGAACTGTCTCAGTTGCTGGGCCATCTCAATCTCCATGTGGCTGGGAGTCAGCATCCTGCTGAACTGGGGACAGCTCTTCCTATCCCATGTGACCCCTGCTGCCTAGGCTGACCAGAGGTAATTTAATCCAGGTCAGTATCTACAAGTGAGCTTTACCACATTAGATTAATGCACAGATTTCTAGTACCTGTATTTACAGGCACTAGAAAATGGCACTTAAGACTGATGTACTATGCAGTAATTGTTGCATATGTGTAGATGCTGATGCTTTACTGAGCATTATTCTATAGGTATTTTTGAAAGTTCAACTAGGTGACTACCTTCATCTTTAGGTTCCTAAATAACAGATGGTATAGGAACAAACCATCCTCACATGCAGGAAGACTAGCAAGTATGGCAAAAGACCAGCTTGGCTTATCAGGCAACTCTCCAATGAACTAAAACAGAAAAAGAAAGCTTAAAAAAGTGAAAACTTGGACAAATGACAGGATGAATATCAGGCATGCAGGGATGAATGTGGGAGTTATGAGCAGGCAGCAATGGCAAAAGAATAGGCAAGAGACTATTTAGAAAAGGTAGACATGTAGAAGTTTATGGGCACATCCACACATGCAAGCATGTGCACTTGCATCAGCTCAAACAGAAGTAGTACAAAATTTGAGCCGGGGCTTTTTGCCCCAGTGCACATGATCAGACATGCACTTTGTTGTGGAGCAAATTGTGCCACTTGGGGCAAAATAACCCTGCCTGGCTCCTCCTGAATCTGCACCCAGGGGAAGCTGAAGCCTGGGGCTAGCACCAGTGCTAGCCCCAGCAGTATAAAAGCCTGCCCTGGGCAGCACCTCAGGGCTACTCTCTCTCAGTTTCTGGGGGAGGAGAGTTTCTGGGGGAGGAGCCTCTCAGAGGAAGTTGGCCATGTCCCTTCCTGTCCCAGGCTGCTGCTCCTGCTGTGGCTGGTTGCTGCAAGCTTGGTCTCAGGAGCCTTTGGGGAGAAGATGGCCAGGCCCTTTCCTGCCTTTGATTACTATTAGCTGCTGGCTTGGTTTCAGAGCTTTTGGAGTAAGTTGGCCACACCCCTTCCTGCCTTGGGCTGCTGCTGTTGTTGCCGCACCTCCCCCCAAGGTGGGGGGTCCTCTGCTGCACACTGCTGCCACCCCTCAGGGAGGGGCCCAATGCACTGCACCACACCTCAGCTTCTGCACCCTTATTCTGGCCTGCTGCCCAGCCTGCTGCCAAGCCGTGGTCAGGGGACAGCCTGGGGAGGGAGCCTGCACTGCCTGTGGGCCCCTCCCCCACCATCACTACTGAAGCCTAAAGGAACCTTGCCTGTCCCAGCTGCCTTGGCAGGCCACCCACACCTTCACCTCCACTTCCACCAGAAGCACACCCTGAGTGGTTCTACCATCATCGCTGCTGCTGCCATTGTTTCTGCTGCTGCCCCCTCTCAGGAGACAAGGAGATTCCCTGCTGCACAACCTTACACCACACCTGAACTGGATTATTTCCTAACTGACTGCTTCTACCTTCTCCTACAGATTCTTCACTGCATCTGTTCCTGATTTCTCTTCCTGCCTACTGCTCTGCTGCTTGCATCATGAGTGCCCCAGAAGCCAGGTGGGGAGGGCATCTGTGGGTCACACTAGAAAGAGGGGTTCCTGTACCACCGGTGCCCCACCCCCCTCAGACTTCCCTGGCACCCCAGCCACAACTATGATTCCACCCATGAGTTCAAGGGACCCCACCCCCCAACCAAGTTTAGTGGAGCCCCAGGGAGAGCACCAGCAACTGGGGGGGGAGAGGGAGCAAGGCCCCTTTGCTCCTAGTCATACCCCCATCATGGCTGCCCCAGCCCCACAACCCTTACCTTCTGTTGCTGGAGCCTGTCCACCTGAGGACCCACTCCATAGCTGAGTTGGTGCAGGTCCCCTCTGGGTGTAAAGGCAAGAGGAAGACCCAGGCACAGCTGGATCCCTTTGATGTGGAGGAGTTCTCTCCCTCTCCCAAGACCACCAAATGTAGAGGGGTGGGAAAGAAGCAGCCTAGCCTCCAGGGGCCTCCCCAGCTGTGCCTGATACACCAACTTCCAGGAAAGATCAAATGGGTGATCCCCATGGAGGAGGTTTCAGGGCTGCTGGATAGCCCCAAACAGGAACTCATGGGTGATGCCCTTCATTCCGCTGACCTAGGCCTACCTTCTGAAACCACAGGCAGTGAGGCTGAGGCCTGCCCAAAGGAAGGCATGGTGGCAGAGCCTTCTCCCTCTGATCTAGAGGATACAGAAGCCCTGGGGCTCACCCCAGTAAGAACTGAGGGAGGAGGTCCCCTTTCCCAGGACCTCAAGGCAGATGCCAGAGCCACCCAATTGCCTGGTGGGTCTCTTCCCTCCCTGTCCCAGGAAAACCTAACCTGTAGCCTGTCCCTTAGCCCTACACCATAGGGGGTCATGGTGGGATCCCCTAATCAATGAGCCGTCCTTGGGTACTCTCCATAGATCACCCCAGGGCTCTAGCTCTACCCCACCATTTTTTGAAGGAGCCCCACCACCATGCTTACCCCACCCCCTACCAAGGGATCTGCAGAGCTCTCCCAATCCCAACCAGAGTCCAGGATCCTAGTGGACCAGGGTGTGCAGATGCTGCCAGAAGAGCCCTCTGAGCTCCAGGACCAGGAGGAGGATGCCCAATAACATTCAGTCTCCATGGAGCCTGCAGACCTCTTGGTCCCAGGAATGAGCTACTAGCATTTCTTGACCATGACTACACCTACTGGTCCACCAGCAAGGTATAGCTCACTTTGGACTGTTGGGGAGATTTTGACAGCATCCTCACCACTGTGAGGGCACTAGTGGGGGAAGGCAAAGAGCCCCAAACCTGCAATGCCCGGATCTATGGGCGGGCCTGCAGTTTCATAGATGCCTCTCTACATATGGTGCTGTACCATCTACTCCACCCCCGACAGCCATGAGGTCATTTAAGAGCATGATCCTCAATGTCCATGGCTGCAGGGAGGGTCTCTGGAGGTGCCAGGTGCTCTCCATCCTTCAGAAGGAAGGGTACCCCATGGTATTTTTGGAGGAGAACCTGACAACTCCAGCTGATGAACGAAATTGCTAGCTGGATTGGGGAGGCAGGGTCTTTTTAGTCACTTCTCAGGCACCTCATCTGGGGTAGCCAACCTGTTCTCCCCCCAGCCTGCAGTCAGAGGTTCTCCAGGATGCTGAGGTGATGCCAGACCACCTGCTGCACCTCTGGGTCCATGTACAGGGACTGGTCCTGAACCTTCTGAATGTGTACACACCCCTGCAAAGGAAACAAAGTTGGTGGATTTCTTTCACCAGGCGGCCACATACATTGGCACCCTCAACCCTTGCGAGTGCCTGGTCCTTGGCGGGGACTTTAGCGTCACCCCAGATGCATGAGATGTCTCAGGCAAGGAGTGGAACCAGGCCACCATGGGCATCCTTGGGGAGATGCTGATGGACTACTCCCTGATGGACGTCTTGTGTGCCTGACACCCCACTGAACCCCCTGCCTTCACCTATGTAAGGGTGGGGGAGAAGGAGGCATGCCAGTCCTGGTTAGATCAGGTTTATATCTCTTTGCCACACTGTAACCTAGACAGGTTACAGGGGTGGACGGATAAGAACAGGATGGGTTTCAACATTGACAAGTACAAGGTGATGCACCTGGGGAAGAAGAACCAGCAGCATACCTACAGGCTGGGGAACTCCCTTCTCATCAGTGCAGAAGCAGAAAAGGATCTTGGAGTCATCATTGATGCCAAGATGAACATGGGCCGGTGGTGTGAGGATGCAGTCAGGAAGGCCAACCATACCATCCATCCTGTCCTTAAGGAATCCATTTATAATCACTTGGAGTAGAAAGTGATTAGGAACAGTCAGCATAGATTCACCAAGAGCAAGGCATGCCTGATCAACCTGATTGCCCTCTATGATGAAATGAATGGTTCTGTGGATGTGGAGGGAGCAGTGGATGTGATATACCTTGGGTTTAGAAAGGCTTTTGATACCATCTTCCACAACATTCTCACAAGTAGCTAAGGAATTATGAGTTGGAGGAATAGACTGCAAGGTGGATAAAGACACTTGTAAGCTCAAAGGGTAGTAATCAATTATGTCTAGTTGGCAGCTGGTATCAAGTGGAATGTCACAGGGGTCAGTTCTTAGGTTAGCTTTGTTCAATAGCTTCATCAAGAATATGAAAGATAGGATTTAATGTATCCTCAGCAAATTTACAGATGACAGCACCTGGGAAAAGTAGGAGATATGCTGGAGGGTAAGGCTAGGATTCAGAGACCTATATAAATTGGAGGATCAACCAAAATAAACCTCATGAGTTTCAATTAAGACAAATGCAAAGTCTTGCACTTGAGCCAGATCAGTCCCATGAACTGATGCAGGCTGGGGAGTGACTGGCTATGTAGCAGCTCAAGAGAAAAGGACCTATGGGTTAGAGTGGACAATAAGCTAAATATGAGCCAATGGTGTGCCCTTGTTTCAGAGATGGCTAACACCATACTGGGCTACATTACTTGCCAGATCAAGGGAAGTAAGTTTTCCCATCTGTTTAGCACTTGTGAGGCCACATCTGGAGTAATGTGTCCCGTTTTGGGCTCCCCACTACAGAAAGGATGTGGACAAATTGCGGAGAGTCCAGTGGAGGCCAATGAAAATTTTTAAGGGAGTAGGGAACATAACTTCTGGAAACAGGTTACCCAGAAAGGTTGTGGAATCTCCATCCTTAAGACCCGGATAGACAAAGCCTTGGCTGGAATGATCTAGTTGGAGATGGTCCTGCTTTGGGAAGGCAGTTGGAATAGAAGACCTCCTGAGGTCTCTTCCAACTCTAATTTTCTATGATTTGATTATATGTTTAATAAAAAAAACCCCCATCCACTTTACCTATATAAGTGAACTATCTGGCCTGAAGAAGTGTAAACAACACATTATGTTCTAAAGTGTAGTTGTGAATTTTGTCCATTTGATGATAAAAACCTTCTTCAAGTTAAGCATTGGCTTCACCAATCAGGATCTATGCATTCTTTCCTTATCTGTAGATAACAAAAAGAGCATTGCTTTATTTTCTTTCATCTGGTTATCTTTCCAGGTATTGGATGCACTTAAGCATTTTTTGCTTTCTATCTGAAAATTTAAAGCTTCATAAATACAAATTTATGGAATATTATACATTTCTAGAATAAAATAAGCTTCAATTAAAGATTGGTGAATGGAATGGGTGGGGAAAGGGGGAGGGTTGGAAATCAACTAGAAAGATTCTGTGCAAATCCACAAAGATGAACAAGTCCATGTCAGGGTTATTTGAAATTAAAATGTCAACCAGCTTCACTTCTTATAGATTGTCTTTTATTTCAAAAGGGCCAGACTGAAACCTTACAGTCACAGAGCTTTTGAATATAAACATAAAGTTTGCCAGCTGTATAATACATACACTCTAGCACAACACCATCGATACATATTCACAAGCTCTTTTTATTTTGATTTGTTCATCATTAATAACTTTTCCAAAAATTTGATTAAATAATCTGCATGACCACAAGTTTGGTTATTAAGACTGCATGAAACTGAATGAAGATAGCTTAGATTTTAAACTTTTGGGGACAGTTGTAAGGTGATATGTGGAATCTATGTCTAACACTATTAGACACTTTATATCATCTGAGTCCCTTCAAAAGACTGACATTAAAATGATTTTTAAAAAAACATAAAAGAATCTCCAATTTTTTAAGTGGTCAAAAAACGTTAACAATAATTTCACAAAATATTATCATCATTTATGAAAAAATTGTAATTTTAAAAATTAAAAAAATATTCAAATGTTCAAACACATCTTATTGAAATAGACAAAATCACTTTGACTATTTTATCTCCTGTGTCTATCATTAATATGTTTAAGAACTAAGCATAACTGATTAACCTAAATCACGTAGGTTCTTAGCTTCACGACCTCCACCTAACCCATGAGGTGCACGGTCCTACCAAGGGAACTGCCTTGCTGGGCCTGGTCCTGGCCACAGACGCCAACCTGGTGAGGGGACTGTGGGTTCTTGACCACCTGGGCAATAGCAATCATCACCTACAGGAATTCCCCATCCAGAGCAGGATGTCAAAGGCCTGCAGTGAGGCAGCAGCCCTGGACTTCAGGAGGGTCGACTTCAATGAGTTAAGAAGATTAGTCGGGGAAGCACTGAGGTCCTGGAGGGGAGGGAAGTTGGGAGTCCAAGATGAGTGGTTGTTCCTTAAGGAGACAATCCTCCAAGCCCAAAGGGTGAGAGTCCCAATGTGAATCAAAGCAGGAAAGACTGCTCAAAAGCCCCCATAGGTCACCAAAGGCATTCAGGAAAGTCTGAAAGCTAAAAAAGGAGGCGTACACCCAATAGAAGGGAGGGGCAATCACCAAGGAGGATTATACCTCCATTGCTTGAGACTGTAGGGGGGCTGTTAGGGAGCCTAAGGTGGAGATGGAACTGGGGCTAGCAACTTGGATCAGAGATAACAAAAATTCTTTTTTTAAATACATAGGGAGCAAAAAGAAGGCCCCAGGTAATGTGGGGCCCCTGCAGGACATGCTTGGTAATCTGGTGGTTGCACCAGATGATAAAGCTGAACCTCATTATCAAATTCTTTGCCTCCATATTTCTGAGCAGGGACTGGGAAATCCTCCAGCATCGGGATCCCGGATGGACTCAGGAGAGGCACAGCCGGGCCCAGGATCAGAGAGGACCTAGTCAGGGAACTTCTGATGGGACTGGACGTGTTCAAATCAAAAAGTCCAGATGATTTCCACCCAAGGGTGCTGAGGGAATTGGCAGAGGCCATTGCAGGACCCCTGGCACAGTTCTACAAGTACTTGTGGTGCTCTGGTGAGGTGCCAGAGGATTGGAAAAGGGCCAATGTGGTCCCCATTTTCAAAAAAGGGAGGAAGAAGGACCCAGGAAACTATAGGCCTGTTAGTCTTACCTCAGTCCTGGGGAAGTTCTTTGAGAAAATTATCCAAGAACACATCTGTGAGGGACCAACAGGGGAGATTATGCTTAGGGGCAACCAACATGAGTTCATTAGAGGCAGGTCCTGTCAGACCAACCCAGTTGCCTTCTACTACCAGGTTACAAAATCCTTGGATGCAGGTGTTGTGGTGGACGTAGTCTCTCTGGACTTTAGGAAGGCCATTAATGCTTACAGTCAGATGGGTTGCAAATTGGCTGGAGGGCCACACCCAGAGAGTGGTGGTGGACAGGTCATTTTCAACCTGGAGGGATGTGGGCAGTGGGGTTCCCCAGGGCGCAGTCCTCGAGTCTGCACTGTTCAACATTTTCATCAGCAACTTGAACAAGGGGGTGAAAAGCACCTTGTTCAAGTTTGCGGATGACACTAAGATTTGGGGAGAAGTGGGTATGTTGGAAGGGACAAACAGGCTACAACTAGATCTGGACTGGTTTCAAGGGTGGGCAGATAAGAATAGGATGGGTTTCAATACTTACAAGTGCAAAGTACTGCACCTGGAGAGGAAGAACCAGCAGCATACCTACAGGCTGGGAAACTCCCTTCTCATTAGCACAAAGGCAGAAAAGGGCTTGGAATCATTATTTATTCCCAGATGAACATGGGCCACCAATGTGAGGAAGTGGTCGGGCAAGCTAACCGCACCTTGTTATGCATCCACAGAGGGATGTGTACAGAGGGATGTGGACAGCATTGAGAGGGTCCAAAGGAGGGCCATTCACATGATCAGAGGGCAGCAGGGCAGGCCCTCTTGAGGATAGGCTACAGGACCTGAACCTGTTCAGCCTTCACAAAAAAAAAGCTGAGAGGAGATCTGGTGGCCATCTATAAACTTACCAAGGGGGACCAGTGGGGAATGGGAGAGATGCTGTTTACCCAAGCACTACCAGGAGTAACATTATAGCCGTAATTTGACTGAGAGTAGGTTCAGGCGGGACATCAGGAAGCACTACTGCACAGTCAGGGAGGCTGGGATCTGGAACCAACTCCCAAGGGAAGTGGTGCTTGCTCCTACCCTGGGGATCTTCAAAAGGAGGGTAGGTTCTCACCTTGCTGGGGTCATTTGACCCCAGCATTCTTTCATGCCCATGGCAAGGGATTGGACTTGATGATCTGCTCGGGTCCTTTCTGACCCTACCAACTATGAAACAACTATGAAACTATAAATTGTTTCATAGCCATTTAAAAAAAAATAAAAACTGATCTTTGAACTCTTATTTCAAATGTTGGCCTATCTTTATTAATTAAATTACAGCTTTTTATACCCCTCAAACACATTATTTAGTAGTGCCTAGAAACTTTGATCAAATTAAAAGGATGGGACATATTGGATAAAGATCATGTTGTTCTGGAGCTACTGATCACATTAAACAGAGGATCAAATTAAACCAAACTAAATGCATATGGTAGTGAATTTCATTTGAAAAAAAGTACATTCTTTGTGCACAGAGGTGACTTTTCTCATTACTAAAGCTTTTCACCCTTAGATTTGGAAAAGTTACAAATATAACATAGTAGGAGCTGAGTTTTAATGAAACAGTAAAGAATCACTTTTCCTCATGAACTTACAAGAGGAGTTTAGGTAGGTAAAATGAAGCTAAGCTAGTTATTTAGGCATTTAAAAAGTTACACCCAAGGAAGTAATTAATAAATACGGGCTACTGTTGCCTGTTTTTATATCTACTTATAGTTCATATGCATGGAATACAAGCGTTGTCTTAGAATTATTTTATTTGGAGAGACAGTCTAAACAAGGTTCTTAATTTTGTACTTTCCTACTTTTCATGGATATAATGCATCATGATTGCCATGACAGGAAAGCTACATTAAATAGTTAAACATGTCTTATTGACATAATTCAATTAAGTCAGTGGGATTGTTTATATTTGTGAGGACATTACCTCAGGTCAAACATAAGTTTAAGGCATCTTGGATATTTCTCGACCTAATCCCTTCTTCCAGTTATTGCTCGGCGTTACTTCATTACAGTATGTTCTAAGTCTCATTTGCCACATCTTTAATTTTTGTTGATGTTATGAGTTGGGAGGTGTTTCTCTTGTCCTACCATAGTTTGCCACCATCAACCTCCGCTGGGATTTCTTCCGGAGCTCCAACCTCCCGCACACTCTGTCCTAGCACCACACAGATGTTCCATCATCAATTGAAATCATAGACTTCCTTAAGTGAAAACTTTCTTTATTTTTGTTTTTCATTCTAGGTTTTATCTGTGTACATCTCAATGACCCAGAAAAAAGGGGACCCTACATCAGGTAAATCTTGTATATGGTCATGATAGGGTCTGTTGTGGCCCAATCTCAAAGTGCCCTGTCTGTAACTGTAAATTAAATATTTCAGCCAAAAAAACCCAGAAGAGCCCTTTTCTGGGGTTTTTAGTCCTGGGGTTTATTGCCCTCTCTGTCTCTCAACCTGTAGCTTCCTTGCCAGTTCATACCACCCTCTTCTGGGTTCCTAGGCAGTACTGTCTCTTTAAGAGTTTCAGGTGGTGTAGTAACCATTCCGACACCCTCATGCTGTGGACCCTCTCAGAGTCCCAATTAACTCAGTTAACATTTAACGGGGGGTAAAAAAATCTTCTACTGGAACCTGCTAGTAGCAGCCGTTTCTTCCACAGCGTGCTTCTCTCTTCCTCTGCTGCTGTCTCTTCCCTGGCAGGCTCCTTTTTCACTGCGGAGAGATTTTGCATCTTTTCATGAGCTCCTGCCTGTCCTTCCCTACAATATTGACTTCAGTGAGAATTTTATAAAGCCCTTTTCCCTAAAGATAATAAGGTTACTCTTTTTATTTTTGCTGTTTAACATCACTAGATGGAGAAACCATACAGCCACTGTTGGATTCCAAATAGGAACACAGAAACATTAAAATACCCACATTAGATCAAAGCTTCTTCTTATAGCTGTGGTTATTGTAGTTCAGTATCCTGTCTGTGACACTAGCCAGCACCAGATATTTTAGTGGAAGAGTGCTCTAGAACAAGGGTGTCAACTCACACCGTGCCCGGGGTTGGATCTGGACTATAGAACTCCTTGCCAGCCAGATCTAAGAGCCAAGTGGTGGCTGAGGCCAGGGTAGTGGCAGCCGCTGCAGAGAGGTTGGTAGGGCAAGCAGCCACAGGCAAAGCAGCTGCAAGGCGAGCATGGCTATACCATCTCTCACCTCCAGCTATCAACAGCCATGAGCCAGATTGGGGCTCCAGGTGGGCTGGATGGAGTATATTTGTATATTTGACACCATGATCTAGCAGAAAAAGCTATAGATAGATGTGGAACAATTTTCTTTCTTCTCTGTAACATTAATTCTTGGCCTCCTGAGACTATTATTATTCTTTTAAAAAGTAACATACATGTCACCTAATTAAATTATTTATGTACTTGTAAGCTTAGAACCTTTATGAAGAATCTTTTTATTTTACTGAAAACTGCCTTGCTCTTGGCTGTTGAATTGCATTATATCATGGTCACTATTACTTAAGTCACTACTATCACATTTTTAATTCTTTACCCTGTGCTGCTCATATTAAGACTAGCCTCTCCTCCTTTGTGCTCCAGAGCTTTTGGATGTCTATATTTCCAATACATAAAGCAAAGTTACTCATGCCACATTTCCAGCTGGTTTCTGGCAGCTTCTAAACAAGAGGATGCAGTGAACACCAATAGAGAGGTATCCAGCTATTTAAAGGAATGCTACTCTATTTTTAAGAGGGAACAGTCAGCCCTGTTGAGAGAGCCCACCTAAAGTACATTTGGATAGGCAGAGATTGTCCCATAAGAGTGAGCAAGGGAGAAGGAAGCAAGTTGAAAGGAACAGGCCAGGCTGTTGTACTGGGATTGGAGCCAAAGGGCTCTCCACCTAGTGCCTGGGACAGGGCAGAAGGGTTTGGTTTTGTTGATTTATTTGTTTGCTTGTTTACTGATTATAAGATGTGTTCAAATTGAGAGGACTGGCTGAAGAGTTCTTTAGAGAGCAAAACCCACACGCAGAAGCCAGCAGAGTAAGCAAACCACTTACTTATAGGGAAAAAAGTGGAGGAAAAGCCTCTTATTCAATTACATTTCTGAAAAACAGATTCGAGTATTAAATAATTATTTTCCAGGAAGAGAAATATTTAGAGAACTTCTTACATTTTTGATACAAGTACATTTTTTTTAAGTTTCATTAAGCAACTTTAATTAAATGCATTTTTCTAAAAATACCATAGTAATGTACAATTATGTAAATAATGTACTGACTTTACCTGGCATTTCTATAATGATAAAGCTAATTTTCCTTTTTTGGCACTTATTTGTTTTAGTGCCCAAAAATAACTTTAAAAAATATATATATTTTTGATGTAAAGGAAATTAGTTCATTATGTCTTTGAAAGTACAGTGTATACATTATTATGCTAAATAGGAAAAATCAAGTGATAATAGTTTGACAAACTATGGTAATTACTGGTTAGATAATTTATTATCTTGTATTCAAGAGGAAATAGCATATGATAAATGGGGCTGAGATTCCATCAGACAAGAGAAGATTTCCTATTTTCTTTGGATTAGATTATATTTTGTTTAGGCATGAAAGTGAATGCATAAAATTATGAAGTTAAGAGAAGCATCTCCACTATACCATGACTTTTTTCTTTCTTTTTCTTTTTTTTCAATTTTTTCTTTTTCAATTGGAAAGAGGCCAGGAAATTTTCAGGCAATTATTGTTTTATGTTTTTTAATATAATCTGCCAAGATTGTTTTTTATTATAAGCAGTGTTCATTTAGAGCTTGACTACCATGACTCAGTGGGTTTTGGATTAGACCCATAACATATAAATCTTTATATTAAAATGAACTTGCCAGATTTTAAAGTGACAACACTGTATTGCTTGGTTGTGTGTTTGTCTTTGTGAAATTTTATCCTTCTCTCTTTTCCATTGCTCAAGTTCAAACATGTAATCATGAAAAGGAACAAGTTTACTTTGATTTTGCAAAACCTTCCTTTTCGGGTTTTTATTTCACCAGCCAAGCCCACTATATATTCTGATTCAGTACAGTTTTGATTAATTCCATAATAATTCTCCACTTTTGATTTTTTTTTAAAATTAGTATTTTGGTTGTAATTGTCCTGGAGTTCTAATAGTACATTCCCTATTTACCATAGCCATGAAGTATGGCAAAAGTGCTAACATAAATGTTACCTTTTTAAAAATTGAAATTAGTTCATACTCATGCTTTGAAAATTAAATTTAATATAGAATCCTGAGAACATATGATGACAGCTGCTCAAAATGACTGCCATAAAATGAAAAACATTTTGTCACAGTATGAGAAACTGATGGACAGTTAGTTACTTCACAAGTGTTCTTTTCATCAAGACATTGAATTTGGCTTTGAATCGTGCTGATTATTTTTCCAAGTTAAAGCAGCTAAATGAGAAGCAAATCTCTTAAACATATGGCAGGTCTGGTTATCATATGAAAAACTCAGGCAAGCCAAAAATATGGAAAATATGTTGCCCTAAATAAACCTGAAAATTAAAATAAAACCAAGTTTTGAAATCCTCAGTGGAAAGATGCACCTTTTTTGCAGAAAAAAATTAGGAGACGTAAACATGTTTGCTCTCACATTTATTAAAATCAACAATAGAAACTCTGTCTTTGTAATAAATGGCTCAGTTACTAAGCTGTAACTTCTAACAGTCACATCTGCTGAGCTGAGGGGGAAAAAAGAATATATTGTTCCATCCTTAGAACCAAAATATTAACATTAGTTCTGTTAGAGAAGCTCTCAGTCTGTCAAACTTTGCCTGAAGTACATAGTTTTATATGCTTATTAATATTTGTTCTGTTCAGGGTCAGAAGTTTGCATCTTTAGTAATGGATGCTCTATTGGGAGTTTTACATTAGGAAGTTGTTCATAAAATAACTTCATTCATTAGTAAGAATTCAATTATAGGATCAAAAATGAAAAAAATAGTCATAACAATACAAAGAGGAAAATATTTATAAACAACAGTGTGTACTCTTTCCTTGCATCTCCCTCCCCCTCTTTCCTTTATTTTGGGGACAATCTTTCATCCAATGAAGAACTTTGAAAAATACTAATTTTGGTCATTGACTATTGAAGTATCTGTATAAAGGAATCTCAACATATGTATCACCTGAAAATGTAATGCTAATAATTCCACTATTTATTATAAACCATAATATTTTTTCAGTTCACTGGCTGAGGATCTTTTAACCTTTTCAATATGTAAAATAATAACAGCAGCAATCAAATAACCATTTTGTATTTATTTATTTATTTATTCAATTTACAAATGCCCTCTTTGTGACAGTGGCTCAGAGCAGCTTACAGGAAAGAACAAAATCACTTATAAAACAAGTGGACAAGAGAACAGAAGAGGAGAAATAAAAATAGGTTGTAAAAGTCACAGAGTATTAAAATAATATAGAGCAAAAACATCCTAAACAGCATTCCAATGTAGCCTTGCTTGCTAAATGCCAGCTCAATGAGTAGGGTCTTACAGGCTAGGGACAGACGTTACACATAAACTGGTTCAAGTGATCAGAAACTGGTTTAAACCTGTAACAGAAGAGACATTCAGTGCATATAAACCTAGTTGAATGTTGTATCAGACGTAACTAATTTGGCTCAAACCTGTTTATGCAAAGTCTGTCCCAGACCCCTTGCTGGTTTAAGATAAACCAGACACTCCCAGCATCCCAGCATGCTCCCTGGGCTGGGTGGGACTCTCCACTCCAGCCACAGGGCTGTCCCTGCCCCATTGCTCTCTAGCTAGAGCAGGGACTGGTTCCAGCAGAGACACAGGCTGGCATGACCCCATAAAAGCAAAGTGGGCAGCGACGGTGTTAATTCTTCCCTCTTTCCTTCTTCTGGGGTCAGCCTGTCTGCCAGACAGCAGAGCAGAGAGGACTATAGGGTGGTCCTTGAAGCTTGCAGATCCCAGCTCCAGGGAAGGCATGGAGGGAGGAATTAACTCTTCTCCCTGCCTGCTTTGCCTTAACGGGGCCACATTGGGTTGGTTGCCCCACAGAGTGGGGAGGGGGGCTCTGTTCTGTGCTGAGGGGGAACTCTTTCCCCTTCCTCCTTCTCCTCCCACAGTGGGGAAGGGGACTCTGAGGTGATGGATGGACTCTTACTCCTCCTCCTCCCCTTCCCCCCACCACAGGGGCTGGTGGGGGGGCTCCATGCGATGCTCCGTGGCCCCAGAGTGGGGATGAGAGGGGCAGGGGGAGGATCTATTCCATGTTGGGGGGAACACTTCCTCTCCTTCTCCCCCTAGAGGGGCAGCTGGGGGTGCGGAGCTCAGCTGGGCAGGGTGTGGGTGTGAGGAAGGGTGGGGGTGTAGGGAACTCCATTTACTCCTCCCATGGTGCGCAGCCCCTGCTGCGTGGAAGGAGCAGGAAGGAGCGGAGCCTGCCTTATCCCCGGGGCTCTACTCCCTGAGCCTGCAGCTCCAGCAGTCACAGTGGTGGAAGCCCTGCACTGGAGCCTGCTGCCTCTCCAGCTCCCTGGCACTCTGCTCCCCCTGTTTCCCTGCAGAGTGCAGTATGGGGCTTGCCCTCTGCAAGTGCAGAGCTGCAGGTCAGGGTCAGAGCCAAGCCTGGGCAGGGTGAATGCAGGTGGGACCAGGGTGGGTGCAGGCAGGAACATGGCATGGGATGCCCCAGGAGGGAGAGGGTAGGGTGCATCACCATGTGGAGTACTGCAGAGGCAGTCATGGACTGAATACAATCAATTGGGAGGCTGGATCTGGCCCACAGGCTGTATTTTACCCACCCCTGCTATAGACCATTCTCTGATAGGTGGAGGCTTTTCTTATTCCAGGGTCCAGGAGATTGAAAGCTGTGGTACCTACTTGGTAGGCACTTAAGTCCAATACTGTATCAAGCATCTAGATGATGGAAAATTGGAATGGTACCTTGAATTGTAGCCATTAAATAAATTTAAAACAGAGGTTAAGCTATAAATGGTGACCATCTTTTAAAATGCTTATTATATTTTTTGCTAGATCACCTCAGCATTTTATGAATTCCTAGTATAAATACAGTGAGAAACTATACTGGCTCTGCTTATTTGTTTTATTTAGATACCAATGGATTATTTCAACTATACCAGGCCTTACCAAAGATAGGTTACAGAAATACCAAAGAGAACTCTTTTTAAGGGTTACATGATCCAGTTATTTTTTTTATTTAAACCAGGGCTTCCTAGATAACAGCCCCCAGATTCCCACCTGGCCATAGCAGTAGCCAGGAACTTGGGTCTCCCCTCCCTCCTCCCGCTTCTAGGCATGCCCCTACCCCAGAGAGGAGGAAGGGGTGGAGCATGACATCCTGTTCCATGTGGCAGCTGTGGGGGGACACAGCCCAGCAACTAAGGTGAGGTGGGTCACCAGCTACAGTACCGTTGTGGGGCATGTGCCTGTTAACATGCACAGGGCAAGGCAGGACAGGGTAGGAAGAGGACCTGCACATGGGATATGCAGGTTGGGGGCCCATTGTTCCTGAAGCATGTGGCCTCTGGTGATGTAGCACACAGGTCCTGCAGCCCCTAATTCTTTAGTTGGACATCCCTGTATTAAACCTTGGCAGATAATTAAAAATAAGTCATCTGATTTTTCTCATTTCATATGAATAGCCTTCAGGTTATTCAAAATCAAGTATTTCCTGGGATGTACAAGCACTAAGATTATTTTTCTTAATTTTTCTAAAAGGTTCAGAGCAATATTGTCAATTTGCTGTTCTACAATTAACCCTTTTGTGTGTCAGATGTTACCTGTTGTTGTTTTGCTATTCTGAGATGTGTGTTATACTACAGAAGGCACTAATGTAGGGTTCTGAACACAGGGCCATTAACAACAATTTAGAACAGGATGTAAAGAAGGATACATTAGATCAGAGAAACAGCAGGAGGATATCAGGTCAACAGAATATAATTATCCACTTTGGAATATGGCCAAAACACCAGTTTTACAAGGTGGGTCATCCAGCTGGCAATAAGCTATATATATTTCTTCTTTCATTTATAGAGGTGAGTAAGAACTGAATTTTGGACTTCATGGGCAATTCTGTTGCATGGGAAAGTCCATGATTTCAATTTTTTTCTCTTCCTAATGGAAAAAATACCTAGAATGATGAGGCTTCCCACACAACAGAATTCAGATTTTTTGTGAGAATGCACCAAGATGTTTCATAAACAAACAAACAAAAAGGTAAATCTCAATTTTTATAACACAATAAAAATAAACAAATGAAATATGATGATTCCATTCACAAAACATTAACATGAAACCTTTCAACCTTAGAGACTTTCCCCTCTCTCTCTAACAAGATATTGTCATAATCAACACAATTCCATAGAACATTTAATTTTTGTCCAAATTTGCATTTTCTGATTGAAATTTGCTTCACTGGAAATTTTCCAATCACTTCTATTTATTTACTCTTGATTTATACTTGTGTATGATTGCTCAGGCCAACAAAGTCCTCCTAGCCAGCTGACATGTTGGGGTTGGGGCTGAAGATGGCAAGGAGAGGGGCTGACCGGGCACACATGGGGCTCCACTCACATGTGCGCTCCCCTTACCTGAATGGAGGCAGCGGCAGCCTAACCCCCTAAGGTAAGTGGAACAGAGGAGCCGGTGCAGCTGCAGTGGATCCATATGGGAAGCCCCCTGGATTCCTTTTAATTGAGCCAGCAGGGAGCCATGCTCCTGAGCCATGCACTAACAGAGCACACAAGCAGGGGGAGGGCTAGGGGGACTGTCCCCCCAAGGCATGAGGAGTACCCCTGGAGGCTGTCCTTTGGGGAGCTCCTGGATCTCCCCCTGTGGGAGGGAATGTAGAGGGTGGGGGCAGCCAGTAGGCACTTCTGGGTAACCCAGATCACCTGATTGCTGCAGGACAGCCACAGGAATGTCAAACTGTGGCATTTAAAAGCTGCAGTTTGTCCCAGCCCCTGGGAGTTGGGGCTGAAGGTGGCAAGGAGAGGGACTGATCAGGCACATGTGGGGCTCCACTCACACATGTGCCCCCCTTTACCTGAATGGAGGCAGCAGCAGTGGGGGCAGCAGCAGCTGATCCCTCTAGGGTAAGTGAGGCAGAGGAGCCAGTGCAGCTAGGGTGGATCCAGAGGGGAAGCCCCCCCAATTCCTTTTAGTTGAGCCAGCAGGGAGCCGCAAGCTCCTGAGCCGTGAGCTCTGTAAGGGCGCGCCAGTGTTTGGACCAGCGTTCATGAAGGAGGGGCCAGGAGGAAGTCTTTGGCAGGGGAAAGGTGAAGGCACCACACCAAAAACATTTTTTAAAATGGCATCAACACAGACTGATGCTAGGGCCCCTTTCCGGGGGGTACTGCCCACCCATGGCTTCTCTAAGGCCTCCACCCAGACCAAGCCCACAGGGAGGCTGGCATCAACTTGCCCCCTGGTCTGCAGGGGATGCTTGGCAGGGCCAGAGGGGGCAGGGAATGGGGGCTCCCACACCTGTCCCACAGGTGCCCATCTTAGGGCCTTGGAGGGGCAAGTGAGGGAGCTCCAGAAGGAGGTTAGCAGGCTTAGGGGGATCAAAGAAGCAAAGGATGAAATTGACGGGTATTTTCTTTTTTTCTTTCTCTGCAGGGCCATGCACCAAAGGGAGAAGAACCCCAGGTGCCCTCCACAGCAGAATGGCAGAAGGTTCCCTCCAGAGCCAAGGCTGCTTGCAGTGGTGCAGTACTGGTTCCCCTAGTCCAGCTGGGGAACAGTTATGAGACCCTGGCAACACTGGAGAAAGAGGAAGGAGATGAGGAAACCTCTGGAGAGGAAGCCACTCCATTCACAGAACAGGCTCGCAGGAGGCAATTGACCCAGAAGAAGAGATGCCGGGTGCTTGTCAAAGGTGACTCCATTCTGAGAAGAACACAGGGTCCCGTTTGTCACCAGGATCCCATGACATATGAGGTCTCCTGCCTGCCCAGAGCATGGATTCAGGACATGATGGGGATGATCCCAGCCATTATCTGGTCCACTGATTACTACCCCATGGTCCTAATCCAT
Organism: Crocodylus siamensis; assembly: GCF_052110815.1. Classification (NCBI taxonomy): domain Eukaryota; kingdom Metazoa; phylum Chordata; order Crocodylia; family Crocodylidae; genus Crocodylus; species Crocodylus siamensis. The sequence continues at coordinate 261,719,754 of NC_143396.1, forward strand.
GTGGACACTAATGATGCAGCCAGAAACAACCTGGATCATGTGCTGAAGGACTACCAAGCTCTGGGGGGAAAGCTGAAGGAGACAGGGGCACAGGTGGCCTTCTCATCTGTCCTTCTAGTGAGTGGACATGGACAACACCATGGGACCTGCACCAGGGAGGTCAACTTGTGGCTTCAGAAAAGGTCTCAAGGTGAGCTTCGGCTTTTTAGACCATGACCCATACTTCAGAACAAGAGACATGCTCAGGTGGGATGAGCTTCACCTCTCCCCCAAAGGTAAGCATGGGTTCTCTTTCAGATTGACTGATCTCCTCCAGCGGGATTTAAACTAGGCTAATCGGGGGAAGGGGAGGATGAGGACAAAGGGAACCATGGAACACTGAACCAAGTGACATCCACAAGAACAGCCTGGCCAAGGTAGGCAATGAGCACAAAAAGTACCCAGGGGTCTGGATAGTCCTGGGATTAGGAGACAGTGCATACACCCTTAGGATGCCTCAAATGCCTCTACATTAACGCTCATAGTATGGGGAACAAGCAGGAGGAACTTGCCCTCCTGCTAGATAACACAAACCCAGACATAGTGGGGCTCACTGAAACTTGGTGTTTGCACACAACTGGATGGTAAACATCAAAGTCTTTACACTGTACAGGCAAGATAGAATGGGGAGGAAGTGTGAGGGTGTGGTGCTCTATGTCAAAGAGCAATATACATCATCAGCAAAGAGCATGGGATCAGAGGAGGGGCAGACTGAAGTCCTCTTGGTCAGAATACAAGGGGGTCGGGGGACAGGGACTTAACGGTGGGGGTCTAATATAGACACCCAACCAGGGTAAAGAACTGGACCGGGAATTCTCAGGTCAACTCATGGAGGCAGTTAAGTCAAGGAACATGGTCATCATGGGTCACCTAAACTATCTGGACATCTGCTGGGAAGAGCAGTCAGCCAGGTCTGACCACTCATATATATTCTTCCATCTAACCAAGGAGGTGTGCAGCCTCACCAGGGGAAATGCCTTGTTAGACCTGGTCCTGGCCACAGGCGATGACCTGGTGAGGGGACTGCGGGTTCTCGACCACCTGGGCAATAGTGATCATCACCTACTGGAATTCACCATCCAGCGCAGGGTGTCAAAGGCATGCAGCAAGACAGCAGCCCTGGACTTCAGGAGGGCCAATTTTTATGAGGTAAGGAGACTAGTTGGGGAGGCACTGAGGTCCCAGACAGGAGGGGAGTTGGGAGTCTAAGAAGAGTGGTCATTTCTTAAGGAGACGATCCTCCAAGCCCAAAGGGTGACAATCCCAATGTGGATCAAAGGAGGCAAGAGTACTCAAAAGCCTCCATGGCTCACCAAAATCATCCAGGAATGTCTTAAAGCTAAGAAGAAGGACACAATGGAAGGGAGGGGCCATCACCAATGAAGATAATACCTCCATTGTTCGAGATTGTAGGGGGACTGTCAGGAATGCTAAGGCAGAGACAGAACTGGGACTAGTGATCCGGATAGTAAGATAGTAAGAACTCGTTTTTTAAATACATAGGGGGTAAAAAGAAGGTACTGGGTAATGTGGGGCCTCTGCAGGAGAGGATTGGAAATCTGGTGGTCACACGATGGCAAAGCTAATCTTTTTAACAATTTCTTTGCCTCCATTTTTCTGAGCAAGGATTGGGTCATCCCCGACACTGAGATCCCAGATGGACCCAGGGGAGGTGGAGCCAGGCCCAGGATCAGTGAGGACCTAGTCAGGAAACTTCTGGTGGGATTGGTGTGTTCAAATCAACAGGTCCTGACAATCTCGACCCCAGAGTGCTGAGGGAATTGGCAGAGGTCATTGCAGGACCCCCAATACAGCTCTACGAGCACTTGTGGTGCTCTGGTGAGGTGCCAGAGGACTGGAAAAGGGCCAATGTGGTCGAGACTGTCTCTCACCCCAGTCTCATTAAAAAATTAGGTGACTGTGGTGTTGAGGCTTACACAGTGAGATGAGTCACCAATTGGCTGGAGGACCACAGCCAGAGATGGTGGTGGATGGGTCATTTTCAACCTAGAGGGACGTGGGCAGTGGGGTTCCCCAAGGCTCAGTCCTTGGGCCCGCACTGTTCAACATCTTCATCAGTGACTTGGACGAGGGGGTGAAAAGCACCTTGTTCAAATTTGCAGATGACACTAAGATGTGGGGAGAAGTAGGCACGCTAGAGGAAAGGGACAGGCTACAACTACATCTGGACAGGTTACAGGGATGGGCGGATGGGAACAGGATGGGTTTCAATACTGACAAGTGCAGAGTACTGCACCTGGGGAGGAAGAACCAGCAGCATACCTACAGGCTGGGGAACTCCCTTCTCATCAGCACAGAGGCAGAAAAGGACTTGGAGTCATTATTGATTCCAAGATGAACATGGGCCGGCAGTGTGGGGACGAAGTCAGTAAGGCTAACCGCACCTTGTCATGCATTCACAGATGCATCATGAACAGGTCCAAGGTGGTGATCCTCCCCCTCTATGCGACATTGGTCAGGCTACAGTTGGAGTACTGTGTCGAGTTCTGGGTGCTGCACTTCAGGAGGGATGTGGCCAGCATCGAGAGGGTCCAGAGGAGGGCCACTTGCATGATCAGGGGGCAGCAGGGCAGGCCCTATGAGGAGAGGCTATGGGACCTAAACCTGTTCAGCCTTCACAAGAGAAGGCTGAGAGGGGATGTAGTGGCCATCTATAAATTTGCCAAGGGAGACCAGCAGGGAATGGGAGAATCCCGTTCCCCCAAGCACTACGGGGAGTAAGAAGGAATAACAGCCATAAGTTGACTGAGAGTAGATTCACACTAGACATCAGGGGGCAGTACTTCACTGTCAGGGTGGCTAGGAGCTGGAACCAACTTCCAAGGAAAACGGTGCTCACTTCTACCCTGGGGGTCTTCAGAAGGAGGCTAGATAATCAACTAGCTGGTGTCATTTGACCCCCAGCATTCTTTCCTGACACAGCAGGGGGTCGGACTTGATGATCTGCTCAGGCCCCTTCCGACCCTAGAAACTATGAAACTAGGACACTATGTTTAGTAACTACAGAATTTCACCCTAATTTTCCAGAAGCCCTCTCTAATTTTTAATACTTATGCAAGAGTTCTTGTGTGGTGGGTGGTAGAGCTGTTAAATTGTTTCACTACAGGTTCTTAGGCATAAGTTTGTGCTTCACTCCAGACTTGTACTGAAGTTTGTCCCTAACTGACCTAACCATAACTGGCAAGCATAATCCTGGTCACATCACTCCTTAGTGTGCTATTGGCTAACATTGGCATGCCTTAGCTATGGCAGGCCAGTGGGCCATCTAGACTCAGGATGGACTTCTGAGTGATTTTAAGGAAAGATGGTTTCCTATTAAGTAGCTTTCACCTGGGTTTTATTTGACCCTGGCTCAACCAAATTATCTATTGAAATTATGCATCAAATATTTATTGCAGGTGAATGCATAGGGCAAAAAGTAGATGAAACTTTAGGTATTGATTTTGAGTAAATGTTTCTTTTACTCACCAATATAACAACCTCTTTCCCACCCATGAGAAATTGGCAATAGAGGATGAGCTGCTGACTTTGTTGCTAGCCTGACATTAAACAATCTGAATCTATGATAGCAACACTCTTGTGAGAGTCCTGAAGAGATTGCTTTGTCACTTTGACACTTTGTCAATGGCAAAGTCTACACAGATACGAGTTGGTGCCAATGAGGGCATCACATTTAGCTTCAAAGCCTACTTGATATGGAAAGAGAATTTCATGGTCTTTTAAGCAGGGCACCCACTGAACCTGAACCAGACTTTTAAAAGTAATTTCAAAGGCAGGCTGAAATACTGAGATTGGCTGATAATTATTTGGGTCAATCATATCACCTGCTTTTGAAAACACAGATTGCTTTTGGCATATCACTAAGTGTCAGGACATGTTTTTGCATGTGGGACACAATGAGCAAATGTAACTCCAGGGCCACAGCTCTGCTGAAGTACATAAGCTGCCTGACATTTTTAAACAAAGAAAATATGTTGCCAAATATTGTGAAATTGTGTTATTCTTGGTTGTTGTTGTTTCTGTCTCTTCTGTTGATGAGTTTTGCTTCCAATTTCCTCCTGTCATACAACTCAGCTACTTCCCTTTGGGAAAGAAAATCTGCCATTTGAACATAATACTTCTCTCTGAAAATCGTTAGCTTACATAGACATGCTGAGGGAAAGCATAGGATCTGATGGACTACAATGTTGTCTGTGTGCTCTCAAACACCTTGAGGCAATAAAGCATGGGCCAGGCTCCCTTTATTCTTTTGCATCCTGATTTTTCTCTTGCTTGTAGTTATCTTGTGAACTGGAAATTATTTTGCCTGAATGTCTTATTCTGCTCAAATGGAGGATAGAGAAAGAAATAACTTCTTAAAGTTTTTGTTTGTTTAGTTTTTGTTTAAGATAAATCCCTCCTATTTATGAATGCTTTAAGTACTAGTTTGCAAGTTTTGTGGTCATAAGTTTAAGTCTTATAAAGTATTTCCTGCTGAAATGTCATGCTGGCTAGAATTCAGCAGCAAATAAATATTGCTGTCCTCACTAATTTGAAACAGTATGAGTTTTAAACCTCTAGCTGCAGGAGATTTATTAAGATTGCAGTTTTCATCACCCTCCCTTCAGTCCATCAAGCTAGGTCAAAGCTGTGGAACCTATTTTTTTTAACTTGCTGTAATTTCCATGTCTTTAAACTATGGCTTATAAGACAACAGTGTTAGAAGCATAAGTTTGAAATAAATACAATATTTCTCCTTGTAAGACTGTTAATCTTACATCAGTTCTGGGTTGGAAGGAGAATGATTTAATATGTTATTGAACTATGGTGTTATGAATAGAAAGAGATTCTTGTAAACAACTGTGTGCACTACATTTTGCCTTCTTACTGAGTCTATTTGTTAAATGGATGTTCATTCTTTGGGACATATTTAAGAAGGATCTGTGTCCCTAATGTATATAGTAGACTTGTCTATTTAACAGATGTACTATTTTGACTATTACTTAACAAAAAATGTCCATGGTTTCCCAACATATCATAGAAAAGAAGGGCTAGAAAAGACCCCTGGAGGCCATCTAGTCTGACCCCTGCCTGAGACAAATCATCCCTATTCAAGCTGTCCCCTATTTAACCCATCCCATACACATCTTTTTCAAAGTTATTACTAAAAGAACACAGTCAAACCTGTAACACAACTACAAGGCGTATCACTCTAACATGCCACAGGTAAAATGGGATAACAGTGGCCAGTGTTCTGCTGCTGCGAGTTTGGTAAAATACACCTGGCCCCATGCAGCAACCAGCCAAACCCAGAAGCATGGGAAATACTCATAGCATAGCATAGCATAGAGATACCTCTTTCTAGATCAGCCTGACCAAGGTTATAGAACCTGTCTTTCATTAAATACCATCTACCAATTCTGTTATGATTTTGAATGCTTTAAAGTCACTCCCCTCAGGAATGCCAAATGCCAAATTAATGATAATGTTCTTTTGTAGCACCATCAGGTTTTGGTACTTACGGTGAAACTTGCCTGTTGGTGCAAAGCCTTCCCTCAAGATAGCTGAAACTCAGTTATGCTTAAGAGTGGAGTAGCCCACTACTGAGGGTTTGGTTTTCTATCAAAATGCTTTTTATGCTTCTGTGGAAATCTCCAATGTATTTTCTCAGCCTATTCGTTTAGGCTATTCACAGCTACTAGGCTTTGGCCCTAAGAGCTAATAAAATGTTTATAAACTCTAAATAAAATTATAGATGTGACAAAATGGGAGGTCAGTGAGACAGTTCAGATTGCTTCACTGGAGCCTTTTATCACAGATGAACTGGCAAGAGGCTGATGTTGTGAGACCCTAAAAAAGCATCAACCATTTTCAAGACATGTTTTCACTTGTCATGGTCTTTATTTTAAAAAACAGAGAGAAAAAACTGTGTCTTAAGGCGGGGGGGGGGGGAAGGGGGGAGAATGTCTTTAAATCAAGCACCACTGCCTCCCACAGCTCTTAACAAAATGTGCCCTGATAACTTTGGCTGGATTACCCATATATTAGGCAACTTCAGGTAAAGCAACAATTCTGTTCAGCATTATATATTACTGTAACAAGGTGGTCTATCTTCTTAAGACAGAGCAGGCAGCCCTGTTAAGGACACTTAGCTGTGGAGCATTCTTCTAATGAAGGTGTGTCCCACTGGGCATTTAAAACCCAGAGGAGAGAGAAGAGGACAGACTGAGAGAACAGCTTGCAATGAGGAGAAACCAGGCTGTTGTGCCAGGGAGAAGCCAGAGAAGAAAATGGCTTCTCTTCTAATGCCCATAGAGGATGGGGGATTTGGTTTGTTCTATCTGCGTTACCAGAGACTGCAATTTGTTTGATGGATCTTGTAGCAGTCCCGGGGCAGCTGTGATACCCCCGGTGGCCTCACAACTCCTGCTTTACTCTGGCTCTCCAGGTTTCTTCTCCCTCTCACTTAATGTGCCTTGCTGTTATTATGTTTAGGAGAAAGGGAGGCTTCCCCCAGGATCTCAGAGCAAATCTTCATCTACTGCTCATCTGCAGTTTCCTTCTAGACCCCTCTGATCTTTGTCCTGCTGTCAGGTAGCAGATAAGCCCTCCCAGCACATCTGTACCCTATTGTACTAGTTGTCTTAGTAACTAATTTCTTGGCTTCCAGCCTCCCCTAGTCATGCCCATGATTCACAGGTGTTAAAAGTTAACCATTCTAGGGGCACCTCTCCCCATACAGGGTCAAAATCTCAGACCCTTATTGGGACTTCTCCCTTCTATTCCATTTCTCTTGATGGGCCCTTCCAGTCTAAGCCCTTCATGCTGGATCTTACTTCTGGGTTCTCTTGTCTAGTCTCTCTCAACTTTGGGCTCTGACCCTAATCCCACCTCTCCAGGACCATGGTCCCCTGGTCCTGACTAAGCCCCTCCTGGGTTCTAGTTTTGCCCTTCAAGATCTATGTGCCGCTGGCCATGATTCCACCTCTCTAGGGCTATGATTTTGCCCTTGAAGGGCTGTAAGTCCCTAACCCTGGATCTGCCCCTCAAAGGCTATAGTTTTACCCCTTGGGGTTGTGGTCTCACCTCTCTAAGGCTCTGATTTTGCTCCAGTCTCTCTCGGGTGCTGGGTCCGTGGCACTGCCCATTTTCCAGTTGCTGTGAATTTCTCAAGTTTAGGCTTCACCCCTTCTCAGGTGCCACCTGTCATAGCCATTGGCCCCTAGGGCACTGTCATAGCCATCTGCCCCTAGGGCACCACTGAGACCTCCAACTTTACCTAAGAGTCCAAATCCAAACCACTGGTCTCAACTATGATAAAAACATAATCACACTGGCTACAACACAAACTCCAAGTCTATGTGCTGTGTAATGAACTCCCCCCTGCAAGCTTCTAATTTCTTACTTGCATTCTTCATTATAGGCAGATCTCTCAACCATAGACCTCTCAACACAGAACTCCTTCCCTGGCAGCCCACAGGACCAGAATGCCCATCCTAGCTCAAGCCTGGGTTTATATACTGTCTAATACTACTTGTCTAATCCTACTAGGACCTGGTTTAAATCAGGGGTCCAGCTCGCAGAGAAGTAGCTCCTGCTGCTGATTGGTCGAAGGGCTTTGTCAGCTCCACCGCTTGCTCCTGATAGTTGGGAGGCAAAAAACACATTTTTAAATATGCTGGATATTTTGCCTCCCATCCAGTCTGCTATTGCCGCAAACTGCCCCAAGCAGTTACAGGACTAATATAGCTAAGTAGTCTACAACAGAATAAAAGACTTGCTTAGAATTACATACACACAGAGGCACAGAAAAAGAATGCATATGCACACGCACATGAATGCATGCATGCATGCATACATAAATGAGTGCTTTGTATTAGCCAATGTAGGGCCATCTTATTTTTCTCTTTCAGTTTAACTCCTTGGAAGACAAAAATATATATATAATCCAAATGACAAAAATCTATACATTGTAGAAATAACTGACCTTTAATTCATCTAGTTCCTCTCACCTTCCATGTAGGATTACTTATATTTTCGAAGACTTTCTCTGTTTTTGTTTAAATTGTACATGTTCTATTCTTGTCCTATTTGCTCATGTTTTTTTTTTTTTAATTATACTATTTCCTTAAAATATTGTTGCACGTTTTATTTACAAAGGTTATAATTACAGTAATATAATATTATGCCATCATAATAATTCTGGCCCAGCTATAGCATAAATAGGAGAACAAGAGCTTTAACAAAGCCAGTTGGAAACAACTTTATAACTTTTAACCAGAGCATGAAACTCAGATTATGTATCACCTATAGAGAAATAACTTGTCCTCAAGTCCTCCATCTGCACTTCATCCTCAGTGTATCAAAAGGCTCAATATGTCTCTACTGGCCAATAGGTAAAGTTCAATTTCTACAATTCATCATGATGTGCTGTGTACTTCTACCCAGGCCAAGTTTCAGGAGCTTTGAGGCAACTTTCCCTAGACACATTTCCTTTTTAGGTCCCAACACATACATACAGGCATTCAGAAGATATTTGTTTGTAGCATATCCAACAATGTTTTACATATGGTTTTCTTGGACCTCTTCATTGACTCAAAATATAAAAACATGTGCATGGTATTTCCAAGTCTCTCATTATACTGTCATCACTTATCTGGGACAGTTTCAACAAGTCCTATGTAAACCTATTGTTTTCAGCTAAATTAATAGTTTCAGTGGGATACAATCAAAGGTATGTAGGGTAGTTAGGTCCCTAAGGCCCATTATAAAACACATAGTGAAATTATACGTAGTAAAAGTCAATCAGAGTTGGAAATCTCCCCACTGGCTTTTACACTTAAGAAGGATTTGTACATATTGTCCCTTCTTTCTTCATTTAAATCTCCTGTAACACCATTTATCTTATCTCCTTTATACACAAATTTTAAACAATAAATATCAGTTTTCGTAGGAAAAAATATATACGGCCAGATCCAAAAAAGTTCTTACATGGATTTTAACTGCCTAAATCCAAAATTATGATCCAAACCTCTGTGTTCAGAGGCTACTTATCTCGAGTGGCATCTAACATATTTGTCCTGAACTTTCCTTAAGTGTCTGTAGTTCTGCTTCCTGTTCATGCCCAGAAATACCCTGGCCTGAGCAGCTGGACACTCACCCTCTGCCACTTTAGTTTAAAATGCTGGAATCTATTCTGAGCACCTGCCAAATGCTCAGCATTATGGTGTCTGTTTTGGAGATGCTAAGTTCCTTCTGGCCCTTAAGGGTACATCTTCTTCAAACTCCAAGGTACCTCCAATTAACCATCATCTACCATTTTGATTGAGAACCACATGGACATATGTAAGGTAAGCTTATGGCATTTTGGTACTCAATGATAGGATGCATAAGTGTGCAAAGCACCCAACTAGTCCCTTTTCCTAAGCACAAGATGAGAACTTGTATCTGGCTAGTCAGTAACTTGACCCACTTGATTGCAGTGTACTTCACAATATCACTAGTTTATTATCTTCCTTCAGTAGATCTGCCTAAATGTGTATATGGTTTGTTTTTTATCTAGCAGACTTTACTTTATGCTTAGTGTTCTCCTATACTTAGAAGAGAACAAGGCAGTAAGCAGGGATCCTAGTTTTCTCTGATTTAAAAAATCCCCACATTTTGGTTAAGAATGTAACCCCAAATCCACATTTTTCCATGATTAAAATGAAACACCACTAGATAGATACATTAGTGGTGTTGCATTTAAATCTTGGAAAAATATGGATTTGACTGAATTAACTGAAAATTGGGGATTTATTTTTTAATTGGAGAAAACCAGGATCCCTGGTGATTGGGAACAGCCAGTATAGATTCACCAAGTGCAAGTCTTGCCTGACCAATGACTGATTTCTTTCATTGATAAGATGATAGGCTTTATGGATGGGGGGAGTGGAGGGCGAGAAGTGGATGTGATATATCCTGACTTAGCAAGGCTTTTGACAGTCTCCCCCAAAATTATCATTAAAAGGCTACAGAAATACTAATGAAATAAAAGTGCTGTAACATAGATATATAACTTGTTAGATAATCATGATAGATACATAGGGCATGTGCATACATGCAAGCACATGTGCTTGCAGCAGCACAAATAGAAGCAGTGCAAGTTTGAGCCATGGCTTTTTGCCTCAGTACATGTGCCTGGACATGCACTTGGGTGTGAGGCAACTTGTGCCACTTGGGCAAAATAACCTGCCTGGCTTCCTCCTAGAACTGCAGTCAGAGGGAGCCCGGGGCCAGCATCTGTGCTATCCCCTGCAGTATCAAAACTTCCCTGTCCTGGCCCCATCCATGCAAAAAGCTGCTCTGACAAGCAGCTCAGGGCTACTCACACTCAGGAGCTTCTGGGGGAGGAGCCTCTGGAAGGAAGTTGGCCACGCCCCTTCCTGTCCAAGGCTGCTCCTACTGTGGCTGGTTGCTACGAGCTTGATCTCAGGAGCTACTCTCAGGAGTAAGCCAGACTGAGTTTCCCCAGCCCTTGCATGTGTGTTTCCCCGCCCCCACACATTCTCAAAGCCTGGTTCTTTTTTTTCCTGTTGGTCTGTGGCTTATTGAGCTTCAACCCCCTTCTTCCCTTCCTTCCTATCCCCTTTCTGCCCCACAAACCCAGCTTGTCCCTACTAAATTCACCAGCCCCATGGGATACTTTGTTTTTCTTTATTGTCTTCCCTCATGTGAAACAATGGCAGGGCAGGAAACTTCTTGGGGTGCAGATGCCCAACAGAGCTTCCTGCAGCCCCCACTATGGTGGTGGATCCCAGCCAAGCCCCCAAGGGGATGCATGCCCCTGCAGCCTCCACCCCGGGGGCAGAGTCCAACCAATCTCCTCCAGGGAAGGAAAAGCTTGCAACCTCCACTGCAGGGGCAGGTAGGATTCTGGTAGGGAGTCACCCCTGGCCAGGGCTTCTCTGGAGGGGTTCACAAGCCCCCTCTCCCATTATTGGAGACCAAGGACAAGAGCAGTGGGAAGGGCTCCTCTTCAGCCTCCTCCACAGATGGGGGTGGGAAAGGCAAGGGCCCTGCCCCGAAGTCTACACCACCAGCACCTGAGGGGACCAGGTGCACTACACCAGCCACCACACCCACTCAGCCTGTCCCTGGCCCTAGCTTAGGCCATTACCATGGCCCCCTGGGGGGAAGCACAGCTATATACAGGCAGCTACAGGAAGACCCAAAGCTGGGGGCCTGGACCCTCCACTGCTAGCCCTTCCAGCTTGGGCAGCAGGGCCCCCTTTCTGGCACTCACCCACAGGCATGGCATGAAGTGCCAACTGCCCAAGCAGGAGAAACTGCACTTTGAGACATGGGTGCAGGCCCTGGCTCAGGTAGTGGGGGGCCCCAAGATTGTGGCAGCATCCTGTTTTCATGGCAAGGGGGTCTTTACCCTTGCCTTGGAGGCCACTGCACAAAAGGCAGTGAAGAGGAGGCTCATGGTGGACGGCGAGTACCTCCTCCTTGAGCCTCTCGAAGAGCTGGGGACCAGGGTGGTCCTCATTTCCATCCCTCCCTATATCTCCAACTGGGCCCTGCTCCCCAGCTGCAAGCCCTGGGGAGAGTTATCTCCCCGGTGGTGGCCCTCTCACTGTGGGGCCAAGACCCTGCCTTCCGCCACGTGTGCTCTTTCCATCGCCAGGTCATGATCCAGCTGGCGGTGGGAGCATGGCTGGAGGCTGAAGGGTGCCTAGTAATTCCTTACTGGGGGGCCCTGGTGAAGATTTTCTATACACTGGGGGACCTGCAGTGCTTCTGGTGCTGTGCCCTGGGGCACTCACATCGTAAGTGCACTATGGGTCATGTCAGGAGGGTATCTGAGGGTCCCACTGGAAAAAGGGGTGCCCCTACCATTGGTGTTCCACCCCCCTTGGGTCCCCTGTCATCTCAGCCACAACTACAAGCCCACCTGTGAGCTCAAGGGGACCCACCCCACAACCAAGTCTAGTGAAGTCCCAAGGAGGGAACCAGCAACTGGAGAGAGAGAGGGACCAAGCCTCTCCTGCCCCCATTGTGGCTGCCTCACCTCTGCAACTCTCACCTTCTCTTGGTGAAGCCTGTCAACCGGAAGACCACCCCATGGCTGAGTGGGTGCAGGTCCTCTCAGGGAGTAAAGGCAAGAGGAAGGCCAAGGCACAGCTAGACATGGAGGACTCCTCTCCCCCTCCCAAGACCACCACATGGGGGGGTGGGGAAGAGCAGCCCAGGCTCCAGGGGCCTCCCCAGCTGTGCCTGACACCCCACCCCCAGGAAAGATCAAACAGGTGATCTCCACAGAGGAGGTTTTGGGGCTGCTAGATAGTCCCAAAAAGGAGCCCATGAGGGAAGCCCTTCATTCTGCTGACCAAGGCCTACCTCCTGAAACCACAAGTGCCAAGACTGAGGCCTGCCCAAAGGAAGGCCTGACAGCAGAGCCTCCTCCCTCTGATCTAGGAGATACAGAGGCCATGGGGCTCACCGCAGTGAATTCTGAGGGAGAAGGTCCCCTTTTCCAGGACCCCAAGGCAGATGCCAGAGCCACCCCAATGCCTGGTGGGTCTCTCTATTCCCCCTCCCAGGAAAACCTCACCTGCAGCCTGCCCCATAACCCCACAGCAGAAGGGGTTGTGGTGGGGTCCCCTAATCAAAGGGCTGATCTTGTTGGAGACCCTGCAAGACCCTCCCCCAGGGCACCAGTTCTACCCCACCATTTTGTGAAGAAGGGGGCTACAGAGCTCTTCTGATCCCAAACACTTTCCCAACCGGGATCTTAGTGGACCAGGGGGTTCAGATGGTGCCAGAAGAGCCCTCTGAGGTCCAGGACCAGGAGAAGAATGCCTAAGAACCAGCAGGATCCATGGAGCCTGCTGACCTCATGTTCCCAGTAGTCCCCAGGAATGAGCTACTTGTATTTCTTGACTGTGACTACACCTGTCTGTCTGCCAGCAAGGTACAGCTAGCCTTGGACTGCTGGGAAGATTTTGACAGCATCCTCACCAGTGTGAGGGCACTGGCAGTGCAAGGCATGGGGCCCAAAACCTGCAATGCCTGGATCTATAGACTGGCCCGCAGTTTCACAGATGCCCTCTATGCATATGAGAGGGTGCCATGTGAACTGGTGGGCCCCACACCAGGCACTGAGATGTGTTAGGCCCCTGCTGAACCATCTATTCCACCCCCTCCAGCCATGAGGTCATTTAAGATCATGACCCTCAATGTCCATGGCTGCAGGAAGGGTCACCAGAGATGCTGAGACCCATCCTTCCTTTAGGAGGGGGGGATACCCTATGGTATACTTGCAGGAGACCCTGATGACTCCAGCTGATGAACCAAATTGGCAGATGGAGTGGGGGAGGCAGGGTCTTTTTAGTCACCTCTCAGCCACCTCATCTGGGGTGGCCACCTTGTTCTCCCTGGGCATGTAGCTAGAGGTTCTCCAGGATGTTGAGGTGGTGCCAGACCACCTGCTGCACCTCTGAGTCGAAGTGTGGGGACTGGTCCTGAACCTTTTGAATGTGTACATCTCTGCAAAAACCCAGAGTGGCAGATTACTTCTGCCAGAAGGCCACATATATCAGTGCTCTCAACTCTTGTGAGTGCCTGGTTCGTGGCGGGGACTTTAACATCACCCTAGATGCATGAGACCAGTCATGAGGCCACCATGGGTGTCCTCGGGGAGATCCTGATGGACTATTCCCTGATGGACTATTCCCTGGTGGCCTTCACTTATGTGAGGATGGGGAAGAGCAGGTATGCCACTCCTGGTTTGACCGGGTCTATAGCTGTTTGCCACACTTTGCCCAAGCCCACTCTTTTGGCATCTGGCCAACCCCTTTCAGTAATCACCACCTTGTCTGGGCCCAGGCCATGCTGGGGGTGTCTGGGGTCAGCTTACTGGCATTTTAATGCCAGCCTGCTGGAGGATGTGGGCTTCAGGGAGGCTTTCCAGGAGTTCTGGCTGGCCTGGCAGGAGCAACGGGCAGATTTCCCCTCAGCTCAGAGATGGTGGGATGTGGGGAAGGTACACATCTGGCTTTTTTGCTACAGCTACACTTGGGGGCACACCCAGGAGAGGGAGGAGGTTCGGAAGCACCTCAAGCAGGAACTGCTAGAGCTGGAGAGGCACCTGGCCATGGACCCAACCAACCCGTCCCTCTGCAGAGAGTGTTGGGAGAGGTGGGAAGAACTTTGTACTCTGGACGACTACTGCGACCACAGTGCATTTGTCCACTCATGCATCCAGCTACTTCAGGAGATGGCCCACAGCTCCCACTTCTTTTATGCCCTGGAGAGGAAGCAAGGGCCCAAAAAGTACATCACCTGCCTTCTGGCAGGTGACAGCATCCCCCTCATGGATCCAGGTGAGATGGGCACATGGGCTCTTCTCCCTGGATCCAACTGATGCTGAGGCATG